>NC_139678.1:103993136-104613208 GCF_964106915.1 Podarcis gaigeae | reverse complement strand
CCTAACTTCACAAACTATACCACCCAAATTAAGGTGCCATTCACTGTGATTCATGTTTTCTGAACCTTGCTTCACCAACATGACAGTGTTTTCTTTATTAAAAAAGAGAGAGAGAGTATGAACTGAACATTAAGATGATTGACTGGGTTCCTTTGAGATCTCATACTTGTAAAATAGATGTATATTCTATGCTAACTTTTCCAAATATGATGTCCTTCAAATCCTAATTTGTTCAACATCAAATTATTTTCAACAAACATATATCACTTTGCTCTCTGTAGTCAAGAGATGGGGGGAAAGATATCTGCCACTTTGACACTGGATCTAGATTTCACTTTATTGAATTTGCTGCGATGCTTCTTAAGCAAATTCTTTACTCCACCCTAAAGTATGTGATCCACAATTTACCATTTTCTTTTCTTGGGGCTGTTCAGCAATTCAGCTTTCACACACAAGCATGACATCTGTGCAACTATCGTTCTGTATTAACAGGCAGAGCATATACTATGAAAGATAGACAGATTGATATTGTACACATTTAAAATACAACATTAAATTCTTAATGCTTTTGGTCTAAATCCCTTTTTCCTCCACCCACACATGATAGCAGAAGAGTTAAAATGACTATATTCTTAAAGATATTCTGAAACAAATCTACGCACTGGACAAGCGTACACTACACAGCTATGTAGCTGCAAAGTATGATTCCCTCCTATAAAGTTGATCGCATTTTCTGAGCGACTGTCTAACTCTAAAAAGCTGCTTCAGCTGTCTAGTAAATCATATGCAGAGACATCTCAGTGTTATAGAAAGGAGCAACTTCATAATGTATCAATCAGCATGGTAATTGGTGTGCAACGCAAATCAGAACTCGGGGAAATAATTAATTTAAATTCAGGGTTGTGCTAAATTCCATCATCTGTACTTCATAATTGGTTATTACAGCCTAATAATGAAAGTCCATTCTGTGGTATATGTCGGTGCCCTCTAGACAAATACTAATGAGGATACTGAACCTGCAATTTAGTTTACTGATTTACATTACTGATAAAAAAACTACTTCTCTATATGGAAGCTGGAGAGTTATGACTACAATGCTTATTAGTGGAAATTTCCAGGTTGGTTTTTTTTAAGTATGTCTTGGTAGGAAAACCTGCAATAGTTCTTCATGCATTTTTTATCACAGTTATGAATTTTATCCTAATGCAGCTAAGGGTAGCTTCGCATCATCTTTTAATAAATAATAGCTTGGGGTATGCTATGTCATGGTCCAATTTCCTAATTTTTTTATAATTTACTTTTCATTATTCAATCAATTAAGAACTAGGCGTGTCACTAAAAGTTTCATCGAACCAGTGACTCCTTGAGCGCACAAATGTTTAACTATTGTTGACCTCTTTCTTAATGTTTTGAATTTCTTCACTCTTGAGATGTTGTATTGATGTTCAGGGGTCTGGATTTAATTGCTATTAATAAAAGTCCCATCTAGCCCACAGTGCTAAAAAGCAATGTGGGCAACCTACTCGAACCTATATGGAACTTTCTCTTCATAATCTCCATTATATGAGTGACACTAGTACCCACAATGAGAGTCCCAGTGAAGTCAGTGTTATCTCCATAAACTTAAAATGCAATAAGACTGTCAGACCCATTAAGCCTCCACCACAAAATCTTGAAAGAGTGTTTGGAAAAAAACCTAGAATGGAAAAAAAAAAAATTTGGTTACAGCAGCCTTCAAAATTACAAAACCAGAGAAGAACATGTCCCTCTCAGCAAAGAGCTCTCTGTTTTATTGTCACAATAGTCTTTCATCATTAATCTATTTTTTATCACCTCCACACTAAGCTTAGCATTCATTTCTCCACCAGTATTCACTCTAACCATAGTTAGCCCAAACAGTTTGCAAACCTGCCTCTAACCCCAACTGCAAAATGAAGTTTGGCACTAATTCAGGGTAGTAAAAATGCCACCACAGGTGTAACACTAACTGTAGTTAACTCCAAAATGTAAAGGAAGGAAGAACTATTATCCCTCATGCACAAAGGGAAGGGAGGAGCATGAGAGCTTATAGAGCAGTCCCAACAATTAGGAGATAGGCAGCACTGCATCTCACAAAGCCTCGGTGGCATGAACTGCCCTTATTTGATATTATATAACCATGTACAGTACAGACAGTATTTTAACTGGGTGTTTAAAAGGCCGTAGCTATACTCCTGTACACAGACCCCCAAGGACAGTGATGATAATGCATCTACATGGTGCTTTAGAATATTCATATCACATGATATACATTTAAGCAAGCTAACTGTGTACATAGATGTGGCCGGTGGAGAATATTATTTTGACCTGAGGCTATTGGAGCGACTCTAGATTGTGGATTCTGTTTATCTGATTAGTCTTAAGACAGAGGCAAAGCAATATTCTGGATGTAGAAAAAATGAGTCCTTCGAAGGTATATATGACATCACTATCTGTCACTCATACTCCTAAAGTGAAACCTCCACTGAACTCAGTTGACCTTTATGATGTGGGGGTGATCAATATTTTCAATTGAAGGACTGAACTCTGAAAAACATATTGTTCTATTAAGCTCCAGAGAGCAACCATCTTTCCATTTTACTTATAAGAACAGGTGGTTTAATGAATTTAAAGGATTTTAAAAATGTAACATGCTAGTGGACTGTTTCACACAGTACTACAAAAAGAAGAGGGTAGGAGAAAGTCTTGATGTCTCAAAGAGTTTATTGTTAATTCCAGTTTTTTGGAATATGACTGTGGAACGGGGGTATGCCCTGAGAACTGGGGAAGATATGAAGGAATTCATGCTTTTTTAAAGGGGAATGAGAGACAGTGCTATAGGGACTACATGGTGGAAGGAACCACAGACAGGGAGGATATTCGCGGAAGAGAACTGATGAGAATGACAATGCAACTGCACTAGAGCTGGAAAACCAAGGAAGGGAAGTGCCGAGAGATCTCCATAGGGTGGGCAGAAAGTAGATTGATCGGGATCTGCTAGTAGATTTGAAATATGATTGCAAAAATTTCTTACTCTCATTGCTTAACAGCAGCAACAAAATGACTTTCCCCACCAAAATTAAGCAGCTTAAATGAAGAAAGCTATTGAGGAGTGGGCTTCTGTCTGAAATGACTAGGAGCTCTGGAACTGAAAACAAATTTCAAGGCTCAAAACGATATGAGCAGAGGCACCCTGTTCTTTCCTTTAAACTATATGTCTCAGCACCTGGCTCTGGTTGGTAGACCTTGAGGTTCTAATGAAAAAGCAAAGCAGATCCAGCAAACTTAAAAGTACAGAAGACGGCATGGAGGCAAAGGAGACACCGTAAGGGGTGAGCAAAAGGCAAAAGTGGAGGCATGAATGCTTCAATGAAATCTTGTTTAATGAAGACAGGTGTAGAGTGCAAACTTGGGAAAAAGGTGAAACATAGAGAGGAACATGCATGTGTGGTTAGAACAGATGGCAAGAAAGAGAGCCTTAAACTTACTTTGAGGAGTTTGCAGCGGATCTGTGCAGAGACCATGTGACTGTTGCGGAGGTTGCCCACCCTGAACATGAGGGTGAGCTTGCCATCTCTCATGGAGATGGCAGCATGTTCGCTGAACATCAGCGTCTCTGCCCTTTTCTTAGGTTGGGACATCTTGATGAACATGCAGCCAATGAGAAATGCATCCACAATGGAACCCAGGATGGACTGGAACAGGAAAAGGATGATGCCCTCCGGACATTTGTCCGTAATGTATCGGTAGCCATAACCAATGGTGGCCTCTGTCTCTATGAAGAAGAGGAAGGCGGAGGGGAAGTTGTAGACGTTGGCCACGCAAGGAGTGTACTTTTCGTCATGGGCTTTGTTCAAGTCACCTCGCATGTAGGCAATGACCCACCACATGGAGGCCATGAAAAGCCAGGCCACCGTGTAGGTGAGGATGAAGATGAAGAGGTTCCAGCGCCACTTGAGGTCCACCAAGGTGGTGAACAGGTCCGACAGGTAGCGGCTGGTCTCGCTGCCCAGGTTGCCATGCTGAACGTTGCACCGGCCGTTCTTGTCCACAAACCGCTGGCGCTTCTTCTTGTGCGCCGGCGCCTGCTGCTGGTGGAAGCCGGAGCCACTGGACGAGGTGGTCACTACCTGGTAGTCGTCCCCAAATTTCCTTCGCAGTGCAGACATAATACACCCAGGCTGGCCGGTGTCGCCAATCCGCAGTTTGTAGGGTTGGGGGGGGGGAAGGGAGGAGAGAAAGAAAGAAGGTGGAAGGACTTGGTAGGACTGCTGCACCCTTCCCTCTATTCTCTTCTCCAACCTTCCTCTTCTCCTCTCCGCTCTTACTTTTGTTTCCCTCCCCTTGTTTCCAATACACACAAACACATTTGCTCTTTCGGACCACCTTCTTTCTTCCCCCTCCCCACCCCAGCCACCCCGTCTTCCTCTTTGTTTTGGAGGGGGGAGAAATCAACTCTTCCTTCCCCCTTCTCAAACCCAGCAGGACCCCGCCACGTACAGGAGGAGCAGGGGTATCACCATCACCTTATCTTTTTACCTTCCAGCAGCAGGCAGCTCAATCGGGCATCGTCCTCCTCTTCCTAATCCGCTCCTGGAAGTTGCGCGGGTGGGGGAGAGGAGGCGAGAAGAGAGGCGGCGGATTCGGCGCAAACTAGCCGCAGTCCGCCAGGCGGGCGGCCGCTTTTTGGCGCCCTTTCCTCGCCTCTCGCGGGCACAAAGGCATCGCTGGGCAGGTCCTCTTCTTCCCCACCAGCCTCCTCCTCCTCCTCTTGCCGTCCTTGCTTCCCTCAGAAGCGGCGGGGGGGGGGGGGGACAAAAAACACCCTGAGAGCGAGCTGCCTCGTCGCGCCTGAGGAGTTGCTCTGTGGTTGCGCGCCGCGTATGGCGTGCGTCCCCGAGGGAGAGAGAAGGAGAAGAAGAAGAGTCCCTCAGCGGCGCCTTGCCACCAACTGAGGCGCAGTAGCCGCGGCTCTGCTACCACCCATTCCTACGGCTTCTTCGCCGCCGAAGGAGCTGCGTGTAAAAATAACATTAAAAAAGAGGGTGGGGGGCGCAGAGAGAGAGAGAGAGAGTCCTTCCCCTCTCGAGGCTGCTTTTTCGCCTTTCCCCTCCCTTCCACCCGCTCAGTACTAAGCGAATGGATCAATCCACGTTGCTCTCTTGCTCAGCCGCCCTTCAGGCTGCGCGGAGGAAACGACTCGCGTGGGTTTCTTCCCCCTCCTCATGCTCGTGGGAGGTGGGAGGCGGGAGGTGGCGCGGCGACGGCGGCAGAAGACGTCTCTGGCTGCGCGCGTGAGTTACTGCCTGCGGTCATCTGCAGACCTTCTGCTTTAGCCCCGCCTGCCCCTTGCCTTCTTTTCCTGCCGCCCGCACCGCTCCGACCCCTCATTTCGCGCCGAGGGGCCGAAGGAGACGGCGTCGAGAGTGCCACAGGCCACCCCTCCCTACCCTACCTTGGGCGCCCTCGCCTCGCCCACCACCTGGCTTTGGCCCCGAGGCGCCGTCTCCGCTGCCCCGCGGGCACACGCCCACTTCACCCCCCGGGGCAGACCTCGCTCCCGGGGAAAGAGAGAGAGAAGCCACGGCGCTCGCCCAGCAGGCCGGTGTGTGCCAGCTTGTACGGCGAAGCAGTGGCACTTACAGGGGGGAAAATAGCTTAGATCGAAATGTGTGCACAAGGGAAGCTTGAAGTGGAAAAGGATTAGACGCTCGCCAATGCAGAGCAGAGTCACCCAATGGAGGGATCTGAGGGGGAGCCGCTGGTGGAAGTCCTATCCTGCCTAATAATATTGAGAGATCTTGCCAGTTTCTGGGTAGCTGCTCCCCCCCCCCCCATTATTATTTTTTGGTCACTCTGCCTGTTGCAAACATTGCACCAGAAGCTACCCACTTCCTTAGTTTCATCAAAGAAAGAAAAAAAGAAATGCTGCAAAATTCCAGAACTGCAGCAGCAGCAGCACTGCTCCATCAGACCCGGGCATGGATAAGTGGTCCCGTATATGGTCGCCTTCTCAACTAAAATAGAGTTTCTTGACACAAAGCACATAGTAATGTGGGTTATAATTATCACGCTGTGGGACCAAGGCACAAATGGAGGAAGGGTGATGCTAGCCCTAAAGACTGCTGTGGGCCCAAACAGAGAAGGCAGAGTGAAAGCAGCAGCCAGAAAGGCAGAGAAAGGGGAATTTGGGGTAGAAAATAGGGGCCAGCACAGATGAGACCCTTTTTCCCCTGTGAGGCACAAACTATTTAGTACAGGGAAACCTCTGTGGCGACATCCTGGGTAGAAAGAGCACATGAGACTCAAGGGTGTCACTGCATGTGTGTTTTTTCTCCCCAGAGCAGGAGTGACAACATCATCTGGTGCGGCACTAGGATAATGAATGGACTTTCCTCGTTCTGGCAACTGAATGAAGGAATAATGAGCCTTTCAAGTTTGTTTGGTACAGATTTGTGTGAGGAAAATACCAAGCAGAGGCTGAATTCTACTTCACACTAGTACTTTGTATAATTACACTTTTTTTGCAAGATAGTTTGCCTTTCTAAATAAAGGTTGGGTTTCAACAGGTGGAGTTCCTTTGCATGAGGCTGTAGACCAGGCATGGCTAAACTCGGCCCTCCAGATGTTTTGGGACTAAAATTCCCATCATCCCTGACCACTGGTCCTGTTAGCTAGGGATGATGTGAGTCCCAAAACAGCAGGAGGGCCAAGTTTGGCCATGCCTGCTGTAGACATACTGACCCTATTACATGCTGTTGAGAGAGAGAGAGAGAGAGAGAGAGAGAGAGAGAGAGAATAGATCAACACTGTTTTCTGCCTTCCTGGACACTCCTTGAGAGCAGGACCATGAACATGGGGGTGTGCCTATGGAGGCTGCCATGATAAAGCTCCTACACTTCAAATTAACACTATACCACAGCAGGAGAAGGCCAGCTTGTTTCATTCCACTTACCTTAATTCACAAGCTGTTCAAATGTCCCAAAAGTGAACAGATGATGACTTTTGCCTCTCCCTTTTTATCTTCAGTTTGCCTTTGGGTTACATGTCTGTTTTAAACAAACATACAACACAGTATAAGTATGAAACAACAGCCATTGGTCACATTCGACAATCTCTCATCATTCAATGAGTCCATTGCCAAAATATTCATATATGGTATTATAAAACAAATTATTGATCACTAAACTCAGTTCACATTTCATATTTTACCTAAATGTATGTCTTTATATCCCATACAGTTATTAATTCTTCTGCTTTTTGAGGGTTCTTTACATGATTCTGATATCTGCCAAATGGGAGTCTTTTTCGTTGCAATGTTATTTATGCGTCCTTACCTGGAAACTCAAGGGAATTTCCTCCCAAATAAATGTACTCAAGTTGTGCAGTCTTTGTCATCTATTCCTTGTGCTTATTACATTTCTCATATTTCTGCCCACATACAATCTAAAAGCCCTGCCTTCCATTGTTAAACATGTGACACAACTTATATGTAAGAAGGGATAATAACGGAAGATTTCTTGGAAGAGTATTTGTGGAATATACCAAATGAAGCGTAGAAATAAGTAATGTACATGTGCAACCACCAGCAACAAATCCCATCGCTACTGTACAGTACTCTTTCAAAAAGCAACATCCAGCACACTGTTTTGCATAACATTTCTTTGAGATTAAAAATGGAAAGTCATGATAAAGAGCTTTAGTATCCAAATCACTGATTTAAATTCAGTTCTTACATGTGTTGCAGAACAAGAGCTGAATGCTCATTTAGCACCTAAAAATGAAACAAGCAGATGTTTCACTGATAAAATGTTTATATGCAGTGTCTACAAATACAAAGAGCATAGCTAATGGTGCTTTAACAACACAATTCAGACAATTAGGCTCTACCAATAGAGGGCATGACTGCCGTGTTTAAATCCCAGGTCACCGCATGAAGACAGCTCTGTGTCCATTCTGTGTGAGCTTGGCACTTGGTTTCATCAGTAATCTGTGTGCAACTTCTACCAGTCAAAAAGCTTATTGCTTTTTTGTGGATTTGCTGTATTTTCACACATGGAAATAATGCATAGGGTTGTACTATCAAACTGTAAAATGGTAGGGGTTTTGTTTGTTTTGTTTTTAATAGTAGGCTTAAAGTTACCCTCCAAACATTTTTCTTGGGTTGCGTCAGCCACTGCAGTCAATTGGTAGTGTCCAATGTTAATCCTACTCAGAGCAGACCCATTGTATCCAACCAATTCAATCAGCGCAAAGATTTTGGCTTGTGCAACAGGACTCTCCTCCCCCTTCCTCTCTCCATGCTCCCTGCCAAAACCCCAATAGGGGTTTGGGGCAATGGTTTTCAACCAGTGTGCTGTGGCACCCTGGGGCATCTTGAATGCTGGTCAGGGGTGCAGTGAGCAACACTTGCGTCTCTGCCTCCCCAAGGCTTGCACAGCTGTTTGTTGCAGCAGCCCTGGCTGCAAGCTTCCCAGGCAAATGGTGCCCTCTTGGGCTGGCCAGGGGGTGCTTCCCAGGCCTCTGTGGGGCAGTGTGAGGAGGCGTCTCTCTTTGGGGCAAGGGGATAGCTCAGAGAGACGAGTGGCGGCGCCAGCAGCTGCCCGGAGAACGCCCAAGGGGAGAGGAGAGGATGCTGAGGGAACACTCTACAAGGGAGGGCGTTCGGAAAAGTGTGAGAGGCTGTCATCTCTGCAGGCAAGGGGTGACGTAACTGGACTCCTGAGCCCCACTGGGGTGCCACAGAAAGAATGTAGTTGGTCAAGGGAGCCATGGACTCAAAAAGTCCACTGAGATAAGAAGTTAAAAGACGTAACTAAGTTAAAAGATGTAACTAAGGTCCAGTGGGTGGAATTCAGTGTAACGCTAAGGAGACCCCACTCAGTCATCACAAACATTTCTGCTTGCCTGGCGGAAGAATTTCCCCCCCACCCCATACACTGTCTTGTGGGTTCTCCCAACCCACTCAGGTGGGGAAACAGGGAAAGAGAGGAGCAAAGCCCTGTTGGGTTAGCAGCACTCCTTGCATGGGGTTCTGCCAGGGAAACCTGTTACTTGAATCTACCTCATTAATGTCAGTGGGTCCATTCTCAGCAGGACTTCCTATCACACTATTGTTGTAAGCCAAAAATGGCCTATCTCCTGAGCTTATGCCAATAAAACGCAGGAGCTTGAGGGGTTAGGAGTCCAACATTTATTGCAAAGCAATAGGTTACAGTCGGATCGTTCTGCAAAACTGCAACCCCGCCCAATGGTTCAGGCAGTGGTATTTATAAAGTTTCAAACAAAGCATTTCAATTTTCACCAGTCACGTATGCACAATAAGCATTGGCAATTTTGCTGATTCAGCGTTGATTCTCACCGTGATCTGTTACATTGTATTAATATGCATGTTGGGAACTTGTGTTACGTGTAGCCATTTGCACCATGTAGCAATTGATGTTCTAGCTTTCAACTGTATATTTGTGATGCACATATTAGCTGTACTTCTGCTCCAATGGGGTGGGGGGCGTGGCAACTTGCAAAATCATCCGTTTCTTAAAGCTACAGGTTACCATAACTTCCCTAACAGATGCGCACTCAAGGATTTCCAGGGGTTCACATTTTCACATTTATTGTGGCCCTTTGGGCCACCACCACACTACGTTGAAGCACTCTCTCACTTATAAGACAACTGTACCTATTTTCATATGTTATATAATATTGGAGAATATTTTTATTTGAAATTTGGGTTTTTTAAAGTTTATGCAGGGCTTCCCCCCCCAAAAAAAACTGTTTAGGGTTCTCTCATTTTGACTCAATAAAACCACCATTTTATAGTTCAAATTGAAGAAAATAAATACAGTAAATGGAGAAAAGTACAAAGATTCACAAAATGTTTAGGGGTATGCGTACCCCTGCTTCCCCCCAGAAAAAAAGCACTGGATTTATGAATCTGCAAGCAGACTTACTGGAATCTACATTACTCTCAATGTTTCATTGAGGAAATATACTTTAACTTAAGTAGGGCCAGGCAACAAATATTCTATTTACATGCATTCCTGAGAACAGCCAATATCTCACCTAGTATAATGCAGCTTGGGCTGCAATATGCATGCTTAAGAACGGCAAGCTGCTTGTATAGCCTTAAGACTAAATCTGTGTTGCAGTGTCCCTAAAGCAGGGCATACATATGGAATCACTTCTAGCATGTGCAACTGAAGTGAATTATCAGCAATAACTTTATTCTACAGCATTGTACTGCCAGCAGAACAGGACAAAATCTTTTAAGGCAGAAATATTTTTCTTGACATATAGCTGAACCAGAAAAGATGGATTTCAAGATGGAATTGCACCTGTGAGGGCTTCACATATCCAAAATATGATGTAGTATTTAGCCCATGGATCGTGAACATGTATATTTCTTTCCCTAAATTACATGAAATGATAATTCCCTTTGTGTTCAGGCAGTGGCTAGGGATTACAAAAGTGGTAAAATAGCTTTGTGATTAGAATGATTTGTGGAGAGATAAAGGTTTACTTCAGAAAATGGAAAAGGGCCCAATAAATCACATTGCTATTCAAGATGGTTTTGTTCTTGATCAAAGCTGGTAAACTGGTTTCTGTAAGAAGGATTCTGAGAAATGCATCAGTAACCCTGCATTGTTGTCGTAATGACTGCAGCAGCACTGCTGTTTTGGAAAGATCTTTTGAGCAGACCTTGCTAAGACTCTGGCTTGCTCCAATTTTCAGCTCTGTTTCTGAGTTTCTTTTGTTGATATGCTTTGAGCAAATTAACAAGCTCATAATCACCAATAACAATGACATTATCGTAGTATAAACTCATTTCAGTGAAATTAAACTTGGAAGAGAGGATCATTTTTCACAACAGAAAAAACAAACAAACGCCTTATTGGCTTGAAGATGTCAGTATTTCCAATTGTATCTAAGAGTGACTCCTAAGAGATCCGAATGCCAATATGAAAGTAATAAGCTATACTGTCAAAAGGTAAGCATAGCTACGCACCAGAGCAAAAGTGATGCAGCGCTTATGAAAGAGGACTTGTTTACAATGCATTATCAACATAGAACATTTTCCTTAGTTCAGAAAAGGTTATATGGAATCCATGAGCAAAGTCCCTTAGGGTGCCTGTTCTATTTAGGCTCAGATGTTAGTGGGGTCAATAGAAGACCTCTCTGGAAAATCTGGGCTTGGGCAGACTCACAGGTAACCTCTTCCAAAGCTAGGACTTTATAACCAGCACTTTGCATTGTGCTTGGAAACAAACTAAACTGCTGTATAACACTGCAAAACTGCTGTATAACATTGCTTCCTATTATTCATGAAGGGCCTGCATATTCTTGATGGAACTTGCTGAAATGTGTTTTCCTGTATTTTTGTGTTTTTATGTTTTAAACCACCCTGTGATCCTCAGATGAAGGGTGGTATAGAATTTAATGAATAAAATCATCATCATCATCATCATTTTAAGATTCTTATCCTCATTACATGGTGAAATATTGACCTTTTATGCAAATGTATGTCAGCTGAATTCTTTTGGGTTTCAATCCATTAATTGTTCATCACTTTGATTTTCCATTACATATAGTTTAATTACATCCCTGCACCTAGTGACTTAGCAACATTATATGCATCTTTGGAAATAATCAGATCTGCAGGCAGCTGGGAATCATCCCTGTGAGGCAGGTTCTTATGTAGATTAAATTTTGAAGACATCTTCACATGGGAAATCTGCCCTAAGGCTCAGATTCTTGCAAAGAAGACATCATTGCAGACAAAACAACTATAGCAGGGTATGAAGAAATAAAAGTGTTGGTAAGAGATATAGCCTTACAAAATCTGATAAATGCCCACACTTCATTTTTTTTCTTCTCACGGTAAATATATGTGCTCTATTCCCTGCCCCTATAGGATTAAATGAAGTAATGAGGATCTGTAACTTTCCTCAATGTATTCCAACATTGGCATGCTTGGAACGGAGGAGCCAATGGCAAAGCAACATAACTTAATTGCTAGAACAAAGATCAGCAGAGAGACATATTAGAAACCCCAGTGTAAGTAGAAAAGCGAGTACAAATCAAATACAATCCAGAGAAAAAGAGAGGAATTGGATGCAACTCATCAAGTTTGCTAATATAACAGCCATGAGCACATCTGATTTTACTGCTGCTGTTTCTCATTTCAATTCTGCTATAGTAACCCTGTACTGAACTACCAGAAATCACTTGGTTAGTGAGAGCTAGACTGCTCTGGCCCATAAGAATTGATTTTATTTCCATGGATGCATGTAGATCTGACTTTTGAGAACCGCTGTTCTAATAATCAATATCCATTTTCTATTTCCATGAGGTCACATAAGTCAAATCCACCTAAACAGAGATAAAGAAAAATGCCACACCATGGATATTTGCTAGCAAAGGCAACAGTTATCAATATAAAAGCTGAAAGCCAGGAATACAAAATTAAAATTGCCTTTCAAATGTAAGCTATGCATAGAGTTAGCATTCAGTATGAATCATAGGGTTATTGCATGCTTAGAGTGCTCATTGAGAGAAGAGCTATTAATTCATCCAGTTAGTATTCTCTGGTTGGTAAGTTTGTTTACAGCACATAATCTCTCTTAAACATTGAGATATTGGAATAAAATTTGGCCAATGGCTTCAGGACACAATTCTGCATTTCCAGTATGAATACCAGTTTGCCGCCCTCCTAAACACATGCACATATCCAAAAGGGAAAGAATTCTACAAAATATATAATAATGCAATATATGTTCTGAAGTAGCATAGATACCAAACCTTGAAACTGATGGGTTCACAGTTTAGAAGAACTACAACAACAACAAGCAAATGCCAAGTTCAAGTCTCAATATCAGGGTAACTTGTTATCAGCTTACCTTGGTTACAACCACCCCTGCCTGGTCTTTCTTGCTTAAAGTTTCCTTCCTTTTCCAAATTTACCTTGCAGTTGTGAGAAGAACAGGTGGGAGGAAAGATCAATGGCAGAAGAAGACCCATCTTAAATTTCCACATTCTTGGTGACATAATGGAAGCCTCTGAGCATGTCCAAGGGCTTCTGCTATGGCCATTGGGGTCAATGTGATCCATAATTTGGTACAAACCATCCAGGCAGCAGTAATTGCCTTGATTCTCAGCAGGAAGCATGCTTTGTAGCCTCTAGTATGTCACCAAGCATCTAAAGATAGGCCCTCTGATTTTCCAGCATTTCTCGCTACCAGAAGTATTTTGAGCAGTAGTAGACTCTGGTGTTGGCCATTTTAAAAGGTATTCTGGAATACTGTGCCAAAACAGAAAAATGATATATAGCATTTGTCATACTTAGCTGACCTGCCTCCCTCTTTGTGAAAATGAGTTTTTAATTTGCCCTAATGGGCAAGTGGGTGGTAAACCGTTACGGTTTAAGATCCTAAAATGTGTTTGGAAACACAAGACCAGTGAACCCACTTCAGCTTATGAAAGATATGAGCATAATAACATCGAGCAGAAATCAATAGGAGGAGGATGGAGACCAAGGCGTCTCCCATGTGACCTCCTAGATGCCACCTACATGACCTTCTAGATGTTCTACCAGGCTTAGGTTCCACCATCCTGAAGAGAATTCAGTATACTTGGAAACTAGGTTGCCTCTTTCATCTAAGACCCCGAAACAGCAAATAATAAACATCTAGGTAAGACAGAATTTTGGAAGGACTTAGCAGAAAAGGCATAGAATTAGTGTCAAGACTTGAACCTTGAAAGAGCACAAGTTATTCCTCATCATGAGTTAATCACCATCCACATGAAAAGGGAGCGGTCTTAGCAACCTCAGGGCAACCCCTGGTTTGCAGAAATATCAAAAATCTTTAGGGCAGGGGAGCAGTCCAGGAGCATGAGACCCTTAATCTCAGTCATGGGTTCAAGCCCCATATTGGACAAAAGACCCCTGCATTGCAGGCAGTCAGATTAGATGACCCTCATGGTCCCTTCTAACCCTACAATTCTATGATTCTATGACTACGGATGAGTCATTCTACTGTCAGACAATCTAGGAGTAGGAACGCTGAGGGAAGGCTTTGATTTTATAGCCTGAATAACAGTAAGTTAATGCTAAAGTGCAAGGCCAGAATATAGAGAAACATTGCTGATATAAAATATTTGTAATGGGGGGGGGGGAATCCAAAAGAATTTGGAATGAGAGGTCTGAAGGGTGGCAACACAAAAACGGGCCTTTTCTGCAGTGGCTCCCTGCTTTGGAAATGCTCTCCCCAGGGAGGCTCTTAGTGCCTTCGTTGCATATCTTTATGCACAAGGCAAAAACTTCCATCTTCTCCCACACCTTTGGCTTATTAAAAAAACTATGACCCTTTAAACTGGGTGCACGCGTGCATAATTGTTTTTGTTTGTTACTATGTTAAGTCTTTTTTACAAACTTCCCTGAGATCCTCAGATGAAGGGCAGTATATAAAATTAATAAGTAATAAAAATAGGATTTTTACTTTACACAGGCACCAGATTTTTAAGGAGCAACGTTTTCCAAACTAATACTGCAGAACTGAAGTGGAAAATGAAAACCAACAACATGCAGCCTTTACTATTTATAGTTTTCATCATTATCACTTACTAGGCTTGTTTCCAGAAGGGGAAGTTGAAAAGCAGAATACTAAAAAGCTGCATAATGTTGTGGAAGGAGTGTCCGCACTCAACAGTAATAACTAGAGACTTCCAAAATATAGACTGTAAATTTTAGGAGTTAATATCATTTAACTTAATTACTGTTTTTTATTATTATTTATAACACACAATAATAAAAATATACAGCCTGCTGCTCATCCTCCCAGGTCCATAGTCACAATTCTGCAAGGTGACTTCCCCAGCTGTTGTTCCTATTGTTGCAGCCTCATTGACCTGCTGTTTGCAACAACACTGAACGTGAAATAGCCACTGATGAGACTTACATGCTTCAGCAGATTGATAGGGCTACAACTTATCATAAGGTCAAGAAAGTGCAGCCGGTCTGGAACAGTGGTGGAATTCGGGCTCTCCAATTTCAGTGGCACCCAGTGTGATGCTAAAAGTCGGCACCCCCGCCTCCCAGCATTGTTTCAGCACCACCTGCAGCAAGGCACCCAGCACGACTACGGCAGTAACGCCTCTGTCTGGAAACAGCACAATGTATAATTATGCTGACAGGAGGGAGACCTTCTCAGCATGTTCTACCCCTGCACAGGAACCTGCACCAGCTGTAGATATACTACCAGGCCAAATTCAAGGTGTTAGTGTTAGTATCTAAAGTCCTCAACAGCTCTGGATCAGTTTGCTTGAAAGATCACCTCCCTCCCCCCCATAGGTACCCACTTGATCTCATTGATCTTTGCTGCACAATGTTCCTTCATAGATCTTAGAATTGTAGAGTTGGAAGGAACCCTGAGGATCTTCTAGTCCAACCCCCTAACCCTGGTTGACATCCTATATCAACTCTGCATCAGGAACAAGGAGCCTGTGGTCCAGATGGTGTTGGACTACAGCATCCATCATTTCTGAGCATCTCCAGCCATATTGGCTGGGGCTAAGGTCCTACAACATCTGAAGGGCACCAGGTTCCCCCATCCCTGTTCTACATCACCCCAGGCTTTGATAGTGGGCTCACCGTTTTCGGAGGATAGGAAGCTACCTTTTATGGACTGAGAACATTGATCAATATCACTCAGTACTGTTTTCACTGATTAGTAGCGTCTCTCCAGGGTTTCAGGCATTGTTCTCTCCCACCCCTACCTGGAGATTGAGCCTGGGACCTCCTGCATGCAAAGCAGATACTCTACCACTGAGCTATGGTCCTTTCCAACAACATCCCCACCATACTACATAGAGATTATGAAACACATGTTGATGACTCAGATATTTCACATCTGCTTTCCCTAAACACTCCTTCCATTTCTCTTGCCGTTGACCTGACTCACCCACTTGTAGCTTTGGGTACTTTATATTATTATTTTGTCTTCATTAAGCACCATTCCGTGCCATGACCTTTCCACCATGGAATGTATTTATTACGGTAATTATTTGAAACATTTTTTGTGCTGCTTCCATATTGAAGCAGTTGCTACCGGCCGCCACTCCGGCTTGTGGGATGTAATCCACTGAGAGCAGTCAAGTACAACATTCCTTGTAATGCTAGAGAGGACATGTGAGGGAATGTTTGGTCCAGCCAGTTGAAACTTCCTGTTCCTCCTGGCTGGAGCATCCTTCCTTTTGCATGTGATAGAAGGTGGCCATGACCTAACCTGTCCAGGTATCAAAAAGACGAGTCACGCAGCACACCTCTCTCTTTTTCACTTCCTTCTTTCTTTGACCAGTTTTTAGCTAGGACTGCTCTGCTAGCAGAACACTAGGATTATTCCCCATATGGGGTAGATCCACATGTACATATTTGTAACTAAGTCTGCCTTCAGGGATCACACTGTGAACCGATGTAAGTAAACTTCTTTTATTGCCTTTGAATAAGATTGTTGCATATTTTATTCTTTTAAGAGGGATTAAAGGGAACTTACCAGGAACACACAGTTCAATCTGAGACAGACTGAATTGTATAATAGTGAGAAGCTCACACGAGCTTGCAACCAGCTATCTGCTGTGCATGTAAAAGGGGAGTGTAAACTCTGCTAAGTAAATAAACAATATATCCTCTCCTGCCACCCTGAACATTCCCACAGAGCTCACAGGAGAAAGCAACTGCAGTTCCCCTACTTACTGCATGGCTATTGCTACACCTGTGAATTCTGCTATTTATTGCAGAACAGCAAAGAACTGTGGGAAATCCAAGCTGTAGTGCTATGTCTGCCTCTTGTTTCTCACTTTGGTGTGTGGGCTTTCCAATGCTGAGCAAAACAACTTGGGACTGGTGTTTGGCATCTGCTCTGCGGTTTCTCTCCTGCCTTTTTTGGCCTGATCCATTATAGGATTTTTTAAAAAAAACATTTGTCATGGCGTCACAATCACAGTGCACATGAAATAGGCAAGCATTTTGGTCACCTGTAGTTGTTTTTTACTACCATATCAACAGCACAAAGCAGTGGCGTAGCGTGGGTTGTCAGCACCCGGGGCAAGGCAAGTAATTTGCACCCCCTAACCCGTGGATTTGCGCCCCCTAACCCTAACCCCCAGATGTTGCACCCGGTGCGGCCGGCCCCCCCTGCACCCCCCACACTACGCCACTGGCACAAAGTACCCAGTATACTTGAAAGATCTTGCCTGCCAAGAAGAGTTTAGCTCAAGTGGTAAATAATACACGAGTTTGTTCTGCTAAACCAGTAATTGCATTTATTGTACTGCTAATCGCATCAAGCTTCCAATCATAATTGGACAGTAAAAACTGAGTCTCCTTTAAGAGAAGAGTGCAGCTATCTTACAATGAAGTGAATGGGTGATTACCAGAATAGACCCCATCAAAATCAATAGACATAAGTCCATTGATTTCCAAGTATGGCTAAGTTTATATATCACCCAATGTTCTCCTTGAATTATTCTTAAGGGTTGAGCAATGCAGAAGAAAATTGCAAAAATAAAACTTCTATTTTTGGTACAACAGATGCTTATGTGAACAGAAATATTCTAGCAGACTGTATCACCTAAATGAGAACACATAATGATTCTCCAGTGGCCAACTTTGTGGGAACTACACCATGATCACAAGCATGTGCTAAAAACTTTTTAAAAAAATCAGTATGTTATTTGAAAAATTAATTTACCTATTCAGAGAGAGAGAAAGAAAATGCATACCCATAAGGAAAATCTATAACCTGTATGCAAATGAAAATTAATAAATGTAATAGATTGCTCTCGCAGTGTGTAAATACATTTCATCTTCAAACACTCATTAATCCAAACAACACCTCCAGAGAGATATCGTAGGTAAACAGAGTAGGTAAAGCAGAGTATTAGAGGGGTGCTCAAGGACTATAACATACGGGCTTGGCTGCAAATGTGCAAAATAATAATAATAATAAAAATTCCCCCCTCAATGTAAAACGTTTTTGGACCAACATGAAAGTTTATTAGGAAAGCTGTCACTTTGAATTATATTTTCTGCTTGGAAAGTGTCCGTGTTGGTTGACCTAAAAAGAGAAAGATCTGGCATTCTCCAATGCATGGAGCCTCCTGGGAAGTGAGATACTAATATGCCTCACATACCATATTGTTGTGGTTTCAAAACAGATCCAGAAGGAAATTTTAAATAGCGAGTCCCTATGAATACACGTACTGGTGTATTCCTGTGGTTTAAGCCTGTGTTCAAATTCAAGGGAAGGGTCAAAGTATAAATAACAGCATTTTAATTGAAGCAATATTTGACAATTCACTGTAATAGTCAGATCAGAAATAATTACTGCCTGGATTTGCTTTTTCCTCCTCCCTCCTAATTCCCCTTCCTTTCATGCCACAGCTCTTTGACTGTAAGTTTGAGCAGTGCCATCTTACTAATTTTCACTGCAAGCTGGGAGCTTCTTCTTTTTTTGTTACTGCTGAAGAGCAGAAAAAATAATCATTTTGTTCCATAAAAGCTAAAATGACTGCTTGCATGGAAGCGTGTGTGTGTGTGTGTGTGTGTGTGTGTGTGTGTGAGAAGCATGGCATCCTTTTCAAGGACTGCAGTTGCTAAATGCCTGATATTTAGCTCATTGTGGCAACAACAGATGGTCATGATCTGTGAAATCATGTTTGCACATGAAGACGCAGAATGTCTCAGCAGCAGATAGAAATGGGTTGGCGTGACCTCACAAGCAATAACCAACATCTCGCAGCAGCATGATGGGAATGCAGCTAAGTGATTGCACAAAAGAGGAACTGTAACCATGATGGGCATGACAACACAGCACTTACTTAGCTCCCTAGAAACTTTTCCCACCAATACAAGAGCTAACCACTGTGGAGGAAAGCTACACTTCAGTGTCCAGTTATAAGATGCTACTTCTATAGGTAATAAAATGGCATTTCCACTGTTGCTTGGTCTAGCAGAAGGACAAATAACCTCACCTAGGTCACACAAGAGGCCTGTGTTGCTTTGTGGTTCCATAGTGGTTCTGCATGGTGCCATAGGGACATATTACCCATCACTAAACAAAATTAATTCCTAACAACATTCTCTTTCATTTTTCAGGCAGTTTCAACCATTTTCAAATGGTCATGTCTCCCCCGGTGTGATCAAGCGCAGCTCCACTTTGAGACTTCCGTGTGTCTGCTTGGTGCCCTGCACCATATCGACAAATGAAAGACTGCTTTCTACACCAATAAAACATCTGCATCGTTCATCCTTTCATGAGTCTGTGTCAGATATTAATATTGCACCATTTGAAGCAACTGGAAGTATAAGAACTGACTCCTTTTGGAAGGAATCATTGTCCAGGCCCATAAAAATGTTATTCAAAGTTTTGCTGGCAGAACTGTTCAAAAACCGAACATAAGTATCAAAGGTGCAACCAAAATATCCATGCAAAGTCTTGTGCTGTCCAGCACAGGCTCAGCATCTTAGAAAATACGAAATAACCCATTCAGACCTAGAAGCAGAGGTCTGTCTCTCCCCACAACCTGCATTCCAGTTTCCAATGATTGCCTTAGGTTGCTTACTCTCCCTTCAGGAGAGCTTCATTTACATTTTCACTCCATGGAGTTTAGGAGACAAAGACTCAAAGGCAACTCCCTTTCAAAGTGTAGATTTGCAACTCAGTACCTTCACCACATGATCCAAGATTCACACTCAGCACAGAGTAGAGAAAGAATCAACTGGTAATCATTAACTAGTTACAACTCAATGTCCGTTAGAAACCTACCATGGAAACAACCCAATGTTAGCAATATATTTTCCTGATGTTGAACCTTCATTAATACACATACATTTTCCATCTTTGTGTCAATTAAATCTATTAAGCTTAACAGGGTCAAGGTGTAGAGAGCAACATGCAGATGGGCCATTATTGTGGGCAGCCTTACCCCCAGCAGATCTAGACAGTCATCATCATTGCCAGATCAGAATTTTCTGACCAGGTTGCCTGGTCACTTTGGAGCATATAGGAAGCTGACTTATAGCACTGCAGCCTCCTGTACAAAGGTAAGAATCACACTTATTGCACTGATGACTTTTGCTTCAGGTAAAGAAGCTGGTACCTAGAAGGTTCTACATTTGGGAATGCAGCCTTCTGGCTGAAAAAGGTTACCCCCTCCTGCTATTGATCATAGTTCTGTTATATAGAAGATGGTTAGGTAATAGAAATTGATGCCATTTGCATGATTTAAATACATCACCAAAAGAAAGTTGGTTGGCAGCTTTGATCAAATGTCAGAGTTATTCAGAACCTATATATCTTGTTTCTTTTAGTGAACCTCTGATCTCCAGCTCCATTTCTCCATGTGAATTTCTGTGGAGTACAACAATTTTTTTTAAAAGATGCTGACATCTAAAAGAGGGACTGAAACCTGAAAGTTGCCTCGATTTTTGAATGTAAAATAGCAGACCAATTAATCCCAGGTGCACTTTGCCATTTTCACAAATGGTGAGGAACTGCACAACGCCAATGGTGAGAAATCTAAGATTTTCTTCTCTGATGTAGCTCAGTCCCCTCTACGTATGTTCTCAGGTGCAAGTCCCACCAAGTTTAATGGGGCTTACTCCCCGGTAAATGGGTATTGGGATGCAATCAAAACCATGAAGATGGTTTAAATCAGGGGAACTTAACCTCTTTTAGCACCAGTGTCATATTCACAGTTCAGTTCATCCCCGCCCCCCGGTCTTATGCTCAGATTTCCACATTAGCTTGCAATTATTACTTTTTAAAGTCCTCGGGAAAATCCACCAGCATTTTACTGCTAATTTCTCCTAACATACACATTATTCTATGCAACTTTGCCTAATATACAAAGCCACTACCCCTGATAAAATGTGTGTTTTCACTAATATATGCATTTATATGCACATTTTACCTTAGTATATACTTTTCGGCACACAGTATTCGGCTTGATGGCTGTGTTTTGGTTTGCATCTTTGGGAAAGTGTGGATTAGGTCTGCACTTTCTCCACCATCCCTCCTCACCACACATGCATGCACATTCACCCTCCACACTCCCCAGAGGGTTGGACTAGATGAACGTCGTCATGGTCTCTTCAAAATCTACAATTCTGTGATGCCACGATTCCCAGTCATACGCTTGAGATCAGCAGCGGTGGTGGAATGAGAGAAACTATTGTGAACAGCGAGATGCATTCCAATTAAGAGAGGTGGTGGTGATGACTTCAGTGGGGGCGAACAACCCACTGACTTTAAGAGGAGGTGAGAGTGCTCTGCTCCAGAAACAAGAACGAGCACTCCAATCTGCTCAGATGCTTTGTCAACACTCAGGAAACATTGGAGCAGATCGGAGCACAGCTCCAGATTGCTCCAACCAGCTCTGAATAGCAGACTGTTGCTCTGTGCTACTGCTGAAGCTGCCAGTGAAGCCATCCAATCTTCCACTATTGCCACTAGGACAGTGTTTCCCAACCTTGGGCCTCCAGATGTTTTTGGCCTACAACTCCCATCATGCCTAGCTAGCAAGACCAGTGGTCAGGGATGATGGGAATTGTAGTTCAAAAACAGCTGGAGGCCCAAGGTTGGGAAACACTGCACTAGGAAATTCAGGGGAGTGGGGCCTTTAAAAATCACTTGGTAGCCCTGTTCTGGGCCATAGTTTCACCTTGTTGGAACCATGCTGTTGTTAGCATAGCTGGTGTATATAACCAAGTTGGAGCTATCTTGTGAGTTTTCCAGTTTGGATGTTACCTTTGCCAGAGTGATGAGCATTCCCAAGGCACATTTTCCATCCCAGTGTGTGAGGCATAACTCCCTGCATGAGTTGGGTCCGTCATATAAGAAAATACGGCAAATAATAATAAAATGTGGTTAGCTGTCACAGCCTAAAATCTATGAGGTTGTGGCTGAGGGCAGGGAAACACAGTTAGCTTCTGCTAACTGGGTCAGGAAGTGGGAAACAGGTGAGGGTAATATCTACACTAGTTATAGACTGGCCACCCTGGTGGGAGAGCAAAACATTCATATCTTCGTCTTTACTATCCCTGATTGGCCGCATTTGGGCAGCATATGAAAATAGTGAGCGAGCTTGTGGCATGTGCACTGGGAACAGGGGTGGAGGAAGGGGGTGTGGTGGGGGCCAGACTGCCCTAGGTGTCTTCACTGAGGGGGATGACATTTGGCGTACTGCCTGCCCATGACTCCCCAAGCCTACTATAGCTGTCAGAGCAAGGGGGGAGCTGCGCTGCTTTGCCGACGGCATTCCCCCCTTCCTCTTGACAGCTCGGGGGAGGCTTGGGAGTCGCAGACAGGTGGCATGCCGAATGTCCGCCATGGGTGGCTCGCTCCACCCCTGGCTGCAGGACACGCATGCTGCTCTGTGCACCCAAGCGGCTATCCTGGGAGGGGACCCTCTGCACCCAGCCCCGCTCTGCCACTGACTGGGGAGAGTGGCTTCCTCCTCTTAGCTCATCCATCTTAACTGCAAAGTACTTATTTGATTAAGGGACGCAGGTGGCGCTGTGGGTTAAACCACAGAGCCTAGGACTTGCCGATCAGAAGGTCGGCGGTTCGAATCCCCGTGACGGGGTGAGCTCCTGTTGCTCGGTCCCTGCTCCTGCCAACCTAGCAGTTCGAAAGCACGTCAAAGTGGAAGTAGATAAATAGGTACCGCTCTGGCGGGAAGGTAAACGGCGTTTGCATGCGCTGCTCTGGTTTGCCAGAAGCGGCTTAGTCATGCTGGCCACATGACCCGGAAGCTGTACGCTGGCTCCCTTAGCCAATAAAGCGGGATGAGCGCCACAACCCCAGAGTTGGCCACGACAGGACCTAATGGTCAGGGGTCCCTTTACCTTTACCTTACCTTACTTATTTGATTATTCCAACCAATACCCACTTGCCTGAACGATGAAATAGCTACACCATACAGGTTAGTCTCTTGCTCTTCCTGCAGTCTTCGTACAAGTCTCCCCATTCCACCCCCCCTCCAATAGCACTGATGTGCAGCAGGAATTAATTTAATCATCTGTCATTTTTCCATTCAAAGACTGAGGCAACCTTAATATTGTTACTACCACTTTCAAACGTCAACAACTGAAAACACCTTTTTCCCTAGTGTAATGCGAGACTTCATATTGGGTGGCTTTGAGTTGCAAAGATTTAACTTGTTACTAATAGCAACCATATTTGCCTGTGTCAGAGCTATCTGTGCTATATTCCGCTCAACCTCCCACTGTGCAATCTATTCATGTTGTAATCCACGTTACTTGCTAACCAGATGTCTACCGGGTCAATCATGTTTTAAAATTACTTAACAATCTGTGCATGTCAATGTGCCTTTATATAGCCTAGGCATTGTGTTGTGACTTTCCCAGTTAAAACATTTTCAGATTTCAAGCAACCACGGTTCTGAATCATGAAAGAGTGATAGGAGTAATACGCCCCTCTTACTTATACAGCTCCAAGTCACTGAACAAGAACCTTGGCAGAAGATTTCCCATGCAACATGCTCATGTGCTTTAATCCCAAGTGTATTGTTTCAGAGGTGGAAATTAACACAGGACATCCCTATTTTCATTGGAGAAATGTTGGAGGGTATGTTGCATTGCTGTCTTGGTAGCAGCCATGCTCTCACCTCTGAAAGGTGGTAAACCCTTCAATGCAGTGGTAGCCCAACTGGTATCCTCCAGAAGTTGCTTCACTAGGTTGTCAGGAGTTCAGCCTACACTCGAGTAGGACCCTGGTAGAGACACATGCCCGACTTGCATGTTTCCTCCCTCCTGGTCGATCGTTCGGGAGCTTCAAAAGCTTCCTTCAGCCCAAACATCACAGCAACCAATGCCAACTGACACCGGCACACTTAGGGATCCACAGAGTGTTTGCAACTTGTGTGACAGACCTCAGCAACTCATCATTTTGGCTAATCTACTTTATTTACATATAAAGACACACAGAGCACTGCAACATGGCTCCCTCTCTCACTAGCATCAGACAGCAAAGAGGAAAAAGAACAAAGGACAATAGTCCCACTTCACTGAACACAGTAACACAAACATCCTGCCTCCGTCACTTCCTACTCTGTGGAGTCCAAACATATCCTGTCATGTGAAACACAGAAATCCCATGACTGCAATCATGGAGCAGGAATTCTAACATAGAATTCACACCCTTGGTCCTTGGTCATACTGGCCAGGGCTGATGGGAGTTGGCAACATAAAAGCTCAATCACTGACATCAGCAAACAAAGGCGACAAAGCTTTTTGTCTCCTGTTTTCAGCACTGAGAAGCCTGCTAAAAGTGAGAATCATTGTCAATCCTTCTTGCTTCCCTGCCAGACGAAAAATCAGAAGCTAGATCCAATCTCTCCTATGGTCCCCGGATACCTTAATATTGCCTCAGACAGCAATATGAATCCTACGTCCTCAGGAGTTAGTTCCACTGGACACAGTGGGACTTACATTTGCATAAACAAGCACAGGGTTGTATTTGTTATTCGCTGAGTTCTGTCTCCACGATTAGGGATGGGATTTTCTGAAAACCTCAATGTCAAACTTATCCATGTGGGCTTCTTCCTAATTTCCATCTTGCTTCTTAATCTTGATTAGAAGTGAGCCCCCACATCCCCAGTTCCACTAAAAAATGCAAAGAATTCTCACATATTATATGCATAGTATTATACACATATATGCTCCAGATTTGTTTAGCAGTGCATATCACTCTATAAAAATAGGCATGTATTAATAGGCTGTTTTTCCAGGCAATCCCCATGCAAAGCTGCTTACACCAGGCAGATGAAGCCTAAAAAATGAACCAACAGTACAAGGAACAACAGCAATTTTCAAAAGCCCAATTTTCAAAGGAGCCAGTAGCTCCTCCTCATCTTAAACACTGAAGAGGCTCCTATTAGCCTTTAGCCTAAGTTTCCTGTCTCCTCTGATCTTTCATCTTGTCTCATTCTACACTTTGTTTTCCTTCAGTTGCCTCTCAGTCAATTGCCCTTTCTGTATGCTTCCTTCGGACTCCTTGCCCCGGCTCCCAGTTCCTTAGCTTCCTTTCCCGCCAGGACCTCCTTCCAGCCTGCAAGAATTCTGTGTTTAATCCCAGAAGACTGACAATGAACTTTCTCTTTCTTCACAGGAAAGACAACAACAATAACAACTCCATTCAGTTGCTTAAGTAACAGAACATCCCAACCCGTTGCACTCGCTCAGCTATTTGACTACAAGTTCCATTGCCACAATTGCAGCATGATTCAGTGGGGATTGTGGGATGGAGAAAGCCCACCTTTCGTCCCCATGCTCTCATGCAGCACTCAAACCAGCAGGCACTTAAAAAATCCTGGAGAGTTTACTTGTCTGTCAGTCTGACCAGCTTGACTGGGCAGGAGATTTTGATCTGCAATTCAAACCCCAGCTCAGTAGCTGCATGCATACATTCTTCAACTTACGCTTTCAGCCCAACAGTCACAGTTTCTTGGTGGTAGGATGGAAATCCCACCCTGAAACCATGGGGTGCACATTAAATCACTCCCACCTCCCAAAACACACGCAGCGATTTCCTCACAGCATTAGGTGCGGGGAATATAGTTTTTGGTCCCTGATTGGTTGTGGGGTTTTTTAAGCAGTTCCAACCAGCTTTGAATAAAAGTACTCTGGATTAAAAGAATGCTTGGCATTACCTCAAACTGCCAATTCCATCATCTGGAACGTGAAGTTTCCCTTCAAAATTGGAATGCTTTGGACTTGTTGCATCACTTCATGGTTTTGATTTCGGCAGGCATCAAATATGAAACTCCAGCCTATCAAATACAGTCTCATACCAGCAGTCAGATGAGATCCGATGCGAAATCGCAGTTGCACTTCAGCTAGCCAGTCGCAAGATGCATTCACACGTAAGGTTTATTCTGTTAGTTTTACAGATTATGAGGCTGGTGCTTCTGTCCTGTTTTCTAACGTTCCTTTCACACTTCATATGGTATTGAAATGCAAAACTCCTGTGATTTTCTGAGTTTAAGTGAGGTGCAAACTGATTGCTTCTGGTATAATAAAACGAGTGATAAATTTAGAGCTATATTTCATTCATTTGGTTTCCCAGAAGTGGCTTTTACATCGTGTGAAAGCTAAAATACAATGTGCAAACTAATAGTTAGACAAATGTCAGGAAAATATAATAAACTGCAGTGTAGATGCAGCCCTAGTCAAAGGCCAAATGCGGGGTGGGGGTGGGGATCCCAACCCAAATGCTTGGTGAATATTCAGAAAACATTTGGAATATTAGAGACTATTGGGGAAATGATTTCAAGAGGAGAATTGATACAGATAATTTTTACACCACAATGTGGTATAATAACAAAAAGGTGATTTAAAATACCCCTCTCCAATGTACCCTTGTTGAGGATTTTTAGGTATGTCTTCAAGAGGTACAATTTAGGGATGGGGGAAAAATGCAATCCAGTTCACATTAAAAGGTTCACAGTTCACAGTTTCCAAAACATGGTGTGAATCAAAACGCAACCATTTTTTGAAACATGAACACCCTATGGTAAATTGTGTATTAAAATGCATATGTTAGTGAAAAGAGTTTACAATGTATCAGGAAGACTTGCTTTGCTAAAATGTGTATAGTAAGCAAAATTGTATACAAAAATGAGGATATTCGGAGAAAGTTGCCGCAAAATGCTGATAAATTTTCATGAGGACTTTTTTTTAAAAAATGCAAACTAATGTGGTGACATGGAGAACAGAATTTAAGATTGGAAACATGAGAAACTGAGAAACCAAAATGAACATTTTTTTGCCCATTCCTATAATCTAATGGTCCCTGGAGGACGTCCCAGCGGCCAAAAGAGACAGAGATATGCTTTCACAACCTCCCTCACTCTTGGCTCCTCCAACTCCAAAGCCCAATTGACTTCAGAGTTCCAACATCTGCCAAGCCAAAAAAAGGAGCACTATAATGCTCAGAAGTGGTTTGGATCCCGCTAAACCCTGAAAAATAAATAAATCCCAAGGTGCTACACTCTTGAGCATCACTAAATTTCCCCTTCCCTTCCTCTCAATGAGAGGGGAAATGGTTCAAAATATTTAAAGCTGAAAAAAGGATATAGGGATGTAGAATGTTTCCCTCACCCGCACTTAGGTCTCAAGACTAGCAAGGCGTTCAGTATTGCGGTAGAACTGCCTTCATAACCCCCTGCCTCTGCATACACCCCCTCCTAGAAGATTGCACTGTACAAATGCTTTAGTATGTTGTTTTCTTAAAATTAGACAGAAGTAAAGAACAAACATATTTGTTTGGTAGTAACGAGGTGGGAAATGCTAAATATAACAGATGCATGTAGGCAGAAATCGGCAGAGGGAAAGAATGAGATGAACAGCCCACAAAGCAAAGGTCCATTGTAGCCCTGGAAACTCTCCTGAATTAATCTGAAATAAGGGTGTTCAAGGCTGCTGCCTGTATCTCCCCTAAATTTAAAGACAAATATTTATTTGTCCTTTTCAATTATTCCTTTTATTACATTGCGTTCAGGTTCCAGGAGATTTGCCCTAGGTTGTCTCTAAGCCTCTATACATTTTTCTCCCCCCAAAGCTTTAAATCATTACCTCCTTCTACGGTGAACTTGAAGCTGTGACAAAGGCCCGCTGTTCAGTTCTTATTTTGTAAAATATAGGCTGCTAAAAATACAGTCAATTATTTTGTCGTGTAGTAAGCCTCTGCAGAGGCAAGGTCTGGAGACCATTCCTTTCACATGCCACCTTGCAGAGGTTACCTTTAGCTCTCTCATTTAATGGAAGTTGTTTTATTTATTCAAGGGCCCTAAAAGAGGGAGATTTAATCATCATCATCTTATTATGCTAGGATTACCTGGCAGAAAGAGCAACGTTTTGCTTTGTGCTTCCCGTTTCTCTAAGTGGTAGAAACACTGAGGGAAACTTCACTGGGTCAAATTTCCTTGCGAGGAAAGCTCGGAGGTGTCCCATATCCTCGAGAAAGGTCTCATGGTAGGGCTAGGAAAAGCCCAGCCAGTGTAGACCAGGACTGGGGAAACTCAATCCTAGGAGGTGAATGCACCAGCCCTCTTTATCTGACCCCCAAGACTCTCTCCAGGACATGTCTCTCCCCTACTCTGTAGCCTCCTAGAGTGCTTTTTGCATAGTTGGACTGTGACAATGGGTGGGGATATGACTTTCGCATGGCTGGAATGTAGCCAGCTCTTACAAGGGTAGGAGTCACTATCCATTGCTCCACCCACTTTTTGATTTTGCCCCACCCACCCATGTTCTGACTTGGTGTGAGGCAGCTATGCCATTGTTGTTATATTGCTAACAATAGATGGAGGAGAGCAAAGCAAAACCACAGCAATGCTTTTAAGACTGCATCAGCCAGCAGAGAAAACAGCTCCAAAGCCTCTTTCTTGATAGCCAGTTCCAGAAACTGAAAAAGCCACTTCCTTCTATGTGACAGGAGAGCTTGCAGTTTACAATCTGATCATTTTCTATATGCTAATGTTAATGTTGAATTATGGTGCTGGAGGAGACTCTTGAGAGTCCCATGGACTGCAAGAAGATCAAACCTATCCATTCTTAAGGAAATCAGCCCTGAGTGCTCACTGCAAGGACAGATCCTGAACTGAGGCTCCAATACTTTGGCCACCTCATGAGAAGAGAAGACTCCCTGGAAAAGACCCTGATGTTGGGAAAGATGGAGGGCACAAGGAGAGGGGGACAACATAGGACGAGATGGTTGGACAGTGTTCTTGAAGCTACCAGCATGAGTTTGATCAAACTGCGGGAGGCAGTGGAAGACAGGAGTGCTTGGTGTGCTCTGGTCCATGGGGTCACAAACAGTCAGACACGACTAAACTACTAAAACAACAACAATGTTACATACAGTAACATATGCAGTTACTCAAAATGAATGATGCACGTCAAAGGCATTCATATTTTTAATCAGTCTACCTTTATTTGGTATGTGGTTAAACTATACAGCGGCTATTCCTGTGAGTTTTGCTGTGTCTTCTTCTGCAATAGATAGAACAAAGACAAGACCTTCATCTTTTACCCTGCCATCTTGTGCCAATTCCTTTCCAAACCCATGCTGTCAAGTTCTGCTCCTCTCTCTCTCCTGCTGGAAAAACCTCTCCCTCTAGCAATTTATCAGCCTCGGGAGTACTCTGTTTCTCAGGTGAGCACCCTGAGTGACACGTTGCAAGCATCTTGAGGGCTAGGTTCCAGCAAAGACTGCTGTCCTCAGTAAGAGCCTGTCACAATACTTCTGTAAGAAAACCACCTGGTGCCCAGTGGCATAAAAAGATATCACTGAGACAAGATCTCTCCCATGCAAAGTATGCACCCTTAACACACACATACGCTCCTTATCAGATACACTGTCAACCAAATACTTGGTTACCGGGATCACTGTTGTCCAGTGAAATTTATTTTAGTGGACCATGTACTGCTTACACTACAACGGAGTGTAGTTTAGAGAAACGGTGAGTAAGGGAATACCATTATGCATGGTATAGGAAAAGTGGATAGAGAAAAGTTTTTCTCCCTGTCTTGCAACAATCAAACTTCAATGAAGCTAACAGCATGCTGAATTAGATGGGCCCCTGGCCTGATCTTGTGCAGTGGCGTAGCGTGGGTTGTCAGCACCCGGGGCAAGGCAAGTAATTTGCACCCCCTAACCCGTGGATTTGTGCCCCCTAACCCCCAGATGTTGCGCCCGGTGCGGTTGGCCCCCCCTGCACCCCCCACGCTACGCCACTGATCTTGCGTTCTTATATTGAGCCTTCATTCTATATCACCTCTTTGGGATTCTCTCACCAGAAAAAATGCATCTAGATGACACTCACTCTTCAGGGCAGCTTTTTAGACTGTGGCTGAACCAGTCACTGATTTTTCTACGTTGGAAAATGGGCTTGCAGTTCTAAATACTTTAATTTAGCACATATGTTAGGGCTGTCATATTTCAAAAGGTGAAAATCCAGACACAAAAGTTGTTGATTTTTTTGCCGGGTGTGTGTGAGTTGAGCCCCCCCCCCTAAATCTCAGAAAAAGAAAAGAAATGGAGGTATTTATTTTATTTTTATTTTTTTGGAAATTCGGCTAGGTTTTCCCTGACATTTAAATCAATTTTTTAAAATGCCGCTTGGACACCATTTATACAAAGGAAGACTCTCGGCAACATCTTGGAAATTCCAGCCCTAATATATGTCTATATCTATATATGATTTGATTGTTATGCACTAAATATGAACACCGCTGCTACGGTAGATTGATTTTCAGTGTATAAGCACAATTACAAAGACTTCCTCCCTCTATCCCAACTTAACCCCTCCCTCTTCAGGACAGATCAGTCTATTAAGTTTTGCCAAAGCCCAGTTTGTGATTCCAGGCCGATGCCATTCTTCAGCATTACCAATGGAATATTTTGCTGTTATTGATGTGGTATATGTGATAATACGTTGTTACTGAAGGTATAGAGAGCAGGTATAAATGGGGTATAGAAATGTTTTAAATAAATATTTTCCATGGTTTAAATAAATAAAAAGAAATAGAGAAAAGGGGAAAGAAATAACAGGTGGATGGGGGCATTCAGAAATATTGTGCCAGAGCCTATGAAGAAGGTGGCTGGTGGGAGCAGGGAAAGTGACTAGAATAGTATTCTGAAAGTAACACCCAGTGCATCTGGAGGCACAACGTGAGGTGATGTAACTCAAAATTGCATGGTACAATGTGTCAGTCCTTATGCTTCAGCAATTATTTCATACTTAGAGAGAAATGGAACTGCTGCAGTTCTAAACAGGTTTTCAAAGAGGCTCAGAATCACAGCTTTTAACAGCATAATCCTACACAGATGTGCTTAGAAACCAGCTGGGCTGAGTTCAATGGACTTTAGTTTCAGGTAAATACAAGACTACAAATAAATATGGGACGCAGGTGGCGCTGTGGGTTAAAGCCTCAGCGCCTAGGACTTGCCGATCGAAAGGTTGGCGGTTCGAATCCCTGCGGCGGGGTGCGCTCCCGCTGCTCGGTCCCAGCGCCTGCCAACCTAGCAGTTCGAAAGCACCTCCGGGTGCAAGTAGATAAATAGGGACCGCTTACCAGCGGGAAGGTAAATGGCGTTTCCGTGTGCGGCTGTGGCTCGCCAGAGCAGCGATGTCACACTGGCCACGTGACCCGGAAGTGTCTTCGGACAGCGCTGGCCCCTGGCCTCTTGAGTGAGATGGGCGCACAACCCCAGAGTCTGTCAAGACTGGCCCGTACGGGCAGGGCTGACTTTACCTTTACCTAAATACAAGACTGTAGCCTTAAAGACTACTCAGTGTTCTGACACCATGTGTGGGCCAGAGAACTTCAGACTCAGCTCTTTCCCTGTTAGGTTTATTTGATTGATTGATCTGTTAATTTATTTCTTACCAATGCATTTATTTACCAGCTAATTATCAGTTATTTGTTTATTGAAGGATTGATCTGAAGTGGTGGGCAGAATAGGGCCTTCTCAGTCTTGACACCTAAGTTCTGGAACTTTCTCCCTCAGTGGACCCCCTAACCCTTCCCTCTCAGTCTTTATTTGCTGATCTGTTCAACCACCCTTCATTCCATAGAATCCCAGGGCTGCTGGCTTTCAATGAGTTTGTGGATTAAACCTGATGTTATTGTTTGTGAGATGCTTTGGGAAACCATATATATGAAATGATATCAATCTTCATCTCATTTCTGGGGATACATTTGGAAGAACGTATTATTAATATAGTAAATTGCACTTGAAGAATGAATGAAAGCAGCTATTTAATCAGTATTTGAATTATGAATTTTGCATTAGCGTCATTAAACAATTTTGTCTGATGCTTATGCTCAGCATGGGGAAGCAAATTCCTATGTTTTGATTAATCAGTGTAACTTCCACACAATTTTAAGGCTCTTGCTTACATTGTAATGAAGCCGATTACTCAGCACAACAGATTAATGGCATCTGAGTTATAAGACAAGGTAAACAAAATGGCAAATTGCAGAAGGCTTTCTGGAATAGGAAAAATTAAGACTAATTTAGCACACAGTTAAGATGCTAACACAAATATATCCCCCATCTATATATGTTGCACACAGTGATCTTCAGTGACTATCAATATTCAATTATTTGTGCGGAAACCAATTTCTCTACAATCTTTGCTCTCCTTTAGTTCCTTCGCTAGCCGTGAACAATGTTTGTCTCCTGTAGGCTGTATGAATGTCATCCAGTCAAGAAATAATTGGAAGAGGCACACTTATTTTGACTTCCCCAAGGTGTTGTGGTTATTCTTATTAGATAAATTAGTAACTGAGTTCTCCTCTGGTATAATACTTTGGAACCAAATATTGAAAGCCAAACATTTTTGTTCCTTGACTCATCTTTCATATTTTCCCCCTTACTGCCCCCTCTTTCCCTCATTTTTTTAATAAGGCAGCATACAAGAAGAAACTGTGGCTGTTATCCCTGAACTCTGCTTTCATTTTAAATATTGAATGTCTGCCCAGCTCTGTAGCCTGAAATGTCCACACAGCTCTAGGACTTTCATGAAAAATTCATTCGCAGCCTAGCAATTTGATAAAGCCCCAAACTGGCAGCTTTACACACAAAACAATTGCATTTTGTGTGTGTGAGTAGCAGAAGCAATAGCAGCCAGTGCGAAATGCTTCGTAAAAAGAAAAATATCTCCTGTGCAAAAAGAATGACTTTCTTTTTCACAGCTTTTGAAAAGCGTCCATTTCATGCTATGAAATGGTAAATGGAGTGGGCAATTGGACAGAAACACATTTGGCTATTAGGTCATCAGCTCATATTATTAAAGTCCTTATTAATTTTTTGAAAGCCTGGTATATGGCATCTCATTTTACTGAGGTAAAAATATATATAAAGAAATAAAAGGTAACAAGCTGAAGGAGAAAAGAAATCAGTACCAGCAGAATATCATTCACTGGCGCATAGAATTGGTGTAACTAATATCAGGAAGTGAAAATTCAGTGACTCCTGAGCTCTGTTATTAACAACACGTTCATTCCATTCTTGGGTCATGACATACGTATAAGATCTTTACTGTCCTGGCTCTCACTGCTAGATAAGAACGAACTCCAGCTTGCTTTCTGCCCAAGACTTTAATGCTTACATCAGAAGGGTATATAAGCAAGGCATGATTAAGAGGCACAGCAGATATTCAAGAAAATTAGATACCTCAAGGACTGTCCCTGGACTCTGAGATCATATTCTGAGGCCCTTCTTTGTGTGCCTCCTCTATAAGAGGTCCAGAGGGTGTCAAAATGAGAATGAGCATTTCTGCAATGCTTCCCCTTTGTGGAGTGCTCTCTCCAGGGAGGTTCAGCTGACACCTATATTGTACACCTTTAGGCTCCAGGTGAAAGCATTCCTCTTCAACCAGGCCTTTGGTTGACTGACACCCAATGCCCTTTTAAATGTGCTGTGGAAAGGGGTGTTATTGGTTTGTTTCTGTTCTTAATTTCATTATGTATTTTGTATTTTACATTGTAATTTTATGTTGTGAACTGCCCTGAGCAGGGGCAGCATCTCTAGGGGGCCTTGGGGGCCGAGCACCCACAAAATATTTGTTGTGGATACTCAGCATCCACACCACAGGGCCCCCAACACAACTTCTGGTGCCTCGCAAAGCACTGGAAGTCATGCCTGAGGCCTCGTGAGACCTAAGAGATGCTGTCTGAGGCCTAGCAGGACCTTGGAACCTGACTTCCGGTGGCACCAGAAAACAGGTTCTGAGGTTGCGGGGTGAGTGATGTTATGGCGTTATGTTGGGTGTGCTGGGTACCCATAACTTGGGGACCAAGTTGGGGACCAAATCAGCACCCCTAGATCTATGGGTAGAGGGCAGTATACAGAACAGCACAAGCTAGCTTCGAAAATGTAGTTTCCCCAGTTTGCGCTTGGCAGAGCTCCTGAACGACTTCCTAGAAAACAGAAAAACGGTAATAAAGTCTAAATGCAGGAAATGGTGAGAGCAAAATACGATTCTTTCTGTGATGACTGCTGTCCAAATTGAGAGAGAGTGAGCGAGAGGTAAATATATGTCATTTTCTCCCAGCCCCTTTGGTCGCAGGCATATAATAGAATTCTGTTCCAAATGTCCCATGAATAATAAAACATGGTGCACAGACTCTCTGATGTGTTCCCTGTTCTTGCTACAAAGCCTACTTTGAAATGCTACATACCACACAACTCCTCAAAGTGAATGTGTGCTCCCATTATCATTGATGATAGTGATGCATATATATTGCCAAGAGACAATTTAAAAGAAATTAATAGACATCTTGCTTATCAATATGTTTCTTCTGTCAAAACCAACAGCCTCCCATCAGATGTCAAGGAGATAATTAACTATACAACTTTTAGAAGATACCTGAAGGCAGCCCTGTATAAAGAAGTTTTTAATGTTTGATGTTTCATTATGGTTTTATATTTGTGGGCTGGGGCAACCCAGTCAGATGAGAGAAGTAACAACAACAACAACAAGTTCATGAACATGAATGGTCTGGCAACAGGCTACAATATGGAGAGTTGGAATTGCCACTTCAGTTTCTGGGCATGGGGTGGGGTGGGGAAGCAGGGTGACTTTCTAGAGCAGGCATAGGCAAACCTGGCCCTCCAGATGCTTTGGGACTACAACTCCCATCATCCCTGACCACTGGTCCTGCTAGCTAGAGATCATGGGAACTGTAGTCCAAACATAGCTGGAGACCCCAATCTAAGAAACACACAATTACATAATCAACAGAGCAGGGATGGGCAGGAAGTAGGCTGGGACCTACTAGTAGAACTCTGGGTGAAATGAAGTAGATTGGCAAGGATTTTTGACTCTTGGTTGTTCAAAAATGCCAACACCAGCTCTGGTACTGAACTCAAAAGAAATTACTTAAGGGCTCAGAATTTTAAAGTCTGCTAAAGTCATTCTAAGTTATGACTTTAGCAGCTGATTTCAGATAGATCTCTGGGTTCCATAAAGCCTTCACAGTTGGATAAATGGGCCTTTACCAAGAATGTACACTTTTTAGGGTTTTAGTTTTGTTTCTTTTAACTTTTTAAAATTATTTTATGTGTGAATCGCCTTGAGGCGGTGGCATAGAACGCAATTATAAATTAATTGCAAAAACAACAACAATGTAAAAAAAAGCAAGGTAGATCCTGCAAACCTATCTGTTCTCCCTTGATAAAGGGAGCCTTTTGAAACAAAAGGACCTCTCAAATTCTTGTACCATAATTACATATAGTGGATGCAGAGAAGGGAGATTTGCTGGATACACAGCTATAAGAAAAGCTTTGCAGGCTGAGACTGAGGATTTGCCTAGTCCAGCAGCACATTTCCAGCTGTGGTCAACCAATGGTCAGTCCCCAAGAAGCTACAAGAAGATCTTGAAACCAACAGACTTCTCCCATTATGTGTGTCCCAGAATCCTAAGCTCACCTGCAGAAAGGCAAGCTCTGGTGTTTGTATGGTGGCAACTAAACTCACAGATTTGATCAAGGGGACAGGAAAAAGAAATGGAGCAACGAGTCCTGTGGAACACACTGATCCAAGAAGAAAGTGCACTTTATTCCCACAAGCACATGCTGAGATGAGTGACACATGGACACAATGACTACTGTTTGCGTTGCTATGAGAACATTGATTATGTTTGTTGTTTGTTACGTATTGCAGGCTTTTCGGTGCCTGCGTTTAAAGGGGAGGAAAGAACAAACACAGTCTTGCTTATTATTCACTCATACCCCTTGATCACGGCAGGCAGGAATTTTGGCCAAAAGAAGCTTGTGAGCATTTTCTGCATCAGAAAGATTTTGTATGTGTGGGGGAAAGGCGGGGGAGGGCACAGAAAAGAAGATGCTTCCTTAAACTTAACATGTGTCTCAAAGCCTACCAAACGTATGAAGGCCATTGGCAATTCCAAATCTCAGAAGGGAAACTTGAATTTGGACACACTTCAGCATCTCCCCTTCTTATCTTTGTACTCAGAGTATATATGATAACCTGCTAAGGCTAAACTAAAAGGTAAAGGGACCCCTGACCATTAGGTCCAGTCATGGCCGTCTCTGGGGATGCGGCGCTCATTTCGCTTTATTGGCCGAGGGAGCCGGCGTACAGCTTCCAGGTCATGTGGCCAGCATGACTAAACCGCCTCTGGCGAACCAGAGCAGCGCACGGAAACGCCGTTTACCTTCCCGCCGGAGTGGTACCTATTTATCTACTTGCACTTTGATGTGCTTTTGAACTGCTAGGTTGGCAGGAGCAGTGACCGAGCAACGGGCGCTCACCCCATTGCGGGTATTCGAACCTCGACCTTCTTATCAGCAAGTCCTAGGCTCTGTGGTTTAACCCACAGCACCACCTGCGTCCTAAGGCTAAACTAGTTGAGTTTAATTAGGGGGGTTAGCCACCACGATGCCCTCCAGCTTTGTACTGTAACTCCATCAGACCTAGCCAGCATCACCAGTAACCAAAGATGGTGGTGCTTAAAGTCTGGTAATTCTAGAAGGCATCAGTCTGGGTAGTGCTGCATTAATTGCGTTAAGGCAAGTGATGTGCAGGTTCTTTAAAAATGCAAATAACAGCGACTACAAAGGCACAATGAATGAGATTGCAGCAGGAGGGAAGGGGAGATTTGTCCCTTTTTGCCCTGCTATTCCCAACCCTTCAGAGAAGATTTAGAAGGCACAGAGGGAAACACAGGGTAAGGACAGGAGGAAAAGTCACCATACATGAGCGGACTTTGTTCTGTGCATGCAACAACATAGCTGAAGGCATCCCTATGGAGTTACCTTTACACAACAGGCTAGTTTCTGCATGCCCATATCCCTTTAGCTTCCATCCTGGCAAAGAAGAAGCTAGGCAAAATTAGAGGAGACAGGAATGCAAAGAAGTGGGGAGTCTGGCTCTGGAGGTTGTGTGGCCTGAGGAGAGGCCTGGGGGCCATATAGAGAGGCATCAAGGGACTTGTTTGGCCCAAGGCCTGAGGTTCCTCACCCGAGAGTTAGGCCCTCAGATATTCTACAAATGCATACAGTTGACAAATTTGCATTTGGTGTTTGCAGGTGTCTCTTACATGCTTACACCTTAAGACAGATCTTGCCAAACTGTGTCGCGACACATTAGTATGTCGGCTGCAGTGCGTAGGTGTGTCACGTAAATGTTTCCTGCACTCTTCTTGGGGCTGGAAAGGGGTTAGTTTAACCTCCAATTCACTAGGAAAACTGAATTACTGTGTCGCGAAATGATTCATGTCTGAAAAGTGTGCACCAACATGAGAAGTTTGGAAAGCTCTGCCTTAAAGGAACTTGTGGAAGAAGAATAGGAAGAACCCAGAAGTTTAAGTCAAAGCTCAATCATCTGGAACGCGGGGTGGTATTCAAAAAATATTTACTCAGAATTGACCCATTGAAAATAATGAACCTAAGCTCGTAATGTTCATTAATTTCATTGGGCCTACTCTGAGGACAACTTACTTCAATACCGCTCAGTTATATTTTCCTTACATTATCTCAAAGTGTCATTTTTTCAATGTGGTTTTTTATATCCCTTCAGTGTTTTAGAAGTGAGGATTGTTTTATAAATCAGTATTTCTGTTTTATGAAGGTTGTCAGACATTTGGTATATGTACTTGGCTGAGGAGACACTGAGTGAAGCTACCATCTGTGGGATTATGACTGAACCTCTAACTCAGGCCCCCTCCCTGCTGCAAATGCAACGCTCCTCAAGGAGTCCAATGCAGTAATAGTAATTCTAGTCCATATGTGGGGGAAAAGAAGGTTTTAGACTTTTGGTGGGTACACTTGTCTGAAGGCAGCCCTGTATACAGAAGCTTTTTAAGGTTTTATTTTGGTTTTATATGTGCTGGAAGCTGCCCAGAGTGAGTGGCTGGGGCAACCCAGTCAGATGGGTGTGGTACAAAAAATATTAATCAATATTAATAATATTAGCAGCAGCAGTCAAAAGGAGGAGGAAGAGGAGAAATCCAGATTCTTGAAATGAAGTTTATTCTGGACCCAAAGTATTTTGGAACCAATCCTTTCTTTTGGACAGGTTTTTAGCAGCAATTCTCACCAATGCTCATTATGGTATTAGGGAGCTTATACCTGATCCTGCTTTCAATACTGTTTGGGTTGGCAACAGTTTTGGGGTTCAGACACTGCTTTGTTTCCTGTAGCTGCATGCCCCAGAGTTTCCTGCTGAGATCAGTTAGCATTTTATGTCACAAGTGTTAGTTTATTTTTTGTCCCCCATTTGTTGTGCTCTAGCACAAGAGTGCCTCCCACTCTGATGGCAATAATGTGATAACACTGGGGAAGTATCGCAGAACAACTAATAAATCAGAATGATGTGTGAATGATCCTGTATAAACCCACCACTATTATTGCATCAATGGCACACTGCAAACTATCAGTTGAGGCATCGACAAAGCTTTCCTGAATATTCAGATCTAGCTTTTGCCTATCTTGCTTTACAGTACTGATTTTTGAGGCTTTCCTGTTGATATCGATGTTGCCGATGCTTTACTGTTTGTCTTAATTGTGCTCTGTGATTGAGCAGATTGACTGATTGATGTAAACCGCTTTGAGGCCTCTTGTGACAGAAAGTGGAATCTGAGCCCATTAAATAGATAAAATGTGTACCACCCAAGAGTTTTTCAAACTGGAGGATGCATACATGTTTTAAAGAAATAAGTATTGTCTGCAGTATTTAATATAGTGCTATATCCAGCACTAATATAACCAATTTTCCATGGCATAAAAAGCTGGATTCTATGACCTATATACATTTTTTATTTCCAGTGCTCAATGTATGGAGGTTTCACAACCAGGCTACTGGCAATCTTATATTGGCAACATGCTTTTGAAACTTCCCTTCATGGTCTTAAAAGCTAGAAACTTGCTGCTTTTTTAATACAAGCAAGCGAGCGAGCAAGCTGGGATTCATAGGGAGGAAGCTGGATTGTATGTCCAATAATATACCCCATGCTTTTTCTGCCCTTGCCTGGAATCATGGAACACACAGAGCTCTCTCTTTAGCCCGCTCATGTTTATCTGGGTTACTATTTACTTAGTTTTTCCTGTTCTGCTGTGACTCTCTTCAAGTGTGTGCTGCCCTTTCACAGTTAGAAAGAATTGATAGCACTGTGTTGCCTAGCAATATACACAGAACTGCAGCAGTAAACGGAGCCTCTCCCCACATGCATCTCAGGCAGAAGCAGCATGGGACAGAGACTACCGACGGCAGCTATTAGGGCTCCCATGGATATTTCAATTAAGTTTTCAGGCTAGGTCTGCATTCGTATTAAGTGGCCCTGGCATTTCCATGGACTAATGGCTTTGGAAGAGCACTGGGAGATCAAGTGGGTTAGGAAAGCAACAATGGCTCACTAATCATTTGTATTATTACCAGATGTCCACCTCATGAACCATTTCAGAATGCCACAGCTCCACCTCAGAAACATGGTTTCAGATCCCACTCCCACCATAGAGTGACAGAGTTGCAAAGCAAAATACATTTATGATGGGCTTCTTTTTCAGCCAGAACTCAGCTCTCAGGTGGGCACAATTTTTCTAGAAAAATAGCACTGACTAAACCACATAAAACACTTACCGTACCCTAGAGTAAACATGTTTTCCACATGGGGCAAGGTTGGGTGAAAGAGGCTCATGTTCAATGGTTTCTGTTCCTCACATGCTTCTAGTAGGCTACTGCTTTTCATGCTTTGTCAGAAAGGACACTTGCCACAGAATTCGGCTGTATGATGAGCTGCTTCTAAAGTCTGTGGATTTCTGGTCCCAGAAAGTTTGCAAGCCACAAGTGTTTTATGGTTAGTCTGGAACACCCAGGTGAAGCAAATGCAAAGGTCAAAGTTTACACACACACACACACACACACAAACACACACACACACACACAAAATGTGGGTACAATGTCTTTTGAAGCTGTACACAATGCCATGGGAACAGCCCAATAATAGATCTGTAGTGCTCTCTTCAAGGTTGATAAAAATCAAGGTACCAAATTGTCTCTATCAGGAAGTCTTTGTATTTGATTGAGAGTGTAACCACACAGGCTGAATGTGTCAGAGGAGATGCAGATGCAAGCACATAGCAGAGGCTGCTTTAGGAGAGTGTGACCAGTTCAGTAGCACCAGTCATGGAGCCCCAGGGTGCCACCACCAGGGGAGTTGCAACTTTGATTTACAGTGGAGCGTGAGAGGCGGAGTGATGCTGAATTTTGACATTGCACAGGGCCCTTAGAAATTAGAGACCCCAAGATCTGCCACTGCACATAGGCAGCCGGTATTAACTGCAACAGGACTTCACACACCCAAATCCAGACCCCGCAAGGAAAAAAACACCATAGCAAATCTCCCTAAACCCATTTGCCTCCAATTCAGAGATCAATTTGCCACTGTGGTGCGCAAATGTATCTTGTACAAACACTGAGATTCCTAGCCATTTCTAAGGAGTAAGCTGATCTGTTAGCTGCAAAGGAACCCATATATGCATTGACTTGGAAAAACAGCTCATTCTGGATACAGCCACTCCACATGTGCACTAAAACTTCTGCTTCTTAGGGGCAATTGCTGATCTCATTTTTTTAGCTTATTAAAGCTAATGAAACGCTAGAGAAATTAGCTTTGTAAACAGCAGCTTCATAATGCAAGTAAGTTGAAATCCACCTTCAGGCAGCCTGGCAGATTGCAGAAAAGGAGAAGGTGTGAGTTCACATGTGAAATAGCATTTGGCACCTCTAGTTAGAAGCATAATTACCGTTAGCATGTTTTCCTTTCCAGTGCTGAGCTTGATTAAGCAACCACCTGGTTAGATTATTGATAGACCTGTTCCAGCATTAGGAACTTTTTCCATATGCAAATGAACAAAATAATATTTTCTCTCCTCTCTGGGGCAGGCAATAATACAGGCTTTGAGCCTTTGCATGTGATGAGTTCTTCAAATGGACAAATCACTTGGTTCCACTATTACTGAGAATATGCTTCCTGGGTAAGGAAGATTCCCCTCCCCCCATTTGAGACACACTTCATTTATATTTTCCTACCCTGCTAAATGGGACGCGGGTGGCGCTGTGGGTTAAACCACAGAGCCTAGGACTTGCTGATCATAAGGTCGGCGGTTCGAATCCCTGCGACGGGGTGAGTTCCCATTGCTCGGTCCCTGCTCCTGCCAACCTAGCAGTTTGAAAGCACGTTAAAGTACAAGTAGATAAATAGGTACCGCTCTGGTGGGAAGGTAAATGGCGTTTCCGTGCGCTGCTCTGGTTCACCAGAAGCGGCTTAGTCATGCTGGCCACATGACCCGGAAGCTGTACGCCGGCTCTGTCAGCCATCACAGCTTCAATTAAGACTACTTTTCAGCATCTTCAGGTAGGACCGGAATTCTTGTCTGAAATGTTGGCTGGTTAATAGCAACAATACAGAGCTAGATGGGTGTGGTCTAAGACAGCACCCTACGTTTCTCCTGCTCTTCCTTTCTGCACAAGCTATGTACTTTTTTTTTGAAGTTGTTACTTCTCAGTTGTAATATTGGACATGTTAATGGCTAGATAAGATGATCCGTTTTCCTACTACTTCCTACCTACTCTTGCTGCATTTTGGATGGTGTAAACAGCTGCCCTTGTAGAAATATCTAAGTCATGTGCACTTTCAAATGAGTTCCTGGGAGGGATTTTGTCCAAATAGCCCTGAAGGCACAGGATGGGACAAGTTAAATCTTATCAGTCGCCATTGCCATGTTCCTTCCCCTGCCCAATATAATTTGTTTCTCTTTCTCTTCCCAATAACATTTTTCCTAGTCCTTTTTATGAATCTGAGGGGGTTGTGTGTGTGTGCACATATAATTACTGATTTAGAGAAGATGAATCTCTTACACTCCTGCTGCTTGGAAAACTGTCTCCTGAACTTATTACTAGAATAAATCTCTTGTGCTGGCATCCTAACGGCTCTGTTCTTTTCTCATTGATACGGAAGACAACAAAAAAACCACAAAAAACTTTCATCGACTCCAAAGGGAGCAGAGCCCAGCTCAAAGTTCCCAGCAAGTGATTTATGATTTCCACTTTACTTATCCTTCAAGCAGTTAAAAATCACAAAGCAACCGTCGCTGCTCTGTAAGTACATGACTGCATAATCCAATTGGGATAATGCTGGCCCGAAGATAGCAGCAGGCTTTAATAACAACCTCATTATATTCTACACTACCGATTAACAGGACACCTTAGTAATCAGTCATTGCGCCTGCTGATCGTTCTTTCATTGCAACTATCTTTTCGTTCTGATTGGAGGCAGGAAGGGAAGAAGAGACGATGAATAGCTGTACACTAATTTTGATTCTCCCACCCTGCATAGGTATCATATTGATATACTTATGAAATTCTGATAATTGGAAGCATAAATCAGAGATGGGAAACTTCAAGCCTGGGTGCCAAGTGTGGCCCTCAAGGTCCCTCTATATGGCCCCTGGGATTCTGCCCAGGTCACACCCCCTCACCAGACCTGCTCTGCACCCTCCTTGAGTGTTTTCACCTGGCAGGAATGAGTCCTTGAACTCTGACCATGCTTTCTGCTTGGCTGGAGGCAAGGGAGGGAGGTGTGAGTGTGAAGAAACTAGCCTATTCTACAACGGTAACACCCACATCTCTTGCTTAAAACACTGGCCTGGTCCACCACAGGCTCAAGGTCCCTAGACGTTGCCCAGAATGTGGCCTTCAGGGTGGAAAAGGTTTCAACCTTAGCCTAGATGCAGGAACAGAAATTACATCAGGAACTGAATTAGTGACTACATTTAACACATGTTTTTCCACCACCCCAACCATTCAATGCCCAGAGCAGGGGCAGATCTACTGTTAAACTATTGAAGCATGCCTGCATTTGTTTGTTTCCCACCTGACTGGGTTGCCCCAGGCACTCTGGGCGGCTTCCAACAAATTAAATAATTAAACACAGTAAAGCCTCAAATATTAAAAACTTCTCTATACAGAGTTGCCTTCAGAGGTCTTCTACAAGGCAGATAATGGTTTATTTCTTTGACATCTGACAGGAGGGTGTTCCTTAAGCTTCAGGAGGGGCCCCAGAAGTGACTTTAGTTTATATAGCTTTAAAATTGTGCTTTAAAAAATGCATCATGCATATGTTTAGCTTCTAATTTTCGGTTATCATGCTGAAGTGAATTTCCTTATCAAAATCATTCACCCACGCACATGTTGCATGGCCTAGCATGCTATAAACCCATACCAAAAACTTGTTCAAACAAAATAAGTACTTCAAGACACGAAAGAATAAGAAATAGTATTATGAGGCAACTTGGACTTCTATGGCTCCTTCACACAGCCTAACAAAGTTTCCACCCTTTGGAATACTCTCTCATCAAATATCAAGTTTTTCTTTTCTCCCAGCCCTATAAATATATTTAAAAATAATAATTTATTGACCTTTGTTATCAGCTGGCCCTGTAATCCGTGAAAATTCCACAGGTTCATTTGTGCTAGAATGTTGGTGTAAAGCAGAAAAAAACCCAACCATAACCCACACTAAGTACTTGGCAATCACGAAAACAGCCATCATACCCTTTTATAACGGTTAGCTCAGGAATTTTCCAGGTAGTCTCCAGAATCTCCAGTTAAAACCATCCTTGGAGATGAATGGAAAAGACACTCCTGCTGACATCATTGCACAAATAGTCTGAAGGACATGAGGCAGCTTCCTGCATTCCCAGGTCATTCTGAACCAAAATCCAGTTTATCTTTTAGCAAATGGATTGGGCTCAACATTAAGCATTTTTATACAAAACCTTTTGATGCAGGATATAGCACTTGGGTGTTAAAATGTGCCTTGTTTTCAGTTTCTTTTAAGCAATTGTCTCCGTTGCCTGGAAAGTACATACATTGATAACATTCACACCTCTAAGTAAAACGTTTTAGTGTACTTGAAGTGCATTGTAACAGCTTTCTCAAATTAACGTGAACTTCATTTTCATGTTAAAAAACCCAGTTCACATACAGTCCCGCTGTACCAAATACATAATAGATTTCTGTCACACTGAAAGCAGAGGTGCTGCACTAGTCATTCTGAACAACTGGGAATAATGGATTGCAAATCCATTCAATGAAATATTATATAGAATACTGCATTAAGCTAATTCATAGGTATGACAAATAGTACCAAATGACTCATTTAACTTGCAGATGTTGCCTTTTTAACCTTTGATGTAATGCGATTGTTATGGGGTTTTATTATTATGCTGCCTTGAAACTTTACAAAAAAAGGGGGTGGGGGATAGAAATCTATAAAGGAATAATAATGTATGTGCAGCTTCACTGTTTGATTATGTGGGTGACGCACACATTGGCAATTCAGATTCATGTTTGAACAGGACCTAATTGGGGACTTTCTGAGATTTGGATTTTGAAGAGAATATTTGGGAGAGAAAGATGGGAATTTTTGGTGAACGTTTTCTTTTCCCTTCTCCAGACTCGTTTGCTAATGGAAATCAGAGAGCCCTTGAGATGTCCTTTGCATTGTTCTCTTTTTTTTTTTTTTTGAAAATAATTATTATTAACAGGCCAATCAGATCACATTAATTCCAAATCACATCAATTCCAAATTACATAGCCAAATTTTTAAATTTTTGTTGGGGGTACCCATATTTCCAGCTTTGAACGGGATCCAAATATCTCTCTTGCTGCTGCTTTGATGACATAGTTCTGTCCAAATAATAGTCACAGTTCTATTCAGTCTTCTCTTTGCTATTTTCCTCATCTTGTTGTTATCATATATTCCTTTCTTTGTGATCTCTGATAGTTTCCACAAGCGGGTTGAAAACAAACGTTGTTATATCCTGTGTGGCTTTTACGTTCATCCAAGAGCCATATCAAAATAAACAGACATCATTTCAACACTCTGTACAAAACAATTCCCACAGTCTGTTCTGTTTTCCACAGACCTGCCGCTCTCATAAATTTTTTTCAGGGGGCCCTGCTAGGCGAACTAACATTCCGGCCATAGTCCTCCTCCCCCTCCTTCTGCGGACAGATCTGCCATAACAGCCTCTTTTTCTAACTGCGTCACAAAGAACCTTCTTTCTTTTCTCGATGTTCCACAAGCCATATCTTTGGTTAGTAATTAATTTCCACACAGTTCTTAGTCCTCCTGTAATTTGCAACAATTCTTTCTTAGGAGGGAGGGTTATCCTTTGCATTGTTCTCAAGGTACATGATCTTGCTTTCAATACTATTTGTGCCTTCAAAGGTTGTTGCAGTGGTCATGTTGCTTTAGTTCCAATCAGTACATATCCTGAAACTTCCTGCTGAACCCAGTAACTGAAGATGTTCTGTGGTTTTTCCGTCCCTCTTTTACTGTGCTACAGACTCTCTGGGCAGCAATAAAGCATTGAGGAAGCGTGGCAGGACAGCTAAGAAAGCAGAATAAGCACACCACTAGAGCACCGTCAGAGGTGGTTTTAGGGAAGCGTGGTCTGCAGAGGGTGCTTAGAATGGAGTGAGAGAGGCAGGGGGAGGGGTGTGCCAAATTTTAGCATTGTACAGGGTGCCACTGGAATTTGAGAGTCCCAAATCCTCCACTGGCCCCGTTATTGTTTCAAGAATACGTTGCAGGATGCACCCACAATAAAACAACAGTCTTCAGAGACCCTTTGTTTGGGAAAAAATGAAGACATCCCTCTCAAAGCCACATCGCCATCCTGTAAGCTGTTGCACAGGATGTTGTGAGGATTTGTGGTCATGTTAGAGAAGATCTGGGAATGTACTTATGTGTCTCACGCAAACAAAACGAACATCCTATTGAAAAAAAACTTAGGTGTTTACTTAAACAACAAAACAAGCAAGCCATGCATGATGTGACCTCATTGAATAGGATACTTTATAGGGAAATGCGTGCCCTTCGGAACAATGGAAAGCTGTGTCTGTGGTTCACATGATTTATAAAAAGCAACATATCGCATGATCCACACACTTCTTTCCCTTGCAATTCTACAAAGCTAAGTGCATATTGATATTATCCATTAACTCATTAGGAAAAGATGCTTTACCTCACAGTGAGGGATCTTTAGAAGACTCCCTACCGTCAAAATTCATAACGCACTCAGAGACAACCATTTCTACATTCAATCACAAGGATACTCTCAGGATCTGAGGATTGGCTTGAAAAAAACTTTCTGTTAACAATCACATTCACCAATTAAATGTGAGCTCTATTAAACAGTGGTTGTGGCCGCAACAGCCAATGCCATTGTTTACATGAATCTTTAAGACACCAAAGGGCTTTTGTTGGTTTTGCTGCAAAAGACTAACGCATCTACCTGTTCACGTGAGAATACTTTGGATATCCTGAAGAAAGAGCCTGTGAGGTTAGGGATTATTTTATTAATCTACACACCTAAAACATCCAAGGCATGTGTCTTCTAAACGACAATCCATTTACCGAGATGGCAGTGTGTCATTCCTCTGAATCAATATACAGGTTTGGGATGTAGCAACATAAAATTCTGATCTGCGGAAGAGTTCATGTGATATTAAAGCTGTACCTTAAAATGCTGTTTTAACTTTCTTCCTAGTAGATATTTAAATTCTCCTCACATCCATGACTCTGTTAGTTAAATCATGCATTTGACAGTGTTACAAGAGTGACAGAGGAGGCATTGAAAGAAGCGGAAGGGAGAGAGAGAAATATTTTAAAGATATTATGTAGAACGCTGCCTCTATTGATCACAAATAGAACAGAAAGAACCTCTTCGACGCCTCGAAAGGCAGAGCTGAGCCAACAACGTTGTCACTGGTTGGCCTTTGATAAAAATCAGTTGCCCTCTTGTGACAAACCTGCCAAAAAATGACACCAAGAAATGCATTTCAACAACCAGCTGAACGTAGTATTTTTTTAGACAGGACCTGACACAATGCATTTCCTTCAAGAGATTTCCCCCCCACACACACACTTAAATATGGTTTGCCACATTCAAGTCAAATCCTTTCAGCAGTTCACATCACAAAACTCATCCTAGAGAGGTGGTCAACGTACCCCTCCCCCCATTCACAGGAACAAAGTGAGCTACTGTTTACTGAGCCAGATTATTGGCTTATCTAGTCCATAACTGGCAGCACTGACTGGCAGCAGCTCTTCAGGCCTTTATCCAGGAGGGGGTCTCCCCCAGCCTTTCCTAGAAATCCCAGGGCCTGAACCTGGGACCTTCTGCACGCAAAACAGATGCTCTATCACTGAGGCATCTGAGCCTTTCCCTATTTATTCATGGCGTCCCTGCCATGGGAGCATATTCACCCAGTGTTTTACCAGTTGCACTGGCTCCCGGGAGTACCAGGTCAGGTTTAAGGAGCTGGTTTTGACCTTTAAAGCCCTATGTGGCTTAGGGCCCTCGTATTTATGGGACCGCCTCTCCTGGTATGCCCCGCAGAGGACCTTAAGGTACATGAGTATCCATAGTTTAGAGGTCCCGGGCCCTAAGGAAGTCAGATTATCCTCCACCAGGGCCAGGGCCAGGGCCTTCTCAGTGATGGCTCCAACCTGGTTGAATGCTCTGTCCCATGAGACCAGGGCCCTGCAGGATTTAATTTCCTTCCGCAGGGCCTGTACGACAGAGCTATTCTGCCTGGCTTTCAATTTGAACTTAGCCTGATCTTTTATTCCCCTTCCTTCCCTCCCCCTCCCCTTTTTATGAAGATTAACTGCTCTGGGATCCCACAGCTAATTCTCCCCTGGTCTCTTCGCTGGCCCAAATAGGACTAATTTAGCCAGCTAGCCCTGGTGATCACCTAATGTTTATTGGATGGATTTCCCCCCCTAAATTTCCCCCTAAATTTTGAATTCTGAATTTATTGCTATTCATGTTTTATACTGTATTTTATGCTGTTTTGTCTAGCATCAATTAAGTGTTTAAAATTTGTTGTTAGCTGCCCTGAGCCTGGTTTTCTGAACCAGGAAGGGCGGGGTATAAATAATTTATTATTATTATTATTATTATTATTATTATTATTATTAGTTATTTATTTCATGGACTTGGGAGATTATACATCAATTATGGCTCTTCCTCTCCTGCCACATGGCAGATTATTCCACAAGAGCTGCTCCCCATTGCTTTGTGGTGCACTTTTCGGGAGGTCTTGCTACATGGGTTACTTTTAAAGAAACAGAATGGGAAAAGAGACATTAGGGAAGCAAGTAGCATGATGAAGTCTGCTACTGTTGCGGTTAAAGGGCAGGGAGAAGAAAGAAGCCTTCAAGAAGATGAGACAGGAGAAAGATGGACAGCCAGCATGTTGTAGTGTTTAGAGTGTTGGACTAGGACCCTGGAGGCCAGGGTTCAAGTTCCCACTAGGCAATCTTTGGTCTCGGCCTAGGCTACCTCACAGGGTTGTTTTGAAGGTGTATATGTGGAGAACCATTTAAACCAGCCTTGACCTGCTTGGGTGAAAGGTGGGATACAAATGCAATAAGAAAGAAAATGAAAATATTCAGGGCGTCTGTCCTTTCTCTGGTAAGGACAGGACAAAAGATGGCGTGTTGGTTTGCACAGGCTCTCTGATCTATGACTGGTTAGATGTTGGCTCTGCTCATTTCCATTGATCTCCATTTGTGCCGTGAAGGTCCCCTCTAAAGCTACTTGATAAAGGCCGTCCTTGGGGATGGAGAAGGAACCATAGAGTTTGTTCAGCTACAGAGCAAATCCTCAGAGTACAGACCCCCCCAAGTTTCCATTTGAAAGCAGGCTGGGATGGGAGAGATGTTTGCCTGCCACCCTAGACAGATGGTCTGACTCAGTATAAGCAGCTCCTGATAACTCACATCTATTATTTTTTTTAACCATCTCCTTCTTTCCCCCCATCCTCAAAATCTCTTGTCATTTCCCTGTCTGAAGATAAATTGCAGCTCTCCAGGGCAGAAGCAAATGTTTTCCTATTACAATACACATGATAAAAAAAGGAAAAGAAAAATGAGGCCAAAATCGTCTTAAGGCTGGCGTGTTCCCCAGAGGAAATTCATCACTTCAGCTTATTCAAACTAAATAACACCAACCTCCTGTGAAAATATGAGAGAAGGGAAATTCAGATGCATGTATACACCCACATACCAAACTTGGTTTTATGGGTGTTGTCTTTTCCTTTTTAGGGCTGTCTCTACAAATAGGAATCAGTCTTGGATTTTCTCATTGCTTCCGATGCACAAATTCCTGGGGAAACTCTTCCACGGGAGTTGGATCCAGCAGTTACAATTTGTAACCCATCTCTTTTCTTAAAGGTGGGAATTTGGGGACATACCCTAAGGCAGGGATGGAGAACCCCACCCTCTTCTCTGCCCCTTTCCCCAAGCCACACCCCTCACCAGTTCTATGCCATGCTCTTCTGGCACATTGTTCCCTGGCTTAAATGTATCCTTGAACTCTTTTCTCTTGCTTGTCTGGAAGGAGGAAAGAGAGGACTGTGGGAGCATGTGCAGAACCTACCCTACTGTGCAATGGTAAAACTTGCATTTCTTGCTTTACCCAGTAATTATAATAAATAATAAATAATAATAATAATAATAAATAAATAATAAATATATATTATATTATTTATAACCCACCCATTTGGCTGGATTGCCCCATACACTCTGGGCAGCTCCCAACACATATAAAAACCACAATACAACATGTGGTGTAGTGGTTAAGAGCAGTAGTCTCGTAATCTGGGGAACCGGGTTCGCGTCTCCGCTCCTCCACATGCAGCTGCTGGGTGACCTTGGGCCAGTCACACTTCTCTGAAGTCTCTCAGCCCCACTCACCTCACAGAGTGTTTGTTGTGGGGGAGGAAGGGAAAGGAGAATGTTAGCCGCTTTGAGACTCCTTAAAGGGAGTGAAAGGCGGGATATCAAATCCAATCCAAATCCAAACATTAAAAACCTCCCAATACAGGGGGTTCTGAATCCCTGGCCTACCTGGCAGAGAGCTTGTCAAGTCCAGGGTCAATCCATGTGTTGAAAGTCCCAAGTCCCGCAGAGATCCTGGAACACCCAAGCTGAAGTCTATCAACATGGGCAACTGAGGAGACCTAGCACCTCAGCTCTGCTTCCCTTTTGTACTTTGCCTGCTGATTGCAGCACCTGGGCTTGATGAGGCAGGTGACCCTCACCTGTTCCAAGCCTACTCCAGCTGAGGAATCACACACCTCCTCCCAGAGCTGGCGAGCTCCACCTGGCCAGCTGGGAGCTGCACTGTGGGCCCTTGCCTGCCTCAGCCTCCTGCCCGCAGCTACCTATGCTTCAGAGCTCAACGTGTTTGTGGAAACAGAGGCCTCTCTGGTTCTGGTGATGGGTCCTGTGCACTGACTCCCATCCCCCCGCCTTCCTCCGTCACCCCTACACCAATCTCTCCATCCCCTGCTTGCCCCAGTGCTTCCCAGTTCTGGCTACACCCCTCGCCGGGATCCTCTTCCTTCTCCCCATTGTCCTGCCAGGTCACAACGCAGGGCTGCCTTCAGATGTCTTCTAAAAGTTGTAGAGTTGTTTATCTCCTTGCCATTTGATGGGAGGGTATTCCACAGGGAGGGTGCCACTTCCGAGAAGGCCCTCTGCCTGGTTCCCTGTTTTACCTCTGGCTCTGCCCACCATTGGCCTGTGGCCCTTAGAAGGCTGCCTATATGATAATGTAGTCCTTGATTTGGTGGGGGGGCGGGAATTTCCTTCCCTGAAGAGGTCACAGCGGGCTGTTTGAGTGGAGGAAGGTGTCCTGAGATGGCTGTGGAATCTGTTACCTTGTTCTACAGCTCATTCTAGGATTTCAACATAGGACATGTGTAAACCTGGCTAAATCTTGACACTTCCTATATTTTCAAAGGAAGGCTCATCCCAATTTCAAGGACGACGGGCTTCCCCCATTCCATGCTCTGCTCCCTTCTTGCCTTCTCCCATTTTGTCTCTTGGCATTTTCTTCTTCTTCTTCTTCTTCTTCTTCTTCTTCTTCTTCTTCTTCTTCTTCTTCTTCTTCTTCTTCTTCCATGCCTTCTAGGCTACATCCACGGACTCGAGCAGACTGACCTACAAAATGAAACACAGAGAGAGCACATTAAGGATTTTATTTTAATACCATGAGCAGATGATGTCTGTGTGGGCTGGAAGAAACTATCAAAACTGGTTTTGTCACAGATCATAGAGTGTACGCAGATTGCGGCGTGCGTGGGGAAGCTCCAAATGGTTCCAAAATAACACGCACATGTTGATGTGTAAAAGGAAAGGGGAGGGGGAGCCTTTATCCCTTTTGACAATATTAAATGTTTGTCTTCAGAGTTCTCTGCCAAATGCTGACCCAGCCTGACAGGCCTTGTCCTGCGGTGTCAGAAGCAGCAGCTAACTCAAGGCTCAAGTCATTATAATGTGGTGGGAGGGGTTACAGTCTGCTTGCAGAGAACTGCATATTTCCTTATGCCTTGAATAAAAACCATACCTGACATTTCTAGTTCTAGAGCTCCTCCAGGAAAAAAAAAGGGCTTGAGTTTTGTTGACTAACATTATTAGAACAGGGAGCTATGTTCTTCCAGCTGGCTGGAAGACATTTCTCCACTGTGATGAGAACAGAACGGACAACACAAGCCATTCAGGTAAAGTGGTTCTAAGAGGACCAGAGTTGCTTATTCATCCCCAGCCCAGTGACTCCACAGATGTTGCTGGAATACAACTCCCATCAGCCCCTACAATTGGCCATGCTGATTGGGACTGATGGGAATTCTAGTCCAACTCCCAGTACGTTTCCAAGCACAATTCAAAGTGTTGGTGCTGACATTTAAAGCCCTGAATGGCCTTGGCCTTGTATACCTGAAGGAGCGTCTCCACCCCCATTGTTCAGTCCAGACACTGAGGTCCACCTCCGAGGGTCTTCTGGTGGCTTCCTCACTGCAAGAAGTGAAGTTATGGGGAACCAGGCAAAGGGCCTTCTCTGTAGTAGAAACTGCCTTGTGGGACACCCTCCCACCAAATGTCAAAGAGATAAAAAAAAACTACAGAACTTTTAGAAGACACCTGAAGGAAGCCCTGTATTGGGAAATTTTAAATGTTCAACATTTTAAAATGTTTTTATATGTGCTGGAAGCTGCCCAGAATCTTCCCAAACTTCAGTGCCATCAGGGCTGGTCAAAACATTATACAGAGCATGTACGCAGGTTGGGGAAAACTGTCATAGACCCCCAAAGTATGGATAGTTCCATGTATAGTTCAAATGTTTACATTTCAAAACATTTCTTGATACTTTAAAATATAAGTGTGTGTGTGTGTGTACATACATATGTATATGTTCCCTGCTGTACAGTAGGGGTGGAGGTCCTGATACCCTCCAGACGTCGTCAGATTCCATCCTTCCTGATCGTTGGCCCATGTTGGCTGAGCCATTGGCCCATGTTGGGTGAAATTCTTTTATAAATTAGACTGATCCATAATAATCCTCTTCACATTACTACAGAAGTGTTCTTCTTTTGCCTTCACTACTCTTTTAAAATCAGTTTGGGCCTGATCCTACACTGGGTAATTACACCGAAATGAAATGAAGCTGCAACAGCGTTGCAGTTGTACAAAGTGGCAGGATTTGGATTCCGCTTGGCTTTCCCAAGATTGTATCATAGTTTCTCCTGGATTCTAGTTGAGAATATAATAAAAAGAAACAATGGCAACAGAACGGTCTTGAAACCAACACATTTCACCTCACCATAGCAGAGGGACAACCACATTGTTGTACCTCAAACCCCAGTGATGAGTCTACTTGATACTATGTGAACTGCACGTGGCCTTAGAAAAGAGACGAAACCCAGAGGGATCGTTTTTGAATTCTAGATGCTACAGAGGTTGAAGATGACTGACAGATGGGAATGCACTTGAGTTCATGCGTGGTAAGATTAAAAATAAATAAATAAATAAATAAATATATGAAACCAGTCCTACTGGTTTATAGCAGCGCATCTTTGATATATTTTCCTAACCCTTTTTTTGAAAAAGGAAAATGATAGCTTTTCTTTATTTAAAGAGAGAAAAGGTCTGGGGCTCAAACTCTCAAATGAGCAGGATAACTCTCGAGTAAATGTAGAGCTTCCTGCAAGAGCCCAGAGGGGTCTATAGGTGGTCATTGTGAGTTCCTAACCAAGAGAGATAGTAAGGCAATGAATCAGAGAACAGGCTGACCAGGCAAAAATAAAAGAAAGGGGGGGGGATTGGGAATTAGCACCTCCTCATTTCAACAGACTTGCCTATTTTGACTCCGCTAACAATATGGTTATTCCTCCAGAGCAAAACAACTGTGTTTAAAGTCCCACTTTCAAATACCACCTGGTAGAACAAACTATAGTAACTAGGTATGTCTAAGCAATGAAGGTGGACCAGAAGCATGTGAACTTTAAACACTGTGATGAAGATTAATTTCAGGTAGCAAAGTTGGCCCTTCACAAATGTGTGTTTCATCCAAGGCAAAAAATGAACTGAATTGCTCAGATTAAATATCTAGTGACATTGAACAGATGGCGAGGCTTAGGTGGACAAAAGTGAATTTATTGCATGCTACAGTCAGGTGACAGCCATCAAATTAACTTCACTGGGTTCTTTTGGGGGGTGGGGGTGGGGGAGGAGAAACCAAGGTCTTTGTAACTATTTTGCTTCCTCTCAGAAAGAGACACTCAGAAGAGGAAGTTTTTAATGGGGCTGGTCTGTTTTAAAGGGTTCCAAAGCTCACAGGTTCTTATTTTTAAGGAATACATGCTACAGCTAAAAATAAAGTGAGACAGTGATGTATGTCAGGGCAAATGGATTCCTGCTCATACTATTCATTTATTCATGACATTTTAAAACCACCCCTTCATTCAGAAGATCCCGGGCTAGCTTATAAAAGACTTTAAAAGCAAGATTAACCTTATGAGGCCGAGTTTAAAACATTTTAAAGCAACAGTGACCAGAATTAAAACCAGCAGCAGGCCAACATAACGAAACAAAAACCCCCAAAACTAGAACTGTACCCTAGACCTTAAATGGTCTGGCAAACTCTGCCAAAGGCTTTAAATGAACAAATGTGCTTTTGCTTGGTGTCAGAAGCTAAAACTAAGTAGGGACCATCTGTGCCACAAACAGAGCATTATGATGGAGAAGGCCTTATGGCAAGTGACCGTGAGATGAGTAATCCCCACCCCCACAATGAGGATGGCTCCCTCTGTTGCTTTTAAGGTCTGGGCCAGCACCTCTGAGGTGGGTGCCACTGCCATTATAAGAGAACAAGGGAGGCACTCGTGGTGAGTTCCAGCACCTCTCTTTCTAGAAAAATAGCACTGGCAAAGGGCATTATGTGAGGTTAGTAGAGCATGCAGTGGTTGGCTCTGGAAAGTGAGACTCCTTGCCACTGAAGACATTTGGATCCAGGAGCCCCTCCCAGGTATTCTGAACTTGCTCCTTTGGGGGGAAGCGTGACCACACCTGGAACAGGCCTCTACACCCAATTCCATGACATGAGAATCGTCCACCAACAGCACCTTCATGTGGTCCCAAAGCAGCTGCCACTGGAAAGTGGCTTTGTATCAGGATGTATGAATGTCAGAAGCAAGCTTGTGCCTGTACAAGTGTATGTGTCCTCCCATTTCTCTGCATCTCCTTCCTCCTCCCCTTTCCCTGCTGCAGTTGAATCCTTGCCTGATGCACATTGCTTTAAGCCAGCGCATGATTGGCCATTCCGCTAGATACACCATTTCCCCAGCTAACACACATTGCACTCGCAAGCTACTATTCGGGTGGTAGCAGCAGAAGCCCCACTCTGTGGGCTGCTCCACTCTTTGTGGGTTGAATGCCTTGGACAGATGTCCCTTCTGTCCAATGGTTCAGCCTAGCATGGCTCCCCAACAAATGACCTCATTGTAAACTGAAAAGAACACAGCTTTGAAAAGCTCTCACTAAGAGGGGACGGCTTAGTTTGATTAAAGACAAATAACATCTAAAATCTGAGAGCCCCCCTCTCCTAAATCACCAGCAAAATGTCATAATGTGCAAATATTAACTGGGAATTTATAGGATGGGCATTAATGGAGAAAGTGCATGAGAATTATGCAACTCCTGGGTGCCTAAGATTACAAAACACAGAGCTGGATGTCATCAGTAGGTTATAGACCCCAAAGTACCAGATGATCTTTACTGGTAGCTTCATGGAGGGGTCATAGTTCCTGAAGAGCATCACGGATAATATCAAGCCCTGCAGGACAGAGCAGATCAGTTTCTGAGGATGCTGAACTAGCTTTCCCCAAGGACCACATTTGGAATGTGGTTAGCTAGAAACACTGGCAATGACCCTCATTCAAAATGACTTCTGCAGAACCATTCCCTTGGACAAGTACAGGATGAGAACGGAAATGGCTCCAGGGCCAAGGCTTGACTCTAAAGCTGAAGGCGCTGCTTGCCACATGTCATCGGTTTCTAGGGTTGTCCAAGGCACAAATGCAAGAACTGTCACTAAAATGGGAATATTTGCGGAAGATGCAAAGCAGTAGTGATGGTTGCAGGGAGAATGGTTGGCCATTTCTGACTGATACTCTTGATGACAAACACATTTCCAGTGCCTACTCTCCTCTGTAAGTGCCACTTGATGTTGCAAAGCACAGCCCATTGGGGCATCTAGTTTCTTGTTTCCTAACATGACTGGCAGCGGTTCTCCAAGATTTCAGTTAGACTTCCCTTTCTAGCCCTACCTGAAGAAGCTGGGACCTTCTGCATCCCAACCAGATGTCCCACCACTGAGCTACAGCCCTTCCACTTCTGCCTCTCTGCTTACATATCCCCAGCCCATCCTCCCATGAATTGTCTCATTCATTTCAATGAAAAGGGCACCACACATACACATTTATTTGGATGGCCACAGCTGTGCCATTCACTAAAGTGAGTGGATTTTGGAGCTCAGTTGCACCTGCATGTTTACATAGTTCATTGGAATAAGCCCAATGATTGTTGGCAACAGAGCTCCACGTTGGGCACAATAAGCAACAGAGCTACACATTGGGCAAAAGACTCCTGCATTGCAAGGGGTTGGACTGTCCTTCCAACTCTATAATTCTAAGTAAAGGTAAAAGGTAAAGCGACCCCTGACCATTAGGTCCAGTCATGACTGACTCATCTGGCTCTATAGGCCAAGGGAGCCGGCGTTTGTCTGCATACAGCTTCCGGGTCATGTGGCCAGCATGACTAAGGCGCTTCTGGTGAACCAGAGCAGCGCACGGAAATGCCGTTTACCTTCCCGCCAGAGCGGTACCTATTTATCTACTTTCACTTTGACGTACTTTCAAACTGCTAGGATGGCAGGAGCAGGGACCAAGCAATGGGAGCTCACCCTGTTGCGGGGATTCGAACCGCCGACCTTCTGATCAGCAAGTCCTAGGCTCTGTGGTTTAACCCACAGCGCCACCCGCGTCCATAATTCTAAGTAGTTCTGTACAAATGAACTTGCAGTCCTATCTCTCTCTCTCTCTCTCTGTATTATATATATATAATGTTTTGCACACTTGGAAAATAAACCCTGAGGCTGCAATCTAGCTAACATGTTAACCGCTATTGCAGTATTCACAGTCTGTGTATAGATTAGGAAGAAACGGTGCAATCATAACTGATGTTCCACTCCAACCTCTATGCATTAACCAGTCTTGAGAGCACAGAGATTATGTGAGCACAACTCTGCAAATTTAAGGTCCCAAATTGTATGGAAACAGACTCTAGGCACATAGAAACACACAAATCCCAAAGCTCTGACCTGGGGTTTTGCTTTGACTAATCCCATTAAAACCAATAGCCCTTACATTAGTTGTGACTAACTTGTTCCATTAGGCACCAGCATTTTAACTTAATTTCCTAAAGATTAAATTAGAGATTGGAAGTTTTATCATTTTAATACGGCAAGCGCCATTTAATACATTTTTAGTGTGACGTTTTCTACCTTCATTTCCCGCAGGTAGATTACTTTCCGAGTCATCAAATGATATTCATGCTATAATTAACCGGATATCTGCAGTTAATTGCATTTTCCCATATACATCATAATCACCGTAGCGATTCAAAATCACCTTCAGTCTCATGCATGAGAAGATTACTCTAGCTAAAACCTCAGCTCATCAGAAATAAACATAGAAGCAAACTTCTTTAGAGCGTGTAACATATGATTTTATACGTTGAACAAATTGAAGCTTTGTAGCTACCAAAGCCCCCACTCCCAACCCAATATTTGCATATTCAAGGCAGTCACAGAGATAACTTGATAACGGATAAGATCTGTTTCATAAGAAATCAGCATAGTTGCTAATTATGCAGTTAAATTCCCAGGAAAGAAATCAAAGAGATTCTTCAGGTGGGTCCAAGAGCTTTGATGCATTTTAACCCCCCCCCCTCCCTTTTGAACAGCTGAATCGCATCCCTGTTAAAAACTATAAAAACTACTTTGGAAATTTCCACCTTTTTCAAAAGACTTGGCACATGATAGGGATGGTTGGCTGTTCAAGAAACACACGCCAGTCCAGCCCCAGTGGCACATGGAGCAAGTGCTCTTGGATCTCAGCCCAGGTATACATTTTGTTAAATTGGTTTGATTTCAAGAACTCTGTGTTAGATCTAAATCTGTGGTGTGGAAACTCACCTTAGCTCCAAATGTGGCCCATGTTGTTTCTCTGTCGAGCCCTTGGCCACGCCCAGGCCACGCCTCCTTCTTCCTTGGCCACACCCCTTACTGACCTTGCTCCACACCTTCTGGGGTGGTTTTGCCTGGCTGGAATTTGCCCTTAACTCTGATCATGGCACTTGCTGGCCTAGATGCAGAAATCAGCTTATAGGATGAAGGGGGGGGGGGAATTACATCAAAGTTTCCCAGAAGGAAAAACAATAGTTGGTTCCAAGTCCTTGATCTAAAATGACCCTAATGTGAGATGTGGGCACTTCCATTTATACAGGGTGTGTGTGTGTGTGTGTGTGTGTGTGTGTGTGTGTGTGCACTTCCACTCTCTCCCTCTTCCTTCTAAAGTCTCCCTATGCCACACCTCACACCATTCCCCGATCCTCAGTACTGACTTTTCAGGGAACATATATGGGGCTTCAGTAAGGTAGAGGGGAGGCAGAAAAACCCCATTGCGTGAGCAGGGTGCTGTTTGCAAATTGTTGCATCTAAACCCATGTATATTTTCTGTATGCCAGTTCTAAATAAATAGTTGCCCCCCCCCAAAAAAAGCGTGACGTTTTGAAAAATGATGCACTGTTAATGGCGACTGTATTTAGGCTGACCACACATTTTAAATCCATATTGGAGTGTGATCAGAGCTTGCCATAATAAACACACCTTATTAATTACCTTCATTTCAGAAATGTAGGAAAGTGGACTCATTTCTTCTCTTGCCCCAATTCCTTCAGGCTCCTTAGATTTAATTTGCACCACATTCATCATTCATCTTTTATTTCCAGTAATCTCTTTTATTTGCCTTTTATAAACCTGATCCTTTCAAACAAATTATCTATCTACCATCTATCTATCTATCTATCATCTATCATCTATTATCTATCTATCTATCTATCTATCTATCTATCTATCTATCTATCTATCTATCTATCTATCTCTCTATATCTATCTATCTATCTATCTATCTATCTATCTATCTATCTATCATCTATCTATCATCTATCTCTATCATCTATCTATCTATCATCTATCTATCTATCTATCTATCTATCTATCTCTATCTATCTATCTATCTATCTATCTATCATCTATCTATCTCTATCTCTATCTATCTATCTATCTATCTATCTATCTATCTATCATCTATCTATCTATCTATCTATCTATCATCTATCTATCTATCTATCTATCTATCTATCTATCTATCTATCTATCTATATCTATCTATCTATCTATCATCTATCTAATCTATCTATCTCTATCTATCATCTATCTATCTATCTATCTATCTATCTATCTATCTATCTATCTATCATCTATGTGTGTTTTTTTAACCTTTAGCTATTAACATAAACTGACACTTGAATATTGGTTAATTTTAAGCATGGAGACGTGTCAAGATTTAGATTTGTTTTCATAATTTCATGCAATCAGAGACTATTGTTGTAAAGCTATGGATGAAAAGCATCACAAACCAACCATTATGATGATGATTGCTTTATAAAACTATTCCCATTGGTATCTCTGGCTCTTTGCAAAGGAAAAAAAATGCTGCCTGTGTTTCTAAAAATAGCGCTCTCTCTCTCTCTCTCTCTCTCTCTCTCTCTCTCTCTGAGCTGCAAGATTATAGACGTATTCTTCTTCTGACCCAAGTTAATTTTTCAAAAATATCTCAGGGGAAAAAATTGTACCATCCACATTATAGATGTTTAAAGTGTGATTTTAATTAAGTGCCATAGCTTTAAGCCAAACAACCATTTGTGCCAGTGAGGATTTTACTTTTTATCTCCTAACAGCCTATGTATGCTGAATCACAAGCCGCTTTTCAGTGTTAGAGAACCTGTAAAAACAGTTTGCAATGTGGCACTGTAAAGAGTTATCTGCTGGAGTAGTGAAATGTATTTGTGGTGAGATAGATAAGGCCTCTTGAACAGATGCAAGCCCTTCTGCACGCCTGAAGGTGGCCATTTATTTGGGAATGAACATCCGACAGATGTGCAAAGGGACTTACTTTAGTTTTCTACATCATGGCAAGACCATGTTCTTAATTTATATAGCCTTTGAACCCTGTACAGACATGTGTTCATTATACTGGTCTGGTCCACACATAATGCCAAGCCATGGTTCATTTTAGCTACGGTTGATTAAACTGTGGTTTAGCATGATGTGTGAATCTTGCTCAGAAATTTAACTATGGATAGTTTACTGCCACCAAGCACAACCGGAAGCCATGGTTTATTGTTGGTTTTCTTTTGACTATGGCTTGGTGTTACATGTAAACACAGTGCTTCTCCTTGAATACAGCAAAGGTTGCATAGTTACTTATTTCCTTGGTTTGGGGATCGCATAACTCCATACCCTTCAACATTTATCCAATGAAAATAGTGATGTCTTACCCTACCCTCCAATATTACTCTGGTGAAAATAGGGTCCTAAGGAAAAGCAGGACATTCCAGGACCAAATCAGAAACTGGGACGGCTACTGTGAATCTGGGACTGTCCCTGGAAAATAGGTACACTTGGTGGGTGTTAAAACTATCTACAGAGGTACTGGGCAATAGCAACTGGAAAACAATCCCAGTACTGGAGAATCAAGCCATGGTTTGTTTGGTCACTTGTGGGACAACTCACAATTGGTTAAACAAACAAAGGGCTTGGCAATATGTGGGAGACAAGCCACTGTGTATGTATTTGCTTGTTCATGTGTGTTTTGCAGGTTCCATTTCACACGTGCAGCTAATAAGCACATTAGGTTTGTGCAGACAAGACAAGGAAGACGTAAGTTGAGAGTGGGGCTGGCCGTGAACATGTTTCTCTCCACACACATCCTGAGCACCTATGCAGAGCTGTTAAGCACCAGTCACCAAATGTCAGATATGGGTTCTATATCCAGTATACCTGAAGGAGTGTCTCCACCCCCATCGTTCTGCCTGGACACTGAGGTCCAGTGCTGAGGGCCTTCTAGCAGTTCCCTCGCTGCAAGAAGCCAAGCTACAGGGAACCAGGCAGAGGGCCTTCTTGGTACTGGCACCCGCCCTGTGGAACGCCCTCCCACCAGATGTCAAAGAGAACAACAACTACCAGACTTTTAGAAGACATCTGAAGGCAGCCCTGTTTAGGGAAGCTTTTAGTGTTATTAGACTATTGTATTTTAATATTCTGTTGGAAGCCGCCCAGAGTGGCTGGGGAAACCCAGCCAGATGGGCAGGGTTTAAATTATTATTATTATTATTATTATTATTATTATTATTATTATTATTATTATTATTATTATTATTCTCATTAAGCGCAGCAAAGTGCAGTGACTTTCTTCTGTATCAGGAGCCTTAGAAAGGAAACATAAGAGAGCAAACAAGTGGCAGAAATGTATCGCCTCCTGGTAAAAAGGCCGTAGTTTTCCCTCCCATATTTTCTCTGATTTGTAAAGTTTGGACTAGCCCGCATTGAAATGAACTCATTCCAAAACATGGAAAGGATTATTAACCAGCGACACAGTGTTTCTCTAGTCTCTCTTATGGTTCTGATGTGTTCTGTGCACACATTTTCACAGCTTTGTGCAGGACACATCCTTGCTGGCAGAAATCCTGGCACATGTATACTTGCACACAGCTATGCATTCAAAACTCATTGCACAGTCAGTTAGATTTATGGATACATAATAGAATTGCAGCCTATGGGCTTGATCCAGATAGGCATTATGTATCCATTGATGCCTGGGCAAATGAATGTTGAACTGGCTTCACTGAAAGGGATTGTATTTGAAAAAGACGCAAGAAGAGAGAAGAAAATTCTGCCCGTGGTGTTGACATCTACAATGGCATACTCAAACATCCAAGGCACCACACTATTGCAATCATCAAGCACAATAAAGATATAGGTATGAACCTATTTCATACATATTGCTTTTTCATACATAAAGTATCCAATTGCTTTTTTGAAAAATGGTCCTATATAATATACAAATGGCTTACACTACTGGTAAAGAAACTTAATATCTGATTACAGGAAGGTATGCCTACAACAAAGACAAAGTCAAACTAAAATAAAACTAAACTGGCATATTTTATTTCTACAAAATGTATAAATATTTAAAATTTACAGCAGAGTTAACATTTAATAACTGTTACAACATTTAAAATGGTGTAATTCTTAATCCACTGCCCACTCGTACATATGAAATACGTATTTGCGTTCCAACATTTCAAGAAGCTTTAAGAGCAATTCCTCAGACGCAGGTTCCTTCAAACATGGGAAATAATAATATTTTTTTAAAAAAAAAACAGAAAACTGCAAAGTCCACCATTGTCATTTTAAAGGGCCACTTCATAAATTATGCTTTTTAGTTACACAACTTGAGATGTATTACATATACATGTAAAGCTATGTGGTTGTGACAAATGTTTGCAAACATGCATACCATACAAGTATACTCATCAGGAGGTTGGGACTTCCCATATTGGTATACTTAAGCTAAACTTGGATTTGCCTGCATGTCATGTATTGAATGGCCTAGATCCATGATGGCCAAACTTGGCCCTCCAGCTGTTTGGGGAATACAATTCCCATCATCCCTGACCACTGGTCCTGTTAGCTAGGGATTATGGGGGTTGTAGTCCCAAAACAGCTGGAGGGCCAAGTTTGGCCATCACTGGATAGATACATTGAGTCTGGTCCCTGCTGCAAAGATACAGACTTATCAGCTGCCCTGGCCACCTGCTGTTTCAGGGGCAAAAGACAACTCCCTTGTATTTGAAATGACGAAACTGGGATTCCAGGAGAATGTGTGAATGTTTGAAAACACTTTTAACACTAATAATTCGCATAACCTAATTTAAAAAAGAAAACACATTGCTGGTGTTCATTCAACACCTTGAGATCAAACAGTAGCTTATATTTAGTAGCAGTTTAGAAGTGGTGTAATCTCACCAGATGTGTTCATATGCTGTACAGTAATAGCAGCAGATGTTGAATCTATTCCATACATTGAAATACAAGTGTGTATGTGTGTGTGTGTGAGAGAGAGAGAGAATACATTTGGAATTCTCAAACCGTAGCTGTCACAACAGTTAATTACAATTCCGATGTCCTGCTGGAAACGGCAGATGTGTCCAAAGACTATTACGATGCAGAAGGACTTAGAAGACAGTGACATTGTGAAATCCTACTTCAAATTTCCTCCCTAAACCATTATAGCCTAATTCATAGCTTTGCACTTCAGCACCTTCAACAGTATTTTTGCCTCATTTGAGACTGTATTTAGCATCTACAAATGAGATGCAACTAAAATTTATATGATCAGATATGATCTTCATTACTTTCAAGTAAAAGAAAATACTGGACTGTGTTCGTTAGAGTACAGTACTAATCTCTTTTTGAAAGGCTACCTAACTAGTTTGCAATTAGATAAAAAATACCATTCTTGGGTCTCAACAGTCTAGAAGCTGTCTTTGAAGACAAAGTAAGTTCATTACCACTGGCTCATAATTTACACACCCATTCCACCTTCTTCAAGTATTTCATTAGGTTGCCCAGGATAAGGGACTTTAATACTCTTGCCTTGTTTATAATACTGTTCTTGCCTCCAGAATATTCACATTTCATATATTCCTCTATAAGCTTTGTGTTCCTCTGTCGTTCTATGACTGTAACCAAGAACTGTGAGGTTTGTTAGAGCATTTCTGAATGATAATAATAATTATTATTTTACATTTCAAAAGCTATATACAAATATTATTTAGCCCTCAGTACACCCCTGTGAAAATCAGGAACAATTGGCCCCATTTTACAGATGGGGAAACGAAGATAAATTGAGTTCTACATTTTTCAAAAACAGCTTTAATATTGAACCCACAACTTGTTGATACCACAAAGTCCTTGACCTAAAACATGGGCACTGAGTTTCATTTAAATGCCCAAACAGTGAATTCTGTATTTGTCTTCTAAACACAGAGAGGGCACCACAGATAAAACATAACAAACGCCATACTCCACCTTCAGCCTAAACAGTTTGCCAAGGCCACGCAGGAATATAATAGCAGAACTGTGGTGGGAACTTTTAAGTTGTCAGTTTTATACTCACTTTTCAGGAAGAATGGGGAGAGCAAGGAGTTCAGCTAGGTGGGCATCCTGGCTAGAATTAGCAGCAAGCAGAATAAAGATTGGTACCTCAAGAAGGCACCTTGTCTTGATCCTGCTCATGCCTCACCCTGCCCTTCATTGCCCGCTACTCTTTCCCCTCCCCCTAACGGAGAAAGAAGTCACAAGTTGGGGAAGTGAGATATAAATGCAATGAAGAAGGCCCATTGGGACTGGTGGGAAATGATGCTCTCTGGACATCATTTCCCATTGGACATCATTTCCCATTGCAGGTGAGGTCCAATAAGCTTCTTCCATCATCTTCCATCCATCCATTCCACCAACTGCAACCTCTTTTTCTTCCCCCAAGGTGAGATTTTTCCCCCCTCAAGAAGAAAAGGGGAAATAGCAAGAGAGATGGCCAGCAACCGCACTCAAGTTGAACCTCTGGAGAACTTACTTTCCTATTGTCTGGTGGCATGCCTTTAATTCTTTGAAATAGCATTGTTTGTGTGACAATGCCATTTTAAATTGTAGCAGATAGCTTTAGATTCTGCTCATTCATGGTACAGTGCAATCTATGCATATTCACTCAGATGTAAGTTTCACTGTTTGGTGGCATTCACTCCCTTGCAAGTGTGCACAGGATTGCAGTGACTGGCTAGGTCGGTTAGGTTCACAAAGAAGGTGTAGGTTCTTTATCTTGGCTGGACTACCTTCAACTTGAACAGACCCATTTTACTTTGTTTTGCAGCAGTTTGATTTGTTGGTGACACTGAACTGCTGGTGGTTCCTGCTCTCCTATCAAACTGTTTGGTCGCAGATACCATAGTAGTGAAAAGCAGAAGGAGCTCCTCCTTAAAGGATGCTGTGGGATCAGTGAAGGACAAGGGACACTGTGCCTGACCAGGGCCTCCCACTGTAAAATGCCATTGAGCTTGAACCAGAAAATCTGGCACCAAAGTCCAGTAGGCTAGTTTACTAGGAGGAGGACTGGATCACCTGAACCTTGATTCCACCCAGCACACATACCTGACTGCAACTGAGGAACCTAGAACCTAGGTCCACATACTTAGCTACCCAATGAGGATCTCATAGATTCAGAGACTACTGACATACAGTAATTGCAAAACAGGACTTTTGACCACATGAAAACTGGGGATGCATTGCCTTTATCTTCTAGCCCAGTGCAAAATGACACATTGGACCTGGAAATCTGAATATATAACCACAATTGGACCTGGAAATCTGAATATATAACCACTCAGAGCAGCTCTGCTTGGGCTTGTACTTCAGACTGATTTTGGCAATGCCTTGGCTTGCCTGCTTAAGAATCTGACAGTTCCTGCCATATTATTGTGCAATTCATTATCTCCAGAATTCCACCACTGGGCAAAAGTGAAACAGAACCATGCTGCTATCACTGTGCTCTGGGCTGCTTGATTTTAATCTCCCAGGTGGTTTAGTGATACACAATTCCCTTCTGTCTTCTGAGGAGAACAGGCCACTAATGTTCCAGACAACTCTTTCATCTGCCTAGTTGGTGTAAGGTGTGTGTGTATTTGTCTCAGACTGGGATCTCCAGCAAACAGCTTTCTGCATCTTACTTCCTTTGTTATCATTGGCACTTTGGTTCCTTAGTTAGCCAACCAGACTAGGCTACCTTACCGGCCAGCATACTGCTAGCAGATCCCACAAGCTAAAGATGGCCAGCTGACCTAACAAGCCACTGGAGGCACCCACAGCATAAAAAACCAGCTCCTTCAAAGCAAGCTTTTCAGTCACTGCACTGAGAAGCAATGATTACTCTTGCCTTGCCTGCTCAACCCAGGTAACCAACTTTTAGTCCTCAGTAGACACCAGCCAGGGCTGGCAAGTGAACTGAACTGTTACTCTTGCTATTAAAAACTGTGGTTCAAACTGACAAGTAGCTTAAAACGAGAAGTCCCAAATAATGCCCTTCACTGGTGGCAGTGATAGCCACCAGCTTGGATGTCTTTAAAAGAGAATTTGACAAATTCCTGGCGGTAAAGGCTATCCATGCTGACTAGCCACAATGGTTATTCTCTGCCTCCATGGTCGAAGGCAGAATCCTTCTGAATATCAGTTGCTGGAAACATCAGGAGGGGAGAATGAGGGTTTCCCACAGGCATGTGGTTGGCTACAGGGAGAAGAGGATGCTGGACTAGATGGGTCACTGGCCTGATCCAGCAGGCTCTTCTTACTTTCTTATGCATAGAGATGACTTATCAGGTGGTGCTGAGAGATTTGTCTCTGACAGAAAGAGAGGCACTTCTTCAAATACCAAAATAAGATTCATATGGACTCTTAGCAAAGGTTTATTCCCATCAGTGTTCTGCTCACTGATAAAAACTTGGGCGTTCCTCCAATGGGCCAAGGCCCTTACAGAGACCTTATAGTTTCCCAAGTTCCAGATAACATGTTGTATAGAAAGAGGGGCTAGGTGTCCAAAACCTCACTCTTCCCCAGCACTACACTGGCAGTTGTAGGAGGGTGACCAGGGGAGCCAGTAAGGATGCCACAGCCTTTATTTAAGAACTGTCCTGGGCAACTTGTCCATCATATAAGGTGCTAATCAGAATCCTGCCTTGCCTCATCCGGCATCTGGCTGGCATCAGCTAAGCCGATACAGCCTATTTACATTAACTATATTAACTAACTAGGTTGTTAGGGGAAGCACTGTAGCTTAGTGGTAGAGCATCTGCCTTGCATGAAGAAGGCAGCTCCAGCTTCATTCCCCATCTCCAGGTAGGTCTGGGAATATCCCTATAAACCCTGGAGAGCTGCTGTCAGTCTGCAGAGCTAGTTGGCCCAATGGTCTGACTTTACTATAAGGCAACTTCCTATATAGTTTTATGTGTGATATCTGAACACCAGCTATTCTATACCTGCTTCTGGGCTGACGGGATCATTGCCTACTTCTTTTGGAACTGATCACTGGTCTATTTACACCCTATTTTTCACCTCTGATTCTGCTGGGCTCTTGACAGCCTGTTTGGAGCTCTAGTATACTGATATGGTAGCTGCTTAGAACATTTCTATGGGTGGATGGATAAGAGAAATATATGCACATTCAAGCTCCAGGCAGGTGATATATATGAAAGGGAAACACAGTGTATCAGGTCTCATCCAGAGAAACAGGCTCTATCTGACTCCTAAGGTCCAAGGTGTTGTGGCAATGTGAAAGCAATAGGGCTAGCCAAGCTCTCCAGGGTATTGTGGAAGCAATGCGGACAAATTCATACCATTCAATAAAGCACAATATTTTGACATGGCAAATGGCCCTGACATACAAGGAGTCTGTAAATCTAACTATAGCACACACCCATCCCTAGACTCAATATTGCTCCTTATAGACCTAATACTGGAACCACTGAAGAGTCAAATGTTAGCCCAAAGTGTTCCTACTTACATATAGGTATAGAGTTATGCCATACTATTACCCCTCTTTTTAATTAAAATATTATTATTTATAGTTTAACCACCTCTTGAGCAAACTCGGCTCCCAATGTGGCTACATTACAGGTCATAAGCTTATTAGATAGCTTTTTAATTAGCCGTGTTTCTATTACGGTTATATATAAAACCATTCAACTAGACTTATTAATAGGTGGAAGCTTTGACGTTTTTAGGTGGGGCTGTATGTATGCTTAATCTGCTGCAATACCAAAATCAATCTTTCAAAATAATAAATATAATCAATATGGAAAAGTGGACAGTTAATGCAACAAAGCTTAACTTGAACTCCGGTAAAGTGCCTAGCATAAACCTGCTCTTGACATTTTTAAAGAACAAGTTTCAAGAGTTTCACTCCAACTCAAGATGATCAAGTTTTGCTCCCTCTTATAGTTGCACCATTAATGGGAGTTTGCGAGAATTGGCCAGAGGCATTACTATGCTTCACAAAGGCTTATGCTTTGCCAAGAGTGTATGCTATCTGTGGACGATATGAATTCAGTTTCATTGTATTACCTTTTGCTGTGATTTCAATTTTACCTCCCATCTGCCGGCATATAGCCTTCATTTAGTTTTGCCGATATTCCAAAGGCGTTTCAAGAACAGCAATGCCACATTCCCCCCGCCCAGTATTATACATGAAAGACACCCATTATATACAGTAAATTTACTGCTCAGAAATTCTTTCAGCTGAGCTATCTGCTGGTTATGGCCGGCAGCAGATTAAAAACTAATTCTTCCTTTGCTGCCATGAAGGGGCCAGTACAAGCACATTGACTTAATAAATAAAAGATATAATCTCTCACAATACAAGTGGGTTTCATAAGGCATTTAACATGGTCACTTTCAAGCAACGTTACATGACAGAACCAACAGTAAGCCCACTCCCCACAAAACCTTGGAGTTCAGCTTTGTAATGCTTTCCGCGAGTCTGATATTTCCTCAAGAATACCGTGTCTTGATCATAGCATATGTTTTACGGTATTGCAGAGCGCTTGTGTGTTTAGCTGAATGAGTAAAAAATAAAAGATAAAAATTCTGAAGGGAAAAGTGCAAACATGCTTTAAGCAATTAAAAAGCAGATGGGCTTTTCACCGAGCATTCAAAACCTTTCACTTCACCGATAACATGGGAAGAGGAAAAGACTTCTGCTTGATCAAACTGTGTGAAGTGCAAGAGGTCTAGAGCCTTGCGAGGCCTGGCGAGGAAACACAGCGAGTCCTTCGCGGCTTTTAGGCACCCAAGGTCATATTCCGGAGCAGCCACTGCTGAGATCGGCTTTCACTGCAGTCTTTCATGGTAGGAACCATTTTGTCATCTTCAGAGGGTTCGTCGAGACATTGGTTGCTGTTGACGTGCCTCAAGGTAAGTCGCTGCAAAAGAAACAATAACAACAACAAAAACCCTGTTATGTATGCAGGCATTGTAGGTCAAAGCCAGGCTTGTATGTATACAATGCAGACCTAGGCCTTAAGGCCTCCTGGAGCTCAGGAGCTTCATTCGTAATAACAAAAGATGGAGAGGATTCCAAAACCCTCTGATGACATTGTTAGTAGCTGGCAGGTAGCCAATCCCGGCTGAGATAGGGCCAGTGTTGTGATTCGCTAACTGCAAGCATTAAGGCGACCTATCATAGGTGAGGTGTGTGCTTTTACCTGGGTCAGTTAAAGGTATATATATTGGGCCAAGTGCCCCTGTTTGTCAGTCTTGTTCTTGTTGCTACAATAAATTGCTTTGAGCTGAAATCTGGTCTTGAGTCATGCCTGAACCCACCCAGACTTCATAACCCAAGTAAAGAGTGCTGCCATTTAGAGCAGTTCATGAGTTTCTCCAGAAACTAGAGCGAGCTTGGAATTTGTTCTGCTGCAGCCACAATGCAATACTTCTTTTCCATTCCCCTTTGCCTATGACTTGGCAAAGTTAGCGTTTACTTTTCAGGCCTTCTTTTTAAAAATTCTTAAATCTTGTATTATAAGTGTATTATAAATGTTTTGTTGTACAAAGCTGTATGACTGTTATGTATTAACACAATGTACTTAGTAATGATGATGACGATTTTTGTTTGTTTGTTTATATCCTGCCCTCTGGCTGGGTTGCCCCAGCCATTCTGGGCATCTTCCAACACAGATAAAAACATAAAACATATCAATCATTAAAAACCTTCCGATACAGGGCTGCCTTCATGTATCTTCTAAAAGTTGTATAGTTATATATGTATACATCATATGCTCCTTTAAAAGTTTCAGCATGTTATGTTTAAAACATAAACACTGCTTTTGGGAAGCTCTGAGCAGCTTACATATATAGAGCCCTCAAGCAGGGCTGAGGTAGACTGACCACTGGTCTGACTTGGTATAAACCAAAGCAACCTCCTATGTTACAGAACAGGGGATTCACATGATACTGCCAAAACCAGCAATTGCCTGGAGCTGGACACTGAAGGTAGGAACATTTGGAATTATTATGAAATCTGTGTTTGATTTCATGTTGGTTAAGATGCTCTGGCCAGTGGAAAAGCACTGCATTTATGAAGATATCCTGAATCAGGAAAGGCCCTGAAACTCATCAACTGGTACCAGACTTTGCTGTGGGAGGAGCCAATAAACTGAATCTGAATTCTGGTAAGACAGAGGAGCAATGGATGAGCAGCACCTGAGTCTGGATAATGGATCAATTTCCTGAAATACTGAGGGGCTAGTAGGGATGTTCTGCAGGAACGTTTTGAATACTAGTTTTGGTTCAGATTGTGACAAAATATATATTCACAAAAACTTTACTGATATGTTGCAAACCAGTTAGCTCAATGGGTACAGTCCAACTGAGTTCTGCTCACAGTAGACTTATTGAAATCAATAGACCTGCTACTCATGTCCCTTTCTTTCTTTCTTTCTTTCTTTCTTTCTTTCTTTCTTTCTTTCTTTCTTTCTAATATTTTTATTGAACGTTTCAACATAAACTACAATAAAAACCAAGCTAGTCTAAAAAAGAAAAAGAAAAAAATAAGAAGGAGAAATAGATCTAAAAACCCTCTACCTCAATTGTATCATATCCGTTATTCATATAAAGAAAAGTAGACCTTCCTGGAAACTTCTGTTTCTTCCTCCAGCCTCTCACCCTGGGAGATCCTTTCTTCCCCATCATGTCCTTTCATTTCAATGGGTTTACTCCATGTATAGTGAGTAGCATTGGATACCACCCAGTCTATTGTGAAACAGTGCCTGATTATCAAGGGATTAGAGAGAGTGCATGCTCTCACTGCAGTACTGCCATGTTAAAAATGTAAATGATATCCAGCTTTGCTACCACAGAATGTATTAGAATATTGGATTAAGAAGATTATTAGATGGTTTCATGACCTTTCCCTTAAAAGATGTGAAAATACTCCTCGAAAAGCCCACCTTATAATCTTTTCTGTCTAGCAATGAACTGCCATTTTGTCACCTGCTTTTCAAAGACTTAAATTGATTCACCAGCTGCCTAATGAAATATTTGTTTTTGTCACAATGTCTCATAGCTGTTCTTCTCTTTCTTTGAGGTAATTTTTAAGGGGGCTTTTTGATTGCCAGTACGCCTGTTTTCAGTGATGTCATCAAATAAAATGATCAATTTATTTTTTTAATCCATAGCACCGCAAGAAACAAGATTTTTTATTAAAAAACCGAAGGGTTCTTAAAAAAAAAAGCACCAAAATCTTGGTGCTACACTATCACTGAAATGTAGTACCCATGTTTTATTTCACTGCTTTTAGCTAGAAATGTAACAATTGTTTTGAGATGGCAGAAATATTACCTTATACTAAACATTCATATCTGTGTCATCCTGCTGTGCACCATAGATCAAATATCATAAGATCAATTATTCTTTTTAAACTGAGATGGGAAACTGCTCTCAAAATATTAGGCATTGTCTGCTCTTGCACTCAGGTCCTGTTTGCAGGTTTCCTACATGCATCTGGTTGACCACTGGGAGAACAGGGTGCTGGACTAGGTGGGCTGTTGGCTTGATTCAGCAGGCTGTGTATTTGTTGACTTCATTTCAAGCATATCTGAAGGAGCGTCTCCATCCCCATCATTCAGCCTGGACACTGAGGTCCAGCTCTGAGGGCCTTCTGGCGGTTCCCTCATTACGAGAAGCAAAGCTACAGGGAACCAGGCAGAGGGCCTTCTCGGTAGTGGAGCCCACCCTGTGGAATGCCCTCCCATCGGATGTCAAGGAAATAAACAACTATCTGACTTTTAGAAGACATCTGAAGGCAGCCCTGTTTAGGGAAGTTCTTAATGTTTGATGTTTCATCGCTGCTTTATTATTATTATTATTATTATTATTATTATTCTGTTGGGAGCCACCCAGAGTGTTGGGATATAAATAATAAATGAGCGGGGATAGAAATAAATTATTATTATTATTATTATTATTATTATTATTATTATTATTATTATCTCTATCCATAAATATCCATCAGCTGCATGGATCTAGACCTTGCGAGGTCGGTCTGCTCAATCACTGATAACAGAAAAACAGAATGGTAAACTTTTGGGCTGGTATCTTTTTATTCAGAGTTAGAAGTTCTTGTTTAGCAACTTCACAGATGGCATTAAGGAAAACCAGAACTGCATGCTGCGACACCACTGAAATGTTTATTCATTGCTGATTTCAAAATTAAGCCATTTCCCTGAGATGGTTAGCAATGATGAGATTGCACAAACTTCTAAACTTTTGCAAAACGATTACACGTTATTCCATGCTAGATTGACATGTGTTACACATTTCTAAATGTTGTGTGCCGTACAATTTCAACTGGGGAAGCATCATCTCCCTTCAGGTTTTGCTCTTACTTTGAACAAACTGTCATGGAATTCCCAAAGAAACATCTACACCTGTTAAATTAAATCACCTTAAGGCTGTTTAATATTTTGCAGCTCTGTAAGAACAGAGCCTTTTCCTATCCTTTTAAGAGACATTAAAAACTGCACTGTTAACCTATGCAACTTGTGCGCTGTTCATAGAAAAGATTCAGGATTGCTGAAATAACGTATTTTAGCATTAATTAAACTGGTGATATTGCAAATCTACAAACCCAAGGAAACTGATACCGTGCTGCCTCCCATCAGCTGTTCCTTTGTATTTTTTACATAATTTCATGCCAGACAAGCATATTGTTGGGATTTTTTTAAACAGTCTTCTATAAGCACTTACTTCTTTGGTTCCATAATTATGTATGCTATTAGAAAGAGCTTTCTTTGTTTGGTCAGCAACCAATTACCTTGGGAAAATATTACCAACAAAACCACACAGTCTAGAATTTACTTCATTTTTCACCATAAATATGATTATACTGCAGCAATCTCTAGCTGTTTAAACACTCGTAAAAACAGGGGTTTTTTAAAAACAAGACGAGTTTTCTTTCTTACTCAAGCATATGCAAGCTTGCTTAAAAGGGAAAAAAAAACCACCCATTCATTTTAGGACAAAGAGTAAATGTTAAGTTAATCCCACTGCTTTACATGTGTATGCATGAGCACTCAACAGCAACATGGGCAGGTAATATTACTGATGCAAATGTTTTAAATTCCTAACCTAAAATATCGACAGGAAAACTGACATTTGCCTTATAAATGATATCTTAAAATGCTCTGGAAATGTCTAGACTAGAAACAAGGACCATGCTAACACACCCGTTAATTTGTAAGCCTATGTGCAGGGTTTGTTCTTTTTAATATAACTTTTGTACAGCACTGTTAAGGCTCCATCTGCCCTATACATTTAAAAACAGCATCATACCACTTTAAAGAGTCAAGAGTTCTATAGCTAAACCATAAGTTGTAGTTCTGTGCGGGGGAATCAGGGTCTTCTAACAATGCTTTACAGCCTTAATGAACTACAACTCCCAGGATTCCTGGGGGCAGGGGCGGGGGAAGCGTGTCCACTTAAAGAGGTACGATACTGCTTGAAAAGTGCAAAAAGGGTTGAGGTGGTTTTGTAAACGACGTTACCACATTGAGAAATACTCAGGGTTTATTTATGACACATTTCTGGGTACCTACTACCAAGATACATCTACGTACCTACTATACAAGATAATTACTAAGAACATAATTATTTATTTAATTGTATTTACTTACAGGATTTTCTAGGCTGCTTTTCAGCTCCTGCTTCCAGAGGGGCACAAACAGCAATTCCATGAAACCACACATTAAAAAGGACATAAGATACGGTCAAAATAATAGTCAGCTAAAACAGAAGGGCTCTTGAGGAGACCCAAGAGACTGAACCTGAAGCAGGATTTCCACCTTTGGAAAGGATTGCATCAGAAAATGTGTTTCTCTGACATGTCCTGGTCCTTAGGTCATAAAGGGCTTTACAGGTTTAAGTGGGATGCGGGTGGCGCTGTGGTCCAATCGGCAAGCCTAGGACTTGCTGATTGGAAGGTGGGTGGTTCGAATCCCCGCGATGGGCTGAGCTCCTGTTGCTCGGTCCAAGTTCCTGCCAACCTAGCAGTTTGAAAGCACGTCAAAGTGCAAGTAGATAAATAGGTACCACTCCGGTGGGAAGGTAAACGGCATTTCCATGCGTTGCTCTGGTTTTGCCAGAAGCGGCTTAGTCATGCTGGCCACATGACCCAGAAAAACTGTCTGTGGACAAACGCCTGCTCCCTCAGCCAGTAATGCAAGATGAGCGCCACAACCCCAGGGTTGTTCGCGACTGGACTTAACTGTCAGGGGTCCTTTACCTTTACCTTTAGGTTTAGGCTGCACACTGGTGACCAATGTAGCAATTTCCATATAGGTGTCCTGTGCATATGCCAACTCACAGTCTCCAGTCATGAGTTCAACTGTGGTATTCTGCACTGATCAGATTTTCTGAACACTTTTCATGGGCAGCCCCACATGAAGCAAGAGCTGCCTATGCATGGATGTGAGTAATCAAGTCTTCCAACAGTGGGCACAGACAACTTAAACAGCTTGGAGCTAGTACATTCTAGGACACAACTATGGCCTAGAAGCAAGGCTGGGTCCCTAAGAACCCGCGAGCTATGAACTTGAACCTTTCAAAAAGACTGCAATCCTGTCTAGAAATGGCTTTTCTTCTTTGTGTCCACAGAGTCCTGTCCCCCAAAATAAATTCAGGTATAAAGAGATTGCTCCAAAACCACACACACACACTAAAAATGAAACCATTCAAAAAGTGCCCTGGAAATAATACCATGGATGGAACTGGAATGGGGTGGCGGTGAGTTTGGGGCTGCAGGAGAGGATGGATGCCAATTTTTTTTGGGGGGGGGGAGAGTGGCACAGTCCGCTATATAATATATGCCCATTTCATGTTAGGACACCAAAAAGAATGGATTACCGAAGAAATAATTAGGCAGACCTGAGGAAGGTGGTAAATAGACCAGGAGAATGTGCATTTTGCTGCCAAGTCTGGATGAGCCCTCAAAGGTCCAGTTTTACTGCATGGAAGTTCTTATATCTGAGAGGAGGCATTTGTGCCAAGCTAAACAAGGCATCTTTGCAACCAAAAAATGAGCATTAATGCAATTGATAAAACTGACAATAAACTTAAATATCATAGTTGACCCAGTGCTGGGCAACAGTGCTGATGGTGTACCATACAGGAGTTCGGGTTGTACATCTGAATATCCTGCAATTTTTATGTGGGTGTTAAGGGCCTTGGACCTGATGTGCCCTGCTGGCACTAGTGCATTAATGACCTGGCAAAAACAGGATCATGCCACACAGATTTCCCCATCTGTTTTGCAGTGCAGAGAATGCCCTTTCTAGGTGTGAAAAAAATAACAACACTTTCTTTTCATCACAGTGGCTAAAGCAAGGAATAGGAGTAGCCATCAATACAACTGCTACTATATGTTTAGGGGGAACACAAAAGCCATGCTTTCTAATTCACAAACAGTTTTTGGAACTGGGAAGGATGTGCAAAAAGAGAAAAGACATACACCACAAAGGACAATCAATTGTGACTTTTAATGTTGACTGTTTTAAACACACCCGGAGCTAAGCAGCATAAACTAATGCTATTTCTAAGCTGTTGTTTTTACATCTTAACACTACGTAAAAAACTAAATGAGGGGAGAAAATGGGAAAAGAGCACAAGCAAGCAATCAAACAAGGAGCTTAGCTTTTTCTTTTTGCGCCTTTGATACCAACCTCGAGACATTTGCTAAAGAAAATAGTCAGTGGGACTATAAAAAATGTTCCTAAAAACCTCCAGCCGCGTGTAGTTTCTCAGTAGCCACTTTTGAAAGGGGCTGCCATTGCATGTCTCCACTGTGGGGCCATGAGTGCCATCCTCTATTCTGCTTATGGTCAAACATGACTGGGTAATGATATGGAGAAATGTGTGCGTCTGTATGACAAGAAAAATGGTAAACAAACAAAGAGACAGAAATCACATAAAAAATGGAAAAGAGAAGAAAAACACTGCTGGGCCTTTGGCAAAGGGAAGCTCAACAAACCAGATCAAGTGTTGTTCTCAAGTACAGTTGTAAGATGTAATCTTGAAAAAAGTACCCACCAATTACATGACTTCCTTAAAACTAGACAGATTTAAGAAACTCAAGATTACCAAATCTTAATCCAGAAACAATGGGAGGTAGTCTTCTAATGAGTCCCATAAACATAAGGATTGGCAATTGCACAAGTCCTTCCCAAATCTGTTCCAAGGGCTAGGGGAAGCCCTAGAACAGATTTAGGGACCCACAGGGGGAAGGCATTCTGTTGTGCAAAGAGAAATCCTTGTGCTGAGAGAATTCCCTGAGGGCTCCACTGGATCCTACTCAATGGGTAGGATTGAAAGAGCTGTAAAAGGAGTTCCACTCATGCAGTGGGGCTTTCCTGCTTCCACTTCCTCCAGGTTCATTCTCTTGGTTGGATTTAGAAAGTTGTTATTGTTGCTGACTTCCCTGTTATTTCATCTGCTTCTTTTAATCTGTTTGATGGTTTGAAACTTTTAATTTATGTTTTGTACCCCTCCCAGATATAAATCTGCAAGGAAGGGCAGATTTAAATAAACAAGGGCAGATATATAAAAATAAATAAATAATAGTAAGTCACTGCAGCATACATTTGCGTGTGTGATTAAGAGTGTATTCGCATGGAAAACAATAAGAAAATTCAAGAATGAATGTCCTTATAATGTCACTTTGAGTAAGCGGCTGGCGCATCAATTTTTTTGCTTCAGTTTCATTATGAGATGCAAGTTCATGTCCTTCCTTTTCTCTCTTTTTCACTAGTGGAAAGGAAATGTCATCTGAATAAATCAATGGGAAGATTTAATAATCTTGCGTATTTAAATATTTATTATAGACACATATATCCAGCAGATTCAACAGATAATTATAAACAAAGTAAGAACAATTTAGCAGAAGGCTTCAGATCGAAAAGGAACATAATCAAATACTGTAGTCTTGCCTCCAATGAGCTGTGCTGAATTCAAAGGAGCTAAGCTCATCTCAAATTCATGCACAGAACCAACCTCCTGCACTGTTTGCCTTTTCATTTATCCTGCTAATTTAGAGGAAAACAAGGAACCTCATGAAATTATTAGTCTTTCAGTTTACAGACAAAAAGCGTGTTGTGGAAAGTAAACAGCCTTCAATCTAGATGAGGCTCTGAATTATATGCCAGATCTTCCAAAACCTCTGCTGCTTGGTTACCATAACCTTAAAAAAAACCTGTGCAGCAGAAGCATTATCAGCCATCTAAATAATTTGTACTGTTCAATGAGAAGCTAGTTATCACACTAGCCAATGCCATTAATAATTGCATGCCTGCCAAGGCTTATTAGACTACCATGGATTATTAGACAAAAAACCCCACCCCCCCCCAAAAAAAACACTTTAAAAACAGCTGGTTCCTCAAAGCAACAAGACATGTGTTAGCACTGTGTTTCTGTAGTGACAATCTATTTTATTTGGCTTTAAAATGAAAGCTTGGGTTATACTTTAAACAGTTTCCCTATTTGTCAGATCCAGACATTCATATCCAACGTTCTCATTGCTTTGCTCTGTAGTAGGGATCCAAGTTTTCTGCTGCATTCCTGGCGATTCTGACTGGTTAAAGAATGCTTACAAGTGTACCTTGCAAGTGTATCAACATCATAAATGAATGAAGCTAAAGGAGTGCAGTTAGATGATCAATGAATCTCTCAGGGGGACATGGCCCAATGCTCTGCTGTAAGTGCTTAGCAGAAGATTTATGATGCAGCACCAAAATCAATGGGAGTTTTGTCACTCATTTGCGCAGGTGCAGGAAAAAGCCATAAAAGAAGTTTTCCTTAACATGTTTCAAAAGATCACTCTAATATTGTATAGTGTAAAAAGAATCCAGTCCTGAAATAATACAGAGCATATTTAAGAAAGGATATTCGGGTCCTTTCTGCTACATATCTTCAGAATATGTTTCTTTTCTCCCCCCCCCCTTTCTTTGTTTCTAGAAAGCTACAATGTAATATTTTCAACTACAGGGAATTTAAAGTGAGCCATAATAAAACACAATCTACTGAAAGCCAAGTAAACAAGGTCATATGTACCACCACAGCAGTAAAACAAGCAAGGTCCTATTCTAGAATCAATCGCAAGGTTTGCCAGTTTTCAACACACTTACCTCAAAGCTGTATTCCCATTTACCTATATACTGACAAAAGCAAATAAATTTCACATGCAGTTAAACCAGGACTCAGTAAATGTCTTACTGTCAATACTCATCTTTCCACAAAGACTTCTTTGAAAATGATACAAGTCCTCAATATAAATTAGAAACACTACTCACTTATCTGATTACATTTTCATGTATACCTGCAGACATTTAACATTTCCAGCAACTAAGGGAGGATGATAACTTACTTTTCTTTGAATCTGACATACTGAAAGCCTTTAACACACACAAATAAGGTTAGGGCAATTTTTGCTCCTTCACAGGATAAGTGGATTGCAAAAGCAGTTGCCCACCATAGTCCCAATTATCATTATCTGCTACAAAGGGTAACCAATTTTTGTCCATATATAGACAAACGGACACAGTAAGTACCATTGCTTCAGATAAAGCACACAAATTCATTTCAGTCCTTTTCATAATTTCAGTGAACATGGGGGGAAGATAAATTGGAACAATGTCTGATCTCCATGTTTCTGATTTCTATTCATTCATTTGAAGCTCTGAACAGAGCATACTCATATAGCGTCTGTATGCATTATCAGGAATACTGGCTTTTGTTAAGTTCTTGTGTGCTCTGTCTGCTCCAGTTGTACACATGTAGGTTCTCTTCAGACATGAATACAATGGGAGGAAGTTGGAGCGTCTGTTCCTCCATGTACCAATACAGAGCTGGGCTTTCATTGTCTCTCCCCCCCCGTCTTGTCTGATTATTCAGCAATCATGGGGGCACAAAGATCTTGAGAAGCTAGCCGTCTTATTTGGATGAGAGACAAGAGGAGGTGTTGAAGAACTCTCTTCTCCCATACCTCCATCGCCAGGGACCCTGAAATGGAGTGGAGTTTGGAGAGCAGAAGACAGGGCACAGCATCCAGGGAGTGGGATTACTAAATCTGAATAGAGTTTGTGAAGGGTGTGGAGTCTCATGCTTTGATAGTTTCCCATTTTGCAGAGGTAGATCTCATGACTAGGCAAACAAAGGAGATGGAAACATACAGTAGCAGGAGAACTGTCTATGTCAGGCTTCCTCAAACTCGGCCCTCCAGATGTTTTGAGACTACAGTTCCCATCATCCCTGACTACTGGTCCTGCTAGCTAGGGATCATGGGAGATGTAGGCCAAACACATCTGGAGGGCCAAGTTTGAGGAAGCCTGACATAGACAGTTCTCCTGCTACTGTATGTTTCCATCTCCTTTGTGCCCTAGCAGGTGAGGGGATACCATTTTAGGGCATTTGAGTTGGGGCAAGAAAGAGGTACCAGGCAGGCATGGGCAGTACTTGGATTTATGAAGTGATAGGAAGAAGGACCTGCAACAAAATATTGTAATGTGGAACTATGTTCAGGGTTACAGCCAGTCATGTGCTTCTCCAGGATATTGCACTGCCCCTGCAGACAGATAGTGTTCTGTGGCCAATGAGAATATTCAATCATCACTGGGCTCTTTTGTGTCCTTCACCCTACCCTTAGGGTGTTTATTCTAGAGTATGTTTACAGTTCTGCAAACCTTTCCCCAAGTCAGCTGCTAACTCTTGTGAGTGGATGACAGTGCATTTTGGTACCCCTAGAGTGAGCCTGTATTTATTTGATTTGTTGACACCTAAATAATAGTTTAGAGCATGGCCGCTTAGGATCAAACTTATATTACAGGTTAACCCATAAACTATTAGTATTTATCATGAGTCCTCTGTCTTCCATATGCTCACAGTTCAGCTTGAGGAAAACAATTTTCACGCTTCTTTAACCCAAAGCTAAATTTCTATGGAGGTTTGCACTTTCATCAGTAATAAGTTCATAAAAGAGGGAAAGGGATCGTTTGCCCCCATTTAAAAATCCATAGTCACATTTTCCTCATGGAAGCAACAAGCAACAGAAATACTCTCAGACTTCACATTAGTATAATTAGCAATGCTAGAGATATATTACAAATTGCTTCATCAAAGTTTTGACTGTCAGACTGTTGCATGCACTAAACCAGCACAGTGAATTTCTAAAGAGTTTATGATCTTTCATATAACACAAGAGGAATGTGTGCTTTGCATATTCTTCAACTTGGAATAGCTCTAAATTGTCAACAAAGAGTAAAATAAAGCCCCAAACATCCAGATGCAGTAAACAAACTAAAAAAGGTTAAACCTAAACAGAGAAACTTTCTTGCATACTGAAAACTACTATATCATTGAAAAGGGTGGTAGCATAGTCTTCTGGCTGACATACTGTATAAGTTTTTTTTACATGGGGACCCCCCCCCCCGCTTTTTCCCATGGAAAGGTTTACCACCTCAGATACTATTTGTGAAAACCTTCAACTTTTTCAACCAATATCCTACTATATGACTGAACATTAGTTATGTTGGACAAAGTGGAATCAATTAAAAAAAATATAGCAGGCATTCTCTAAGCCTTCCATTCAACATTAAATTCCTGCTTGTAACTTCTAATTTTTATATACTAACAGTATGAAATATTTATGGCATTCTTTCACTACTAAGGCCAACGGAACTGCCAAATTTTAGGCAGCTTCCACAAAAAGTCCTCAATCAGAGGCAATTAAAAAAATAAAGCACACAGACATACGCTATGTAAACTAAATGCAGCTTCTTAATCTGCAAGTTTCACTGCCCTCTCTCCCCATTGTGACCTTTCTACGAACTGTATACTGTGTTCCAGATAACACAAGAGTGCCTCAAGAGCAAGGCAATTGAAATTGAAATAGGAAAATGAAATGGGTGACATTCTGCTTATTCTGCTTTTCCACTCATTTTCATTCAAAAGCAAAGACGACAAATTGGGCTCATTCATTTTGTTTTGTATTTGTTTTCAAAACAATTGTACACCCCTGTTCCCTTCTCCTGTCTTTCCACTGTGGAATAATAGCAGCTGGGGACACAGATGATTTAGAATAGGGAAATACCATAGAAGGGTTAAACCCACCCCGTGTTGCAACTCTGATCAAAATTGGCACTCCCCTCAGACCCTTAAAGAGACAGGTAGACTGATGAATCTTCTGTGTCATGTCTCTTTTGACCCTCAGTTACACACAAAATTAGCTGTACCATTTAAATGAATCAAGAGTGCTTAAATTTGGCAGGATTATCCCAGTATTTTAGCTATTTGTGTTGCTCAATAAACAAATAACTATGCAAAATACGAAACAAAAAGGGATCCTACAGCTGTGCTGATGGGGAAATTGGATGAAAGTTTTAAAACCTTATTTTCATAAGAGTCGAATCAAACATTGCAGGAGCAAGTGTTTTCTGCAACAGAACTTCTCCTTATTCTCCTTTCTCCACGGTTTGCAAATCTGCCCTGGAAGACCACTCAACCCTCTAGAGCAGGGGTGGCCAACTCCCAAGAGACTGCGATCTACTTACAGAATTAAAAACTGACAGTGATTTACCCCCTTTTGGGGAGGGGGTTTCAGGTCAGGGTTTTTCAGCTTTTTTTTAGGAAGGGAAGGCTCGTTTTTGCGGGGATCAGGTAAAAGTTGTTGAGCTTTTTTAGGGAGGAGGAAAGCACCGATTTTTGAGAATTCAAGCCTAAACTCAAGGGAGAAAGGAGAACAGCCACCAGCCACTCACGAATAAATTGCTGGGGAATCAAACTGAATATGCTCTGTCTTCCATTCTGAAGATCATGCAACAATGGCGGGTGGGGCCAGATTCTATTTTACCAGCGCTAAGGAAAGGGACCCAGTGATCAACCACGATCTACCCAAACCTCCCGGGGATCTACCAGTAGACTGCATTTGGGGAATGCACTGCACATGAGGAAGAGAAGAAACGCAAGGTCCACTATGTCTGCAGTTATGTTTGCATATAACCTCTATTTCATTTGTGCACAAAAATCACTGGATACAATACATAATGTATGAACACACTACCGTAAGAACAAGAAATTTGCTATTTATTGTATTTTGAAGCAGAAATATGCAGATAGGGTGGGGGGAGAATAGAAAACAAAACAAAAACCACAGCTCTCCAAACCTCATATATAGCAAAAAAATTCAGTGTTCATTTCCAGTCCTTGAAAAGTAAAACTGAAAGCTCTATCTATCTATCATCTATCTATCTATCTCTATCTATCTATCTATCTATCTATCTATCTATCTATCTATCTATCTATCATCTATCTATCTATCTATCTATCTATCTATCTATCATCTATCTATATCTATCTATCTATCTATCTATCTATCTATCTATCATCTATCTATCTATCTATCTATCTATCTATCTATCTATCTATCTATCTATCTATCTATCATCTATCTATCTATCATCTATCTATCTATCTATCTATCTATCATCTATCATCTATCTATCTATCTATCATCTATCTATCTATCTATCTATCATCTATCATCATCATCATCATCATCATCTATCTAAAGCTTAAACTCAGGACAAATATTGCAAAAGTGAAAAAATAATAATTGATAGCATCTTTACAATCAAGCAGCATACATTTCAGCATGGAGTAGCTGCAATTTTTATTAAAATTATTTTCCGTATGAATGTAAATTAATAACATCATAACAAAACTTACAGATTAAAGTAATGACAAGCTGTCTTCTTAACAGAGTTCCTTAATATAGGAGCTGAGCCATAAAATATTTCTTTTTTGCTGGCTCCATCTAATGGCCAACACAGATTTTACAAGATGCTTCTACACATTTTTGCAAGCCATTAAAAACAAAAAAGCCCTCAATCTATAGCAAAACATGTTTTTGATTAGGCATTTTTTTGTGGACCATTTCTGAACATAGGATTGTATCCATATTTTATTATGTTTAGGAGTTAGATCTGTTGAAATAATGGGCCTTAAGTTAATTATGTCCATTTAATTTCAATGTGTCTAACCCAAGCATGAGTTAGTTTTAGTAGAATCTAACATTAAAATATTATCAAATAAATTTTACAAATGTTGTAAAACTAGCAATTTTGCCGACTTTTAAAAAATCTTACTGGATTCATTACATGAAGTTTCGTTCACTAATTGATAATATATCCATGTATTTCCATCTTAACAAAACAATAGTTCTTAACTGAAAAATATTCTATGTTTATGGGTAACACGTATATCACAGAGTTATATTCTGTGGTGTGAATATGTATTTTTCTAATTCACTGAGGAAAAGTTGAATTCACAGACTAGAATCCAGTTGGTCTTACTAGTGCTGTTGTTCCAGTGGGAGACATCTTTCAACAGGGGAGAAGACTCCCCCTTTCTCCTGGAGCCCACGCCATCCCTTGAAAATATGCACTGGGGGAACGTTCTATAACAGGTTTTATGGGACCATGAAGAGGAGGGGGAGTTGGGTAAATCGTTCTCCTCCTTTCAAGGACTGCCCCCATAGGAACCTATTCAGATCCTGCAATCATCATCTGAGACCCCTTTTCTTGTGCCTCCTCCATGAGAGGTCCGGAGTGGGGGAACACAAGGGCCTTTTCTGTAATGGTTCTTCACTTGTGGAACCATAACTACAGAAGAAAAAGCTTTTTTATTTAAAAAAAAGAAATCTGTTGAACATTTCAAATATGTTGTCAAAATGGAAGCACTAATCTGGACAGGAGGACCCCAAAATGTAATAATAATAATAATAATAATAATAATAATAATAATAATAATATTTATCCCCCACCCATCTGGCTGGGCTTTCCCAGCCACTCTGGGCAGCTTCCAACAAAATATTAAAATACAGTAATGCATCAAACATTAAAAACAGGGCTTCCCTAAACAGGGTATTACTGAACTGGAAGTAAAATTAAAAAATAAATGCAAAACCCAATCCCAACCCATCCAAAGAAGTTACTTGCACCAATACTTCAGCTTCCCCACACATGATCTGTACTGAAGGTAGCTCAGATATTTATTTTCTAACGTTTATTCCTTGCCTTTTTCCATTATGGAAAGTGGCGGTATACATGGAATTCCTAGCAGGTCTCCCATTAGGTACTGACCAGACCCAGATGTGTTTAGCTTAAGCAAGGTTATGGCCTTATCATGTGTTTTCAGAGATGTGATGTCAGTGCAAACGCTGTTTGCTGAGGGGATATTGGGCTGCTCCACGCAGATACAGCATTTGATTTATCAGCACTTGACTTTAGAACACAAGTTCATTCACCTTGTGCCTTTACATGCTTTAAGAGAGTGAATGATGCCACTGGTGGGTTTTTAAAATCATATACAGTGGTACCTCGGGTTACATACGCTTCAGGTTACATACGCTTCAGGTTACAGACTCCGCTAACCCAGAAATAGTGCTTCAGGTTAAGAACTTTGCTTCAGGATGAGAACAGAAATCGTGCTCCAGTGGCGCAGCAGCAGCGGGAGGCCCCATTAGCTAAAGTGGTGCTTCAGGTTAAGAACAGTTTCAGGTTAAGTACGGACCTCCAGAACGAATTAAGTACTTAACCCGAGGTACCACTGTACAGGTGCTGGTTGAATGAAATGTTCCTCTGTGGCTGTGGAAACTTTCATATGAATTCAATCTGCAAATGGTCTGTGCCCACACACACAAACGCTACCATCTGATGCTATCATTGTCAAGCGCAAAATACATTTGGGTGAACTAGTTCAGTGAGTACATTCAATTGCTGAATATTTTCCTAACAAGCTACATTCAAGCATTTGCAAAATAATGACTTGCACTGCTCTGACTAGTTCTACAGCTTTCCAATACCCATATACTTCTTATAATATGCCTTCTTACAATGATGAAACTCTACCATCACCTTCTCTTTTTGCATCCCAAATATTCTACAGCAGCAGTATTTATGGATGTACAATCATGGATAGAGTCACAGTAATTTACGGTACTGCATATTTTATCGTCCTGTATATCATTCCCCAAGAATGAAACCAGCCTTGGAATAATGAGCAAGGGCTTGTATATTATTGGCATGTTGGGAAGCAGATTACTGCAGAAATTATAAGTTTCAAAAATTACTATATAAATCTATTTTCAAGGTGAACCAGAAAGTGTATCCCTGTCCCCCTCTCCCCATTCGTTCTGCACTCAAACTTGCAGTTCAGTCATTCTCTAGCACCAGCTGCTGAAAACACTTCTATTTGCAATCTCATCATGTGGGTATATGAAAGATATAGCCCAAATGGTGCCTTCAGTCAATTTAAGAGCTTGTCGTGGAATGTAGGAGAAATGTCAGTCTTGTACATAGGAAGGTTTTAGGCCATTCATAGTAAGTAAAAAGCACTGTCTTCCACAGTCCCCAAAGTTATACGATGACTATAATAGACCCTGGGGCACTGGTAAAATTTATACCTAGTGACTCACTGCCATTCGAATGTGGGAGCAGTAAGATCCACTCCTGATGTAGTTTCTGAACAGTTGAGCCCAACAAAGAAAACATTACAATGATAAATTATCTCTCTTTAGGCATTCAAAACAGCGTGTATAGGCTAGAAATGGGAAGGTGGAAAATCCCATCCCAAGTTCCCTAGTACGTTGTCTTATTTCCTAGCCTTTATGTATTTTGCACCAAGGTCTGAAAGGGGGATTCTAACTGCATTCAGTTGATCAGCGTTAGAATTCTCCCTGCAACTGGGAACCCTGGTTGGAATCGCCCTGAAGAGCTTCATGATTAACACTTGACGATCAGGAGAGGAGGTGGCTGGAATAGTGGGTGGGTCTACAGAAGGCACTCCAAACAGAGATGGACCTAAGGTCTCTTGCACCCATGGCAAGGAGCTGTATCAACACCCCCCGGACCAGAAACTCAAAATTTTGCTTTTCATTGTCTTTCATGCTCTGCCAGTGAATAATTCTAATAGTGCACAAATGTGCAGGCTCCTAGCTACTCTGAGCCCTTGGCAGGATCCAACCTAACCAGCCCCTGGTTACAACCCAGACTCCAAACGCAATTTGAGCTCTCACATGTGTGTGTGTGTGTGTGTGTGTGTGTGTGTGAGAGAGAGAGAGAGAGAGAGAGAGAGAGAGAGAGAGAGAGAGAGAAATCCTAAGTTACAGTTTCTGGATCTGAAGTTGGAAAAAGGACTGAAAACTTCATGCCAGATGCAACAAAGAAAATGTTCCTGACCAAAGCCACAAACTTAGCTAACTAAGCATCAGCTCTTCTCCCTTCTAACACAGCATTGCCACTTACCGTATTTTTCGCTCTATAACACGCACCAGACCATAACACGCGCGTAGTTTTTAGAGGAGGAAAACAAGAAAAAAAATATTCTAAACGAAATAGTGGATATATGATTTTTGTGGTTCATGCTGTGGCCACAGACATGAGATCTGACAGTGAGTTTGGAGTAGCCCAATGCAAAAATCCTGAGGATCCATGTGGATCCATGCTTTGTAACCACGGAGGAGGGAAGGAAGGGGAACCATGGATCCTCTGCTCACGACTGCAGCAGATCCCCCCCGCCACCCGTAGGCATTCCCTCCATAACACGCACAGACATTTCCCCTTACTTTCTAGGAGGAAAAAAGTGAGTGTTATGGTGCAAAAAATACGGTAATTTACTATTTTATGTATACCTGCAAATGCATAAACATTTCTCGTTGCTTTCTTTGATCATGTTACCTGCACAACTGGCCTACCAAGCCCTACTAATTTTACCATGATGTGTGCGTGCACATGTACATATATGCACACACATGCCTTGGACTTTGTATGCTCATACTCAACCTCCTCTTCACCACACTTAACTGTGTTAGATGTATCCTGGAAGATTTCAAGTTAGTGTGACATTGGGAGTTAAAAGTCAGCAGTGGGGTGGTGGGTGCAGGCAAGGTTTGTTTTCCCCAGATATTCTGAATAAAGTTGAAAGGCTCATAGATCTGTGGACAAATTACAGGTAACACCAAGCCCAGCCATGGCCAAAAGATCTTTTGCCAAACTGAAAGCAGCAACACAACTTTAGCTTAAAGGGTTAATTCTAGGACATGTGACAGGTTTTGCCTGTTCGTCTGAGACCTTGACGATAAAAGTTGAACATGATTAGTAACAGTACATTTGGTTTCCTTCTGTGTTTGAATAAATACCTCAGCATCATACTCCCAAAGTTGGTTTCCTCTCATGTGGTGGCACTTTAACATGATCACAGGACCATTGAGTCTAGACACATCCAAACACAAATCATCTGTACGAATCTCCTTGTCAGCCGTGTATGAAAATACCTGGAAGAGATAGGTGTTGACATTATTTTTTTTAAAAGTCTGTATTACTAGGGGACGTCCCGCCCCACTCTCACCCCACAGTAACACCCTCTCCTTTTCACCCTATGCAATCACAGAGTCCCATTTTCATCTTCTTAACACTGTTTCTGAAGCTACTTCTGCATTCTGTTCTGCACCCTCCTGAGCCCCAGTCAGTATGGCCACTGATTAGGGATTATGGGAGTTGTAGTTCAGCAATATCTGGAGTGCCAAAGGTTAGCTTGCTCTGCTTTTGAAGTGTCACTTCAAACATGGGTTTTTTAACTGCTGAAATGGTGACTGCTTCGTGCCCCTTTTAAAAATAAAAAACACACATTATAATGTGGAATAATAATAATAATAATAATAATAATAATAATAATAATAATACAACAACAACAATAATCTGTTGCACTGATGGAACATTAGGCTTAGCACTACACTGAATCCTGGTAGCAATATCACCACAACCTTCTGTTCTTTGTTCTTTAGGGAGAAAGGAGGGTGAGGGGAAGATAAGAGAGAAGGGGGAAAAAATACATACAAGGGAGGAAAAGTTATGAATTCCACACTGCCAGATGGGATTAAGGTAGTCCCAGGTCAGAAAAACAATGAAGACAAATTAAAGCAACCTATGTGGCAGCTATTTTAATTATTTACAAGACTCCCAATTACTTAGAATTCACCTCCCAATTGATTTAAAGTATTCTAATGAAATCTACAAGAAAGGTGGTTTCTCTTAATTGTTGAAAGCAACCTTTCGCCAATTAATTGTTGAAAGCCTTTGGCAAAGCATGCAAATTGAACTTGATTGCATTACCAATTAGGGAATGCATGCAAATCATACTAAGTTACCAATTAGGGTGTTTTAAAAGGGGAAAAGATTATTAAAAGCAGATTCAAGCATGTTTTACTTCCACATGTTCTAATATTTAGATACAATGCCCTAGAGCTTTTCGCAAGGCGTTTTTACATATGGTTAAACCCAAAATACACATGTGCAACATTACACTGGCAACTAGCAACTGATTTTAGAATGGCAAACACGGCGCTGAATGTTACGATTCCTGCCTCATCTTTTTTGGATTTCTAAGCAAGTCCAGCAATAAGAGGACCTTTATACCTTTAAACTGTGCTGGATCTACAAATTTTGCTCTATAGGGCATAAGTCTGCACTGCTGCCCCTCTTCCACTGCCTTCCATGCCCTCTCTCATCTTTGGGAGCCTACCCAGTCAAGGAAGCAAAATAAGGTGTTACGTCTGCAGTGGTCTGTGTTCACCTGAGCTTGAGTCTGGACTTGGATTCTGAGCCCTGTGTTCTGATTTGATAGATTATATCCAGTCATGTAACATGGTCAGGGTTTGGGCTACCGGTATTGGCTCTTAAACACTGGGCTACGATTTGCAGCTTGGGGTTTAGACAGCCAATCATGTTGAGAGTAGGAGTGGCCCAAACCTTCAGATAGATATGCTCCAAACGTTTTAAGGCCTTTGCTGCTCCTGGAATGAAGGAAGGAAGCCACAGCAGGGAAGCAATGGTTTCTCCAGGAGGTGTCAATGAGTTTTTCTGCAGCTCACTGGGCTGGCCATGCTCAGAGGTGTTGCCTAACTGAGCAGGAGGTGGAGTGAAGCAGAAGAGGATGGGCATACGACCTCTGATACTGGAGGCAGTACATACCAACACAGCTAGCAAACATTGATAGTCTCCACCCCCATGTTCTGCCCGGACACTGAGGTCCAGTGCTGAGGGCCTTCTGGCGGTTCCCTCGCTGCAAGAAGCCAAGTTACAGGGAACAAGGCAGAGGGCCTTCTCGGTAGTGGCACCCGCCCTGTGGAACGCCCTCCCACCAGATGTCAAAGAGAAAAACAACTACCAGACTTTTAGAAGACATCTGAAGGCAGCCCTGTTTAGGGAAGCTTTTAATGTTTAATAGATTATTGTATTTTAATATTCTGTTAGAAGCCACCCAGATGGGCAGGGTATAAATAATAAATTATTATTATTATTATAGTCGTGCCTGGTCTAACCACTCCTTTCAAAGCCATCCAGACTGGAAAATGTGGAAAGAGTAATGTGTGTACTGGCTTGATTTCACAATTGTTACAATGTGCTCAGTCTTAAAAAAAAAAAAACTTCCGCCAAAATTGTTTTGAAGGTAAAGTGAGCTTCATTTTTACCTGGTTTCCTCCCATACCGTGGCAGTTGAATATGCCAACTTTTTCATTTTCCTTGCGTCCCATGTTATCTAAGCACTGGTTCGTCTCAACATTTCTGATCTAGGGGTAAAAAAACAACCAAGAAAACTAAAGGGTAAAAATTGTTGAAAGATTGCTTAAAATAATTAAATAAATAATAATAATACTAATAATTGACATGTCACTGAAAAAAGAAGAAAATTATTTAAGATTAGGAACAGCATCAGATTATAGAAAGCTGACAGCACAATACTAAAAAATATTTACTTGGAAGTAAGTCCCTCTTTAGTAAGTAAACTCCTTATTGATTAGGACCATAGTGTTAGGCAATTAACAGTGTGGATGTTAGTTGATTAAACAACTAATTTGTTAAATTCATTAAATTATAGCTGCATAAATTTCCAAGTGGGGTAAGAAAGGTAAAAGGTAAAGGACCCTGGACGGTTAAGGCGACTATGGGGTGTGGCACTCATCTTGCTTTCAGGCTGAGGGAGCCGGCGTTTGTCCACAGACGGCTTTCCGGGTCATGTGTCCAGCGTGGCTAAACTGCTTCTGGTGCAACAGAACACCGTGATGGAAACCAGAGTGCACGGAAACACTGTTTACCTTCCCGCCGCAGCAGTACCTATTTATCTACTTGCACTGGTGTGCTTTTGAACTGCTAGGTTGGCAGGAGCTGGGACAGAGCAACGGGAGCTCACACCGTCATGGGGATTCGAACCGCTGACCTTCTGATCAGCAAAGCCTAGGCTCAGTGGTTTAGACCACAGCATCACCCACGTCCACTCAAGTGGGGAGAATATTATGAAAGAAAGAAAAAATGACACCTTGTTTTTAGATAAGGCATGAATTTGTTATAACAGATACTGTCTTAGAAAGGACATCCCCTCTCCTCTCTGAAGATGATGCCATCTAGCTACAGTATTTGTAAGTACTTAAAAAAAAATGTTTTTCAGCATTAAAAGTCAGTGATCCAATGATGCGTAACCCAGGACTGTGTTTTCTGCACAGTGGCCCACCAGTGACGGAATGTCCTACCCAGGAAAGCACAACTGGTACCACATGTTATTTCTGTGTGTTATGTTATTTCTGTTTGCCTAGGCCTTTGCTAGATATTAGTGTTGGGTGCTACTGCAAATAAGGAGGCTATGGGTTCTTTATCGGTAGAAATTGGCAGTTTTTAATAATTTGCTGTGTTTCATCTGCTCTTTTGATTGCACAGGCATGTTGTTTTTTTAATGTGTTTTAATTCCACTGCATCCTGCCCTGCAATCATATAATGAAGAGTGAGATGAAAGCACTCTTAATTAATTAATCAGGAACACCTTTTAAGTTAATTAAAATGTTATGAATTGATTAATTAGTTTTGAATCTAATTAATGAATCTATTAAACATTAAGGAACGTTGCCACATGGAAATCTCTTTTCACCCAGTTGATGTACGTAATGATTGCCACCTCCCAATTCTGAGATCCTCAGGAGATGCCAGTAGCCCAACTCATATCTCAGACAGTGGTATACTCAAACTATGGCTTAATGGGAACAAGAAAAAGGGTTGGTGCACACTGCTAAGGAGTTCCTCCTTTGCCATGGTTGGAACTTGGGCTCATGGTTTATTTTCCTTAAACAAAGGAGGAGCAGAAAGTCAAAAACAAACCATTGTAACCACTCATTGTTTGCTTTTTTTGGAGATAAATAAACCACAAGCTGGGTTTAAAAGACATAACTAGCTAGACTTTGTCTTCTATTATCCATGGAGTAGTTGGAGGTGTGACATAGGACCTTTTGAACAGTGTGCACTAGGATGTGGAAGAATAAAGAGATACACATGCAAGGCTCCTATTAGCTGCTTTCTCTTCTGACTGTTTCTTTAGAAGCTGTGCCAGCACACATACATGGTCCAAAAGGCTCCTCCAGCAGTATTTCCATGTTGATTCTACAGAGGATACTGAAAGCAATGCCCCCCTTTCCCCTTATTATTTGCAAAGCTATTGAACCTTCAACAATAATAGGGGGGAAATCTAATTGGAATTCAGAAGGATTGAATGACAGAATTTAAATCTGATTTTATCTAGACAATGTAAGCCCTCACTTTTTTCTAATCCATTCCTATTCACTTAAATCCTGTCAGGAGTTGATTATTTCTTTTTCTTAGCTGGAATCATTTGGTATGATTATGAAGTAAACCAGGGGACATCCTGAATTATTGGATTCCAGAGGAAAAATAATTAGACACTAAATATAGCCAGATTTTTAGTTCCAGAGTAAAATAGGTGGAGATAAAAAGAATATTTTTTATAATTTGATAAAGGGAAATTGGAAGCGTATATGAAAAAGCAAAGCCAGCTTACGATCTGTTGGACAGGAAAACGACTATGATAAAGACGCACAATATTACTGCCCTAATTTATGCCAAGTTGCATTCTACTTATAGGATAATTTTGTTTTTATAGTCTAAGATCGCTGGACCAGCATCCCCCAAAATAGCAAAAAATGTGTTGATGAAGCAGCATTTGACAGAGGGTGGCCTAAGACTGTGCTATATTAGTCTTTATTATTATGCCTGTCAGCTACAGTTAGCATTTCAAGCAGGTTTTATCAGAAGGAAACTGCCAGGAGAGAGAATGAGACCAATCTTATATTAAGTTTTGCTTAGCATATATTTTATGGTGGAGAGAAAAAAATATGTTAGATAAATGACTCTAACATAATTACTCTAATAATTATCAATCTTAAGTCTGTCTTAAACATAGATTTTGTGGCTTCAACGTCAAGACAGCTATTTTTTTACTTCTCACTCCCTGCCTCTGACTTTGCTTCATATAAAGCACGATGAAGAGTCCTGGAGAACTTGAACACTTGCTCACTAAAATATTTGGGGAGAGATCAGCAGCCTAGAGAAAGAGCCCACCACTATCTACCTAAAACAGCTGTTTCCGGTGGGGTCTTTTCCTAAGGTGTGCTTACCTGGTCAGCTTTAGGCTTCCCAGTACCCTAGACCTTTCTGGAGTGAGAATACCATGAAGACGGTCCATCTCAGAAGACTAATAGAGCCAAAATATTGCCCATGACTCTCGGGATTTCCCTGTCACTCAGGCTAGTTATCCTGTTGAGCCCCATATGACCTCAGAAATGGGGAAATGGTCCAGGCAGTTTTCAAGATTGCTCCTGTGAACATCCTTTTACCTGATCGTAGAGTGAATTTAGCTCCTTGGTTGTTTGAGAAACTGACAGCAGTGAAACAGCATGGTTCACAAGGAAGAGCACTGGTGGGAGAGGACTTGCAGTTAATCCAATGGGACACAACTAGAACTCAGTTTAGAGCCTACTCCAAATGATGGTATAGAAATGTTACTTTCCATTACAACTGCTCGAAAGTCAGTCAGCTGAGCAGTTCGGAGTAGTCTGAGGGCTTAAACATCTTGGCCTTCAGGATAGAGAGGAGGACTGCCTGGTGGCCTGTTGAGACTAATTTGCTAGATAATTTGTGGATAAAGCTGACTGTATCCGTTCCAACTTGGATGCTGTAATTTGAGCAGCGTTAGCAGATGTACCTTTGGCAGCTGCTTATACAGCTATATTGGAAATGTTTCAACTTGTGGAGCCTAAGAACGTGGACATATTTCTTGGAAAGATGAGACTAAGACCTTGCACTTCCTTGCTAATAAGAGGTGCCAGGGGAAGACTAGCTGAGTGAGCAGTGGGAATGGTAGATGCCTTCTTGCAGGTATTTGTAGCCCTAGCAAGTCTGAAAGAGGTAGTAGTGAAAGTTCCCTTAGTCTCATTGTATTGGGGGAGGGGGGAATCTAGCCAGTCTCTAATATTCCTCAAGGTGCTCAAAGTCAGGGTAGTTCCAGGTTTTCCCCCCTGGATGATAGGAATTATCTAGGTCAGAAGTAGCCAATGTGGTTTCTCCCATAAGTTTTTAGACTACAACTCCCATGGTTTGACAATTAGTTTGGCTTGTTGGGGATTAATGGAGCTGGAGTCCAACAAGATCTAGAAGGCAACACATTGGCTACCCCTGATCTAGATCTATTTAAATTTAGGTGGAAATAGGCTTGTTCAATTTGGTGGGTTATTTACATGAGGGGAAGTGAATCACTTACTGTTCTGCTAGACCCCCTCAGTAGCTTTTGATAAACAAATACACAGATACATAAGCAGGGCAAAATAACAAAAAATAAAACAAAACCCTGCTGCTCATCCCATTCCCTCTCCCATGGTTTTACTTCTATCTCAAACAACCAATCAGCATTCCCTGCCTACCAAGGATGCTCAGTCCTCATTATGACAGAAAGTCGTAATAAAGCTTAAAGTTTCATTTTTATTTTCATAAGTAGCAAGTAAAGAAAAGAAAGCAAATAAAAAAGAAGGGAAAGGGAAAAATAAATAAATGTTGATGTGAACAAAAGAACTCTCTAGTTTGTAATAACAGACATTATACATTGTGTACCCACTAATTTTAAGCTTTGCGAAAAAAGGAATATCATGATTTTCTTCACTCCAGTTCTCTGCCTTGCAAGGAAGCCATGGGTTCTGCTCACTGCAGGAAACAGATCCAAATGACAGTTGGCTTTTATAAAGTCGCTAGAGCATGACTAGATGACCCTCATGGTCCCTTCCAACTCTATGATTCTATGAATATAATCCTCAGAGGGTGAGCAGACGTGCTTCTCTGTTCCTGGAGGCTTTTGTTTGTGAGTTTGTTTTGCATGACAAACAGACTAAATCAATGAAGACTGCAACTCTAAGCACACTTGCTTAGGCTTAATTCTAAATAGACATGCTTAGCACACTGCATATTTCTGCATAACTGTTATACAGTGGTACCTCTGGTTACGAACTTAATTTGTTCTGGAGGTCTGTTCTTAACCTGAAACTGTTCTTAACCTGAGGCACCACTTTAGCTAACGGGGCCTCCTGCTGCTGCCGCTGTGCCGGTGCCATGTGATTTTTGTTCTCATCATGAGGTAAAGTTCTTAACCCGAGGTTCTACTTCCGGGTTAGCGGAGTCTATAACCTGAAGCGTTTGTAACCCGAAGTACCACTGTATCCTCTATTGCTGCTGTATTTTAAGTTTAGACTTGGCGTTTTCATCAAACTTGTTTCTCTCCACTTTCTTTAAAAAAATAAAATCCTGCTGTTGAAGAATGTACAAGACTTGCTTGTGTCGATGAAAGTTTTGTGCCAACAGTTACTATTGCTATTCCCTGTACAGCTGGGATGGGGAACCTGTGGACCTCCAAGTGTTGCTGAAATCTCCTGCTGTTGCTAGAGCTGGCTGGAATCCAAAAACATCTGGTTTCCCATCCCTGCAACAAACCTCATAGCTCTACCTGCAGAAGTCTGGGGGGTGGGGTGTCCTCATAAGCTCAGTGGACAGCTAGAAGTTGAAACTGACAAGCAATATTTATTTCACAGCTGCTGCTTGAAATTCTCCTCTTGTTTCCATAGAAACCTAGCACTTATTGGTGAAAATAATGTGTTTTTAATGATTGTTTTGTAACTTCACTTACCTTAGTTTCCCTGAACTGTCAGTTACGTGGCAAAACTCTCATTATTTCACGCCTATTAAGTGTGCCATTTAAAAAATGTCCTAGAATTATTATTAGGTTTCTTTCTCTAAACCTGGTTTCGACTGACAAGCCTTGGAGTGAAACCTGATCTGGCATTGTAATTTATAATTCTAAAAGTGGAGATGAATGTCATTTGTAAAGCAAATTTAAACCCTCCCCCTCCACTTTTTAAATACATCACTGCCAGATGTTTCAAACAAAAAAAATGTACAGCATTTAAGAATTAAATGAGATGAAAGTCAAGGGACGATTACAATAGCAAATTATCTGACAATTTGGACTGAACCAAATCTCCAAATTCTGGTGCCAGGTTGGGGTGGGGTGGGACGGGACACTTGAAAGCAGATTTCAAAAGTTTTAGCCAGATTCAGGAGGAGATCTCATGTCAGTGTGGTGTAGTGGTTAAGAGCAGTAGTCTCGTAATCTGAGGATCCGGCTTCGCTTCCCCGCTCCTCCACATGCAGCTGCTGGGTGACCTTGGGCTAGTCACACTTCTTTGAAGTCTCTCAGCCCCACTCACCTCACAGAGTGTTTGTTGTGGGCGAGGAAGGGAAAGGAGAATGTTAGCCGCTTTGAGACTCCTGAAGAGGAGTGAAAGGCGGGATATCAAATCCAAACTCTTCTTCAGTGAACATGGAAATGATTTCCCATGACTCACAACGCAAACAGATCTTTGGAGATGCGACTAAGCAATTGATTTGTCTAAAGTAGAAATAAAAGCCCTCCTTTCTTTTTTTTTAGTTACGGCACATATGCAATGCAAATCGTGATACTGGGAAACCATCTTTGTTTATGTTTTTGTATTGTGAAGAATCAATAAAGTGAAGGTTGTTTTTTTGGGGGGGGTTGGGGATACAATCCTTCAAGTCACCTGCAGTTTCTCCTCCTGTTCTCCTTTCTTAAACTTTATGTGTGGCCGGAGGAAGGACTGTAGAGAGGCCTCAGGCATGAGACACTCTAGGATGAACTGGAGATATAGCTCTAATCCTCTCATGCAATGAGAGAGAGAGAGTTAGGATAAGCACACTAGCTCTGCCGTGGACTCCACACCATCCAAGAGTTGGAAGGATAAATTCTACAGTGAAGAACATTTTCAGTTTGTGAAGGCCCCTTTCACACATTAAAACCTTGATTTCCCAGGCCTCCAAATTACTCAAAGCACCTACACACAGCTTCTGAAGTTACTCCTCCAACTTGTGAAGAGCAACATTGATATTGATAGTGGAGTTAGAATTAGAGCTCACAAACTCAACCTTCTTTTTCTTCATCACATGAAAAACAAAATGTTAACATATTTTCAGAAAAAGTTACTTAAAAGTTACCTAAATGTATAACATTTAAAGTGTCAAGGGCTACACAGGAAACAATTAAAACGCATTGGGCTCATTTCAGATGATATTTTTTTAAAAAGACAACAGCAACCAAAAACCATCCTTATGCAAAATAAATAATTCATACCTCTCCAAGGGAGTAATATCGTCGGGGAATCTGGGAGTCTGGATAGACATTTTCTAGGTACCATGAAAACGGTTTGCATTTTAAGTTCTCTCTCAATGCTTTTCTGACTGATACGTCTCCATAATCCACTTTGACAACTCCTGTAAAAAAAAAAAATCGGAGGAAAAATAGTAATTAATATTCATATTCTTTTAAACCATCCCCAATGACAATGAGTAGTTAATTACATTTTTTAAAAAGCTTACAGTACACTAATGATATTCCCAATTTACCAACCTCCGTTTCCCTATTTTTGTTATTATACGTGCATAACTTTCAGGCAAGCGCTTCATAAACAAATGTTTTATTTATAGAATGAATATATTATATTATAGATTGAATTCCCCATTTGTTGGGGGGGGAAACAATTTCCTGTATCTGCTGCAACACTAAAGTGTCATGAAATGGAGAAGAGATTACCAACTAGCTTGCTATCTTTAAAAAGACTTTAGAAAAAACTTTGCCTACATGCACATTTGCACTGCAATTGCCAGTATTGTTTAATTTCGTATCTGGAAAAGTGTTACAGAAGTGATGGTACCAGCATAGACAGGCAATTATTGTAGCCTTTACACCATCAGGTGTTGTTAGCATAAATGAATCAGTTCTTTTTGCATTTATGTACGTTTCACCAGATCAGTCTTCTGACAGTTTGTGAACCCTGATGAAAAAGGAAAGTATGGCAGATATAATTGTAGACTAGCCGAGCTAAGGGGATGGGGGGGGGGGAATGTGATGGAAATTGGAAAAGTATATATGCACGTGGTTGCTAGTTTCATACTGTTAGGTCAATAAAAAAAGATGCAAGGAGCATGCATCACTGAAAGATAGCTGCAGATGCATGAAGGCTGTTATCACCTTAACAACAGCTGTACAATTTCAAGGGCTCTTGACCTGTGCAACATGCTACACACCACCAATGCGAGATGCTAGTCACACTACAGTGTAGAAGCTGCATGTGTATGGCTAAGAGCCCTTTAGAGTTGACCTTGTGGCATACTGACCATGAATGGGTGATTTGGGCAGCCTCCAGGTAATTGCCATCACATTCATTAAGCCTGCTATAACTGTTCCCTATATATAATCAAAGAATAGATGGCAGCTTTTCACAGTGCTTGTGAGCACTGGTTTAAATCATGTATTAGGAGGAGGCCTGTCATATTAAAAAAAGCAGCATTTGATAAAAATGATCTTGCAATGTACTTTTCAGTGGCATCAAAGTGCAAGGAATAGTTAATGTAACTTACTCCCCTTTATTTTCAGAAAAAGGGCATATATAATTTATTTATACTGCAATCTGCAGTGCACAATTAAAAAAACCACACAGCGTCTATCACAGCACATTACAATTGCTACAGCAGGCAGAAATATCATTATGTGGTAAGTTGATGCCTGCTGCAATTTCTAAGTGGTTCACAGGGAGGAAAGTTTGGGAAATACTTGCTTTTTTTTGCAAAAAAAAAATGGCGGGCAGAACTGTTTTCAGCAGACGACAGTTGCCTTTCTGGTTTCAATAGTGTAATGGTTCTAAGGGTTGCTCATGCGTAAGCCGGTGCAAACACCTGGCTGGGTTGCCTGAGTGAACCTTTTCTGTCCGGACAGCCACTCACCTGTGGCTGACTCAATCGCTGGCAGAATCCGTCAGTGGGCGTTTCTTAAACTTCTTCCAGCAAAGAAGCTCTTTGACGCCTAGTCTCCTCCTACTCTCTCTGCGCGAAAGCTTTCTGCGCAAGGAGGGCGTAGGCAGCGGAGGACCCCTACTCTCCCCGCTGGTCCCCGGCAAGGAGTCATGGGACCGCCTCGCCGCTTCCCCCATCTGCCCCCCTTCTCCACTGGTGCTACGCTGATTCCCTTCCCCAGAAGATGGGCTGCCTCTCCCCATCCCGGGACGCTCTCTGGAATCTCTCTGGATTTTGCTCTCTCCCTCTGGCACTGATGGCAGTTCCCTGACAAATAGGAACAGTGTTTCAGATTTCTAGTGTCACTACTTGGAAAGCCTGAGTTAAATGATCACAAGGCACAGACAAATTTTGAGGGGAGACCAAAAAGCAAACTGAAAGTATAGGGTTTTTTGTTTTTGTTTAAATAACAATAGGGTTTTTTTTCCTCGGTGCTAGTTAAAAGAGAAATTAACTGGTAGCTTAAATACGTTTAATGAAATGCTGACTTTTACACACAGAATCCAGCAGGTGGAGCTATTTTCCCACAAAAAGCCAAAACTCAACAATATATAAATCTTTCGATGAATTTTCAACTAGAATAAATCTGCTCCCAGCAAGGATTGCAAAACCCACACACAGAGAGACTCACACACAAAAATGTCCACATCTTACTCAGGTGAACGCGGGTTCAGTGAAATCAGTATGCTAAGCTGTGCAGATGATTTTGTCTAAATTTCAATATTGCTCTTTGAAAGAAAAAATTATTGTCATCGTATACACAAACATTTACAGATTTTAGATTCAAATATTTAGCCTTGTAAATGCTATTAATAATGACGCTTTGGATAGTGTCAGACAGTGCAATCAATAGGCAACAGTGGATGCGCACCTGACCCATACACCTGCTTTTCATGCTTCCTGAATATTGCGTGTCAAAGCCCCAAGCCACCCCCATGAGAATAAAGACACAAGGACACAGAATTTTAGGTTAATGTTAATGGGCAAAATTTAGGCCACAACTTTATTGGTTACAGAATGTGAGCAGTATTGGCTTAGGCATTGGCATCAACAGACTCCTGGCCGCCTTGTGGGGAGCCTGGTAAGGGTAAATCACCAGTAGGGAGAGCCCTGCCAATGAGGATCGACTTGAGCATCCCCTCACTTCCCACTGGGGTCGTGGCATGGCCCTAGCCCCTCCCCGGGCTTTGGATGAGATCCACACCCCTGGATTCCTTTAACGGAATACCCTTGAGCACGGAGGGGCAGGTGAGGGCCGCACCTCCCTTCCCCCACACATTGCTATTCCAATGCCTAACCACCAAGCCTTACAAAGTTATGACGATTGCAACAAGGTAGGTGAAAACCAAGTGGCCAGTGCCAATTTGCCAAGTGGTAAAAATCCTACCAAGTCCCTCAATGGTGACCAACCAAAGTCCATAGCAAGGCCAAAGGCACAACCTGAGAAAGGGCGGGAGGGTGGGAGATCCATGGTGCGAGGCTGAAAAGGGGCAACTCAGCATCACGCTGTGGTTTAAATTGGCCCCAGCCACGCCCCCCAAGCCACCTGATTGGCCGCTTAGCTTACTGGCATACCCGGGCCTCTCCAGCATAAGGCGGGATGCACTTCCACCCCCCACACTGGGGGAGGCGGCTTGGTGGTTCGCCTGCAATGCGTTTCCACAAAGAGGTAGAGCCAATTTGTGCAAAAAGAGAAGTAGCCTAACTTTACTATGGAAATGTGTGGGCATCCAAATAGATAGGGTTGATCCATTTGAGCATAGAGCAGGCACATTGCACTAGGAACACACATGTTAGTTGCTTATCCAGTGTGGCTGCTTAATCATAACATCCAAAGCTACTCTGAAGACTTTATGCTGTCAGCTCTGAGCTCTCCAGTGCTGCTGCTGTTTGCCTTTGTCTATGCCAGCAAAACAACACTTCAGTGAAAGTTCAACAACAACAAACAAGCAAATCCTGATTTAGGTGTGCTTGAATGATGCACGGTTGCACACATGCACACAGCGCCGAACAAGGAAGTAGCCCCAAAACATCCTAAAGACGTCATGAAAAGGGGTAGAGCAGGGGTACAGCAAGCTAACACACACTCTGCCAATGTGTGCAGGATTCTGGAATGGAACTTATTTCAGGGTAAATGACACATATTGTGGAAAAATAGGTCCAAATATGAATCTTCGCGCGGGGGAATTAATTCAAGATTTATGAGGCAATGGGACAGAATTAATATTATTAAGGGACAATCAGAAACTGACACGGTTTGGAAATAGACAGAGAGGTGAGGGTAGAAAGGTTCAGGCACTAATAAGATGAGTGATGGCCTTGCTGTAGAATGTTAATTCAATCATGTTGGAACTCCTCAGGTTCATATGACCAAATACATTTTGAAGTCTGAACAGTACCTAATTACAGTGTGACTCAGAACTTATTCTGCAGCTCTATATCCAGGTTTTAGAGTCCCTAAAGCTGGGTATTTAGTACTGTGTCCACTCCTCCTTAATATCTTATGGGAGAGGGTGCAGGACATTTGTCAGTTCAAAGGTTACATTTCCTCATAGGCAGCCTTCTGAAAGCTACAAGCCAGTGGCAGGCACAGGCAGGGCAAAGAATGCTAATGTTACAATTACAGGACAAGCTTGCTTCTATACACACTAAGACATCCCTCTCTACCCTCCATCTAGACAAGAAGCAGAGTTCACAGACACATTCCAGCCAGGCAAAACCACTAAGGTGTGTGCAAAGGAGGACTTGTAACTAGGATGTGGATGTGGCCTGGGAAGAGTCCTGAGGGTCATACAGAGACATATGGAGGGCCACATTTTGTCCCCAAGTCTGTAGTCTCCCATCTCTGCCACAAAATGTCGAGTGAAAAGTGGCCCTGGAAAGCAGAATTACTATGCAAAAGCTCTTTACAGAAACTGATGACCCCCCTCAAGGCGGGTTGATTTGTTGGATGAGAAAATATATGATAGGGAAGTGTAAAGTAGGATAATTAACACAGGTCCAGGGATTAAGAGAGAACAACTAGGAATCCATCAGCTCACCAAGTGGTTAATGCTGAAAGTTTGCTTGCTTCTCAGAAGTCTGATAAAGTACAGCAGCATAGATTACTATGGCTGACTTTGAGCAGTTGCTGTTGCTCTATCCCCAGTTACAAACTTGTTCTGTTGTCAGGACAGAAATGAGGACTTATCCCTCGATGCATTGCCACAGTGCTTTATCGCTGTTTCCTGGGTCTTTGTTTAGGGAAGGAGTAAGCTAATACATTCACACAGACAAAATTTTATCCATACCAATGGTGCTGTTTCAAACAGGTCAATAAAACATTTTTTTTTCTTTTCTGTTTCTTCTACTTCTTCTTAGGAAAAAAAAACTTTCTACAGAAGGTCATGTAACTGGTTATCTTTTTGACTTCTGACAGGAAGGTGTTCCACAAGGTGGGCACCACATTTACAAAACTGCTGCTTTCACATGAAGCATAGAAGTCATTCCTGCTGCCTAACTTTATGATGATCTTCTTCTACTACTACTTCTTTTTCTAATATATAGACCGCATCTTGGCATAAAACCATCAAAGTTGTGTACACAGTAAAAACAGGATAAAACACCGAAAGACAAGCTCTGAGAGCAATCAAATCAATTCAGCAAATGCTAAAACAATAAAAAACTCATCCATGCAAACTCTAAAAACAACAAAAACCATCTAATCAAATATAAAATTGATCTTCCATAAATGATTGTGCTGCACCTCAGGGAAAGCCTTCTTTAACAACAACGAAAAGGTATTCAGTAGGTGCCTAAATATCATAACAGCAGATGCCTGATTGTGGCGGATAATTGATCTCAGGGAACAGGAGCTGTAATGCTAAAAGCCTGGTTTCTCGTACAGGGTAAGCACACATCAGAGGCATATGGTTAATTATGTTAGGGTGTGAAACCTAAGACGCTGGCAAGTTAGCAATGTCATGTGACTTTAAGTAGTCAAGCTCGTTAAGTTGTTAAGTTGCTCAGTATATAAAGAGTGTTTGTTTTCTCTGCCTGCGGGGCGTGAAGCAAAAATGTCTGAAAGCTCCGGAGGTGTTTCTGTTATCTTTCTGCAATAAACCTGTCTTTGGAAAGACAGGCTTCCCTGTGTCGTTATTCCTTTGCTACTGAGACTCTGAAGCCTGTACTGCAACAAGAATCTCTGCACTGGGCTTAATTAATACTCTGCAAAGAGAACTGTTGCTGGTTGCGCAGCGGAAGCATTTACTGGATCAGTACACAGACTCTCTTAGGTTATGGCTCCTTCTACGTTTCTACAACTGTATTGTGTGCAGAGAAAGTGAAAGCAGCTTTCGAATGAGAGAAGACCGGCTTGGTCGTAAATCCAGCTCTTAAAGGAACTGAGAGGCTGCAGAAAGTTGAGAGAGCTGCGTAAGTGAAGATTTACAGCTTCATTAGCTGCAAAAGGCTAGCTTGACCTCCCGTTCTGTTTTTGTTTTGTTAATAAAAACAGAGGACGGTGGTAGGTTGCTAGTGAAGAGACGGAGGGAAAAAAGTTTAAAAGGCTTCAGAGGAGGCTGGAGGCGTCTGAAAAGTGAGTAAAACAAATCCCAAGGGGAAAGAGAAGCAAGGGCACACAGAGGGAGTAGCAGCAGACCCCAAGAATGGCAGTGGAAAATTTCCAGGTTCCCTTTACAAAGTTGAACTCTGCTAATTACGTGCAGTGGTCTAAGAGGGCTCAAGTCTGGTTGGAAGCCAAAGAAGTGTGGGCTGACTATGTCCAGAGGCGAAAGCCGTTTGTGGCTGTTGCAGCAGATGCCACAGCAGAGCAAGAGGCTGCTGCACATGCTCAGAACAGGGAACATGATAAAATGGACACTAAAGCTAGATGCATGTTGATGGTATCGATAGACAATTCCCAATTACCTCATGTGGAAAATTTAAGGTCTGCATTTGAAATTTGGGAAGCTCTTAGACGAATTCACCATAGAGCCACGCCCGGAGAGAAGGTGAACATTATACGTGCTTTGTATGAGTTGAAACTGAAGCCAGGGGATAGTGTGGTTGAACACACGTCACAGATGACTGAGTATTTCAACCGACTGTCATCTCTAGGTGTGAATTTTCCTGAAAATATTAAAGTTTATACTCTGCTTAGCAGCCTGCATGCAGGGTTTGAAAACTTAGTACTAACTTTACAAGTTTTGCCAGAGGAGCAGCTGAATATGAATTATGTGACTGGTAGATTGTGTGAGCAAGAATATCAACATCATCGAAAACGTATTGATAATTCAAATACCCCAAGGGTTGGATGTTCAGATAATTCCCAGCGTGGGGGAACTAGCAGGCAGAGCTGTAAGGAAGCCTCACAAGTGTCTGCTATGGCCAGCAAGTCATGTTTTCGATGTGGCAGCAGGTTTCATTTGATAGCAAAGTGTCCTGAAAAGCAACAGGAATTTCAACAGTCCAAGGTCAGTTTCCAGAGCTACAGGGGAAGACGAAGTGAGAGCTACAAGAATCAACGATCCAGAGGGGGAGCAGGTGCTGATAAGGGACTATCTGCAATGGCAGCACAACAGAGTCCTAAAAGGAGCCAACAAACCTTGAAGTGGATAATTGACAGTGGAGCCAGTCACAGTTTAGTTCCAGCGACATCTAGTGGCAGCTTGAAGAACTGCAAGACATTGCCAGTTGCAAAAACTGTGACTATAGCAGACAATAGTAAACGAGAAATGAGCCTTAAAGGCACAATTTATGTTAATTGTTTGCAAACTAACCTTCCTGTTTTTGTTCTTCCAGGAATGAAGAATGGACTTTTGAGTGTGTCATGCCTGGTAAAAAGTGGTTTTAAGGTTGAGTTTGAAAATGATGTGTGCACCATTTCGAAACAGGGGAAGGAGCTAGTTAAAATTCCCTGTGAGGATGGGCTTTTTGTTTTGGATGAAGAGCAGTTAACAGCAGGTAGATGTTCAACAGGTGAAGCGCAAGCTAAGTGTGTAAATAAGGCTCCTCATACAGGTTGTGCACATCTACTACACAGAAGGTTAGCTCATATATGCTTTAAGTATGTAAGCAAGATGCCAGATTTAGCTGAGGAGTGTAACATTAAACCCTGTCCAAATTTTCTGGATTGTTGTGCTTGTAAACATGCTAAGGTTAAGACATGTAACTATCCTAGATCTGATAGAGTAAGCAAGAAACCCTTTGAACTTGTGCACACAGACGTGTGTGGCCCTATGCCAGTCAAATCGCTTGGAGGTGCGAGATTTATGCAAATTTTGGTGGATGATTTTTCAAGGGCTAGTTGGGTTTTCTTTCTGAAAGAAAAATCGCAAGCAGCTTCCATCCTGATGGATTGGATTGAAGAAGTCGAATGTAAATTTGACACCAGGGTGCGTAAAATACAATCAGATCGTGGTGGGGAATATGTGAACCACACGCTGGAGACGTGGTTAAAAAGGAAAGGTATAGTTCATAGACTTACCAATCCCTATTCACCACAGGAGAATGCAGTTGCTGAAAGAAAATTTCGAACATTACAGGAAGCCATTGCTGCTTTGCTGTTTGATTCTGGACTTCCACAGCGGTTTTGGGCTGAGGCTGCACTGTATGCGAATTATACTTTTAACAGAGTGTACAATAGCACAGTAGGCAACACTCCTTACTTCATGCTATTTGGGAAAAAACCAAAAATTGATCATCTAAGAGTTTTTGGATGTCGTGCTTATGTGCTGGTGCCTAGGGCACAACGTAGGAAAGGCGATCCTAGATCTAAAGAAATGTTTTTCTGTGGTTATCAAGCAAACACAAAAGGTTGGAGATTTGTGAATGTAGAAGGCAATCAAACGAAAATCACAATCAGCAGAAGTGCAGAATTTTGTGAACAGGATGGTTGGAATAAAATTCATGGAAATCCTGACATACTATTTGACGTGGTGAACAGTAACAATGAAACTCAGGCCCCAGGGCAGGTATTAGTTCCAGAACAGGCTGAGGAATTTGAGTCTGAGGACAAGGGTGAGAAATCGTTTAGTTCACCCAAGTCTGTAAAGTCAGAATCTTCTAGCTCTAAAAGTTCACCTGTACAGCAAGAGAGTGTAAAGTCAGAATCAGAAAGTTCTTCAACTACTAGTGACAAACAGGTGACGACTAGTGATTCTGGGTCAGAGGGGGAAACTGAAGGAACATCACAGGAACTGTTAAGGCGTTCCAAGCGTGCCAACAAAGGTATACCTCCTGAAAGGTACCAAGCTATTAGTGTTTGGGCTGGTTTGGCAAATTGCGAACCTGAAAGTTTTGAGGAGGTTGAGCAATTACCCCAGGAGGAGGCCAGTAGGTGGCGTGAGGCCATGCAAAAAGAGTTGAATTCTATGAAAGAACTGGGTGTGTTTTCCATCGCCAAACTGCCAGAAGGTACCAAGGCAGTAAGTTGTAGGTGGGTGTACAGGATAAAGACAACAGCGATGGGGAAACCAGAGTACAAAGCAAGGCTTGTAGCTCGAGGTTTTACGCAAAGAAAGGGGTTACATTATTCCGAAGTCTATGCACCCACTTCAAGGAGTGAAACCCTACGGGCACTATTAGCAGTTGCTGCTCAGAAAGGGTTCAAAGTGAATCAATTTGATGTCTCTACAGCTTATCTTCCTTCAGACTTGGCTGAAGAGCTCTATATGGAGCTTCCGCCAGGATTGAAAGTTGGTAAATCAAATCAGGTATGGAAACTACATAAATCTATTTATGGACTCAAGCAATCTGCTCATAATTGGAATGAGTGTTTGAATGACGTTTTGGTAGGCATTGGTTTTAGCAGGAGCAAGGCTGACAATTGCTTATATTTCAGAGGTTCAGGAGATGCTCAAGAATCTTTGCTTGTTTATGTAGATGACCTGATTTATACTTCAAAGACACAAGAACAAGTAAAAAAACTAGCCAAAGAGTTAAATAAACACTTCAAAGTTAAGAATCTTGGTGATGTAAAGGTCTATCTTGGTGTTCAGATAGATAGGACCAAAAATGGCAGTTTTCTACTGAATCAAAAAGGCAAGATATTGCAAATGTTGAAAAAGTTTGGCATGATGGAGTGTGCAGGTGTTAGAACACCAATGGAAATGGGTTTTGTAAAAGACAATGAGTTCAAGGATAGTGCTGAATTCAAGAGTGCTGAAATCTTTCAGTCAGCTCTGGGAAGCTTACTTCATCTTTCGCAATGGAGTAGACCAGATATTGCTTACGCTGTTAACTTACTCAGCAGAGAAGCTTCAAGACCTAGTGTAAATGCATGGAAAGGAATTCAAAGAGTGTTAAGATATTTACAATACACCAAAGATTTTTGCCTTGAATTATCTGCTGAAGGACAAGCACAGATTACTTGTTGGGCAGATAGTGATTGGGGAAATTTAAAGGATAGAAAATCAGTGTCTGGCTGTGTAATAAAATTTGGTAACTCTCTGATTGGGTGGAGATCCAAGAAACAGAACCTGATTGCTTTGTCGTCAACAAAAGCTGAGTTCTGTGCCTTATCTGAGTTATGTAGAGATCTAGAATTTTACAAATGCTTGGCACAAGAGATGTATGAAAAGGCCATCACTCCAATCACTGTATGGGGTGATAATCAACCGTGTCTTAAGTTAGCACAAAATGGGCAGTTTAAAGGTCGTACAAAACATTTGGATATCCGCTTTCAAAATGTTTGTCAAACGGTAAAAGCAGGAATTGTTAAATTAAATTACTGTCCCAGTCATGAAAATCAAGCTGATGGTTTTACAAAACCGCTTGGGTTCCAGCGGCATGAAGACTTTTGTGAAGAAATGGGTCTGAAGTAATTTTGTTTTTTGTATTGCCAGCGAGAGGGGGTGTTAGGGTGTGAAACCTAAGACGCTGGCAAGTTAGCAATGTCATGTGACTTTAAGTAGTCAAGCTCGTTAAGTTGTTAAGTTGCTCAGTATATAAAGAGTGTTTGTTTTCTCTGCCTGCGGGGCGTGAAGCAAAAATGTCTGAAAGCTCCGGAGGTGTTTCTGTTATCTTTCTGCAATAAACCTGTCTTTGGAAAGACAGGCTTCCCTGTGTCGTTATTCCTTTGCTACTGAGACTCTGAAGCCTGTACTGCAACAAGAATCTCTGCACTGGGCTTAATTAATACTCTGCAAAGAGAACTGTTGCTGGTTGCGCAGCGGAAGCATTTACTGGACCAGTACACAGACTCTCTTAAATTATCATGCGTTGACTGATGTATTGTGTTCCCCCCTGTTTATGTGAGGAAAGACTCCCCTAAATTCCTGGAACCAGTAAAGGGTTAGAATTTAATTAAAACCCCTGAATTTTCAGATCCAGTAGGGATTCAATTGCTGGAATAGCCAGGCCAGCCTGATAATGGTTGTGAAGTATGAGTCATTAACCTAACAAAGGCAAGGCAATGAGCCATTAAGAAAGTGGGGACTCTGTGCCAGACACAAATGGGTGGAGCCCAAGTGGGCAGACACAAAAAGAGTTTGGAGTTTTTAGGATTTAAATTTGCTGTGGGGAAAGGGTTTCGGCCTCTAAGAGGCAAACTGGAAGGAGGGGCAGAGCGATGGTTGAGGTCTTTTCAGATCCCAGGCTACAGCTATGGGAGAAGCATGAACCTTTTGGAGTGTTAATGCTTTGAACTATTCCGTCCTGGGTTTGGGTTGTATACATGTGTAAATAGACCATATATCATAGAGATACCACCGTCTGTGCTGTGCCACATTTCCACAGGAAACATTAACTCTGGGTAACCTCCTGGAACCTCATAACTTGCATGTAACAATAAATTCTGCAAGCCTCTCCCCAAGAAACCCATTATAACAACCTCTACGTTTGTCACTTCCAAACCATATATAATCAAAATTATAAAAGCCTTTAGAAAGAAGTAAAAACAGGGCAATAGCATCCCTCTCAATTTTTGACAGTCTGAGCTTTTCCTCATAGTGTAAAATACTGTGTTCTGTCATTTTCTGCAGTTAATCCAAGCAACTGTGACAAAGTGCAATTTTTTAGCACAAAGACTGCAACAAGGATGGGTAAATCTGTCAGTTTCAGTTTTTCTCGTGCATTTTTTTCCAAACTTAACTTCAGTTATCCACATTTCCACAAAAGCGTTTCTTAAATAAAAAAAAAATCCCAGAAAAAATTACCAGCATTTTAGTGTAAATTTCTTCTAATATGCACATTTTTGCAAAGTAATATAAGACATTTTTGTATGTTAATTTCATTAATATGTGCAAGTTAACCCACATATGTACTTCTGTACACATTACCTGGGTAGAGAACTGGACTGCAAAATTTGAAGAAGTGCAAATTTCAAAAAATGGTTTTGTTTTAGTTCTTGTATTGTTTTGTAAAGTGCTGATTTAGTAAGCACACCTTTACATGCAAACTGAATCTAATTCCTCCCCCATTCCTACCTGCAGCACAATTGCTGTCCACAATTAGGGCTGTGCAACAGATTTGAATGAACCCCATGGCTTCTGGGACCATGGCTTCTGGGCTGCCCATTCTGCCTCCTGCATTATTTAACATCTATGTAAACCAGGGGTGCACAACCTGCAGCCCTCCAGTTGTTTCTGGACTACAACTCCCATCAGCCCCAGCCAGCATAGCCAGTGATCAGGGATGATGGGAGGTGTAGTCCAACAACATCTGGAGGACTGCAGGTTGTGCACCCAATATAAACTATCTGGGGATTTGGTGCATAATGTCGTCAGTATGTTGAAGACATGGCAGCTCTTTCTCTCTCCACTCCATTAAAATCAGGAGAGGTTGGGAAGGTGATGGACAGGTGTCTGGAGGCAGTGCTGGGATGGGGGCAAAAAACTAAGGCTGAATCCTGATAAGATGGAAGTGCTATGGGTAAGTGGTTGAAACTCCTTGGTCTGAATACCAGACATATTTGTCATATGTGATTTTGACATAATTATCTTTAACCCTGCCAATCTTCTTGGGAGGAGCAAAACCATTCACATAGATATCAGTATTAAAACTGAACAGCAGGGATCAAACACATTAAAATGATTGCAGGTTTTTGTATGATCTCAAGGTATCGTGACATGGTATCCTGGAGTGTAAACACACATACACACACACGCGCGCACACACACATCTGAGGCAGGAAATAAAGGCTTTTAATTCAAACACCCTGCAGTTTGGAAGAACGACATTCTGTTTCTGCTTCATGCTGTGTATTTTCATCCTGTGACCCGCTAATCTCCAATTAACTACATTCTCAGTGTGATCCTACCCGCAAATTGAAAAGTCTACCCATCTATATCAGAAGATGTTAATAGCTTTGCTTTTAACAGCGAGAAAGGGCTACAGCTCAGCTCTTCCAGAATTAAGTTCAAGAAATATGTTTCTAAGATTTGTTTGTGCAGAATTCTTAACTTACATAGGCACACAAACATATCCCCCATTCTTGCTTTCCCCTGCAGTAGACCTATAACTCATTTTGTTATCTGAGAAGAAAAAAATCGGGTGGGGGAGGCCCCATCACTGAGTGAAAAAAACACACAAGAAAATCTCAAAAGATACTAGTTAAACAATGGTTCAGATTCAAAAACTCCACAAGTTTTACTTGTGCAACAGGTGTTTCTCTATTCCTTTCTGCTACAGACCTCTGAAAAGGTATTTCTGACTTGATCAGGAGTGGCTTTCAGGGAGCGAAAGAAGCAGTAGGAGAGAGGGAAAGGCCCACTGCACTTGTGGAAAGGGAATTCAGAACCCCACTTTGTGTGAGCAAAAGTGTCTTCTGCTCATACAAGGGTAAAATTTGGGTCCATATCCGTACCCTCGGCCCAGTATACCTGAAGGAGCGTCTCCACCCCCATCGTTCTGCCAGGACACTGAGGTCCACCGCCAAGGGCCTTCTAGCGGTTCCCTCCCTGCAAGAAGCCAAGTTACAGGGAACCAGGCAGAGGGCCTTCTTGGTATTGGCACCTGCCCTGTGGAATGCCCTCCCACCAGATTTCAAAGAGAAAAACAACTACCAGACTTCTATTACAGTAAAGTGTGATCAAAGTCTTTGTTCAATGCACTTTTTTCGCAGAGTAGGAACAGAATAGCAAAGCTAATACAGTTCAAGTACAAAGTGTTCATCACACCTAAATTAAGTACTGATTCTAGGCCAGCGTGTTCTTTTTCTTAAGTGTTTAGTACTATCCTGACTCTGTGTCACTGTGCCTGGTCACACTGTCATGTCATGGATTCAGGAACTAACCAAAGCTAAATTTAGACTGGCCTTCCTTGTGCTGTTCAGTTCATTCACTATTACAAGAAGTCCTGATTATCATAAGTACTTTTAAGTTATGTGTGGATACAAATATATTAATGCAGAAAGTAGGTTCTGATTTCACTTTTACCATTTACTTCAAAGGCAGCTTACTCTCGGGAGTAAGGCTGCAAGAGAAAATAAAAACTTCAAAAGCCTTCAAATGCACCCCACTGATTTCACTACTTCATAAGGTGAAAGGAATTAAAAACATGCGGGGGAAATTCTGAGGCAAATGCGGTTAGCAATATATAAGTTGTTCAAGAAAGAAACAGAAGGAAGTATTCAGTGCAGCTTATGGTAGGTGACATGGGTGGCCTTTGAGAGATAATTTTCATGAAGCCTAAAGGACAAGTGCATTTGAGACATGATTTGAAAGCAATTGCTTGAAGAAAACCTGTTTTAAACTCCCCTCATTCCCAAGCACAATATTCAAACTTACTGCAAATCCCTGGCTTGGGGAACATTTCAGGTTAGTAAAGACAAAATTTACATTTAGTAGCCAGAGGGGGAGAATGCAAGGAGGAGGAAGTAAATCATGCTGTGAAAAAAAATAATCCAGTTCATAGCAATGGAGCATGCAAACACACACACACACACACACACACAACACATGTGTATCCAATGAGGTATTTGAATATAAAACAAAAAGTAAAACCAGATAAAGCAAAATGGTGGGGGAGAAGAAAAGCAAACATTCCACTGGATTTTGATACTTAGGTGGAACACCTTTAACACAACACTCATGTGAGATAGGTTAGGCCAGAGACAGCAACCAGGCGCATTTCATGGCTGAGTGAGGATTCGATCGTGTGTATAACCATTACAGAACACAGGCTCTTCCTATTTACTTGTAACTTGAATGGGTGTACAGTGGTACCTCAGGTTATAGACGCTTCAGGTTACAGACACTTCAGGTTACAGACTCTGCTAACCCAGAAATAGTACCTCGGGTTAAGAACTTTGCTTCAGGATGAGAACAGAAATCGCATGGTGGTGGCACGGCGGCAGCAGGAGGCCCCATTAGCTAAAGTGGTATCTCAGGTTAAGAACAGTTTCAGGTTAAGAACGGACCTCCAGAACGAATTAAGTTCTTAACCTGAGGTACCACTGTATGCCTTTTGAGGGCAAAATCTTTCCAACGCAGCTTACAAAATTAAGACAACAGGGAACTATACAGTATTTAAAATACAATTAGAGCCAGTCAATGCTAAACCCATAAAAAAAATCAGCAGCTAAAATACCAGCCTCCATAAATTGGAATGAAAGGTTGAAAAGTTCTTTTCTCTGGTGCCTCTCAGTCTAATAGATCCTGACGGCAAGCCAGAGAGCAGCTGTTCTTGCAGTCCTTCCGATAACCTGGGCTCCAACTGCCTAAGGCAGGTATGGGAAACCTGTGGCTCTCCAGGTGTTGTAGGACTTCATCCTTGACCACCCATCATCCTTGACCACTGTCTGTGCTGGTTCTGGCTAATGGGAGTTTGAGCTAATGGGAGTTTGAGATGTGGGAAGTGCACACAGAACTCCCATCCCTTGTAGTGGTTAGAGTGTTGGACTAGGACCCAGGAGACTGGATTCTGAATCCCCACTCAGCCATGGAGCTCATTGGGTGACCTTAGGCCATCCTCACTCACTCACAGCCTAACCTTCCTCACAGTGTTGTTGTGGGATTAAAGGAGGACAGGGAGAACCATGTAAACCACATTGAGCTCTAGGGAGAAAATATTGGTATATAAGACCAATAGATAAATAAAATAAGTAAACTGTGGGGTGGGGGGCAACAACAAAAACAGGGTGCTGCATTGGTGCTGGGCTTAGACTGAACCCAAACTAGCCTTTTCTATATCTCAGGCAACTACTACAAGGCTCTCTCTCTCTCTCTCTCTCTCTGTTTGTGTGTGTGTGTCATTTTGTGGTTTACACAGCATATGAAGTTTATAAATCAGCACAAAGTTCTTTCGTATGTTTTGAGAAACACAGTTGCAGAAGGGAGTTGAAAATCAGCTGCAGCACAGTTCCTCAAAATTAACTGAAATTAGGGATAAGCTGAGATTCTCTTACCCTATTTACTGAAATATATGTCTGTTGTTAACATGAAACACAAAGCGTAGGAGAGCAATTTGAATAGGCATTAAACATCGCATTCACATTTGCATTACAAAGCACTTTAAACACCATTTGTGAAAACAATCAAAGATATACAGTCTGATCCCAAACATGTTTACTCTGAAATCAGTCTCTCTTTTATGACCGATTGTCCCAAATCAACAAGCCAGTGCACCAACAGCAGCATCTCACAGGAACAAACTGAAGGCTTTCAGTGACAGCAGAAGTCCCTCCCTCCCTCCTTTCCGCACCAGCACAAAATACAATTTATCCCCCCGCCACTCTCACAACTCTATGTTTTCTGTCCCCAAAAAAACTTGAAATGAAATGTTGCTTTCCAGGAAGAAAGCAGTCTCAAACAGAAAATAATCTAACCCTCCCTTTTCCCCCAGAAAAGAAAAGAAAGTGGTAGCTTTTTATTTGTATTAATGCGTTCTTATCTCTTATCTCCAATCCATTCGGCGAAGGCGAATAATAGACTTTTAGACTTCAGAAGACTGCAGTGTTTCAGCTTCCTCCCATCTATTTTTTTCAGCAAGCAAATAAAACCTGTTCCAGAATCAATCTCCAGTTCTAGCTGCATGGATATCAAACTATATATCCCACTGGTGCTCCCTTGCAACATCACTTCTCTCTCCCAGCTACCTCCTCTGCCTTCAGATTCATCTTTCTTTACTTTCTCTGCAGCTTTTAAAGTATTGAGACCCTTGAGACCAAATCCTCTTTCTCTCTAGAATGGCTCTTTCTTCTTTTTGTCGTTACTTACAGTTTGTGAACCTTCGAAAACTACAGCAAAAACTGTGCTACATCATAATGTAAGTGACGTACCACTAACTTACACCATAATTTAAGAAAAAACCACTTTTAACGTTTTGGGGTGGGGTTTTTTTGGAAGAAAGCAAACCTAATTTAATATGTTCTCATAAATGAATCAATAAGAGACTCTACCTCATTATAAATACCCTTACGACACATATTTAGCATGTGCAAATGATACGTGAACCACTAAATGCTAGTTTCTCGTTATTGCATAGTAGCAAGTCCCATTATCACAATAACAGTTTTTGAAAAGCCACTGGAACCATAGGAATTTATACAAGTTACATACATGAAAGATCCATAGCATCTCTTTCTAAGTGAGCATGTACCTGAAGATGTTTGTGTCAGCAAGTATTGTATGAATTGGTCTTTTACACTGGGTTTTCCAACTTCATTTCCTTCCAAACTGCTCACTACAAGGTTTGAACAGAACTTCTAATTGTTCTGTTAGTGTTCTTATAAATGATTTTATTTATTTGTTGCTTATCTATCCCACCTTTTTCTCAAAGAAGCTCAAGATGGAGTACATGGTTCTCACTCTCCTAATTTAATCCCTACAACCATCATGTGAGCTAGGTTAGGCTGAGATGCAGTGACTGTTCCAATGTCAGCCAGTGAGTCTCATGGCTGCTTATAGTCGCCCCCCCCCCCCGCCAACTTTGCGATAGAACAGATTTCCTTCCATTTAAAGCATAAGTGCCCCTGTTCTGATGTTGCATCTCTGTTTCACCACATGGGGCACATTCAGTGATCTGAAGCACACAAGGTTTTGCTACTACTAGGTAAAGGACTAAGCAACAAGTCTGAAGCAAAAAGAAATTAGTTCTCCATGTGTTGATATTGGGGTAATTACTGGCACCAGCAGCAAATTCAAAATCCTTGTTTGCAAGCCTAGCACTCCTTTTGTTGCCTATACCAGTGACTCCTAAACCAACATATCTACTGTGAAATTCAGGAGTATTTGATGAAGCCAGTGTAGATGTGCTTCGTTAAAATGTCTAAATGCTGCAAAATGTCTTTAGATTGTACAAGCCTTGGCACTATATGAAATTTCAAGAAATAGGTAGGTTTCCAGCTAGAAATCCCTTGCAAGCAATCAAGAATAAGCCATCCACTATTACTCTTTCAATCAATATAATATCAGCAAACCAAAAGGTCATTTCCATTCACACCTGTCTTCATAACCACTTTTAAAAACGAACCTCAGTAATTTCAATTTTTTTCCCTTAATACACACTGCAGCAGGATAAATTTCAGTTAAAACGGATCTTTGCTATTCAGCTAATCAAAATATCCTTCCTCTGGCCAGCTTAATCACACTAACCAAGAGTTAGCACACATTTCCGAGACAATGTTAAATACAGACTATCATGCTAGGCAAGGTTACTGCTTCATTCTTGCGCAAACTTAGCAATGTAAAAACAGCCCTCAGCAGCTTCCTTCCCAGAATCATGGTTCTTTAAAAGGTTTTCTCTAAGGTAATCAAGTCCACTTTCCAATATAGTGAAACATTTCAGTGCGTGATATTTTCCCTTGCTATTGTTTAGAAGGTCTAGAAATGCAGAATACTCAGATTTCTAGGTAATGTGTCCAACTGCCCATCTGTTTTCAGTGTTAGAAATTCTCTTCCTGAGCTGCAAGAAAGGGCTAGCTTTTAAAACCTTGATAATGCCCTAAAGGGACATCTGCCTCAACTTGAACTTGCAAGCACAACTTTTGGGAGCAAGTGTATTGAGTTCCAGGTGATTGCAATACAGATGCCTCAGGTCGGCTGCTGAATGTATATACTTCATTATGGTATACAAATGCAATTTCAAAAAGAAAAAGAGATTGGCTACTCTACAGATGCTTGCCTCAGGTTTTTATGCAATGAAGCCATAACCACATACAGAATATTCCTAGCAAAGACGATGGCTTCAAAAATCACGTGATCTTCGGAAAGCTTTTCATGAGAACTTTTAAATAAAATATATAGATACAAGCTATGTGAGCAGGCATTGCCCTGAGATAGGCATAAAGCGTCCCAGAGGAGTACATTGTGTTACATGCAAGTAATGAAGGGAAAGATATGCCTATGCACATTCTCCAGCAGAAAATAGAACAGATATTGGCAGAAGGGTGCAATTATTCTAAGCACCATTTCCCCCTTGAGTAATAGCTTCAATTCCTTTCCTCTTTTCACCATCCAGTATAATAGTGTTGCTTGCCTCGGAAAGGATTTGAAAGAATGAGCAAGCAGTAGTAAACAAGCTAAAGAAAATATTTCTGCCTTCCCATACAATCCTTGCTTCTGGAAGCGTCTCACAGAAAGCCAGAGAAAGTGTAACGTTTAAACGTCAAATGCGATTTATTAATATGCTGCTTCCTCAACAAGTTTACAGCGGCTTCAAAAACACAGAAGTTATAAGCATATAATAGTAGCCACAAAAACAACAACCATAAATTAATAAAGCTATGTGCAAGTTTTTCCAAATATATTTAACTTTTCAAGTGCTCATAGGAATTGATGCGCAGAAATCCATGTATCAAAATGTTAAAATAAAAGTAGACTAAAGACAGAAAAAACCCAAAACGAAATCCAGGTATCGTATTTCCAGTCCTCTAACCATAGTTTTGAGATTGGGAATGAACGATGGTAATCTCCTCTCCTGTTGTGAGCACAGATCTCCTCCTCCCAGTCTCGTTTGTTCTAACCATAGTTGCCATGATGCCTAAACTGAGCAAATGATGGCGCTGGAGGCATGGTATGGAAGTTAACACCAACCACAGTTTGCTACATTTGGATGGTATTATATTACCTAGAGTCTGTATAAATCTGTTCAAAAAGGCATTTGAACAATACTTCTGTTTCCTCTTACTCAGAAAGTTCCGTGACACAAAATGGAAAGTATTCCTGTGGAAAGGCGCCACAAAAACATTCCAAATAGCTTCTATTCAGTATGTTTTCTAACAGAAAAGTTGTCTTTCATGCATTTTCTACCTACCATTCAAAGAGGAAATTGGCAGTGCCATCAATTATTTATTCAGTTGTTTGCCTGCTTATTTCAAAAGCCTGGTAGTCCATAATAACATTTTTTAAAAAAATTATCTGAAATAAAATACCCACTTAAACATAAAATATGCATGGTATACTTCCCGCCCCCCCCCCCAGTTGGCTTTGTGCATGGACTCTGAGGGTGTGTGACAAAAATAATCAACAGTGACTCATTTTCTCCCCAAATTATTTTTGCTTCCTATTATTCGAGTCACCACTGAGGGAGTCACTTTGGAGGGATTTTGAGAATCTTATTGAGGCATAAAAAGGCAACATATGCTTACTTGCAGTTGGTGAATTTGGTAGGGGAATTTCAGAGACCATTTCAAATGGTGATTTTGTCCCCCCATATATGTGGATAAATGTGGAGACACATTTATCATTTAAAAGTGATTCCAGCTGCTGCCATGTTTCACTCCCCCAGAGTACCTTGAGAATTATACTACCCTCTAGTGCTGAGTGGAGAACTCTGTCAATCATGGCAAATGTATTCCTCCCTCCCTCTCCCCCAGCATTCTAACTCTTGTGTCATTCCTGTGAACTAGAGAAGAAGCATGACAAGGGTCAGAGTTGATACTGCTGCTACCACCAAAGCCACCAGCAGATTATGTTGTTGTTTAGTCGTTTAGTCATGTCCAACTCTTCGTGACCCCATGGACCAGAGCACGCCAGGCACTCCTGTCTTCCACTGCCTCCCGCAGTTTGGTCAAACTCATGTTGGTAGCTTCGAGAACACTGTCCAACCATCTCGTCCTCTGCCATCCCCTTCTCCTTGTGCCCTCCATCTTTCCCAACATCAGGGTCTTTTCCAGGGAGTCTTCTCTTCTCATGAGGTGGCCAAAGTATTGGAGCCTCAGCTTCACAATCTGTCCTTCCAGTGAGCACTCAGGGCTGATTTCCTTAAGAATGGATACGTTTGATCTTCTTGCAGTCCATGGGACTCTCAAGAGTCTCCTCCAGCACCATAATTAAAAAACATCAATTCTTTGGCGATCAGCCTTCTTTATGGTCCAGCTCTCACTTCCATACATCACTACTGGGAAAACCAAGGCTTTAACTATACGGACCTTTGTTGGCAAGGTGATGTCTCTGCTTTTTAAGATGCTGTCTAGGTTTCTCCCAAGGAGCAGGAATGTAAACTGTAGGGGGGGGGGATAGACCTGCACTCCCTGCCCTGGAATATTTTGGCAACAAACGCTCCTTAAAGTGCCTAGCTGAAGTTGGTGCATTTCAGTGCATGAATCTTTTGCCCAACGTAGGGCTCAAACCCACGACCCTGAAATTAAGAGTCTCATGCTTTACCAACTGAGCTATCCCAGGCTTCCAATGGAGCTTACTCCCTACTCTGTGTATTTAGGAATTCAATCCTCTGCACTTTCATTTGGGAGCACGGTGAGCTGAACTAAGTGTGTTGTACTTCTAAATAAACATGTATAGGATTGTGCTGTAAAATGGTGAAGCAAGGAGGAAGTTGAAAAGTGAGTGACATTTCCTTTAATTTGCTCACGGTAAACACTTACAAAGGAACATAGCTTTATAATTAATCATTGTCTCTTAATAATCCTGAAAGCTTTTTGTTTTAGAAAAAAAAAATTCAATATCTGCTTTGTTAGCCTAAAGCATTTGCTTTGTTTCTGAAGTAATTATTGAATCTGACCTTTACCCCCTGCTTTAGAAACCTGACACTGTTCTAAACCACACATAATTAAAAACTTAATCAAAATAGAAAACCATCAGAAAAGCAATTACAATTAAACTTTGCATTATACAACATGCGGAGTTGTAAGCTCATCCTACTTTCCAAGCACCAAATTAATATTAAATGGGAATTTTTTTGTGATAACAGCCTGAATAACAGAATGATGCCTACATTTATTGAAGCCAAAGACAGGAGGCAAACACAGGTAAAGCGGGAAGCTATTTATAGACAAGGCAGAGAAAGAATTATGATTCAGTTTTAAACAGTACTTCCAAGGATTCCACGCATTTTGACACCTGTAGCAGAAAATCCAACTGGAAGCGCCCTCTGCCCTCTGATTAAAAACATGAATCCAAGTATCTGATGATTCAACACCCTCTACTGATGCCTACAATCTGCTGTCTAAAGATGGTTGCCTCACCCTGTATGATGCTAGCCCTAGAATGTGCACATAAAGAAATGCAACTAATAAAGTTCATTTGTTAAATATCTTTACATAACCTTCATTGCATATCTTTAGGAACCAGGCAAAAACATTCCTCTTCTCCCAGGGCTTCAGCTAATTAAACAATCTACGGCCTTTAAAACTGCAGGGGGTGTTGTTTTTGTTTGTTACTCCGGTATGTATTTTTATGTTGTAAACCACCCTGTGTTCCTCAGATGAAGGCAGGATAGATGAAGAAAGTTGAATAAAATACTGGGGGGGGGGGCTGACCCTCAAATATTTTAGGGGTGTGTGTGTGTGAAGGGACCTTGGCCTCAGGCGTTGGCTCCTATGGATGAAGGGCAGTATAGAAATTATAATTTAAAATTATTACTCCCATAATCCCATTGGCTATGCTGGCTGGAACTGATGGAGCTGGAATCTACAACATCTGGATGGTACCACATTGCCTATCCCTATCTTTAAGAATTATTATTTTATTTTTTTCAGTACAAAAATGAAAGGTATATATGCCATCCATAGTAAAATAAAACAGACACATAGAACTGCATGTTTTTGCATTTGACATTTTAAGCTTCCTTTTGTGAAGAAAGATATGTGACAGGTTTTTAACTATATGGAAGAAGCTTGTGGCCTTATTATGTTAATCTATAGCATATCTTCATGAATAACTACAGACAAACGTAACAAAGCCTCATCTCTTTCTCTCCTTTAAAGGTCTTGGCTCATGTAGCTGATAACATCTTACAACCCTCGCCAAAAAACCTAGCTTCCTCCAATCAAGTGTCCTTTTGAAATATAGGGAAGAAAGCAACGATTACCAGAGAACCAGCACTTCAGATAAATACAGTTATTTTATTCCTGATCAAAGCTACAATTTGAAGTTTTCAATTCTTGTCTTTGATCAAGGAAAGAACCACACACTTTCCATTCAAAACGTTGAAAACTTACTAAAGAATGGTTTCAGCCTTACTTCAAGTTATCTGCAAGATTAGGTATCTTGAAGCAAAAAGAACAGTTTCCCCAAGAATCTTAAACTGCATTAAGAATATGCAAAGGAAATTCTAGATCATTATTATTATTATTATTAAAAAATAACTACCAGTTTAATGTAATATAAACTTATCAAAAGAAGAGTATGAAAGTGAAAATTACATTTAGGAAGAATTCTGTAGTGGAGGAGCAATTCCGTGACAGAACAACTGTCACATTCAATGTCCTTCCAGATGGCCAAAGGCGGGATGGTAGGAGTGGCTTTTCCCTCGTCTCCACCATTAAAAAAGAGATTTATCTTCCCATTGACCCCTATGGAAGGGAATTTACTATACCAACTTATACCAACTTTGGAACTGGCATACATTTGGGCCCTTCTGAGGTGTGTGTGTGTGGGGGGTGTTGAGTGAATTAGGGAGCTCAGGATCCTCTGCATCACTCTACACACCACCCCTTCCTCACCATACTCACCACTAAGATAACACTGCTGATGGAACATCTATAACCATGGAGCTTTCCATAGGTGTACTGAGGGAGGGGTATTGACAGTATGAATGCCACCCTACTGCTGGGCATCCCTTTCAGAAAGCAGAGCAGAGTTTACATTATCCCCAACAGTCACTCAACTAGGCTTTATCCAGCTTTGGAACTGCTCTACATTTGCATGTTAAGTTAAAATTGAACCAAAACTATTCCCAGGTATGAGTATACTTTGCTTATCTCTAGCTTTCAATCAGCACTCTGTGTAAAAGTGTTTTACACTTACAGCACAACCCCTATACCTTCTACTCAGAGGTAAGATCCATTGGGTTTAATGGGGTTTACTCCCAGGGATGAGGGCAAAGGATTGCATCCTTCACAATTTACAATATCCTCAGCCTCGCTGATATCGTGTCAACACTGGATTCAAAAGTGGTGCCAATCAGATTTGTTGTTGGGTTGTTGATTTTTTTTAAAAAAAGTTATTTCCACAATAATTGTTTTTAAATAAAGTTGCCTACCCTACTAAAATAATGCCTTTGTATTGGAAACTGAAAAGGGAAAAGATTGGATTCAGCTGTAAAAGAATGGCATTTAAAATCTTTTAAAATATTTCCTACTTTACATGTATACCCCAGAACTAATATGCAAAAGAGCTATGCAAGACCTATGGAGCTCTTTTACATTCTACATAGCCTTGTATAAACACAGAAAAAGCCAAAGACATCTTGGCAGTTTGGAAGCTTGCTAAAGCCACTGTTTTACAAAGCAATCCTGAAATTGTTCTGGTTTTATACTTAAAGAATGTACCTCCTCCTGATGTTCTAAGACTGAATTAGGTAGTACAATTAACCCTCAACACAGAGTTATCCATTAAACTATACACACACACACACACACACACAACATTTCTACTATGCCATGCTTGTGAAAAAATTATTATGAAATACTTCCTTACCTGGGGATATTATATAGAAGAAATCTTTAAATTCATCCATCCATACTTCTGCAAGCCGTCTATTGTTCTTGTTAATTACATGACCGGTACCCCCAGGAAATGTATAAGGCGTAGCTTTTCGAAAGACGTGACCAACATGTGAACATGTTACAATCTCCAATGAGCCTCCACACTGCCAGATCTGAAATGCAAACAGGAAATCAAAATTAATCAGCTTGTTTTCAGACACCAAATTAAATTTTAGGCTGCAACTTATTTACTGTACCAGGACTACAGGGTGAGAAGTTGAAACTCAAGCAGTATGTCATCCCTGAATTTCAGCTACGTAAAACTGCAGGTGCCTTTACCAAATTGATTTACTTGTGAGATGTCCCACTGATTTCAGCAGAGTTTAGGACAACTCAGGTCACAACTTGGTGGGTACATGACAGCAAATTCTTGACACGGCTGTTATTAAACTGTTGAACTCTCCAGATATGGTGGCCCAATCTGATTTCAGTCACAGGTGGCACAGAGACCTGAATACAAGAAGTATGAAGGGCCCTGATCAACTCATTCTCTGCAAACTCTGATATGCACTGATCTCATCTCATGGAATTATATGTAGTTATCCTTACATAAAAAATGATTAGAAATTTGTATTTTCAGAAGGAAACGTAGAAATGTGCATCTTGTGAAGAAAGCACTTTCAAAAATACATATTTAAATATTATTCAAATGAAACTCTTTGAGTGTTTTTAATGATGATGATGGAATGGGACAGAATGGTTGGATGAATTAATTGAGAAACACCAAAATAAGGTGTTTCTACCCACTTCTATTGGGAAGTGCTATCAATTGCAGGAGTCATTCACAGATCTCAGACCTGTGAGACTGCAGCTCACAAATCTCACTGTAGGTCAAAACAATGAGTTTCATATTATTGCAGAAGCAGACACAGAAGATTTGCACATGTTTCCCCATTGCCTTCTGTAACATGTCATCTAGCCTTCAGACAACTGACATTTCATGCTGATTTGATTTTGTCTCACACAAACCAATAATTGCCTTCTGTACCGGAGTTAAAGCGTGAGGGATATATATCACAACATCCATTTTCACCAGAAAATGAAAGGTCACCATATCAAATACAAGTCATATACATCAGCTCTTGGCTCATGGGAAATGTGTCTGTGATCACAGTACTGCTAAACTGTCCTATGGAGCTTAGAAAGAAAATCTGCAGAGACACACGGAAATGGTTTGTTCCACAGCCTAATACACCACACAGCAAGCTGGATAGAGCTTGCTAGCTGGCAGGTGCAATCTTATAAGAGGTGTTTCTCTTCTCTCTTTCACAAACACACACCCTCTAAATGTATTGGCATATAGACAGATTTAATCACTAAACCAAGGCACTGATAAGTTAGTGTCTTGCTTAATTATTGAAATTGGGTGATAGGATTCAGAGAGGGATCCTTGCATGGCTTAAGTAGCACCACAATTTTTGGCTGCTTCTCCATGCTAGCAATGAATTTTTCAGAGCACAATAGTTAAAGGGAAAGACCCAAGGACAAGGAATCCACTTGTCTTGCAAGACTGTTGTGAAGGGCCTAAAGAACCTGCATCTTTTTAGGTGATCTAGGCATATGTGTTGATAGATTTCTATTTGTGCTCTCTCAAATTGTGTCGTGCTTTAAATATTGCATCTCTCACTCTGACCCTGATTAATGAAATCTGGCTGTATGTTAAAGTGCTTTTTTGTCACAAAGGGACTAGAGATTAACATTTTAAAAATCTGGCTCCAACTGCTCCCACACCATCCTACCAGACTATCACTTCAACTTCTATTAAAAGGCTGAACTTGGCCAAGCATCTGTTCTAAAGAAAATGAGTATCTATTAAAGTCCTCGGCATTCCAATTGAACATGGCTACATTTTTGTTAAGTAAGAACAGAATCGAGCATTTAAAGATTATTTGTATTAGGGGAAAGGTTGCTATAGAAACTGATTGCAGAGTTTAATTAGTTCTAAAGCAATTATGCACATGTATATTAGTGTGTGTGTGTGTGTGTGTGTGTGTGTATATATATATAGTGTGTGTGTGTGTGTGTGTGTGTGTAAACAAGTTGAGATCATCCATGACAATATCAAAACAACTTTCACTATCCAAGGGCAAGAGCATAGCAAAACTTGAAAAATGACACAGCATTGTTCTGGGGTGGGGTGGGGTGTAGTTGTGTGTTATTTTTAAAAAATAAAAATGTAACTATCAACAACCACCAACCCCCCTCTTTAAAGAGGTTAAAAAGTAAAGGACCCCTGGACCAGTAAAGTCCAGTCAAAGGCAACTATGGGATTCTGACACTCATCTCGCTTTCAGGCTGATGTGAGCCAGCATCTGCCCACAAATAGATTTCTGGATCATGAGGCCAGCAGGACTAAACCACTTCTGGTGCAACAGTATACCGTGACAGAAACCAGAGCGAACAGAAATGCCATTTACCTTCCCACCACAGCGATACCTAATTATCTACTTGCATAGGTGTGCTTTCGAACTGCTAAGTTGGTGGGAGCTGGGACAAAGCAACAAGAGCTCACCCCATCATGGGGATTTGAGCCGCTAACCTTCTGATTGGCAAGCCCAAGAGGTTCAGTGGTTTAGACCACAGCGCCACCTGTTCCTCTCTCTTTAAAGAAAACTCAAGGTCTTCCAATGAAGCTGAAGGTTGGAGGATTCAGGACAGATAAAAGTTCTTCATGCAGCACATTGTTAAAATGTGGAACTTGTTCCCACAGGAGGCAGTAATGGCCACCAACTTTTAAAAAGTACTAGACAAATTCATGGAGGACAAGGCTGTCAATGGGTACTAGCGATGATGGCTATGTTCTCCCTCTGTTGTTAGACACATTATGCTTCTGAATACCAATTGCTGGAAACTGCAGGTGGGCAGAGTGCTGCCATAATCAAGTCCAGTTTGTAGGTTTCCCATGGGACTAGATGGATCATTGGCCTGATCCAGTTGACTTGGTCCTATAGCTGTTTGACGAGAATAGTCCTACTACTAAGAAAGCTCAGCAGACACCAGTAATTCTAAAAGGGAAGTGTAAAAAACACAGAATGTGGCATTTGGCACAGAATCCAGGTTACAGAATATCTTCGCTTTCATTTTCTAAAAGGAAAAAGGGCTTAGCCCTTATGACTAAGGAAAGAAGCTTGAAAAAGTGCATCACTTTCCCCTATGACTAACAAAAACCAGTCTATATAAAACAAACAAACCAAAACAAATAAATGGCAGAATAAATTGCAAATGTGAGGGGGAAATGACTAATTGATACAGATTGCAAGTAATCAGTTGAGACACAGGAGTATTTTAGAGATCAGTTTTAATCTTAGATATCCCACTGCCTCACTGTAGCAATTTGAGATGACCAAGTCAAAATGGACATGGGTATGAATCCGTAGAGCGCTTTTTATTTCAAAGAGAGAATATGGTGATCCATGTACTAAAACAAATGACTCCAAGGCTTCAGCCCAATTTGTTCAGATATCTTCAAATCCCCTCACTATATGCAGACATTAATGTGACTGCTGCTTGCCAATAGTTTAATTTGCTACGGATTTAATTAACAGTTTAATTCCAGTAGGCTGGTAGACTTAACATATGCTCCCACCAAAAAGTTCAGTGGGGTTAGATGGAACTAAATCAGAAAGAATTATTTGAAAAGTCTATGAGTGCAAACCCTGCAGAATGCTTTGTGCTGAAAAGCAGTTTTTGCTTGAGGAAATTTTACAGATAGTTGGCAGTGAAATAGGCAATTTAGAGACACATTTGGAACTTGTATATTGCTCCCCAGTGAATATGAGTGACTCTCCCTTTGGGTGCTACGCAGAAGGCCAAGTATGGTAAGCATAGTTGCATTGCAGGGCTAGGCAATGTGATGCCTTAATAGGGTTTCCAAAGTCTGCTGCAGTACTGCTCCTGAAATATGATTAAAAGCTATTTTCTTGAAATAAAATAAATTCGAGCATTTCCCCCCTAAGGACATCCCTCAAACCACACTTCATGCCTGCAATAAAAAACCTCAACCATACCCTGAAGTTCCCAACCCAGAAAGATCAAAGCAAGCTGCCAGGCTTCCATCTGTGTTTTCTCTGCCTCGCCCCTCAATATACTTTCAAGATTAACTTCTGGTGCTGTGGTAGGGCCTGGATCCATAATTTCCCCTAATATGCAACCAGCTCACACGGTCAGGTAAATGCTGGTTTAGAGAAGAAAAGGCGTGTGCAAATTTTCAAAGATTTCCCACCCACCCACCCAAAAACAGGATGGGATGGGCTTGATGGTCAACACTTGTGAAATGACACAAACCAGATTAAGAACATTTTGACCACCACCATTTTTTTCTTTTTTTACAGGAATATTTGGGGGGCTGGAATGCAAAACATGATTCTCAGTATACCATTTCCTACAGGTGTCTTAATTAAGACTCATCATAACCTGGAAGATCTCTTGTTCTAGGTTCTCAGCTTTTTATATCAGAGCCATGCTTTTACTCTTCCACATTGTTGCTGTTTCTTCTCAATGCCACACCAGTCCCTAAAAACATGCACATTTCACAGATATTTCTACAAGGTGTATTTTATTACTTGCAAAATGAATCTGCCATCTTCCCTTCCCCTTTCATTTGATTATTAAGCTGTTTTCCTCTCCAGCAGCTGGGCAATGTATCTTTATGATTTGCTGGTACAAGTCACTGTCCTTATTTTAAAAACAAAAAACAAAACAAGAGACAAAAGCAAAAACCTGGCAACTGTGCAAGCAGTGGGGGAGGGGAAGAATTTCCTTTCAAGCCAATTTGTTACTTAGATTCCCCTAGTCAAGCGAAAGCACAACTAGGCTTCAGATTTTCACGTCCTGCCAGCAGCTCACTCTGTCGCAGACTATACAATGCAAAGCGGAAAGTGACAGACTACAGTATATAATTTGGAATCATTAAACCCACACAGAATATATTTAGAACATGGAAAACCTATTGTGTCTTCAGGTGTTTTTTTTAATTAAAAAAATAACCACCTTGTAAATGTTTACAAACTCCAGTATTTTTGAAATTTTAACACTATTTGGGCTCTCCATCCATCCTAAAAGGGCTCAGACTACATACTTCACCCAAACACAGTGGTTTTATGTTTCACAATAAGAATCCTTGAATATCATCTAATTGCACCATGGACATGTTTTAGCTATAAGCATCTAATGAAGGTACCAGCATGGCAGACAAAATATGTAGCAAAACATCGCAAATGACATAGTTAATTTTTTTTAAAGGGTGGAAATCACAACAGTGCTTATTGAAGAATCCGGATAAGGAAAGCATGACTAAGATGCTGTAGACCAGGGGTGGCCACTCCCAAGACAGTCTACTCACAGAGTTAAAAACTGGCAGTGATCTACCCTCTTTTTAGGGACTCAGGTCAAAGATATGTAGCTTTTAATAGGGGAGCCAAAGATGTTGAGCTTCTTTGGAGGGGAGCCAGTGATCTACCACAGACGTCCAGGGATCTACCAGTAGATCACGATCTACCTGTTGAACATGCCTGCTGTAGACAATGTATTATATAATATCCAGTGCTGTTTTTCTAGAAAAAGGCATGTCAGAATTCTTTTGTTCTCTTATAATGGAAATGGTGTCCACCTGAGCGATGCTGGAACTGAGTGCCGGTGAGTTCTGACTAAAAACAAAAGCTCTGATGATATCTAAAGGGAGCCTATGTTCTCTGCCATTCCATGAATATAGACTAAGGCTACAATCCTATACTCAATTAGCAGTTATTATGTCCCACTGAATACAACAAAAATTATCTCAGTAGATATGCTAGCATTGTACTGCAAATTGTGGGCCCAGAATATCACTAAATATGAATTCACAAGGAGATTTTTTATTTTTCTGTAAATCCTAGTGAAGATTTTCAGTACCAATGTACTCAAATTCATGTAGCGGTTGGATAACTTGTCCGTGGTGAATTCGCCCATACAACACCAACTCCCTTCCTTTCATCACAAACAGAACAAACTTAGAGGGACCAGTCTATGGATCACACACCACATTCAGCTGTCTTAAGTCACAAAGATAATACAATCTCCCTGCAGATATATTGTGTGCCTAAAACAACAGGCAAACATAATATAAATTACACTGCAAAAAGAGTTTCTTAAGATGAAATAGTTATGCCCTTATTATTTTCCATGTAAGCTACAGAGATGGAAGTTATTTGCCCTTTAACAAGTAGTGCACAATTATCCTGTTAAATTCACAGTACCAACCTGTGTGGTGGGGTACAGCCATCTTTCCAACATGATTTTGTAGCTGGAATGGGATGGGACAGAACTCCTGTTACCACTGCTTTGCTGGGAGTGGCAGCTGTAGCACACTGCAGTGATGTGCTGATGGTGTTCCTGGCCTTGGTGTGGTAGGTGGGGTTGTTTTCCAGCTCTCACAGCCATGCCAGGGGCCAGGAAAAACACACAAAACCTCAGGGGCCAGTTGGCATTTGAGCTGGGCTCCTGATGGGTGGGGCTTCACAGCAGACCTGAGTGAAGACCTCACCTATCCTGGTCCATTCTGAGAGCATAAAGGTGGGGTGAGCAGTGGATTTGGCATTCCAATCTTCATGTGCCTACCCCTCCCACCCTTCCTACTTTGTTGTGGTTGTCCAAAGGGAATGAGACAACCGAAGTTTCAGACTTTCTTATGGGTTAGTGTAGGTCGCTGTTTGCCTACAGACCGATTGGCTGTGTCTGCAGGTTTTGCCTGCCTCACAGCAACCATCACAACTTTAGGGTGTAAGAAGCACTGGGCTGGGTCCCTAGTGGGGATGGGCAGGGATGCCCCCCATACCATAGGGGAATCCCCTTAAAGGATTGTGGAAGATGGCACTTCCTGTCCAGATGCCCAATTCAGAGGCATCTGCCAGTGGACAGGCTGGTTGATCATTGACTACATGCCCAATGCCTGTGCCAAACCTGTTTCATCTGTACTCAATCAAGTTGATGTTTAATTTGAACCCAGTACATGCCTCTTGGTATTTATCTGTCCTCTATGCACCCCACTGCCAGGTCCACAGTGGCCATGAGGTCAGGCACACACTCGCAAAATAAACCTGTCCAGTTCAATCATTACGCTAACATAGGCTCCTCTAGGCATTTTATGTTGTAAACAGTCCTGCGATCTTTGAAGGGCAGTATAGAAATTTATTTTTTTAACAGTAGCGTATCCAGTCTTACATTGCATTAGACTGTGAATAAGCAAGGCTCCATATACCAGAGCTGCATGCCCCTTTCAGTTAATAGTTTAGTAAAATAATCCATCCTAATTCAGATGCTTTATGCAAGCATCCTATACAGTGTTAAGTTTTGCAAATAATTTCCATTGTCTCTTAGGTAGGATTTTTTTTTAAAAAAAAAAGAAACACAAGTTTGCACACATCTTTCAGAAACTCTTTTGCATCCTAAAGTCTACTTAAAAAGCAAACCCTAAAATGCCAATTTACTCTGAAATAGAGTAAAAATTATGTGAATAAAAAAAAAAGCTCAACAGCAGGCAGGATATAAACTCTAACCTTCCAAGCACATCAGTTTAGGATTAGCTATAATAAGATACAGGATTAGCTACATCTTGTGACAAGGAAAAAAAACGTAGCTGAAGAATAGATGAGTCACTGCTTCTCATTGCTAGTTCCAAGAGATAATCCTTGGGAACCTATCCTACTGTAACACTCTCTGCCTATCAAAAGCACAGTTCTTCCTCTAAAGCCAGGGGATCTACCAATCAAGTGATTAACAGGGAACATAACCAGGAATATGGATTTAGGCCTATACACAGCAAAGCTTTTTAAATTAAAGGAAGATTTAACAGCAACATTCAATGCAATAGTGTGTGTGTGTGTGTGTATACTGCCCTACATTAGAGTGGTTAAGAGGGGTTTGCTGAATGTCTAGGTTTCCCCGTGGATGATCTCTGGTTAAGAGTTTAAACCTACATAATAGTTACATTCAGAAATTCTCGCCCACACATTAGCAAAAATGTCAATTGCAAACATTCAGAATCTATTAAAAGAACAGCCCAAATACAAAGCATTTTGAATTTTATTGCTTTCCGTGAGAATTAAACATACACAACGTTCTGGCCATGCACTCACCTTACAGTGGGTTGGGTGTTACTCAGAAGCAAATTTCCAGTGCTCCCGAGTATGAACTAGGTGAATTATTGTGTCCTTCTGAAGGAAAGGATTATCCACTTGCTTTGGGCTAAGCTGGGAAACACTGGAAAGCCAAAGGACTCCTACTACTTCGGTGCATGTCCAAAGCTAATAGGGGGTGAGAGGTTGGCTGCTATGTCCTCTCCCAAGTATGGCTTGTGGGCGGATGGGATCTATCTCTCCTACCTGTGTGATCTTTATTTTGATCTGCCCTATGATATTGACTCCTATCAGCACTATCAGCTGTGCTTGAATAGGGCGCCTTTCCATCTCTGGCAACATTGCTTGCAGTAAATTTCAAGCCACTGGAAGTTTCTACAGGTTGTCAGAAACTTTAAGACGGAGTGGATGTTTCCATCCTTTGCCCACTCATCTAATATAGTCCTGCCCCATTTACTAAGCAGGAGCCGATGACAGCAGAGAGGAGTGGTGGCACCAAATGCTCCATGTCCCAGTACCTTTCCTGGCTCCATAAAACAGAGGTGTAAGAAATTAAAAAGGATGAGATTTGTGCCTTGCATGGAAGATGAAATTGTGCTGTCTTTGTGTCCCAGAAAGAAGCATGCAGGGGATAAATAAGAGAGATTTTGAGATATCAGCAGTCAGGAGGGATGCACAGATACTGCTTTCCAAGCAATGAGTTAGGTTGTGTGTGTATTCCACTCTGCCATGAGAAAATCATTGGAGAGATAGGGAGTGTATATATGTACTTTTTATTGGTCCTACCCATGCTGGAATCTGGCCCTTGGGCTCAGAAAGAATCCTTAGTCTTCCTCTAGATATAATAGGCAATTAGTTCTGCTATGAGAGGCATGTACGAGGGCTAACATATCCTATCAGATGCAAACCAATTCTAAATAATGCAGCACAAGATTGTATATTGAATCATTTATCATATCTTTCCACTTTCCAGGTTAACTACTAGAGTTCAGTTTTCTAGTTTTCATGCATTTGCTAAGGTTATTTACAAAATAAAGAAATTTCCATGAAAATTTCCATTTCATTTTTGTCCTGGGCAGTAAACATACAAATGACTGAGATTAAGTCAGTTTGCTCCAGGACATGAATGAAATTAAATTCCTTTGTAATAATGATCCTCATTTGGAAAGCACAGTTTTAGAACCCAGTTATTATTTTCTTTGCAAATTCATGACAAAAAACATTTGGAAGCTCCAGCCAAAGAAGCTTGATGCTTTTCAATATGTTGCTATCATTAATTATTTGAGTGAAAGCTTTGATAATATAAACAAATGAATTAATAAAACACAATTTTCAAGAAGGCAGAGCTTCCAAATAGTCATATATCGCATCCAAAGAAAATAAAAACCCACAACTCTAAAAATTTAGCTTCAAACCAAAAATTGCAATGTGGATAAAACAAGTAAAAAGTGCCCTTATTGTATACAATAACATTTTAAAAAAAAACAGAATAATTGTGCCAGTTATCAGAAAAGGAAGTAAAATAGAAAATTACCCTAAAAGACATTTCAAGATTTTCTCCACCCCAGATATCCATTCCTGCATCGTAAGTTCCTATCTCTTCAAAGTAGTTTCTGTCAATAGAAAATAGGCCACCAGCCATAGTAGGGGTCCTAGTTGAAAAACAAAACAAAAACAGAAAGGAAAAGGATTTTTTTGTTTTAATGTATGCTTTGTGGAATTTAATAAGTGACACTATAGCACATATCCTCCATACACTTTAGACATAATTATATTCTATTTACTATAAGCTGAAGGTGCATAATTATAAGCTGAAGGTGCATAATTAGGCATCATAGTTTCGATTGCCTGCACATGCAATTTCTAGTCATTTAATTCTTTATTTAAGACACCTAAACTGCAGCTTTATCCACATATGGGTTCCGGGGCAGTGTACATAAAAAGCAGAAATCTTCATACTTCAATATATATCTAAATGATGCAGGCATTTAGAATACATTCCAAAAACTGGCCAAATCCTGCATGCATGATAAAAGCTGCTTTCAATTTGTATATGTATATCATCTTATATTGAGGCATCTAATCATAAGCCTGCATTTTTTATCAGAGCTTCTATATATTGCAATCAAGGCTTGTATTTAAAAAATGAGCTTAAAAAAAAAGGATTTTCAAATGTTTCATGCCAGGCAGAAAGAACCTTGGCAAGAGGTTTTTCTCCTAAGACAAGGGGGCCCCATTGATTTATAGTAGAAAAACAATTCTCAAAGTCATAAAAAAAGGGAGAATTACATATGCTGCCCCAAGGCTGAAAAAACACAATTAAAGGCAAGGGTAAATAGTAAAATAATACCAATGTGCCTCTCAGTAAAATGAGCCAGATCTTCTTTCCAAGGTTGAAAGGCCAAGAGCAGTGAAAAAGGCAACTGGCTTGGCTAGAAGAAAAGAGAGCATTTTTGGGAAATTTTCTAAAGCTGTTGGGAAGAGCTAATGGGAGAAGCATCTAGCTGGCTGGGAAAGGAGGGGGAAAGGGGGGAGGTGTAAACTGAAGAGGCTTCTTTTTAAAAGCTGTTTTTTACTGAGTTCCTTTTTACTTTACAAAGGCTTTATTCTTTTAAAAGGCTACCTATGATAAGTGAATGAAATATATTAGCTTAAATATATTGGCTTAAATGTAATTATGCAAAGGATTTAAGGAATGCTAGATTCTTATTTCATATGGTTGTAAGAGTTGTATTTATCCTGAAATTAAGTCAGCCACCAGCCTAGCCCCCCTGCTAGACAGAAGACGCCATCCAAGCACTCTTGATATATATGGTTGTCAGGCATTTGTTTAGAAACTTTCAAATGAAGGAAATCTTTCAATATTGATGTGAAACTCAAGATCCTTGACATCTGTTGAACATAAAAATGTAAGATTAAACATTTGTTTTAGAAGGCAATAGGGCAAGGAGGGCAAGAGGTGAGCTAGTAATTAAGATTCCATGTAAGATATATTATTACTTATTTGTCATTTATATATAGCTCTTTGTCTCCCTTATAAGGGCAAGGAAGTGGGTGTATCTTTTGTGGGTGTATCTTTTGTGATTGGTTCTACCAAACAGCCAATAGGAATTTCAACCAGGCTGATTGGACAGAGGCAGCCACAGGAGGAGCAAAGGGGGCTGGATTAAGGGAATATAAGTGCTGGCCAGGATGGCAAGAGGCCAGGCCAGAGCTTGGTAACCATATACCACTGAGCCTCTCATTTATTTGTCTGACAAATAAATTATTATTTTAATTTCTCTATTGCTGCGTTGAATATTTCATTCCAGCTAAGCGTTAACCACAAGCAGGGTGCTACATTTTATGGTGCCGTGACTCGGATAAGTGGTCTGCTGGAACGCAGCCCCTTCGCCCTACTGGGCAGGGTACAAGAGAGAGGATCTCTAAACTGCTTACCCAGCGCGCACTGGTAAATTTTTCCAGGGGGAACGCAGAAGACTCGTCTGTCTGATACCCTGCTCACTGGCGGCGACGGACCGGGGGGAAACAGGGAACCAACCAAGGGTAAGTGCACAAAGGGATTTTTGGCCCTCCAATTAATTGGGAGGAAGAGAAGTCTTGATCAAACTTCTGCGTCTCAGTAAGGGGAAACTGAGTACGCTAGGTGGTTGGGTACATCAGATGTTGGTCTGGTGGAGGAAAAGGGAAAATTGGGAGGTAGAGTGTGGTGAAGTATCTAGCGCATTGTATGTGTGAGAAAGTACAGAGCAATCTGTAGCTGACCTGAGTGTGGAGTGACTGAGTGGATACTTCACAGGGCCATACAATGGGAGTTGGGGGTTCAAAGGGGGAAAATACACCTCTTGAGTGTATGTTAAATAATTTTAAGAAAGCCTTCTCAGGGGCATATGGAGTCAAAATGACGCCAGAGCGCTTGAGAACGTTATGTGAACTAGAATGGCCGAAACAAAATACTGAATGGCCATCTCAGGGAACTTTTGATATAAATTTAGTAAGCAAACTTTGGTCTAATATCGCCAAAGAAACTGGAGGGTGCCCAGAACAATTTCCATATATAGATTCCTGGCTGAGCACATTAAATAAAAATCCTCCATGGATAAGGGAATGCAAAGTCAAACGATGCAAATTATTGGCTGTAAAAGCCGAAGCTAGGAAAGGAATCTTGCCAAATAAACTCAAACCCATTTTTGAGGGACCAGAGGAAGAGGTGCTTCCACCTCCACCCTATGCTCCACATCGAAGGGAGCTTAATTCAAACACTCCGCCAGTTGTAACCCCAAGGCAAGAAAGTGGAATGAATAATGGGAGTGGAGTCACAGAGCTTGATTCCTTGATAGATTATGATAAATATCTTCAGGAGGCATTGGAGTCCTATAATAAAGCCCAAGCAGAAGTGGTTATTCCACCTGTGACTCCTAATAGACCTGCATCTAAAGTCTCCTTTAGTGGAACAACTGATTGCCCACCCCAAACCCCTGTACATCCAAGTCCCAGAGAATTATTACAGAAGTTACAGGGAGACCTTGATCGGTCAGCAAGCAATACAGCCAGGCGTATAAAGCTGCTAAAAGAACGCCTTGGGACAAATACCATCCCCTATGATTTGAGGCCCCTAGAGCAAAGCGAAGAGAAAGATCACGTAGTAGCCCCTCTTAGAAGAGTATTTGATGCACTTGAGGAGCCTGCGCTGGTTAATGGGCAACCCGGACCACGGCCACCTCGAACTTCGACCCTGCAATATATTCCATTCACAACTACAGATTTGATGAATTGGAAAACACACACCCCATCTTTTGCAGAAAAACCTCAGGCTATGATGGACTTGGTGACTTCAATAGTAAATACTCATAGCCCTACTTGGACAGATTGTCGCCAGCTCCTAAATACTCTTTTCACCACTGAGGAAAGGAGAGACATAATTGAAAAGGCACAGATATATTTGCGTGAGCAGGCCAGAGTGGGAAATATTTTTAATATTGACCATCATCTCCAAGATAACTTTCCCTTGGAAGATCCTAATTGGGATCCAAACAATGGAATTCACCTGGCCAGACTTACCACCTACCGCCAGACACTTGTGCAAGGTATCCGCAGGGCATGCCAGAAGCCCACTAATATGTCTAAAGTCTCAGAAGTAGAACAGAAACCAAATGAGAGTCCAGGAGACTTTTTAGAGAGGCTGCAAGAAGCCTATCGTATATGGACTCCTTTTGACCCTGAAGCCCCTGAAAACAGCAGAATGATTACTGCTACATTTGTGGCCCAGTGCGCTTCTGATATTTGTAAGAAAATTCAGAAATCAGAAGGATGGGAAGGGATGCTGATGAGCCAAATTATGGCCATTGCACGCCGAGTTTATCGGAATAGGGATGAGGCTGAGAAGCAAGAGAAGAAGAAGTGGCAGAAGGAAAAGATGGTAATGCTAGCCACAGCAGTGAAGCAAGACCACCGCCCCTTAAATGGAGGGAGAGGGCGAGGAAGGAATCCACCACTGGGAAGGAATCAATGTGCAAATTGCAAGAAGGAGGGTCATTGGAAGCGGGAGTGTCCTGAACCCCTGAGGTTGGAAGAAGTACGCCCAGGCCCAGGCCCAGGCCCAGGCTCCGGCCCAAGAAACCAGGGACGGGGACGGGGAATGATCCGAAATGGAAGATATCAGAGACCAGGACAAGGACAGAATAGAGACAATTTCATTGGACTGGCAGAAGAGGATTTTACTCAAGACTAGGAACGACCGGACTCCATAAAGTTAGGCTTCCAGGAGCCCACGGTCACGATTCAATTAGGGAGCCATTTAATAGACTTTATGATTGATACTGGGGCTGAATACTCAGTACTCCCAGAACTATTGCAGAAAAAGGCATCCAAAAGTGTAGTCATTAAAAGTGCCACTGGACAGTCAGCTAAGAGGTCTTTCCTCCAACCTTTGGAATGCCAGATTGGGGGACATCGTTTAACCCATCAGTTTTTGTATATACCTGAGTGTCCAATACCTCTCTTAGGCAGAGATATGCTGTCCAAATTGCAGGCCCAAATCACCTTCACTCCTCGAGGTCCAGAAATGAAACTGCCATCAAAAGCAGCAGGAATAATTACCCTCTCAGTACCTAAGGAACAATCATGGCGCCTAATGTCAGCCCTGCAAGTCCAACCCACATTGGATACAGAATTAAACAAGCTCCTCCGAACTCTACAAGTGCCACCAGGAGTATGGGCCGAAAATAGCCCACCAGGAATGGCTAAGAATATAGCTCCAATTGTAGTAACCCTAAAACCTATGGCTACCCCCGTATCTGTAAAGCAATATCCCTTACCCCGGCGAGCAGCAGAGGGCATCCAGAAACATTTGGACCGCCTATTAAAATATGGTCTGCTTAAGCCTTGCCAATCAGAATGGAACACACCCCTTTTGCCTGTTCGAAAACCTGGGACAGATGAATACAGGCCAGTGCAGGACTTGAGGCTCGTAAACCAGGCTATCGAGACCTTGCACCCAAATGTACCAAACCCATATACCTTGTTGAGTTTGATCCCACCAGAAGCAACATTTTTTACTGTATTGGACTTGAAAGATGCATTCTTCTGTTGCCGGCTGGCACCACAGAGCCAACCTATATTTGCCTTCCAGTGGGAAGACCCTTTGACAGGAACAAAAGGCCAGCTAACCTGGACAAGATTGCCCCAGGGATTTAAAAATTCCCCAACTTTATTTGGCACTGCCTTGGCGAGGGATCTAACAAGTTACCCCTCAATACCGGGAGAAAAGGTGGTTCTGCAATATGTAGATGATCTTATACTAGCGGCAAAGGATTTTAATACCTGTAAAGAAGGGACAGAGGAACTGCTCCACTTGCTCTGGGAAGCTGGCTACCGAGTTTCCCAGAAAAAGGCACAGTTATGTTTAGAAAAGGTCAAATATTTGGGCTTTGACATCTCACACCAACAACGAGCATTGAGACCAGAGAGGAAAGAAGCTATTTGCCTTATCAAGGAACCTACCACAAGAAAACAACTTAGAGGATTCCTGGGAACAGCAGGGTTTTGTAGACTATGGATACCTGATTTCAGCAGTCTGGCCAAGCCCTTAAATGAAAGCACTCGAGGTGCAGAAAAGGACCCATTCGTATGGGGACCTGAGCAGAAACAAGCCTTTTTAGTTATCAAACAACGACTTATGGAGGCACCAGCCCTTGGATTGCCTAATTCGGAAAAACCCTTTCAGCTGTATGTACATGAACAGAATGGGATTGCAGCTGCAGTCCTGACCCAGAGATTAGGAAGTTGGAACCGCCCAGTAGCTTATTTGTCTAAACAATTGGACTCAGTAGCAAAAGGATGGCCTCCATGCCTAAGGGCAGTAGCGGCCACTGCAAGCCTTGTCAAAGAAGCTGATAAATTTACCTTCGGCCAGACGATGTATGTGAATGTACCTCATGCTGTTCTGACACTCATGGAATATAAGGGTAGTTATTGGCTAACAAACCCAAGGATGGCTAGATACCAAGGCCTATTGTGTGAAAATCCCAGGATTCATCTACGAGTAGTGAATATGCTCAATCCAGCGACTTTGCTGCCCCTACCAGAGGTAGATGATGAGGAATCACATGATTGTCTCCAAATAATGGATGAAGTTTATTCCAGTAGACCTGATCTGAAAGATGAACCATTGAAAAATCCAGATGTTGTATATTATACGGATGGTAGCAGTTACCTTCATGAAGGTGCCAGACGAGCAGGATATGCTGTGGTCACCAATGAGGAAGTTGTGGAAGCTGAAGCTTTGCCTGCTGGCACATCAGCACAAAAGGCTGAACTTATAGGCTTAACTAGAGCTCTGCAATTGGCAGCTGGATGTAAGGCAAACATCTATACTGATTCTAAATATGCCTTCTTAACCCTGCATGCACATGGAGCTCTATGGAAAGAAAGAGGTCTAATAGGAGCCCACGGGAAGGCCTTGAAATATGGACCTGAAGTAGAAATCCTGTTAGAAGCAGTATGGGCTCCAGAACAGATTGCTGTAATGCACTGCAAAGGTCATGGACGAGGAAGGGATCCAATAACCAGAGGAAATCATGCTGCTGACAAAGCAGCCCGAGAGGCAGCCCAAAAGCCTGTGGGAGGATTTATAGCAGCCCTCATACCAGAGGTAGTTCCAGAAGAAGTTAAACCTCACTATACCCCAGAAGAGAGGAAGTGGGCTGAACAGGAAGGAGCGGTTATGAAGGACGGTTGGATGATCCTGCCGGACAATAGGATTTATGTACCTCATCATCTAGCAGGCACAATTGTAAGAAATTATCATGAATCTACTCACCTTGGCGGTACTGCAACCAGAGAGAGTCTCAGTCGGAAGTTGTATATTATTAATCTATCACAATTAGCAACTTGCATTTCACAGAAATGTGTTCTTTGTGCTAAAAACAATCCCAGGCAGGGACCAGTACAACCTCCTGGAATTCAACATGTGGGATATGTCCCCATGGAAAGTCTAATTGTGGACTTCACAGAGCTGGTCCCTTCTAAGGGATTCAAGTATCTCCTTGTGTTTGTAGATACTCTTACCGGATGGGTTGAAGCTTTTCCCACCCGAACTGAAAAGGCACGAGAGGTAACTAAGAGACTCCTCACTGAATTGATCCCAAGGTTTGGATTACCTAGATGCATTGGAAGTGATAATGGGCCAGCGTTCATTGATCAAGTAGTACAAGATGTATGTCGAGTCCTACAAGTAAAATGGAGACTGCATGCAGCATATAGGCCTCAGAGTTCAGGGAAAACTGAAAGAATGAATCGGACTCTGAAAACCCAATTGGCAAAATTAACCCAGGAAACGGGATTGGGATGGGTAGATGTGTTACCCATAACACTGTTTCGTGTTCGGTGTGCACCCACAAAAAGACTTAAGTTGTCACCTTTTGAGCTCCTGTATGGGAGACCGCCCTCCTTTGTTCAGGATATTCCAGCTGACCTTAAACAAATAGGAGATCATGTGACACAGGGACAAGTGCAATCTCTCTCCCGTGTTTTTGTTTCTCTTAACAGGTGGGCCCTCGAACGCACGCCGTGCAGCATTGCCGAGCCGATTCATCAGTTCCAGGCTGGCGATAGCGTATGGGTGAAAGAGTGGAAACGTGATCCACTTGCACCAAAGTGGCGTGGACCTTACACCGTCTTGCTCTCTACTCCAACAGCGGTGAAGGTAGCTGAGGTGACCCCCTGGATTCATCACTCTCGTTTGAAGAAGTCCGAAGGCAGTTGGACGTGCAAAGGTGACCCCTCTAATCCTTTAAAACTAACTCTCTCCAAAAACCCCTGTATCTAGCCCTACCGGAAACGGGCTAGGTCACGGGCAACATTTGACGACCGGCCTGCTGCAGCCACAACCTGGAAGCTGGCTGACCTGCGCACGCCTGAAGCTTGAGGAGCGTCTGAACCAGCGACTGTGAACGGAAAGATTCTCTAATACAATTGATTGACTGCCCCCTTGTGGAACAATTATCAGAGATATTACTCATTGGGGATCCTCGGGATATATGTTTTGGTCTTGGTGGTACCCCATTTCTGTCACTGGGGGAATTATATTGGGGCTAATAATTATTTGCTATCACAATAAGGTAATCTTTTGTGGAAGGAATGCATATACTAGACATCAACATGATTTTATTATTAATCCTGATCCCTTGGGAAGGGGAAGGGTCCTTGAATCTGACCAAATTGGCTAAATATGGATTCAGCCATGACCACAATATGTGGGTAGGTTTAGCTGAAATGGTAGCCAATGTTGCAAATAGGACCAATTGCCTTGTTTGCTCTCTTGGGCCAGATGATTCAGAGGGAGGTATGCCCTTATTACCGATACCATTAGATGCCATTGGTATGGTAAGCGAAATGCCACACCAAACAGAAATACAGAATTTCCCCGGATGGAACTCAACTAAACCATTACGAGTTATACCTGTACAAGGGGAATTCTGTGTACATAAATCATCAGATGCAGCTGATTCTCCCATGATAGGCTCTTCTCATTGTCACTATACTTGGGATTATATTAAGAATAGTCATACCTGGGCACACGGTACTACCTATCGAACTCGGAATACCTTGCCCTGTGCACCTCCTTTTATTCACGCATGGAAAGTGGTGTGGAACATAACTGTGACAGAAAAAGGCAATCTAACATACTGCACTGTGAACTCTCTACCTCTTTTGGTATTTCGCCTTCTGTACTCCACGTACCAAAAACCTCAGACCCGATGGTTGTGGTGGATATGTGGAGAATGGGCATACAAAAAGCTCCCTTCCAAATGGAGTGGGACTTGTTTCTTGGGTTGGGTATTACCACCAATGTGGATTATGCCCACTAGTTCGGCCAGGCGAACACGAAGGAATGCTGATATTTCTCATATAGCAGGAGGAAGTACCCAAAGTTGGAGCGGTACTGATGATTGGCCGCCAGAGCGCATTATAGCCTATTATGATCCTGCCTCCTGGAATCCTGGTGAGCTCATACAAGGGGCACGGGATCCTATTTATAATCTAAACAGAATAATTCGATTGCAAGCAGTAGTGGAACTTGTAACCAATGCAACGGCCCAGAGTTTGAGACTTATTGCACAACAGTTGGATGAAAGTAGAGCCGCCATTTTGCAGCTGAAAATGGGAATGGATTATGTACTTGCCAGGCAGGGAGGCCTATGTGGAGTCTTGAACTTGACAGGGAATGCCTGTTGCTTTAACATTTCAGATAATGGTGAGGCAATCCGTGTGTTGGCCACAAAGATGGAGAATATAGCACATGTCCCAGTACAAACATGGGAAGGATGGGATATGGGATGGCTCACCAATTGGTTACCTAATGTCACAGGACTCAAAGGGATACTATTGTCTTGCTTGTTTTTCTTGACAGTAGTGGTAATGGTTTTGTGTATGATGCCATGTATCATTTCATGTTTTAGAAGTACAATTAGCAAGATGGTTTCAAATGAAACTCTACCTCATATCATGGCCCTATACAGAGCTTTACCTCAGGAATATGATGAAGGTCAAGCTATCAAGGACACTTGGGATGAAGGTCCTTGAGCTTGAAAGGGGGGAATGAGGCATCTAATCATAAGCCTGCATTTTTTATCAGAGCTTCTATATATTGCAATCAAGGCTTGTATTTAAAAAATGAGCTTAAAAAAAAAGGATTTTCAAATGTTTCATGCCAGGCAGAAAGAACCTTGGCAAGAGGTTTTTCTCCTAAGACAAGGGGGCCCCATTGATTTATAGTAGAAAAACAATTCTCAAAGTCATAAAAAAAGGGAGAATTACATATGCTGCCCCAAGGCTGAAAAAACACAATTAAAGGCAAGGGTAAATAGTAAAATAATACCAATGTGCCTCTCAGTAAAATGAGCCAGATCTTCTTTCCAAGGTTGAAAGGCCAAGAGCAGTGAAAAAGGCAACTGGCTTGGCTAGAAGAAAAGAGAGCATTTTTGGGAAATTTTCTAAAGCTGTTGGGAAGAGCTAATGGGAGAAGCATCTAGCTGGCTGGGAAAGGAGGGGGAAAGGGGGGAGGTGTAAACTGAAGAGGCTTCTTTTTAAAAGCTGTTTTTTACTGAGTTCCTTTTTACTTTACAAAGGCTTTATTCTTTTAAAAGGCTACCTATGATAAGTGAATGAAATATATTAGCTTAAATATATTGGCTTAAATGTAATTATGCAAAGGATTTAAGGAATGCTAGATTCTTATTTCATATGGTTGTAAGAGTTGTATTTATCCTGAAATTAAGTCAGCCACCAGCCTAGCCCCCCTGCTAGACAGAAGACGCCATCCAAGCACTCTTGATATATATGGTTGTCAGGCATTTGTTTAGAAACTTTCAAATGAAGGAAATCTTTCAATATTGATGTGAAACTCAAGATCCTTGACATCTGTTGAACATAAAAATGTAAGATTAAACATTTGTTTTAGAAGGCAATAGGGCAAGGAGGGCAAGAGGTGAGCTAGTAATTAAGATTCCATGTAAGATATATTATTACTTATTTGTCATTTATATATAGCTCTTTGTCTCCCTTATAAGGGCAAGGAAGTGGGTGTATCTTTTGTGGGTGTATCTTTTGTGATTGGTTCTACCAAACAGCCAATAGGAATTTCAACCAGGCTGATTGGACAGAGGCAGCCACAGGAGGAGCAAAGGGGGCTGGATTAAGGGAATATAAGTGCTGGCCAGGATGGCAAGAGGCCAGGCCAGAGCTTGGTAACCATATACCACTGAGCCTCTCATTTATTTGTCTGACAAATAAATTATTATTTTAATTTCTCTATTGCTGCGTTGAATATTTCATTCCAGCTAAGCGTTAACCACAAGCAGGGTGCTACAATATTTTATGCCAATGGAATACTGGGTTTCTATATTCCTCTTCTAAAATAACCTAAATAAAATATGACATATTTAGGGGCAAGACTTTTGATGTATTTGACTCCATCTTGAGAGTGCTCATAAAACTGGTGGGCACAATCACGTTACAGGATTGTAAACTCTTGCAAGAGACAAATCCAGTTAGTGTGCTGTTTTATACCTTCAATACTGTCCGAATCCTTGAAATTATCCATTATACTCTCTCTATATAGTTAAAAAAGTTTAAATCAGTTCATTTTCTTTAAAATCTGTTTAGAGATGCATACTCTGCAATAATTATATGGTTCCACTTTAAAAAAACAAAAACCCATCATAGAAGCATTAGAATGAAGGATGGATGTTTTATTTCAATGATCTGATTACTTGATTCTATTGGGTATTATAAACATGTACTCTAAAGTGCCTAACTGAGGAGCTGAGAATGCAGTACTAAGTCTTAAGTCATTTGATTGTTATTGAATATATTCCATTGATTTATCGCAATGTATGCATTGTGTATTTGATACCAGAGCAGGTTAGACTCGTTTCTTCTTTTGTCTCCATAATTGTCTAGGCAATTTTTTTCAGGTATCCACTGTTTAAAGTGGTATGCAGGAAGCAGAAACCAAGCAGGATGTAGGGAGCGAGAAATGAGCTGTTTTCCTTCTTTGCATGATAGTTGAAGTCAAAAGACTTCTACTGCAAATGTGTGTGTGTGCAAGCATACATGCAAGATGAATAATTACTTCTTGTGAATTATTCAATGGTTTCAATGGAACATATGCACTCAGATTTTTCCCAAGAACATGTATTATTCCACTTAATTCTGCTCATTATTTTTGATTCATAACTGGGAACTGCATGCAAGTATTTTCCTCTATGTCTTAAGCTTGAACAGAGTTCCTTGGGTTGTAGGCTTTTGATAAGTTACATGGCCACAGAGCAAAGGAATTTCTTGTACATGGATCTAAAACCACAACGCTGTAGCTGATAGAATGGGGGGAAGCACTTTTCTCCTAGATGAGAGCTCTAGAAGATTTTGAGCTATGGTTTATGCAGCAGCAGTAGTACCCAATGGTGGAACTGTTTGCTGGCTTGAAGACATGGGCACCATTCTCTCTCTCTCTCTCTCTCTCTCTCTCTCTCTCTCACACACACACACACACACACACACACACACCATTCAGATGATGGCATTTATGAGCTGGTGCGTCCCATGATTAATCAATGACAGAGAAATCTTATTTGCATGATTGCTTCCCTCCCTTTTTGAGAGGGATGACTTGTATGCATGGGGGCCCTCTGCTCACAAGTGACATTCTCTCTATGGTAAAGAGAAGGGCAACCACTACATACAACCTACTAACACATAGCCATGAAACGGGCCTACAGGGAAGCAACAATGAAACCAAAGACCAATGGATGGAAAGCATACTGCCTATGTCTTAGCACTTTGGTCTTAGGTGTAAACACTGACCCTTCATTGTACATGTTGCTCCAAAGTAATAAAAGCAAAAGGCTCATGCATGTGAATCAGAGGGTGTAAGGTACAAGAAGTCTCAAAACTGGAGCTCTGACAGTATGCCTCAAGCCCTTCAGTATCTGTCCCGATAGGACAGTGGTCAGGCAGAGGGAACTGCTCATTTTATTTCTGCTGCTCTACAACACCATCACAGCCAATAACCATAGGGTGATGCAACTGAACTTACATGCTGCAATTTGATGGGCTTGTTTTTACTTCACTTGCCATTTTGAATATATAGGGTTGTATTACTCTCAGAGAGCAGAAGGCATTTCCCAGGCTGGGCTTATTACCTCTGAGTACTTTTTGAGATTTACTCCTGGTTTCTTTGCTGTAAGCTGCTTTGAGCATGATTCTTTTTGTGGAAAGGTAGGATGCAAACAAAATCACGATGGTGATGATATCTGCTGTGGCCCTGTAAGGGCTGGGCTAGTGGCAGCAACCTGAAGTGACCCTGGAACTAAGAGATGTGGAACCAGCCAGGACTGGAGACAGTGACAGCGCCATAACACAAAACAGGAGGGAGGAGAAAGGAGCAAGCCAGAATCAGGACTAAGGAGGAACCAGAATGTAAGAACATGCCAGAGCTCAGGAAAACTGTGATGCTCAAGCAAGGCTCAACTGGAACAGGGAGCCTTCTTAGACATGCCTTATAGCTTCCATAAACCATGCCTGGCTAAGGAGCTAGAAACCCCAAAAAGAAAAGAAAACAGAAAATAGGCCAATGACTGCTGTTGAGAAAGGGAGAAAATGGAAAGCCTGGGGAAATAGAATCCTGGAAGAGAAAGACAGACATACAGATATTGAAAGGGCAGAAAGAACCATCTCATTGTCTGGATGGCTTACTCACAATGAGAAACTATTTTAAAATGTTACTACACTGAGATATCGATGTGGCATTCATTTTATATCAGAATGGGCGATTCAGTTTCTAGTATTCTCACCTTTTGGTTTCTAAGTTAATAATATGATGTTTTATCCACAATCCATGGACAGTAAGGCCCAGTGTCCATCTGTCTATAAACAATATGGGTTTATGTCAGGGCTGAATAAGAAACCATACTATCTGCTAAACAGGCACTTTTTTCAGGTACTGACCTCGTTTATTGAACATATCCACAGATGCCCCTTCACATTCACATTATGCTCTGAGATTGTGCAACCCTGACTTCTAAATCAGTAATATATGCCCAGGTTCTGACCAGAGCAAGTAGAGATAAGGCTCTTCTGTTTACTCTTCAATTGACTGCTTTGCAGCTATTTCAGGAAAAAATAAGCAGCATCCTTCAGAGAAGGCCCAGTGCCTATAATAAGGCTATTTAAAATGTACATGATTCAGTGACTGCAGACTTTGTTTCCAGGTAAAGAAGAATACGATAAGGCAAAATTGATGTTAAATAGCAATGGACCATATAGGCTTGAATTTAATTTGAAATAGCATTTAATTTGCTTGAACTGAATTCTGAATCTTTGTTTGCAACATTAAGTACCACTAATTACTCTTTAAAATGACTCCCCATAGCTTCTGTTCAAAGCAGATATGATAAATGCTCTATATATCAAGTTCCTTTCAAAGGAACAGATTATACTCAGAGTTCTCTCTTACAACTATCTTAGATGACAATTACCTGCAGGCTTTTACAGTACAGACACTGAATTAATTAACCTTTGCCATAAATTATAGCAACTCTAGCAAAGGCTGATACTTCTATTGCTTCAGCTCCTTAATAATCTCACAATACAAGATGACAAATCAGCTGCTTGTTATTCCTAAGGTACGCAATGACGACTTCTGCACGATTCCCCCTCCCCCCCCCAATGAAACTGAATTTCATTGGGTGAAAGCCAACAATAGTCATACTCAGAAAAGACCCACTGGACTACTTTGTTTATTACTTCGTTGGATATAACTCATTGTCTCCACAAGTGGGCATATACAACCAGAACTGTGCTTCTTAAAATTGAGCACATCTTGTTGCAAATTAGGAATGTATAAAATACTGCAATATTAAGCTGCTAGGGACTGATTGACAGAACCATTGCAGGGATCACTGCTGCGAGCTTAGCTGTGCAAATAATTGCTCATGAAAGCAATCTGTGTGTAACATGGGAAGAGGAGACTTGAGGAAGACCACGTCTCCTCTCTAGTGGTTTTCATTCATAGAGACAATGACACCATCCAGAGTTCACTGGACATGCAAGTAACAGTTACTTGTGCAGTTAAACTAGCTGCAGTATGTCTTTATTAAATCTGACCTACAGGGGCTTCCAGACCACCTAAAACAGGGGTCAGCAAACGTTTTCAGCAGGGAGCCGGTCCACTGCCCCTCAGACCTTGTGGGGGGCTGGAATATATTTTTTTTGGGGGGGGGGATGATGCAAGAGCACCACAAGCCTAGGTTTGCTGCTTACCTGTGTCTTGCGAGCAGCAGGGGCTGGCAGCGGTGGTGGGATGATGAACAGCGCGCGAAAGATCTCCAGAGAGGGGCTGCTTCAAATGGCGGCTGCTCAAGTGCTGCTGCTGCTGCTGCTGCTAGCACCAACAAAGCCAAGTCCCCTTCCTCCTCTAGGCAGGGCAGGGAGAAGCCAGGAGGAGGGAGGGAGGAGGCACCACCACCGCTGCTGTATGAGGGAGAGGGAAAGAACACACACACTGGCGATCCATGTGGCAATTCCCGGACCGTCCGCGGGCCAGATCCAGAAGGCAATTGGGCCTGATCCGGCCCACGGGCCTTAGTTTGCCTACCCATGACCTAAAGCCATGAGTTTTCATGAATATCAGCAGCAGCACATGAAGACAAGTGGAACTCCATTTGCTGGGATGGGGAACTGTTAGCAAGGTCAGGAAACCTGTGAGTTGGTATTCTGGGTGGCACAGATGCTGCCAAACCACCAGTTCACCTCTGAATTCACCAATGCCTTTCCTTATTCTGGCAAATGCCAGTAAGGTGCCAATCCCTCTCCATCTTCCCCTCATGCACCATCACTGATGAATAGACAACACAAGGATGGGAAATTTTAAGAGAGTTGAAGGTGTATGATAAAGCCTTAATTACCAGTCCTCTCTTCTCTCCTATCAGTCCATGTACACAACATGTGCTCAAATGCAAATTTCACCTTTTGTCAGTGAACATTTGTGTAACCCCACCTTCCTTCCAACATCTTGTGTGTGTTTGTGTACCGGTATATGCATGCATACTCTGGGGAAACTATTGGAACTGGGATCAAAAATTGCTTCCAAATGAAGGTCACAATAAACTACTTGAACTGGGGAGAACGGGATTCACAAACACATTTAAAAATATACATCTAATTAATTCCTTACAGATCACAGGTTACACAGATTAAATAGCTTTTTTCAGTGCACACTGAAGTTACCCATACTTTGACTAATTACGTTCTTTCCAATGCTTGTCAGAAGTTCACTGAAAAACGTCAACATTAAAAAGGCAATAACAACACAGAGATGACAGCCCCAAATACTCAAAATCATTAGCCAGGTCCATGAGCACATATCATTTTGATGAAAATATAGACGTTTTTAAGTACCCTTGGGTTATTTTGCTGTGGTTTGGTTACAGACTTCTTAGTGTAGTTATGTTTTCAAAAAAATTCCCTGGAATGTTGAGGACTAAAAAATTGCTTTTTTAAAATGAAAGCTTATGGAGGCAGCCATATACTGAATGTATTAAATCCCTTAAAATTGGAAGTTGATTACTTTAGGGATTATGCAAGACTGCCAATTAAAGATAAAAGGTCTTATCCAGGTCTGGTTGAGTTCAAGACTGCTCACCAAGCACTTTCCTCTCCCCTCTCTCCAAGGAATATAATGTACTACTTTTTCCCTTTCCCCAGTGTGGCTAGAGTAGGAGCACAGGACAGTATTCAACTAACTTTAACACAGAGTAGACCTACTGAAATTAATGGATTTAAGTTAGTCATGGCCATCAGTTTCAATAGGTGAATGCTGAGTAAAGGTTGGATGAATGCAACCCTCAGTAGTTATGGGTCAAGCAACACAAGGCATTAATCATGGAGCTCCATCCTAAAGTGCAGGGTTGTTGTTTTTGGACAAATATCAAAATCCCAGCAGTGAGTATGTAATGGCATTTAACTTTCTGCCCCCAATTGTGGCCCTGACCTGGATCATTCCTAGCCCCAAGTATCTATGCACTATAATTCTCCAGCTGGGTCAATATATATATTGTATATGGTTCAAACATTGCAGTGTTCAACTATAAGAATGCTAACTTGGGGATGAGTGGGCAACACATCTCACCAGTGCTGCAACATATGAACTAGCTATCGGTCCATTTTCAATGTGCTGCTACTGACCTTAAAGTGCTTCTCAGCTTGGGATCAGAGTATCTGATGGACCACCTACAAGCCAATTTATGTTGTGAAATCATCTTCAGAAATTCTCCTTCAGGTTCCTCCACCAGCAAAAACATTACAAAATCCTTTTTCCACAAATGGACTTACTCCTTGCAGAGTCAGGCAAAGGGCTATCTATTAAGATTCTCAGGAGACACTTATACATTCAAAATCTGTATCTTTCAGATTATGTTTGCTTAAAGGAATATATCCTCTTCCTAACGTTCCTGTTTTTAAACTAGCAAAAAGAACATACCCTCAAATACAAGAACATAAAAAGTAAAGGTAAAGGGACCCCTGACCATTAGGTTCAGTCGTGGGGTTGCGATGCTCATCTTGCTCTATTGGCCGAGGGAGGCGGCGTAAAGCTTCCGGGTCATGTGGCCAGCATGACTAAGCCACTTCTGGCAAACCAGAGCAGCGCACGGAAACGCAGTTTACCTTCCCGCCAGAGTGGTACCTATTTATCTACTTGTACTTTGACGTGCTTTCGAACTGCTAGGTTGGCAGGAGCAGGGACCGAGCAACGGGAGCTCACCCCGTTGAAGGGATTCGAACTGCCAACCTTCTGATTGGCAAGTCCTAGGCTCTGTGGTTCAACCCACAGCGCTACCCGCGTCCCTCTAATACAAGAACATAGGAAACAGCTAACTAAAACAGTACATTGGCATATTAAAGTTCCGTCAACACTGACCACAGCGGACGCTACTCTCCATAATTTATTTCCCAGCTCAATTTAGAAATGCCAGGGACTGAACCTAGAGTCTTCTGCATGCAAAGCAGGTGTTCTGCTGTTGAACTCTACCCTTTTCCAAGAATGCTCAAAGAAAATAGCTTTAAAATGACAAGAGCATACGACAACCGTAACTATATTCTTGGTTCTTATTGTGCTTCATGGACTATCACATTGAAGTAAATCTTGTATTCTTCTAATCTATGTGATACATTATGCTTTTTGCATGAATCTAACCTGAATGGCATAAGTCCACCGACTGATACTTCTTGTACATACACAACAAGTGATAAAAACAAAAAACATTCTTTGTCCCTACCTCTTACCTCACTGGCAATGTTCTGTCTCCTTTTCTTCTGTCCATCTCTCTCTGGGGAACAGGATACCAACGAAAATTAAGTTTCCAGTTAAAACCTCCGTAAGTCATGTCTGACCCAGCCATATACTCAAAAGTGTCATCGCTGATCACATCAATAATTGGGCAAACAACAATCTTTCTATAAAACAAAAAGTAAATATGCAAGCAGGTAATTTTCCATGCAAGGAAATCTCTCTGGCCCCAAAAACACATGTGCACTATTCCCAGAGCCCTCAATAATCATCCGTTTGGTAGAATAAAGGGAATTTAGATGGTTAAATCCAGCTGCTGCCCCCCCCAGTGCACCCCTTTTGGAAGAACTGATTACTGCTTTCTTTGAAGAGGGATATATGGCAGTTGGAACAGGGAGATGACCAATGTATGAAGCACCCATTTGGACATAGGATTTGTCGTCCAGCTAGAAGTTTAGACACAGAGCCTTGCTTCTAGAGCAGGAATGGATAATGTGTGGTCCTCCAGATGTTGTGAGACAGCAGCTCCCACCATACTTCAACTCTGGCTATGTTGGCTGGGGTTGATGAGAGTTGGAATGCTACAGATTCCTTATGCATGTTCTAAAGGTAGAAAGCCCTCATGAACAAGGCTGCTGTTTTGAAGTGCATATGCTATACGTACTATCCACAGCACATTAAAGCACTACTATGTTCCTTTGAGTTCAATGGGATTCCAACACACGTAGCTTCCTCCACATGATGTGCTTTCCACTCCACCTTTAAATTAATCTGCTGTGCTCACATATTACTGATGAATAGTTCTGTGCAGCTAACAAAGCAAACTGTACAGCTTCCATTCCCCCCCCCCATCAGTTTAATATAAAATTGGTATTTGTTTCTCTGGCTTTTAAACTCATTAATTCAAGAATGATTTTATGCTGCTTGTGCCAGCTTTTCTGTGGATATTGCATTGATTTTAATGTTTCAACTTCGTTATTGTTTGGAGTTTCTGTGAACAGCCCAGAGGGCATTGTTAATGGGTGGTCAATAAATGTCTAAATTCCAGCTGTATTGGTCTGGACAGAAAATGAAATAATTTTGGTGTGTGCAGGTCTATCAGCTAGAAAACAACCAGAAACATACATTTCTGTCATCTTTAACCTAATGAGAAGAATACAAACCAGAGAAATAGTGTGTGTATAATGCAAACTGTAAAAGTGAAAACAAGGATGACAAATTAGTCTGACAATGTAATTAACAGTAGGAAGCCACAGGAAGAACAGCGAGAAATGTTATTTGTGCTTTGTAGGCTGGATCCAAAAATTATTGAGATTGGATGGAGCCAAGGATTATGGACTCCATGTACATCCCCTCCAACATTTCTCCGATGAAAATAGGGACGTCCCATTCCATAATGATAATTTTACTATTTACACACCACACATCTTACTGGGTTGCCCCAGCCACTCTGGGCAGCTTCCAACATATATAAAAACATAACAAAACATTTTTAAAAACTTCCCTATACAGGACTGTCTTCAGACGGCTCAGGGGCCGGATAACTCCCTACCCTCCAACATTTCTCCAATGAAAATAGGGACATCCTAAGGAAAAGTGGGACATTCCGGGATCCAAACAGAAACCAGGGCAGCTTCTCTAAATCAGGGATGTCCCTGGAAAATAGGGACACTTGGAGAGTCTGCATATATGACCTGAAAGCAATATTGTTTTGAAGCCGAGTAGCTGGTGAAGGTGAAGTGAAAGGGTAGCAAAAGATCTGGATGAAAACTGGCCTTGGGATAGAAGCTACTTCTCAGCAGTTGGAATGATCTCATTGGGTTGAGGCACCCGATTATCTGTTTCTACTGTGCTCCAAGGTCAGGGCCTACTAACAGGGAAGTTGTTTCAACTGTGCTAGAAAGTTCTAGCTTTGAAGGCTTCTGACTAGTTCAGGGGATTCACCCCCGTTAGTATGCATTTCATTATAAAGCTAGCCTTTTCTGTTGTTATCTCTGCTTCTATTACCTTGCCTCTTTGCAATAACTCTTTGGAGAGATAATACTTTTTGTGCTATGGGCTAGATATTTTAGGATCGATGCTCTATGATATGTAGTGAGTTAGGGCGAGTTAGCATTATTATTTTCTTCCGGTTCATAATTCCCAACTGTATTTGTCAATTGGATTTTTGAACCCCAATCTGGGTGAAGATAAAACAACAGTTATTGCACATCATAAAAACTATGATGTGTGTGTGTGTGTGTGTGTGAGAGAGAGAGAGAGAGAGAGAGAGAGAGAGAGAGAGAATTGTTGTAACTACCTTCAGGATTGTGACAAGTAAGGTATACATTTTCTAAATCCGTAAATAAAATAATTAACAATGGGGCCAATCAGATCTGTCACATTAATCAGGAGGACATGTCTCGTTAGACCAATCTGCTGAACAATGGAAGCAAATAAAAAATGTGTGGGCCTACTTTTGTTCTAGAAAAGACTTGGCTGAGACTTATATTTTCAGTATCAGCTAATAAGACATTTCCCATAACTAACTGAAATACTATGAAAGAAGTAGTTTATAATAAACTTACTTCTAATTAGAGCTCTCCTGGTAGATGCTATCACAGTGCAAAAGCTATACAGCATTAGTTCTGAATTCTCACCTGTCTTCCTTGATTCTTGCCAGCAGGGGCTCCAGCCAGCCTAAAGTGCATTCACAGTGTGCATCCAGAAAAGTTATGACTTGGCCCTTGGAAGCTGCTGCTCCTCTAAGCCGAGCTCGGATGAGTCCTGATCGCTGTTCCATCCTAATGATTTTTACTGGCACTTGCAAACTTTTCACATAATTCTCTAATGGGACCTTCAGAAAATCTGCCAAATGCAAATTAGGGGGGGGGGGGATACAACAAAGTGTTTGTTCAAATGAAATCTGGAGACCAAAAGGAACACAGGATAGGAATTGTGTTGTTAAGATGCCACACACTGCTTTCTCAAAGGATGACTTCCTTGCAACACTCTAATAAACGGATTTGCAAAGGTCAAAAGATTCTGAAGGAAACAAAAAGCTACTGAGAGACATATTGACAATTCACAGAATAAAGGAGGGAAATAAGGCCAGCAGAGAAAGAGAAAGAGCAGTATGTGAATGCTGAGGTGAATACAGCAACTATTTGTTTCATAGGTCATTGAAAATAAACATGTGGGGTAACAGCCTGAAAAAGAGCACCAAGTGGAACTGTCTTGCAGCTGTGCAGTGTAAATAGTATGGGTATCCTACACATAGTGGGGCGCGGATGGCGCTGTGGTCTAAACCACAGAGCCTAGGGCTTGCCGATCAGAAGGTTGGTGGTTCAAAACCCCATGATGGGGTGCGTGCCCATTGTTTGGTCCCAGCTCCTGCCCACCTAGCAGTTCGAAAGTACGTCAAAGTGTAAGTAGATAAATAGGTACCTCTCTGGTGGGAAGGTAAATGGCATTTCCGTGCACTGCTATGGCTCGCCAGAAGCAGCTTAGTCATGCTGGGCACATGACCCAGAAGCTGTCTGCAGACAAACGCTGGCTCCCTCGGCCCATAGAGCGAGATGAGTGTGCAACCCCAGAGTCGTCTGTGACTGGACATAATAGTCAGGGGTACCTTTACCTTTACCTTTATCCTACACATACAGACTCCTTCTCTGCTTCTTGTATGAGAGACAGACAAAGAGAATATACTCTGGCTCACATAAGTCCATAAGAGACTCCAAAATCCTTCCAGTGCATGAGAAAGAACACTTCTGATAAAGAAGCAAACTAAATGATGGTCATATTTTTATGGTGAGACAATAGATAGCTACTGTCTTTTTTTGGGTGTGTGGGGGGGAGCTACAAGGAATTATGCCTCTCACTCACACTGGAGCACTTGAAAATACTTTTCCTGGTCATAATTACTTCCCCCGCCCATCTTTGGCAGCACTTAATAGGTTTTTGAAGACTTGAAACAACTGACTTTTCAAAATAATAATGTTTCCTTATGTATGTAAAGAGAAACAGTTGCTGGCTGCTGAAAGCACTTGCTTTGGAAGAGCAAGACATTATGATAGAACAGAAGAGGAAAAATTAATAAAAGAAGTATTTGGCCAAAACAAAAGGTATTGACATATATCCTATTTATCTATTAAAACATTCCTACTCTGTCTTTCTGTCATTAAGACATCCAAGCCAAACAATAAATATTCCATATTTGATATGTAACAAAAAGCAATATGATCCTATGAGATGGAAGCGGATGGAATTACCACATTTTCAAATGCCTTCTTAATACAGTTTTCACCATGTTCCAAAAGGCCAAAAGAAAAATGTGCATGGGCAGGTTTTCTGGAAGAAGGAATTCTAAAGTTCAGGAGTACCGTAATTCTTTCCTATACAGCAATATAATTCCTCTCACAAATACACTGCAGAGCATAGTAAGGCCTTAGGTGACCTGAGTGATTGAGAATAATCATTTTGGCGGCATTGGCCCTGTACACAATTTAGACCTTTGGAAACCACATAAAATGGGAATTCCTCTTCCCATCCTAGAGGGAAGTCTGTTGAGAGGTCCAGGAGAACCATACAAGAACAGGCATACCTAGTATGCATCACGAAAACAGGACAGAATTCCTAGAAAAGGATCTAGATAACTGATTTCATCCAGAAAAACCTGTAGCCAGGCTTACTACTACATCATTCATAACCCTCCCACAAAATAGTACATTTGAGAATGGTCAGTCATAATAATAATAATAATAATAATAATAATAATAATAATTTATTATTTATACCCCACCCATCTGGCTGGGTTTCCCCAGCCACTCATAAGGAGTGCCCAGCCTATAGCTGGTCAGCTATGGGTCAACTGGTCCAAAGTTCACCTCAGCAGGATATAGCAGGAGTTTCTGTAATATTTATCCTACTACAGATCTTTTAAAACTGTTAATCCCCTTTTCTGAGTGGCATTAACAATCTGTTACCTGCTGAGCAAGTCCCACTGGGTAAATTTACTAAGCCTGGGTGTGCATGTGGCAGGCCTCACTTCTGCAAGTATTCTGTCCACATTCTCTGCATGCACACACTGAAAAGTATCCATATAAACTTGACAAGCAATTGCCAGTTATAAATTGAAGCTCTACACAGAGCAGGTATGGTTCATTTTGTCTGTAAAAGTACGTGTTCACCATGGGCTACAGTGGGTCTCTCTGGCTCACTCCAGGGGTCAGCATTCAACAAACCCCAACCTGCTCTGAACAGGGACACTCCACAACATTGCCCAGATGCAATGGTGATACTTTCCCTCACTACCACTGAGCAGGCAAAAGGGAATCCCACCTGCATCTGATAGACTTGAGTACACATTTTTCACCACTCTAGCCATTGTCCCCATAAAACCTAGGATTAACAGTAATGCAAGATTTTCAGAGTAAACAGATTTCATTTTCTTTTAAAAAGTATTTTACATTCTTATCGCCTTGCCACAACATTACTCTGAAATTATTTATTCCTTATCATAATTTGTTTTCTGTTCACTCATACCTCTTTCACTGGCATCGTCTACCAAGATAATCTCAGAAAGTAGATAGTGTGGAGACCGATTTATAACACTGTAAATAGTACGAAGCAGAGTGCTCCAGGCTTCATTATGAAATACTATGACCACACTTGTGTTTGGTAGTTCATCAGGGTAGACTTTTGTCTTGCATCTGTCAAAGACAAAAAGGAAGTTGATTTATTCAGAAATTCATTCCATGGCACTAAATAATGGCATACAAGTTAATCAGGTTCCAGAAGCCAGGCCCCAAGGTTGCTGCACTGAAAGCAGAATGAAAGCAGAATATTAATCTCCCTAAACCTGCAAGAAAGATTCCTGCTGGTAACAAATGAATCTATGCTGTGGGTAACAGGGATATTAGTATTAAGACTCATGAAATCCACCTTCTAAAGACATTTCATTGCTCTCAAAACACTGAAAATAACAAGAATCAATGTTTTAAAAACAGCAAATAATAAACTCAGCACCAAGCATCTGCACACACAGAGAAAACAAAACATCAAAAGGTTTTTCTCATTTAGCCTTACATGCCTACACTCACACACATACATCTATATGTTCACATGCACAAATACAACAGCATTTCAGCATTGTTCTTCTTCCCACATCTTACCGATGGCTGGATTATTAAACCTCCTCAAAATGTAAACAATATCTCCTTGATCTATGCTTAGTATCCTTGCTACTGAAAAATCATGAGCAGCTAAACTGGTGAGGCAGAGATACAGCAGTAGAGTCTCTGCTGGCGGGGAAAACCCAACATTCCCACCCCAATATGTCTAGCTACAGGTCTCAAAAATGTTCTTTTGATACTATGCAGCACTTGCACCTAAAAATATGATGCTACTGTCTAAGCAGTGGCGGAACTTCATGTTCCAGCACCAGGGGCGGAGAGCAGGTGGGGGCGTGGCTGGCACGCTTCCTGGGGGCGTGGCGCGCTGCCCGCTGGGGCATGGTGCACGTTCTGGGGGTGTGGCATGCAGCTGCGATGGCACCCCACCGGGGTCGTGGTGCCGGGGGCAGTGCACTCCCCCCGCCCCCCTCTTCCTCCGCCGGTGTGTCTAAGCATTTCCCCCAGGATGATTTACATATTGACCCATAAAAACACCTTTACATTTTATATTGCATACTTAAAACAGCAGTGCCATTTATTCTTCCTGTTCAAAACTATGCCACATTAAAAGAAACATGACTACAATTACAGGCGCTGTAAACAAACAAATAAAAGAAAACCCTGTTTTCATCTTCCTCGGGACATTACAATAATTTTGATTGCTGGCAGTATTCTAGTGAGTGAAATGTTTTCCTTTGGAAATCATGCATTTGTCAAATGTAGATTTATGAATACGCATGAAGTAAGTACAGCTGTTTAAATGTGATGAAAACACACTTTCCAAGATCAATAACATGAAAACAGAGTGCACTACATACCTATTTACTATTGTTCCCTTTGGCTATGTACAAATTATGTGACCATAAACTGTTCCACTGTGGCTTTATCCCTTTCAGGATTGTATTGATTTCAGCAATGCAAGGGTAGATAATACATCACATGAATAGAAGCAAAGCAGTCAGACGAGATGAGAAACTGCAGTGACTACGGGCGATTTAAGAGGCAACAGTTATCATTTAGGACCAAATACAAACACAGTGGCTTAGGTGACTTTACGGATTGTAACGGGATAATTTAGCAGTTACTATTTATTGTTCTACATTAAGAAAGTTAACAGCAGCAATCAAAAAGTATGGCGTAAAATAAAAAAGCTTGATGCATTCATTATTTGGATGCCTTTTGTGTTTTACAACTACCAAAGCTACTATTCAGTCATCAAAGGACTTGATGAATCTTCTGAAACAATGGCCAGTTCCCACTATTTCACAAGTGTTAGAATTTATACAACTACAGTAAATGGAAAATCCTTCTTGCTTTCTGTGAAAAAGAAGAAGAGGAGTGACCATTGTACTGCCTACCATGTAGATTCACTGCAGGCATAAGGCTACCAATCCCGTAGGTACTCTCTCCCTCTTCCTCTCCTTGGCATGTGTTATCCCCAGCCCCATATTGTTGCCTTAATGTAGGGTTTAGGTCAGGGGTCCCCAACCTGTGGCCCACGGAGGCCATTTAACCAGCCCACGAGTTGCCCCTGAACCGAGCTGCCCACTCAGTGAGTCCCTGTGTGCTGCACTGAACCGGCAAAGCGCGGCTTGGGGACTCTCTTCCACAGCTCCAGAAATTGCTTCTGTGCAGGCGCAATTTTCAGCATCTGGGAATGCGCAGAAGTGATTTCCGGGACCACGGACATGCACAGACATGATTTCCAGCGTTGCATTGCATTGGCACAGCCTATGGAGGATCTACGCGAGAGTGATCCAGCCCATACCCGGTAAGCCTTGCCAAGCCCTAGTTTGGTGTTACATCTCCACAGATGCTTTTAGCTAAAGGATCTGTAAACCTAATTCAAATATGGTGGCAACCTTGATCAGCATTAACCATGCTCGATCGCAGCAGTGCAAATTCACACTAAGCCGACAAACAAACCAAGTAAGGATTATAACAAGAGGCAAGAGGGAAATGGAATACATGCCCACTGCTTACTCCGAATTTCTTAGCCACGATTAAGAGATTGCAGAATTCTGTACCTGTTCGGCAACAATATACTCAACTCAAGAGCTAAGTATAACTAACAGTTTTCTGACTTGGGATCAGATAACAAAAATCACCCTTGGTTAAGATGCATTTATAATCGAAAGCAATGAAAAAATATACTTTGAATTTTTCCTGTACAAAAGTTCCATTCAAAGGAAGGGGGAAAGGGGGAAAGGAAGGGTATTTTCATTCATTCCAACAGGACTTGTATAGAACTCTCCAGAAGACTGTGACCAAAATCTGAAATTATTGTTGACATTCCTTCTTAATTAAGATTTCAGGAAATGAAAGAAAAACAGATACAAGTTTTACAGTGAAAAATTTGCCTTACGACAAGACTGGTGCAATAATTATTATTAAAATGTGTGTTGATTAGACCAGTCACTTGTGGAAAGCACAAGCCAGTGTTATCCAAAAGTGGTCTTTGCATATATGGGACACATATAGTAGTATATTCTTGTATTCCACCCCAATCTCCAGGTGGTGATTCCAGGGGTTCCAGGCTCATGCTTGCTTTTGGAAATGAGGTACAGTGGAGACTGTGGTGTCTTTATGATATATGGTCTACTTACACACACACACACACACGCACACACAGCCTGCAATGGAGGGGTCCAAAGAATTAACACTCCAAAAGGCCTTTGTTTCTCCCATAGCTGCAGCCTTGGGTTCCAGCAGAAATCAGGCATGGTTCTCTCATTTCCCAGCCAGCCACTCTTCAGCTTCTAGTTCACATAACTCCACTCTTCTCTTTGTTTTTCGACCAACCAGTTGAGGAGGGGGGCCCTAACCATTATCTGTGTAGCAATGAGTCATTTTCTTTGTTCCCTTAATGGCCCATTACCTGGGCTATTACCTCACCAGGAAGCTAGCTTGGCTACTCCAGGAATTTGAATCATTGCTTAAATTTTAACACCTGCTGTAACATACAGCCTACTCCTCTCCAACCCCCAACCCCATAACAACAACAACAACAACAACAACAACAACAATTTATTATTTGTACCCCGCCCATCTGGCTGGGTTTCCCCAGCCACTCTGGGCGGCTTCCACAGAAACCAAAAATACACTAAAATTACACATTAAAAACTTCCCTGAACAGGGCTGCCTTAAGATGTCTTCTGAATGTCAGGTAATTGTTGATCACTTTGACATCTGATGGGAGAGCGTTCCACAGGGTGGGCGCTACTACCGAGAACGCCCTCTGCCTGGTTCCCTGTAGCTTTGCTTCTCGCAATGAGGGAACCGCCAGAAGGCCTTCGGCGCTGGACCTCAGTGTACGGGCAGAACGATGGGGGTGGAGACGCTCCTTCAGGTATACTGGGCCGAGGCCGTTTAGGGCTTTAAAGGTCAGCACCAATACTTTGAATTGTGCTTGGAAACGTACTGGGAGCCAATGTAGGTCTTTTAAGACTGGTGTTTTGTGGTCTCAGCGGCCACTCCCAGTCACCAGTCTAGCTGCCGCATTCTGGATTAGTTGTAGTTTCCGGGTCACCTTCAAAGGTAGCCCCACATAGAGCACATTGCAGTAGTCCAAGCGGGAGATAACCAGAGCATGCACCACTCTGGTGAGGCAGTCTGCAGGCAGATAGGGTCTCAGCCTGCATACCAGATGGAGCTGGTAAACAGCTGCCCTGGACACAGATTTGACCTGTGCCTCCATGGACAGCTGCGAGTCCAAAATGACTCCCAGGCTGCGCACCTGGTCCTTCAGGGGCACAGTTACCCCATTCAGGACCAGGAAATCCTCCACACCTGCCCGCCTCCTGTCCCCCAAGAACAGTACTTCTGTCTTGTCAGGATTCAACCTCAATCTGTTAGCCACCATCAAACCTCCAACTGCCTCCAGACACTCACACAGGACCTTCAACGCCTTCACTGGTTCTGATTTGAAAGAGAGGTAAAGCTGGGTATCATCCGCATACTGATAAACACCCAGCCCAAACCCCCTGATGATCTCTCCCAGCGGCTGCATATAGATGTTAAAAAGCATGGGGGAGAGGACAGAACCCTGAGCCACCCCACAAGTGAGAGCCCAGGGGTCTGAACACTCATCCCCTCCACCACTTTCTGAACATGGCCCAGGAGAAAGGAGCAGAACCACTGTATGACAGTGCCCCCAGCTCCCAGCCCCTCAAGACGGTCCAGAAGGATGTCATGGTCGATGGTATCAAACGCTGCTGAGAGATCCAGCAGAACTAGGAAACAACAATACTAAGTATGCCTCAAAGTTGGGGGGCGGTTAGGGTAATCCTACCCAAATTCATCATGGAATTATAAGAACTTAAAAATCAGAGTTGTGGAGGGGGGCACAAGGTTCAAGAGTTTTCTAAGGAGATCTTCAACTCTAGAACTTTATACTCATTTTGTTTAATCATCTATAGTGGTTGCCTATTTGTTTCCAGGCTCAATTCAAAGCATTGGCTTTAAAGTCCTGGTGTATCTTATAGACCAATGTTCTGCCCTGCATTTCCATTCAGTATCCAAGGTCCTACTCCCAATTCCCCAGCTGTCACAGGTGGGTGCTCATGTGTCCTGCTTTGCAGAGGACAGTTGTATATTTGAAGAGCTGTCTGATCCCAGATAAAGAACAAAAAGTAATGAGAACAGGGACCTTAAAGTTGTCAGGACCTTAAACAGCACCTCAGAAACACACTGGACAGGTAGACAGATCACCTTGTCTTCCCAGGTATAATTAGGAATGTCTTCTGCTAACATCCTGGAGAGCTACTGCCAGCCAGTGCAGCCAACAATCTGCTAGATGGAGCAATAGTCTTGACTTAGTGTAAGGCAGCCTCCTTTTCTTCTAAGTACAGGAGTGCATGCAAAGTGCTCCCATACATGGGAGCTTTCATTTTCTGCTTTGGGCAGCAGAGCAATCTTGCACCCCCATGGAATGCCACTGTAGAGGACCTAAGCTGATGTGATGGGTGGTTTGTATGCAATGCTTTAGATCCTAACCATATGCATTTCATTCATATCGAAGCAGCTGTGGAAACTGCAAGAATGCAAAGCTGAATGCAAAGCATTTTGAAATGCAGATCCGAATTTAAATTCTCACAGATGCCAGTTTGGTAAATTACATGTTTTCTCCTTTTATATTTGTGTGCAACATTCAAGGTTTTGGACACAGCTGTATGTTCCTTAGAGCAGCGTTACAGAATGAACCATCTATTTCAAGCAGTAACTCGATACTAGAGTTAATGTTTATTACAGTATATAATAGAAGGTTGATGCACTGTTTCAGATATGAAATTTTCAAATGTACAGTAATAAAAAATCCCTCTGTATATTACTCAAAAGCAGTAATTTGCGCCAACAAATAATTTATAATTTTCTCCCTACTTAGCCAGAAGTAACACTTTAAAAACAACTCTGTTGACACTGCCTTGCTGAATTTTGCTGAACCAAAATACACTATATCCAATCTTATATCTATATCTATCTATCTATCTATCTATCTATCTATCTATCTATCTATCTATCATCTATCTATCTATCATCTATCTATCTATCTATCTATCTATCTATCTATCATCTATCTATCATCTATCTATATCTATCTATCTATCTATCTATCATCATCATCATCTATCTATCTATCTATCTATCTAATCTATATCTATCTATCTGGTGATAGATGGGGAAATGTGTCTTGAAAATGTCTCTATCGTGTTATATTATACAATATAAATAGGTCTGCAGTTTGCAAGAACAAAGAGACTTCACTCACACCTTCAGCTGTCACTGTTCATAACAATGACATACTCAGAATGTGGGCTTGAATATCAAGCTTTCCTTAGGGATTTAGAACTCTAAATAGAGCATTAATTTTTCAAAAGTTGCCTCTGCGCAAGAATTTCATTTAGTTAAAAGCTCAAAAAGCTTTTGTGCCAGAGTAGGAACAAAGTAGCAGATGAAGGAGTATTTCAATTTTTTTTAAAAAAAAATACACACGCACAAAGTGCAGGTTTTTTAAGAGGCTAATCTTTCTCTCCATCTCCAAAGCAACTCAAGTGGATAATGTGCAGTTTTTCAACATTTTCCCAATCATACTGCTCCATAAAATAAGAATTGGCCCTTAATCCCAATAACAATGAAGCCAGTAGAGATCCTTTTTCTACTCTAAAAGAATGGAACACATCTATGTGTAAGGGGGGGGGGGAGAGAAAAAGAAAGGGAAATCATAATCAACAATGAGGCACGTAGTTAAGAGGGAGGGAGTTTATCTTGCTCCCCAAGTCTAGTGTTTCAGGCTAGTAAACTGTTAGGAAAACACAGGTGCTTTAAAATTCTGTAACTCCATGTTTCAAGATATTAAAAAATGTAAAGCTGAGGGACAGATTTCCTCCTCCAGTCTTACTATCCACAGCCTGTATACTGTGTGGCGCACCTGAATGGGAGCCTCGGTTTGTATAGAAGATAATGAAAAGAAGCTGCAATCCAAGATAAGGTTGAGGAAAGCAATACCTCCATCCAACTGGAGAGACTGGTGACACTCAGAATCTGAAGGAGGGTGTGTGTGGAAATTGTGCCTCCTGCATCCCTATTTACTTTGTTCAATGGAACAGAATGGATAACACTGAGAACCAATCTCAAAATGATATTGTCTCCTCCTTTCCATAGCCCTGCCTTACATTCTACAGTGGTACCTTGGGTTAAGTACTTAATTCGTTCTGGAGGTCCGTACTTAACCTGAAACTGTTCTTAACCTGAAGCACCACTTTAGCTAATGGGGCCTCCTGCTGCTGCCACGCCGCCGGAGCACGATTTCTGTTCTCAACCTGAAGCAAAGTTCTTAATCTGAACCACTATTTCTGGGTTAGCGGAGTCTGTAACCTGAAGCATATGTAACCTGAGGTACTACTGTATTTCTAGAGAACAGTATAATATTGGAAACAGTGTGTCTATGTCAAGTTTCCCCATCTCCTAAGGGCCACTGCCACCATGTTCTGAGGTTTTCTCTCCTCCTACTGTAACACAATATCCTTTGCTGCAGTTTTAGTGATAATTATAATTAAATTAATTATTATAATAATAAATAAAAACTGTTGATAAGAAAATGCTACCTAATGAGATTCCACATGGTTCGTTCGTTCTTTCTTTCTTTCTTTCTTTCTTTCTTTCTTTCTTTCTTTCTTTGCTACAGACTTGGTCCTTCATTAATGCTTTTTAGTATTCCAGTCATGTTCAGAAGCTAGTTTAGGAGCAATTAGCTAAGGGGCATTCTAAATAAAGCTAGAATATGGCAACACACTTTTTGTGTCATAGATGTTTACCCGCCCCTCCCCATCAGAATTTACTAATAGGTTTAAGGCAGACTTCAGCGTTACACTTCACAAAGCAGGTAACAGATGTGTTGGTCTCAGAGCTTCCTTCCTAAATTGGATTTCTGTCAGGAGTGCAAAAGCAACAATCAAAGAAAAACTCTGTGACAAGTGAGATTTTCAGCCTGTGAAGGGAGGAAATTGTTGCTTCCATACTCGGTTGCATATTTCCATTCAAAGTTATTGCCTATTGTCTTTACTTCACAAAATTAGTTAGACTGCAAACACACATTGTATCAATGAGCGTTATTTCCCTTAACTCTGAAAGAAATACACCAGGGATGGAAGGAAATGTTATCTTCTAGGAATAGCATGCCTGACTTGTGGGCACAGGGCAAAGTCATTCATCTAATACCTGGCGTTCTTCAGGCTGAATGATTTCACATTTGCCTCAGAAATACTCAACCAAAACATCAGTTATGTTTTCATGAATACTGTCAGATATGTATCTTGAAGACAGATATGCTCAAGGAAAAAGTCATACTGAAATTCCTTTACACCTTTGGGCATGGGAAAAAGAACTTCACAATTGTCAGACATCAGAGATGCAAACTACTATAAATTAGCTGACCAAGATTGTTTCAAAGCATCTCTTCCTGCTTTTGTCCCAAGTCCAGAAGGCTTTGCAGTGAGCTTCATGCATACTGGCAATGCTTGTGACCATACCATATGTCATGTTTGCTTTGCTGTTGCAGGTCCAAATTACCTGCCAGTTGGGGGATCATTAGCTAACTAAAACATCTTGTGTTGGCATAATTGATAATGCTTATAAGCAAAGTAGTTAACAGTTCAGATTTGTGCTGCCTTATGTTCCACGCAAAAAAATGAAAAGGGAGATGGTCCAATGGGAAAAGAGATGGCATTTTAAAATTCCAGGCATAATAAGACTGGACATCCTGATGACAAGCCATATGCAGACCTGGGACTTTGAACATTCTTTGTGTCCTTGAGTTTGGGCCAAGTATAAGTTCCACAGTTCTTAAAAGTGGGGTGTGTGTTTTTCCCATAATCTAGCGTTTTAAGAAAATCTGAAGAACTTTTCTGGGAGATTTTTATTTTTCCCAACTTTGTGTCAGGCCCTGTAAAGAAGGAAACAGGAACTGGATCATCCAGAGCAGATGTTGTCAATGGGATACCCTTCAGATACTACTGGAACTACATCTCCCATCATCCCTGACCATTGCCTTGGCAGCTGATCTAGAGGATTGGTGCAAAGTAAGTAATATTATATACACACACACGTCAGTGCTTTTGCAATTGCCAAGTAGACCCAAAGCAGAGTCACCATCAGTGTTGCCTCAGGACTGCAATACCTTAAAGACCACTTCTCTCCACATGAACCTACCCAGACCCTGTGATCATCATTTGATGCCCCTCTTCATGCACCTCCTCCATGAAAGGTCCAGAAGGTTGCAACAAGAGAATTAGACTTTTATGAAGTGGCTCCCCATTTGTGGAATGCTCTCCCCAGGGAGACTCGCCTGGCGCCTTCAATATACAACTTTAGGTGCCAGGTAAAAACATTCCTCTTTAACCAGGCCTTTGGCTGACTAACATCCTAAATTGTACCCTTTTAAATGTCTTTGTGGGAGGGGGTAGAGAGTGGGGTGTTATTGGTTTGTTTTTATTATGTATTTTGTGTTTTCATCTTGTATTTTTATACTGTGAACGTCCCTGAGTTCTACAAAAGAATGGCAGGATACAAATTTAAATAATCATCAACATCAATATTGTCATCAATATACCGTCCTCATTGTTCACACTGTCTAGAACCTTGTTACAAGGTGGTTGCAGAATGACAAGCTTTTCATATGCATTTGCAAACTTGGTGTGATGTTTGCTAAGCTTTGAGTCCTGAACCAAAGATGATTAAACCATAAGTAGGAAGAGTAAGACGATTATCTTACTCTTGAGCCTTTGAGAAATGGGAATCTGTAGTCTTCCAAATATGGTTGGACAGCTCCCATGACAATTAGCCATGCTGCCTGAAGCTGATGGAAGCTGATAGTACAACCACATCTGGAAGGGCAAGGTTCCCTACAATGGAGCTATATAACCAGCCATGGTGAACAAAAACAAATATATAAAGAAAGTAAGTAAATTACTTACTTTTGTTGTATCCTCAATAAAAATAATAATTAGGTAAAGAAATTGCTTCGGTTTTAGATATTACTGACTGATCAGGCTGCACACTGCCCTCCATAATTACTGCCTCTGACCGCAAACCAAACATGAGGCAAATGGTATCGCACATGAAAGCTAAACTTCATCCCTAGCATCAACTGATTGCCCAGCTGCTCTATTCACTGTCACGATCAAGTTTTCTAAACTGTGACTGTCCAGGCAAAAATGTACAGGAATGCATGAAAGAAGCAATTTCATGGCTGAACAGCCTTGCACCATTGAGTCAGAAAATAGAGCTACACTCAGCTCACAAGATGGGCTTTGCTACCAATGGATGATCACTATAAACTTCCTCTGTGCACATGGGAAGTAAAAATAAATTTAAAAATCAAAAAAATCAGTGGGCATAGGAGAGAAAATTTGCTCCCTTTCCAACACAACACAACCCTTTAAAACCTGTAAAAAAGATTCCATGGGTTGTAGCTAAAACTCTACAAACAATCCAGTAGGAATAACCTATTCTCCTAGCACATATATTGTCATAATGTCAATCCTAGGCTGGAAATGATGATGATTGTGATGATGATGATGAATAGTAATAGTAATAATAGTAATAGTAATAGTAATAGTTACAGTGGCAAAGCCAGTATCATCATCAGTATTCATGTATTAAATAGTGGGTGCAGAGAGAGAGAGAGAGAACTAAGACCTCTGCTGTGAGATAACTATTTGCCAAGCTGTGTTATTTGGTGATACTCCAGGCTGAAATGCTTCATATTTCTTCAAACATGAGCTAGTGATTGAGGATGCCTGTCTTGTCCAGTGAGTTCATGGCAGTGGTGAAATTTGAACCAGTGACTTCCTCTTTCAAGAATTCTTCCTCAGCAAGAATACAGAAAAATAGATGTATGCAGTGCTTTTTTTCTTTAAAAAAGGGGGGTTTAAGGGTACTGTCATTTTGACTCAAGAAAATCACCATTTTATAGTTCAAATTGGGGGAAATAAATACAGTAAATGGACAAAAAGTACAAAGATTCACAAAATGTTTAAGGGTTTGTGTACCACTGCATCCCCCCAGAAAAAAGCACTGGGTGTATGTGTACACTAACTATACCCTGGTATTATCCAGGTTAAATCATAGTGATGTATACTATAAATAGAATGGAAATATGCAAAGGAGCTGCAGCCATCCAATACATGGAATTTGGGCTTCTTTGCAAAACAATTTGCCCAAACCAATTTAAAAAGGTGCTGTGGTAGCTAAATTACAAGTTCAGAACAATTTTTAAAATGCAAAGATACTTCTTATATTTAAGATGCACATCCATTGGTTCTAGCTGCATAGGCCAACCTTCAGACAGAGAACTTCAAAAATAAACTAACATATGGAGCACCATGCCAGTGTCTAAAATCCAGGTGCTTGCCTATCCTCCAGAGACAGGCTGTCCTCCACTGTCAAGCCATTATTAGACAAGTCTGATTTCCCCACAGCTGGTCAAGGGCAGCCCTTTATGAATCCAGCTGTCTTTGATGTGCACATTGAGAAATGCCCTCCTAAGATTGTTTCATCTGTCACCAGGCTGTGCTGCTAATTCTTCATTTGCTGAAACTGGCTGATTTCAGCCTGAATAGGCTGGAGGCTTTCCTGGATATTATTACAGTTCTGACAAATAACAAATGCAAGTGATGCACATAAAGTTCACCTGCAATCTGAGCAATGAACTGAAGCAAACAGCCTGCTGCAGTCAAAAGCAGACAAGGCAAGATAAAAATACAGAATCTTTATATTGACTGTGGTTCTCTGTGCCTCAAATTTGAGTTACCTACAAGCAGAGTAGGTAAATCAATACAGATTGTCTGCTGTGATGAATTTTTTGATCACAGGAATGCAGTGTGAAGAAGGAAAGGCTTTTGGTTTCGATTAGAGATAAGTGGATCCCTCTTATCCCACCATTTCACTATGCCTTGGGTTCTGCTCCAGTTGTCTTCTGGAATGTTGAAACAATATATTTTATGCATGTATGCACAAGCATGCACACAAACTCTCTCTCTCTCTCACCTACCACTTCCTCATAGAAGCTTAAATTCTTTTTTTTTTTTAATGTTGCCTTTCTGAAAGAATCGAAATTCTAGAAATTTATATAAAAAAACAGAAACAGAAAGAACCATTGGCTGTGAAGTTTCATTAATTCAAAATTCCAAAACTCAGGGGGTGAAATTAGGCAGAGTAGAATACTGCAGCAGTCTAGACAAGATAACTCTCCTCTGTTTACAAATATAAAAATTTCTGCCAAAAGCATATCTGTGTCTCTTGTGGATAATATATAAAATCTGTCTCAATATCTCTACACCATCTCAATCCAATGCTCCCGTATCTAAAGGATATAAGACAGAATCCTATTAAACAAAAAAATGGAAGATTCAGCCTTTCCTGACAGTAGAGATAGAACCCAGAACCCAGAGAGAACAACAGTAAATACTAGCCAAGGTCCCCAGTTGTGGGGTTCCGCAGGGCTCAATCCTATACCCCACGTTGTTTAACATCTACATGAAACTGCTGGGTGGGGTTCTGCAGAAGTTTGGAGTACGTTGTCAGCAGTATGCTAATGAAACCTACCTCTCTCCATTTCTCCTTTACATATGCAAGTGAGGCAGTGGAAGTGCTGGACCAATGTCTTGCCTCAGTAATGGACTGGATGAGAGCCAATAAACTGAAACTCAATCCAGAGGCACTGTTAGTGGGTGGTTCCCTAGACCAGATGGGTGGGAGATCTTGCTGGGGTTACATTTCCAAAAGTCAATGGGGAAAAGCCAGTTACAAGAAAGCTAATATGTATAACAAAGAACTCAAGAGTGACACTTTATGCTAACAATGAAGCCAGTTAGTAGACTAGACTGAGAAAATGTGCTGTGCCCAAAACTAGTTGATAGCCTTAGAGGAGATTTGAAGGCTATTCCCAGGACCAAACCCAACACTATAACCACAACAAGTAGTTTCAAATGCCAAAATCTCTGTGTTGTTCATGTATCATTTGAACCCTTCTGGGTGCTGGAATTCTATCCTGGTATAAGGATTCCATGCCATGCCATGCCCACCTTCAGAAAAGCTGCCAGCCAGCAAGCCTCCTCCTACAGTATGTTGCCACCCTAGTATTTATAGGTGGCATAGTGGCAGCTGGAGTAGAGACACTATGGGTGGGACAAACACAATCCAGGCTACCATTCATGTGCCACCATCCACTTCCTGTGGTAGCCAGAAAGAAACAGGAGCCATATTCCCCCTGGGGCATAGGCGCCGACTCCATGGGGCCTGAGGGGGCCCGAGCCCCCTCAAAAATTCGTTTGGGGGGGCTCTGCCCCCCCAATAATTTAAGAAAATTATTAGTTATATTATGCTTTGTAAAATCGCAAAATTATGTTGGTATTTTTTATTTTCCTTGTTTGACGATAGTTACCTTTTAAAATACATTCAGTAATGAGTTAAAATAAAGCCACTCCCGATCTAGAGAGGGGGTGGGGTTGCGGGCTCTCGACCCATCAACAATCTCGCAGGGCTGGCGTCAGCCCTGCGAGAAGCGGGGATTCCCCCTAGCTCATTAATATTCACCGCCCACGGAGGCAGCCAATCGGCTGCCGCAAAGGGCGGGCCCTCACAGGTTCACTTAAGGTCGGGGCAGCCCGGGGCTCGCCCCTTTCGTTCCCCAGCAGCAGCGGTTTGGAGGTCTTGGGCCCCCCCAATATTTTTTATAAGTCTGATGGGCCCCTGCCCCCCCCCCAATATTTTTTATAAGTCGGCGCCCCTGCCCTGGGGTGAAGTATTGTGCTATAAGATTAGGCAATAAAACAGGATGGGAAACCTGTGGCCCTCCAGATGTTGGTAGACTACAACTCGTACCAGCCCCAGGCATCAGGGCAAATGGTTGTGGAGGAAGTGAGTTGTAGTCCAGCAACATCTTGAAGGCTACCTGGGTGGCAGCAAGAGCAGAGCACCAGCTTTTTCAATAAGTAAGGTAGGTGTTTGGAGACAGGAGGCCCACCCCACACCAAAGGGCCCTAGATTTGTCTTGACTTGTCTGCTGGTCAAACCCTAAGGGCTATGTAAGTGAAGAATTGCCTTGAAGGTGTTACAGCAGCCTCTGACATGAGTAAAGTGTGTCATTTCTTCCCTGAAAAATCTAATTTACTATTGTAATGCTTTAATATGTGCTGACAACACATATTACATAGTGCGACTGATACCACATGACACATCAAGGCCATTAAAAAATGTCTCCCCCTCTCTTCATGCTGATCATACTAATATTCAATATTTCCATGTGTATTAGTTAGAAGGAATGTTTTCTGTGACACCTATTGAATTACTAGCAATTGCCAGAATTATCTTTCTCTGCAGATGCAGAACACCTACAGAGACACTGCTATATCTAAATGGGAAGAGCATGAAAAATGTGTTCCACGCATTACAAGAAGTGTCAGATTCCATGTAATGACAGCAAAGCAGAACTGGACAGGGCTGCTAGAGGTGTTGTCACTTCAAAATGGAAGGAGCTTTAATTCTCAGTTATGTATCACAACAGAATATAGAAAACCTTAAAAACCTCGAATGTTTTGAAGTTGCAGGACACTGTTAATAAACATTTGCATGTTTACAAGTTTACAGATGGATTGTGCACACTCCTCTGGCTTCAATTAACAGTTCCAGTCAACCACTGAAAGCAATGCAAAGCTCAGTATGGAATAATCAACAAGCATTCTCTGCAACCTTACTTCCATTCCCAGGTCTGCATAATCCAAATGAATACACATGCTGGCTAACCATTCATCAGCAAATTACCTGCTGCAGTTCCTTCAAGATGCCTGTCTGATGATATCTGCATGTATGCTCTAATCTTCTGACTACCTTAACATTTACACTTAACATCTGGCTCTGCTTGACAGGCATATATGGCATTTTCTAGCCCCTCAACTGAGTGCTACCCATCTCTTGCAGCTCTTACAACCTCTCAACTGGGCTTCAGTCTCCTCCCCAACCCAGATCTGCTCCTTTTAGCTCACCCCAGCTAAGCTAGCGCTACCATAACTCATCACAGGCAAGGACATAGCTGCTACTTTCATGCGAAACAACACACACACAAAATCCCTACAGCTTGCAATTTCTGTTCCAGAGAAATTTTGCAAACTGTGAAGTGGACCCTACCCTAGGTCAATTAAGGGTACTGACCTACAAGTTGTCAGATTTTCCCAGTTAGCTTCTGCAACATTACTAGGGCTGCCATATGTCTGGGTTTCAGAAGTCATAACGACATACCTATTCCAAGTGACATATTCAAGCATTTTTTACAGCCTGGGTTGGGATTTGTCACTGGTGTGAGAAGCTCCTCTAATTGGCTGGCTGGCTGGCTATTTTTTATTGGTTGTTCTTGAGTTTTTATCTTTGTTGGATTAATGATACTCCGTAATTTTGATTTGATGGGCCTTTTCTAGAAAGGCAGTTTAAAAATATCCAAAATAAATATGATAATAAAATAAAACAGATTAGAAATATTGGGAATGTCAATGCAACACACTGCAAAACCAAGCCAGATGTGTAAACTTACCCCTCTAGTCTTACATCAGGCAAACTTCTGTTGAATGCAATCATGTCACTGGCCATAAGATTAAACTGGTTGATTTTAAAGAGTTCTTTCATTTTTTCCTGATCATCTTTGGGGATGACAACTGCCTTTCCCATCTCTCCAGGTCCTTCTTGGCTTCTTGACATAACAGCTGTAACAGAAGACATCAAGAAAAAGCACATCCTTAACCATTCTGCATTGTTCTCATTATGCAGAAACTTCCAATCTATTGTTTTCTGGGTCTAAAGATAAGAAGCTGTGAGTTTAACTCTTCTTCATGTACATTCAGGTCCATATTTCATAAGGCTTCAGTCAGATCAATAAAAATGAGAGTTTGGGGAACACATTTTCTATTACCAGCATTCTGTGATGAAGTCATTACTTAAACTACTTATTCACATTCCATCCCTTCAAGGAGCTCAGGTTTATATGCATAATTTCATCTCATGTTATCCTTGCAGCAACCATGTGATGTCACAGCCCCAACAGAAATCCCCACCTGTGGCAGCCCTAGAAGGGAAGCCTCCACTGGTCCCAATGGGAGCTTTGCTTCAAAGACTAACAGCAACTTCAGTGGTGGGGTGCTGAAACCATGACAAAGGATGAAAGGGTTGAATCCATCCTCATCCTCCTCACCCCCCAGGTCCCCATGCACCTACCATTTACCGGTATATCTCTCTCCCTTTAGTTATAATATTTTTATTGATAAGTCAAGAAGCACCAACATAACAAAAAGAACGAACACAAAGAATCAAAACAGTGAACCATAAAACGTCACCTCCTGCAAGGACAACAGTACAAAAGCACAGTGCCTCTCCAAAGGAACAATAAAGTATTGACACACCTGCACCTGCTAGTTCTAATTTTAAAGGAGGAGGGGAAAAACACAATGCAACTTCAAAGTGTGTTACTCCAGTAGTAGTTTGGTGCTTCAAGCAATCAATACCAACATATTCAATATGACTTCACATCTGCACCCACAAGTTTCTTGGGCATAGACAATGTGAAGGGAAATGTTTGAAAATATCCCTAGGAGTTGTCTTCTTTATACAGTGGTACCTCGGGTTAAGAACTTAATTCATTCTGGAGGTCTGTTCTTAACCTGAAGCTGTTCTTAACCTGAGGTACCACTTTAGCTAATGGGGTCTCCCACTGATGCTGTGCCGCCGGAGCACAATTTCTGTTCTCATCCTGAAGTAAAGTTTTTAACCCAAGGTACTATTTCTGGGTTAGCGGAGTCTGTAACCTGAAGCGTCTGTAACCCGAAGTACCACTGTATTGTGAACAGAGAACATTTCTGCTTGCCCAAAGGCTGTATCCCCAATTTTTCACCAGTTCCCTCTACCAAGTGCAGCTGTACCTGAGGACTGAGGAACTCACCAGAATTGTATGTGATATGGTGCAAGGGACCATTTATTGCAAATATATATTTGTCTTTGTTTGAATTTATTTATGCACTGCAAGGACCTACGACAGGATACATACATTCAATAAAACATATTTAAAAACAATAAAGCATCACTTAAAATAGGAAAACTAAAAACTAAAAAAACTAAACAGAAAACATAAACTAAAAAGAAAAAAAGAAAAAAAGAAAGAAAAGTTTTTAAGCTTAAGGAAATTCGCAAAAAATTACATTTCCAACATGGGTTGCCATACGTCTGGACATTTCAGCACTTTCTGTTTCTGATGGCCAAATCACCAACGTATGGCAACCCCACTTAAAACCATAACTGAAACACACACAAAATATTACAGTAGAAGCCAATCAAAACTGATTCTTCTGCCCTATTAAAAGGGGGGGGGGGAGATTCATCTTGATGAAATAACAAGAATGCAATGACAATGCCAGATGCATCTCCAAGGGGAAGGATTTCCAATAACAGGGGAGCCACCACTGAAAAGGCCTTTCAATGTGCCACGACCACTTAATCAACAAAGGGCTTCCCCTGCTGACCTGAACATTCAGGTAGGCTTCTATGGGAGGAGGAGCTCCTTCAGATATTTGGGCCGCCAAGTTATTTAGGGCTTTGTATATACACAAACAAGGGATATACATAAATTTGATGATATAAATAAGTAACTGTAGCATGCTTGGAATTTGTTGAGTTTATGCTTCCACCACCTGTTGGTTCTAGTCCACCCTGGTTCATGCCACATTTGCAATGCAGCTTCCAGTATCAAACTAGTTGCACATGATTGGCTTGAAAGAAGTGCTAAGAGCCTTGCCCCTCCCTGCTCATGCAGACAGGGCAGAGAGAGGGGACTTATACAAAAAGGTGTTAAGGGCTGCACTATTCCTTGGAACCTCCAAAATGCCCTTTGGCAACATCCACAGAAGTTGTTGGAGTGTTCATTGAGTGAGCGTTGCATAGGATCCTGGGAACAGTGCTTTCTGGGACTTGGATGGGGAGCAAATTCACATATTTCAAAAGAAGCAGAGGCAGCCAAACAAGAGTAGGAGAGAAAAAACAATCCTGAAAACAGATTGAGAGTTTTGCATGAGCTACAGTTCTTTACATTTTAACAAATATTATATTTTATTAACTTTTCCGTAATACATGCACACTATAAATCGATTACTAAAAAACAGACAGCCGCAATTTCATTGATATCACGAACTAAATTTAATTGTTCTCATATATGACATTCAGCCCAGACATTCAACGGCTTAGTTTTTGTTCATTTTCATCCACTCCTGGCTTGCTTGTTAAATAACGCTGCAAACAGAATTACAATGTACAGATACATCATTATCAGCTAATGAACAGTGCAGCTAATGAGAAACTGAGCATCAGCATGCAACTTATTCTTTTTATCTTTTCAGGCTTGTTTAGTGAGCAGCTTCCTTACTATTGACAGTTTGTACGTACGTGACAAAATCAGTTGTACGTAACTTACTTATCATAGAATAGTTGCAACTAATCATCCTGTATAGCAGGTAAGAAGAACCTCTGACCCATGGAGTAAAATCTGGCCTGCAAGTGTTCCTAATTTATCCCATGGGGCTGTTTTCCCCTGCCATGCAAACATGTACCACACCTGACATCATATGATGTCATGTGTGGGGAATGTGAAGCCATAGCTGAAAAGGAACATTTGGAGTGTTACTGGAGCATCCTCTTGATGTGTGTGGTGTAGTGGTTAAGAGTGGTAGTCTCATAATCTGGGGAACCGGGTTTGTGTCCCTGCTCCTCCACATGCAGCTGCTGGGTGACCTTGGGCCAGTCACACTTCTTTGAAGTCTCTCAGCCCCACCCACCTCACAGAGTGTTTGTTGTGAGGGAGGAAGGGAAAGGAGAATGTTAGCCGCTTTGAGACTCCTTCAGATAGTGATAAAGCGGGATATCAAATCCAAACTACTCTTCTTCTTCTTCTTCTTCTTCTTCTTCTTCTTCTTCTTCTTCACTTTCAGGGCCAATGCCAGCACATTCATGCTGCAAATATTTCATATAAGGCCAACCCAGCCAGCTCATAATAATTTGTTCACATACCAGTGCACTTACGTGCATGGGCATATACCTTGCACTGGTATTCACAGAAAAAGCTAATTTTGGTTAATTAGCGATACTACTCTGGGATATTTACTAGATGAAATTATCCTAGACAACTGAGTACGGCAGGCAGGTTTGTGTTGACTATAACTGTTTTGCTAACTGACCAACAAGCATTAGTGTGTAGGAAATGTAAAGAAAATGAAGGAACATTCTTTCACCTCTGGTGGACCTGCCCTAGGGTGAAGGCCTTCTGGGAAATGATATATAATGAGTTGAAAAAGGTATTTAAGTATACCTTCACTAAGAAACCAGAGGCCTTCCTTTTGGGCATTGTCGGTCAGAAGGTGTTAAAGAAGGACCGAACATTTTTCATGTACGCAACAACGGCAGCAAGGATACTCATCGCTAAGAATTGGAAAACTCAAGATCTACCCACGCTGGAAGAATGGCAGATGCAACTGATGGACTATATGGAACTAGCTGAGATGACTGGCAGAATCCGAGACCTGGGAGAGGAGAGGGTCGAAGAAGACTGGAAGAAATTCAATACTTATTTAAAAAAACATTGTAATTTGGTCGAATGTTAAGAAAGGATGCTAGATCATAAACAATTGTGCACCACTAAATTAGATGGAATTAAGATGATAAGTAAGTTTGAGGAAAAAATATAAACCTATTCGAGAACTAACAGATTATATTTAAATGAACCTGACACAAGAGTGTAAACAAGATGATAAATTGCGGGCAAGAATTGACAACGATGCAAATGGGAGCGGGAGGTGTGAGGGAGTCCAAAGATGTTAAGAAAGTATGTTATGATATATGTTATTCTGTTTCCTTATCTTTGCATTTTTATTCAAAAATCTTAATAAAATATTCATTAAAAAAAACAAGCATTAGTGTGTGCAACTGCTGAGAGTTAGCAACAATCACACGAGAACTGAAATATTTAATTATGAGGGAAAATAATGGCTTTTGCTGTGGGAAATGCAGATGCATACATACACAGATCAAAAAGCATATACAGTATATATATATATATATATATATATATATATATATATATATATATATGCATGCATTACACAGGCAGCCCACCCATGTTGTCAGGACTATTTTCTTATTTTTAAGGAAATAGGAAAAGAGAAGTCTGAAGGCAGAGAATTGCCTTATATACAGAGAGACAAGGTGGAGTCCTAAGGACCCAGAATAACTGAAGGCAGAGATAGATAGAAACAGAAAGAGAAAAGCCCATTTGCAAAGCACATACCTTCCTGGTCTAGCAAGAGAGTGAAATTGGGAAAATAAAGGAGTCAACATGAAGCTAGAGAAATGCTATATTTACTTGTCTGGTGGTAGGAAGGAAACAGAGGCAACAAAATCTCTAGTTCTGCTGAGACTTATAACACTACATGAAGAACTATAGCAAGGCTAGATGAAATTGACAGGGGCTTATCATTTTAGATAATCCTTCCGTCTGTCAAAAGCGGCATGCTCCAACCAGAATGGCTCATCATCCAACCTCAGGGTGACTCTCCCTTATCGTCAACCATCAGCTCTTGGGATTCGTGTCAGAAAATTAAAAAGCATTCTCCTTTAGAAAGGCACATCAGAAGTCTTGACTAATTCTGAAGAAAATAACGGATAGGGAAGGATGTAACTAAGGTATTTAAAGAAAAAGAGGGAAATGAGCTAACTCTAGCAGCTGTCCATGGGGATAGGTATCTGAAAAAAGAAGCATGGAATGTTCCCCAAAAGCTGAACAAATTGGGGATGCAACATGCAGACAACTATAGGAAAAACCTATCATGAACCTCACCCTGAATAAAAAAGGGCATTTCACAAAGGGTCCAGGCTGGACATTAACATCATTATTTAACAAAATTTGTTAGTTCTTCTATATAGTTTCCAAATTGTCTATTCATTTGAGAGCCTAATGCATTCCTTTAAAAATGAGACCAATTAGATAATTATACCAAATCTCAACATTCAGTCAACTTTATTGACTGAAACCAATGTTGATTGCATGACAAATTCTAGTTTGAGTCTAGATACATTTGACAGTGTGGGTGGTAATAGCAGCAGAAACAACAACAACCCCCCAGTAAGGTTGTTGTAAGCTTTTCTGAGATGATGCATGTGTGCAACATATTCATATTTGCTGAATACTTGACATTCTTTGTGCAAATTTTGTCGTAGCGACAGTTATCACTGAGATTGCACCAAGACTGTGTTGCTCCCACAGCAGTCTGATCTAACTGCAGCAATTACATTGAGCATAAGCAGTAAGGCATTTGCAAACACAGGAATAACATATAAATAAGGTTATTACTATATACTAACGAACAATTATCTAATAAAGTTATGCAAAGAAGAGCTTAAGCAACATTTGCAATATTAACTGTGGTACTAAAATTATACTAAACTGACAGATCACATTTTAGCAAAACGCATTTATGTTTTAGATGTGTGCCAAATAAATGAGTAAACTTTAAGCCAACTTTTAAACAGCTGGGGGCCTGCCTAGATAATTTCTGTGTCTTTAGCTTTCCAAATCTGCTCATTAGTAATGACCATGTCTATAAAAGTATGCATTTGGACTACTGCACTGTAGACAAATGAAATTTATTGGGTAGTTAAATAATCATTGTGTTTTTAAGCAGACCACACTGATTTAAACTGTGATACATATTTTCAGCATTTTAAAAAGACTCATGCAGGTCGATACTGAAAACCCAGAGCACAACCTTTTGTCTGCTGGTACTTACAAATTACAAGAAATATAACAGTAGGAAAGTGAAGCTATTTCTCCAGTAATGATCTAAATGAGCTGTGAATTACCTAGATGAAATGAATGCAGTAAATGAAACACACTATCATTTTGCTAAGCAGGCTATGTAGTAGTATTGATAAACTGCAACCGTAATTGCCACATTCTTTCATTTTAAAGATTTGTGTGTGGCTCCACACAGAGTGTTCAATGTGACATTGAAGTGAAAAATACATGTAGCAAAACACACACACTTTATTTTCAGTGCCTCCCTGCTCAAAAGATGAAAAAAGAGGTAGTCTTTGCCTACAACTTTGGCCCATTTAGTGCAATGGTAACGTCACAGTTTTAGTACACATTACAGAAATTCATGCAATCCTATGAGAGGGAGTGGTATTCTGTGGCAAGGAGGCAAAACAGATGCAACTCTGGTTGGCAGAACTGACTATAATATTAAAAAGCATTATTTCCTTAAACAGTCACTTGAGTAAGCTGATGTCCCCTAACCTCCAATCTTGATTTTCAGAAAGCACTTGCCTCATGAAGAGAAAGGAAAATTCAGTTGTTCAGTACTGAAGGAGAAAAACTCTAGATATGCTGATCACATGTGTGTGATACTAGTAAAACGGCCTTTGTTTAAGTGCTGTTGTGCTCAGGTTCTGCCTGAGAGTTTCCCATGATCATCTTGCTGGCCACTGTGAGAACAGGACACTGGACTGTATGGGTCGTTGGCCTGATCTAGTAGGACTCTTATGTTTTCATCTTTATACCTTAAAGGATAAATAAACAATCATTCTAAATGGTCTACTTCACATATTAAAATAGAGTCTCAGCAATCTTCAGTGCATTGCTAATGGGAAAGCAGTGAAGCACTTCCATAGCAACCCTAGCCATAAAAAGGAGCTATAATCAAGGAGGTGGATCCTTCAAAGTATCAAGCCAGTATAGCACAGAAAAAGGCCAATTCTGATCCCCCCCAAAAAACCCCCTCATAATTTATTTCTACTATACATGCCAGACCTAGATGGGTAGATTGAGAACAGGGTTAGGGAACCTGTGGCCTTCCATAATTTTGCTGGACCACAACTCTCATAACTCTGACAATTGGTCATGTTAGCTGGGGCTGATGAGAGATGGAGTCTATATCTATTGGTAGATCTCTGGATGAACAGCAAACATTTCCAACTCTGAACTACAGCATCTGCAAAATCACTCCATTCTCCCAAATTAAACCGCTGAAATTTGGAAATCTGTGGGTAACCAGAAGTAGATTTTTTTGTGGGGGAGCACTGTGAGCTCCATTCAGTTCTGGTTCTTGAAACAAATTCCTGGGCTTGGGATTCCTTGTGTCTTCTGCACCAGGGTCTGGTGGGTGAGTCTCAAGGTTCTGGTAAAAAAAAACCCAAAGTAAAACCCACTTTGGATTTTGAAGTCTGGCCATCCTTAAACTAGAGAACATGTTCACTGTTAAAGAGTCAAGAGGACTGTCATTCCTCAGATGTATACATCTTGGCACAGGAACCATTACTAAATGCATACTTGACCTTTTCTTTTTTAAAAAACAGATCCCCCCTCTGTCTAGTGAGAATAGATCTTTTCACCTGGCTCTGGTGAAGAAGGATGAATGATAATGGAGTGCTCCAAATGCCTCCAAGCCCATTGGTACTCTGTCTTGTAGAAAGCACCGCACAGATAAAAATATTCAAAGCACAAAACAAACTGAGATAGCTGTGCTGTTTCCCTCCTCTTTTATTTCTCCCCAAACAGAATTTCTGCATCTTCCCTCAGCAGTAGGAGCCTTCTTGGCACTTTTCAATGTGGCTTTGTACATATAACCATCAAATCTTCTGAAGACATACCTTCATAATAATGCAGTGTTTTCATTGCTGAAGAGCACAAAGAAGTGTGTGTGCTTTGTCACCTGTTTTTCCTTTTTTGCTGGGCATTTTCCACAGTAAAGCTAACTGCCTAAATCTATGGTTACTGGTGATGAATCCTATACCAATCAACTCTTAGATAATTAAAACAAACACATGTTGTGACTGTTAAGAGATGCAACCTTAACAGAGCAAGGAAGCAATTGCATTATTTTAATTGTGTGCACACAGAGTATGCATATACTGCAACTGTCATCCTGAAGCATATACCGTATTTTTTTGCACCATAACACTCACTTTTTTCCTCCTAGAAAGTAAGGGGAAATGTCTGTGCGTGTTATGGAGGGAATGCCTACGGGTGGCATGCCTACGGATTTTCCTCCTCTAAAAACTACGTGTGTGTTATGGTCAGGTGCGTGTTATAGAGCGAAAAATACGGTACTTTTCATTGCTACTCTACTTTTTCATAAATAGATAAATTGACTATGTGTCCAAAGACTCCCTAGAAAGCAGTGATCCTAGACAGGGCACAGGCAACTGACATTAATTGCAGTTCACAGTAGAATATATTGAAAACAAATACTGATCTATATCATCCAGCAAGGTAAATATACAATGACATATCATATCCTATGAGCTGGGCACAATCCAATTCACACCAACCCTAGTTACACCCATTGAATACTTTTGATTAAATCTATACCAAGAGTGTGCTTTGTGCAATGTTTTGAGTGAGCAGAGTATTAAGATCAACAGTTGAGGTTCACCTGGTTGTGCCACATTTAAAGCACATCTGTAATGTGACAATCAGAGAAAAGACTTATTCTGCCATGGCACTCCAGGTGTGGAATGCCCCATCCACAAAGCTTTCCAAACTTCTCATGTCAGTGACACACTTCTTAGACATGCATCATTTTGCGACACAGTAGTGAAGTTACTGTGGGGGATGCGGGTGGCACTGTGGGTTAAACCACAGAGCCTAGAACTTGCCGATCAGAAGGTCAGCGGTTCGAATCCCCGTGAGGGGGTGAGCTCCCGTTGCTCGGTCCCTGCTCCTGCCAACCTAGCAGTTCGAAAGCATGTCAAAGTGCAAGTAGATAAATAGGTACCCCTCCAGCGGGAAGGTAAACGGCATTTCCGTCTACTGCTCTGGTTCACCAGAAGCGGCTTAGTCATGCTGGCCACATGACCTGGAAGCTTCCTCGGCCAGTAAAGTGAGATGAGCGCTGCAACCCCAGAGTCTGCCATGACTGGACCTAATGGTCAGGGGTCCCTTTACCTTTAATGAAGTTTTACTAGAAAACTGGAGGTTAAACTAACCCCTTTCCAGCCCCTGATCACAGTGAGGTTTTTTTTGCACCATTTTTTTTTTAATTGCTATTTCAGCAGACATTTCTAAGGGCTTAATCACCTTGTATGGGGTTTTGATGATAATTTCTGTTACTAATTATGTTGTGGTTTTATCTACTCCTCTTATCTGTACTTGTATTTTTGTCAGTTGTAGCTCTTGGTTTTAAAATTTTAATGTACCCTGCCCTGAGACCTTAAAGTGATAAAAGGTTTTTTGTGTAACAAATAGGGGGAAGGATTAACCCTAAGTGTGAGCCCCATGCCATGCTATCAGCCTCTGAAAATATGCATCACCATGTGTCCTGCTATGTCCTCCCCCCAACCACCACTAGGATGGAGGTAGGGGAATATTGGGCAGGATTCAACTAAGTTGTTGCATGTGTAGGACAAGGTCCACTCATGCAACAAGACCTTCCCCCCCTTACATACCCCCTAAATCTGCTCTGGAGGGTTGGGGTAATTTCTGGTAAAGTGTATTTCTACACTGAGCGGAAAGCCCTTACTTAGTAGCAAGGGAGTAGGTGAATTGCTGGGTGAGAATAGGCTCCAGTGAGGGCTTTCATTATGCTTTAAGTGGGGAAGGGGAGAGAAAGCAGAGCTGAGACCGATATTATGATAGCTGTAAGAAGAGTATTCTCACAGAGCAATCCTAACCCAGGCCCAGTGTAGTGTAGTGGCTGGAGTTTCAAATCCCCTCTCAGCCATGCAGCTCTGGGTGAAAACTCCAGGAAGATTTAGGGGAGTGCACTGCTGCTTTCAATAATTTAAAATCTTTGGTTGCTAGCCAGATATTGTTGGATTCACAACAGGATGTGCTGCCTGAGGCTGATGAGAGTTGGAGTCAAATAACATCTAAAGATTAGCTACCCTGTTGTAGACCTAGCAAAAACTTCCTTTAGCCATCCTATGTCTTGACCGGTTTCATTAGCACAGTTGACCCTGTACCTTATATTCCATATCATACAGCCCCTCCTGATGTTAAGACCTGTGCTGTTTTCCCCAGAGTGCTGCCTCTGAGTAGGTTGGTCAATAGGAGAGGATTCACAGCAACAAGTACAAAACAGTAAAGGTCAGTAGGCTAGGAGCTCAAATTCATAGCCGGATATGGTCTTTATAGTTTATCAAGACGTTTATATTTGAACCAGACCAAACAGCTAAAATACGGTTTATGGGAAAGCGCCTGCATTAGGCTAATTTTCTTTCACCTTTAGGAGCAAATCAAAGGCTTCTATTTTAGAATTAACCATAGTTTGAGTGTCATGTGAATGGTAATGATGAGACAACAGGACAAAGATTTACCTAATATGGTTATGTAATCCTCAAGATGTCTGTAAGGTTTGTAGTTTTTATAAACGAACACTAAAGTTGCAGGGATTTTATTTAAAGGAACTGTTTATGTTTAACACATTCTGAAATCTCTAACCCTCAGAATGCTGACTACGGACATGGACAGCATGTAAAATAATTTTAGAGCTGAATGCCCAGAATTTCCTGCACAGTTAAATAAACTGTTCCATATTAACTACTCCCCAAGCTTTCATAATGACATAGTAAAGACATTATTTATGGAACTTATCAGTAGCTAGTTTGCTGAAGCCAGAAAAGTAAATCTTTAATGCAGCATTGTTCTCAGTTTCAAATCTACATTTCCTTTCCCAAGTAAGCTTCTTTATCTTAAATATATATATATATTTAAGAAGTCAATGGTCTAAAATAGGCATCGGCAAACTCTGGCCCTCCAGATGTTTAGGACTACAATTCCCATCACCCCTAGCTAACAGGACAGTGGTCAGGGATGATGGGAATTGTAGTCCCAAACATCTGGAGGGCAAGAGTTTGCCTATGCCTGGTCTAAAAACTAAACACGAGTGAATAATTTTGCCCCATTTCATCAGTAGCAAATAAACAGCCCTCCCCAGCACTTCAGCCTCCCCTTCTGCTACAAGTAATTACAGAATCATAGGATGGTAGACTTAAGAGACACCCCAGGGGTCATCAATACAGGAATCACAGCCAAAGAATCCCTGGCAAATGGCTGCCCAACCTCTGTTTCAAAATCTCCAAAGAAGCAGAGTCCACGATCTTCCAAGGCTGTCCATTGCACTGCCAAACAACTCTTACCATCAGAAAAGTATTCCTCATGTTGAGTCAGAATCTCCTTTGTCATGGTTTGAATCCACTGGTTCATGTCTTGCCCCCTGGGAGCAGCGGAAAAACAAACTTTCACAAGCAACCTTGCATGGCATTCACATGACAACAGCGATTTCATAGGAGGCAGATCAATTATCTGCATCCTCTCGAATGCAACAGGATTATCTGGCAAATAAGGGTGCTTGAGGTCAGGAATAAAAGAAAATGGATGAAAGCTTATCGTAATGGATTACGATGCGAATGTGGAATCAGTGCAGGTTAAAGCACAGATACTCTATATCAAAGCAATTTGTATTATTTCCATTCAAGATGAAACAACAGTTTTTAACCCTGCATATTACACCATTATCTGGCAGCATCTGCTCACTAAATATATGCTGCTGCTCCCATCGCTTCAATGTAGTGTATGCACAGAGGACGAGGTTCAGATATTGGAAGTCTAGGTTCAAATTCCTGCTCATCCACAGAATTCAATGGTTGGTCTCCAGAAGATCCCAGTTTTTCTCAGTATTCTGGTTATCTTTCTCCCCCATAGAACAACTGAACAAATTCCCTCTTAGTGCTACTAAATGACACAGTATCTACCCCTCATAGATTGATAACTGATGCAGAAGGCTCACTGTAGGGGGACAGTAAATTCATTCTCATTCCTAATTGTAGTTGCTTCCCTTCATCCAACACAAAGTCAGTGGAATGTGAAATTGACTTGACTTGATTGCAAGCATCTTCTTGCCAGGTCAATTTACTGTCAAGGGAAACCTTTTTTTTCTTTTTCTTTTAAGAATACAGTGGTACCTCAGGTTAAGAACTTAATTTGTTCTGGAGGTCTGTTCTTAACCTGAAACTGTTCTTAACCTGAGGTACCACTTTAGCTAATGGGACTTTCTGCCGCCACCATGCGATTTCTGTTCTCATCCTGAAGCAAAGTTCTTAACCCGAGGTACTATTTATGGGTTAGCGGAGTCTGTAACCTGAAGCGTCTGTAACCTGAAGCATCTGTAACCCGAGGTACCACTGTACCAGAGGGCATAGCTGAGAGAAAGAGGGAACCTTGCACTATTTTTTCCTCTCTGTCTTTTTAAAGCACAATGCATGCAGATGTATCTGTCAGTGTTTGTAAAAAAACAAAAACAAAAAGAAAGGGTTCTGACCTCCCTTTGTCACCTCTCCTGGTCCTCGGACCCTTGTCGGCATAAAAGAGTCCACGAGACGAGTATCCTTCCAGAGTACTTCCTGCTTTTATTCTTAAAAGTCTTTCTGCAAAAGCGACTGACCAACTGTACACACATCAACACTACCAGCTTTCACTAACCAACCAACCAACCCAACAACAAATTAACATTTCTCACTCTATATATACAAGTACAACCCAGTGCAGGTCGCTGACTCATGCTGACCCAGCTTTTTTAAGCATTAAAGAAACAGCGGCCAATTTTTAGTCGTGACAGTATCTCTATATGGAGGCACCCACCCTTAATTTTTTTAAAAATAAAAAAACCCTCTACAAATACTACTAAGGGAACACTAGATAATGTGAATAGAAACAGGTGCGTTGACATGGCCACTATTAAATACATATCTGTTTTACATATGCACACACATTGCTACTGCAGCAGTGATGGTGGTCATATTGCTGGAAGCTAGCTTTTTTTCTTCTTCGTCGGGGTTCTTACTGAAGTCCTACAGTAGGGGTGGGGAACCTCAGGCTCAGAGCCTAAATGCAGCCCTCCAAGCTGCTCTGGCCCTCATGGTCTTCCCTTTGCGAACCCCTTAACCTCCTTGATGGTTTTGGCCTGGCTGGAATGCATCCTTCAACAGTGATGTCATCTACTTCCTTGAAAAGGGGTTTTGTGTGGGTGTACACACACCTCGGACTTTTGCACAGCTGGAATATAGCCTCATGCCAGGGTTGACAAAGCACCACATTTCAGAAATCCCCCCCGGACGTCACTTCTGCCTTTGAAATACTGGTAATGTCCAGAGAAATCCAGATGTATGGCAGCCCTAACTCATGCGCTCATCCTATGCTGTTCCACAGGATTCCCCAATGCTCAGAAACAGCTTTTCAGGAGGTCTGGAAGGCTTTACTGGGCACGAAGGAAAGGTGAAACCAGGTGCCCAACCTTGAAGAAGTGTGTTTTCCCTTAGTGTAAAGCCTCTGTTGAATACAAGCTATAAGCCTCAAGCCAATTATGATAAATTTTGCAACTTCTCCTTTCAACTATGTCCTGAACACACAAAGTGATTTTTTTTTCTTGTATCTCTACATTCAAGAGAGTCATCATGTTGGGAACAAACAAATGCTAAACAGGCGAACAGTCACGTTGTTACTGAGGTTCAATAAAATTGTATCAGCTATCACTAAAATCGACAGATATATCATTTTTATATGATCACTGCAAAACTAAAATTCTAACTAAGCATATCTTCAAACATGCTTCAGGCACGTTCAAAATAGTACGATTTTTGGATGTATTTGTCTATTAAAAACAACCTCAAAGCAACAACAAAAAATTAATGGTTCATCTCTTCAATGACCTTTCAGTTCATGCAGGGATAACAGCGCTGACTCAAAGCATGTCTACAAAGGATGAAAATGTAACTTTCCATGTTCTCTGCCTGGAGACACATTTCATCATCTGTCACAGGAGAGAGGCTTCCTTTGAAGATGAAATATCACATTCACAAGGGCTTATTACAAGCGCTGAGATTTTTGGCAAGTTGTAGGAGGAGAGAGTCATAGGGGCTGAAAAGGAAAATTTGTCTCACCTGTGAATATTCACTTTCTGCGAGACTAAGGGATGGCAGCCTTCACTTTGGGGAAAGCCCCTCTTCTTGGTCAGAGGCAAACTCAGACATCAAGCAGAGTGGTTCCCATAGACATCAGGCCATGTTTGAAGATGGAATAAAATTTGCTGCAGCAGGCAGCCCTGAACATGCAGCCCCTGCAGAAAAGGACTGTAGGCTGCACACCAAGTCCTACAATACACTTACAGACAGCGAAACTGCTATTTTAAAAGCCACAGACTACTTTGAAAGAGAAAATAGAGAAGGCATTAAATAAGTTTACCCCCAAGATTCTGCCTAGCCTAAAACCCCAGAAGAACTATGTATTCATTCCAATAGGAATTCACCAACAAGACAAAATTGCCTTTCCCCAGATATGCTAGAGTGCTGCAGCCTTCATTTTTAGGATGTTGAAGAGCAGTATATCTTTAGGGTGGGTCCCAATATGCTTTATACCAGATTAGGTACAAAGTCTCAGTTGTATCCCATGTTTTGGGAAAGAACCTTTCTTACAATGCTGCTTACAGTAATATATAAATCAAAACACATTAATAACACGATTATAGTAAAACTGAAATAAAACCACAATATTTAAAAAAATGGCAGCAGGTGATAACATTAAAATAGCATGGAGTCCAATAAAACCAGAGATCACAAAATAAAGCAGCAGCACAGTAACAGCACCCCAATAAAAATCCTAAGCATTATGAAATAGCAATGGTAAACAAATATAAGATTTCAGTGCCCACTTAAAAGCCTGCAATGACAAAGCCTGTCCTAACTGTAAGAGAGTCCCTCCCTCCCCAAAAAGTGAGGCCACTGTCCATATGCTGCTAAGGTAGTAACTCTCCATTTGGAGAGGAATCTTACTATTACCTATTGGTGGCTATGAGTCACAATCACTATATGGAACTTTTATGTTCAGTGGCAACATGCCAATGAACGCCAAGTGTCAAGAAGCAACAGCAGGAAAAGGTGACTGCCTTTGTGGCCTTCCCAGGAGGCTCTGGTAGAGCAGTATAGGATTCAGGATGATGCACAAGATAGACTTTTAAGCCTGATCCTGCAAAGCTCTTCTCAGGTCCATGTGACCTGATAAGCTCCCTTAATCCAATTTCTGAGCCACCTGCCAATAGAAGAAGATACTTTTGAACTGAAAAAGAAAGAATTAAAAGGCTGAGAGGAACAAACAATGTTTTTTTTCAAGGGAATGTTAGATTGGTATATGTAGAAATAAGGAGTCCTTTGGACAAGCTGTGTCCTTCCTCACATTTGGATGGGAGGGGATAAGAGAGAAAGTTGACAATGCTTATATCCTGCAGCTTGTAGAAGACAGAAGACACCTACAATACCACCTACAATGTGGGGAAGATCTATAAATGTTTAGCACCAAGTTCTGAAGAGAGTTTCTAAGCCTTCCTCAGAGTGGGAACCATGTGAGGATGCTAATAGTTTCAAAGTACGTTCAGCCAAACATGCTTAGGAGCTACCACCCCTACAGAACTTGGTGCCCAACATAAGGGAATGCAGATACTGCCTGTGAGTTCAGAGCAGCAAACAGGGATACCAGAACCTTTCTGAACATTCCCAGAGTCAAGATATGAGATTAAAAGGCAAGGCCTAACACTGTAAATATTGAGGAGAATATACAAAATGTAGGTACCTTCTGAGAGATGGGTGAGTTGGAATATAAAAAGTACGCCCTAGAAAATATTTGCAATGCATTGGAAGGAACTAATCTCAGATGTTCAGCTGTGACTTAGAATTGTGGAGTTGGAAGGAACACTGAGGTTCATCTACTCCAGGCAACCACAACCTTTGGCCCTCCAGATGTTTTGGACTACAATTCCCATCATCCCTGACCACTAGTCCTGTTAGCTAGGGATCATGGGAGTTGTAGGCCAAAACATCTGGAGAGCCGCAGGTTGGGGATGCCTGATCTACTACAACCCCTGCAAGGCAGAAATATACAGCTATCCCATATAGGGATCAAACCTGCAACCCTAGAGCTATCAGCAGCATGCTATAAACAACTTAGCTATTCAGGCTGCTTAACTATTTAATGCAAAACAGAGATAATGTGTCCATGTCAACGAAGAGAATTGCACTCCCCAACATTAATATGCATTAATCTTACTAAGGCATATGGAAATCTCACAGAGAATGGAGAGACACAGGACTCATAAGTGTTGTTAGTGTGTTGCCAAAGCTTCCTGAGGGTGTGTGTGTGTGTTTGTATATATGAACTGTAGGTTTTTTGTATAAAATTGTTAATGGTATAATGTGTTTGTTATTTAATGTGTTGTAAATTGCTCGGAACCTTTGGGTACTACTCCTAACAACAACAACAACTTTCCCCTTTCAGCCAAATGATTTTAGAGAGCAGATAACTAAGGCAGAAAAGGCAGCTGGAAACTAAAGGAGACAAAGGGATGCTAGTGGCCCATTCATTTTTGTTCAGTCAATGAGAACACACACGATGCAGGCAAAACGTGGAGGAGAGAGGATTTCCAGGCTGCAGTCCTGCCTCCTCAGACTTTCCAGGCTGCAAGGCCATTTATTTATGTTTCTATTATAGGTTGATTAAGGCTACTGAGACATTCAGAGAAGGGGAAATAGCAACAGCAGGAGATTAAGATGATTATAGATTTTATTTAATAATAATAAAAAAATACATCTTGCTCTTCCAGCCCAAATGGGACCTTCAAGGCTATAAAATAGATAAATGACAGAAACTAACTGGAACCCAATAAGTAAACAACTACAAATCTCCTGCAGAACCGAGGCCATTGTTTCTCTGTGAAAAAGAGTCTCCTTTCTGTTTTAATCATTTCTAACAAGCCTTCTGTGGCACACTCAGATCAAGCCTTGAGGATACCTGGTTTTCTCCTCTCTTATTGACATTAGAATTAGAAGCAGATTTTCCATTCAGAAGTGATGCTACAATCTGAGGATCTAGCATGCCATTTATAGACATGACTTAACTTAAGGTCATTAATCTCAATGGACCTACCCTGAGCAGGACTTAACTGAACACAACCCATAAGAACATGGGATAGAATTCAATGTAACTCCAAGTGGGATATGGAATGAGGTCCACCCAAACAATAGGACATTTTCCCTCTCCTCCCTCTGTGCACACCCTCATACACATACCCTAAACCTGTTCTGGGCCATCTGCCCACCAAAAAACACCACCTCCAGAGCAGATTTAGGTGGCATGGGGGTAGGGGGAGTGCTAGGGGGTGGAGGAAAAAGTCCCATTGTGCAAGCAGACCTCATTCTGTGCACACAACAACTTAGTTGCATCCCACGCCCTAGAGGAGCCTGTTGAAACAGACTAATGGCCAAACTTGTACAGCACCCTGTTGTCACAATGGCCAACCAGATGCCTGTAGGAAGCTGCAAAGATAATGACTCGCAGATGCATTGGTCTTCCTTTAGAAGTGGAAGGCTGTATAGGGAATAGAGAGGAAGGGTTTTTTCTGGCTTGATGTACTCGATATGATTATATCTATGATTATATTAAGGCTAGGTACTTAAAAAGAACTGAAATCCAGGGAGAAATTCACTTGAGAAGTTTTGAAGCACAATACAGCAATATGTATATAAGCACAATTTATTCTTTATATCCACAAAGATGTAGTGGTCAAATGACCAGACCCCAGAATCGTGTAAAATAGTATATGGACTTGTGTTATATGCATATCAGACAAACTGATACCAATATCGTGGCCATGCTATTTGGATAGTGTACACATGTTTATTTATTAGATAATGTAAATGTAAGGTATTTAAAAATTTCTCATTCCACACAGTTAATCAATATTTCATCTTTAATTGGCAAATAACTGATGAAATGAACTGAAAATAATTTCAGCACATATACACCAACTAGAATTAAACTGGATTTTTTGTTCATAAATTAAACTCATAGTGATGAAGCATGTCAAGAAACATTAATGCAATATTGAATGCTAGCTTTTATTTTAGCTTTCCTATTTCCCGGTTGCCTTTCTGTCATTACCAGCACTGTGTCTTTCTTGACACAGCTTATGCATAATGCAATTCCTAATTATCATCACTGACTTACTTCATTTTATCCCAACACTAATACGAGGCACAAAATCAATCCTTTCTTGCTGAAAACCCGGATGGTTTTTTCCCCCAAGTGCAAAGGAAAAAGGGGCAACATTCAACTAAATAACTGTGCGAGTAGAATAGGAATTCCCCCCGCCCATGTGCTCTGCATCATCTCCAAATCTGCTCCAGAGGGTTGGGGAAACATCCAGTTTTCAGAAGGAAGGATGTGCCATAGCAGAAGCAGAAATTATTTCCCCGACAGAACATTGCCCTTTGAATACAACCCAAAGAAATTAAACTGTCAGCCTCTGCCCCACATTACCAGAGAACTTCACACAGCCATGCTTCAGGAACTGGGGTGTGAGCGTGTGCTTATATAAAATTTAACCATTAGGGCCCAGGTGGCTGTCAGTTTCAACCTCCATAATCTATTGTCGTTTCAACAAAGATGTGCTTTTTGTTAGAAAAGTAGACATCTGAGGGAGTCATAAGGGAAACAGCTTTGCAGCTCTAAGTGCCTCAGGAAGCACTGATCACTCCCTGGACCAGAGGTGGATTTAATGCTAGACAAGCGGTGCAGTCGCACCGGGTGCACAAACATAGAGGGTGCCTTCTCAAAGCCCAGTAAGTGCTTGTCAGCCTTCAGGAAGGAGGTGGGAAGGCTCTGGCAGGGTCCTAGAGTCCTCCTGTCTCCTTCCCAATGCTAGGCAAGCTCTTACCAGGTTCTGGGAAGGAGGTGGGAGAGCTCTAGGACCCTGCCAGAGCCTCTTGCCTAAGCCAGCACCATGAGGGCTAGGGATAGGGCATCAAATGGCCTTGCACAGAATGGCAATTTAATGAGGTTCACCCCTGCCAGGATCCACTCAGCCAATTTCCAATGGCTAGCTGTAAGAAGTCAAGTTGGGGAAAGGGAAAGGCAGGTGGCCATACTTCTTAAAGCAACTTGTCTAAATCCTCCAGCTGCAACAAATTTAAGCTGGTACAGTACAAATGGATTAAACAGTGCACTGTGTGGCTCCAGGGAACTTGCTCAAACTGTGGCATCCAATTCTGTCCAAATCGAAGTGATTTTGTTCCTAAAGTGCCTCAAAAAGTTGTTACAGCAGGTTGCCAATGGCATCAGAGCAATGACCTCTTGGCCAGATGAAGAAGAAGAAAAAGCCCATTCACCACACAGAATAACTCTGAATATAAGAATCAGGCCAGTGGCCCATCTAACCTAGTATTCTGTTCCCTCAGATGCCTGTAGGAAGACTGCACAAGAACATTCTGCCCACCTACAGTTCTGAGCAACTGGTATTCAGAAGCATAATATATTCAGAAGGATACTGTGTGTGCCAGATGGCTGCTTGTGGATGCAGGTGTTAAGTGAGGTTCAGACTAAGATTTATGCCACTTTGCTCTAGCCATCAAACCTAATAGAACTGGTACTGCACATTCCTCAGTAGAGATGGCACTGGCAGAAGGGACTCAGGGGGCCTGTGCAAGGGTGAGGAGCTTTGGCCAACCCTGAATTCACTGGCATGCACCTCAGTCATTTTACTTGTGAAGCCAGCCTTGCAACACAGTTAACATACTGCTTCTCTCTATATTTGTCCCAGCCTGAGGCTTATCAGATTTCAAGGCCTGATAGGAGGAGTGACAAGCAGCTGTCAAATTAATGCAGTGGGCGGAGGAGATGGAGGAGGAGGAGAAAACTGTATGCATCACTTCCATAGTGCTAAATTGCATAAGGCTATCCTTGTCGCAATAGGTACATCATACAGCAGATTGCTACTGAGTGTGCTAATTGTAGCTTCCTTGCAGTCTTCAAAATCAGCATTAAGTGTGTAAAGCAGGTGCGGTGTTACCAGAAGGGAAATCTGGAGCTACTGGTAAATCTATGGGCAGTTTATAGTAGATCAGTAAGGATAACAGTAGCAACAACAATTAAGGCTCTCCTCCAAATGAATAAAACTATGAGTGGATTTTTGTGTGAGAGAACTATGAACTCAGTTCTCTCCATGTAACTTATGTCTAAGAATGGGATCTCCTCTCCTTCTACATGGCTCCAGTGGATCTTGGGGTTCAAGTAAAAGTAAAAAGAATTAAATTATGCAGTCTTGAAGTCTGCCCATCCCAGTGCAAATATTACTACTTGAGCTGCATTGGATGAATTTGATTAATGGTAACTTGAAAGGAAGGCTTCTTACAACTTAGGTTTTTTTAAGGTATTTTTAGTTACCAGTACAAATCTGCAAAAAAGCTAATCACCAGTCGGTCTCTAGTATCCCACTTTCAATTCCACAGGATCCCATTTCCAGCTTGCCAAGTGACTTATTTCAGGCTTCCTCATTCTCGGCCCTCCAGATGTTTTGAGACTACAATTCCCATCATCCCTGACCACTGGTCCTGCTAGCTAGGGATCATGGGAGTGGTAGGCCCAAAACATCTGGAGGGCCAAGGTTGAGGAAGCCTGACTTATTTCATTTGTGGTTTAAATGCTTAGGCATTTAATGCTTAGGCATTTAATGCCATGCATTTAATGCCATGCTCTTCTGATCGCTCCATCAGCGCAAGCATTTCTGCTTGTCTGGTGACACAATCCCCCTCTCCTCCCACCTCCATGCATTGTTCTGAGTGGGTGTCCTGAGCCTCCTGAATAGATTTGAGTGAGATGTGGGGCATATAAGAGAAGGCAGGGGAGTCCCACTGAACAGCAGAAGTCTTCTCTGGCTTCCCCTAGCACACCAGGTTAGTTGAAATCCAGTTTGCTGAGATGCCACTTCCAGTACCCAACCACATGGAGATGCTAAGAAATCAACCTGCTCACAGAACACTCACTCCACACAGAATTCATTGTGACTTACCACAATGGCATCAAAATGGCAGGAAAGATTCCCGAAGAGGACAAACAAATTCACATTAACATCCTGTCACGTAGAACAAATCAAGACTGGCTCCACAAATACTGTTTGGGTCTAACACAGGCTTAGGCAAACTTGTCCCTCCAGATGTTTTGGGACTACAATTCCCATCATCCCTGACCACTGGTTCTGTTAGCTAGGGATCATGGGAGTTGTCCCAAAACATCTGGAGGGCTGAGTTTGCCTATGCCTGGTCTAACAGATACAGTAACATCTTTTTTAAAATATGAAAAGGCAAATATAGCTTAGGAAAAATGCCAGATTTATGTGCAGATGTACTACAGATGTACTACAGCACAAGCAGAATCAAGCTGCACTACCTGTCTTCCATTGTATTAATTTTTAATACTCCTCTCTGTAATTAAGTCTAAATTTTATTAATGAAACAAAGGTTGTGTTCCACTCAGTCTCTTTTCTATGTCACATCAAATACACAGTAGGTAAAACACTCACAAATGCACTTGCATTCTCTGTTGGAGAAACCACAGTTGTTGTTTCTCTTCCGCAAAATAGCTGAGAATGACTTCCGTACTGGATTAACAGATGCCATCTAACATGAATGCCTGCCCAAGGCTGAAACGTCTGAGTAAAATATAGCAAAACCATATGGCAAGTCAGAACACATATTATTTACACAACTATTTACATAGGAAGCTGCCTTACACTGAGTCACGCTAATGGTCCATCCAACTCGCCACTGTCTACACCAGTGTTTCCCAAACTTGGGTCTCCAGCTGCTTTTGGACTACAATTCCTATCATCCTTGACCACTGGTCTTGCTAGCTAAGAATGATGGGAGTTGTAGTCCAAAAACAGCTGGAGACCCAATTTGGGAAACACTGGTCTACACTGACTAGCAGCGGTTACCTATGGCTTCAAGCAGGCGTCTCTACCAGCCTACCTGGAGATGCCAGGAATCAAACCTTCTGCATGCAAAACAGATGCTATACCACTGAGCTACATCTCTTCTCCTTCATTTTTATTTAAAACACCCACACCCACCCCAAAGTGGTAAGTCACTGGAAGATGAAAAGGTTGATTTCCATCACCCCATGACATGTAGTCAAAAGGCAAAGTGAAAATCAATGGCGGTAACAAGTAGAAGAAAAGAATCCCAAGAATATGTATTTATTTCATATTCATTGTGTCATAAACTGCCTTGTGACCTTCAAAGGAGGGTGGTATAGAAAATTTAATCATCATCATCCACAACCACTTAATGAACAAAAATCTCTAAGCAGTTTACGTAATATGGCAAAGAAATGCAATTGAGACCTTCATGCTCCTGTGTAGTTGGTTTTTTAACAAACAAACAAACAAACAAACAAACAAACAAACAAACAAACAAACACACTCTCCCAGTTAGTAGCTTAGCAGATGTGTTTTGAACAAACTGAAGTTTCAAAGAAGTCTTCAAAAGCAGCCCTGCACACAACTCATTGCAGAAATCTAATCTAGAGGTTACCAAAGCACAGGTGACTATGGCCAGGCTCTCAATGATCAAGTTGGAAGACAGAAGCTGTAAAGTCCTTTAGAGGGAGTGCAACCCTGTCCAAACACCATGTAGAACAAATTCAAATCAGAGCCACAAGCGACTCTGATTGTTCTATGTCTTAACCTTATTTTGCCACAGCACACAGATATATATTCTGTTCCCCTGGCAGCTACTACTGCTTTTTTAAATTAGCCTAATTATTAGACTAGCGTGTATTAAAGTAGACACTAGTCATTGTACAATCAATAAACCTGAATTCTCAAAACAGCACTTAATTAACTTTCAGTGCAGAACAACCGTCACCTTATGCAGTAGATCCACAAAACTGCACTTCTTTGAATGAAAGAAATGGTTTTAGCTTGGAATAGTGAAGGTTACATTGATAACTAAAATATTTTCAAGCACATGCTACTGAAGTTTCTGTCTATATCACATCTAGATGGGAAGGAAAGTCATCTACAGCAAAGAGTATGGCTCCCACAATTGTGAGCCAAGGTTTGTAGAATGACCTTTGCTTAACCAGGCACCCCCAAACTCGGCCCTCCAGCTGTTTTGGGACTACAATTCCCATCAACTCTGACCACTGGTCCTGTTAGCTAGGGATCATGGAGTTGTAGTCCCAAAACATCTGGTGGCTGAGTTTGGGGATGCCTAGCTTAAACAGTTATTTAAGGCACATGTATTCAGAAAAGCTTTGAATAATTGATATTCTTTCTGGATGCTTATGGATTAGTAAACATTTCTGCTATTGTTTTAGATAGCTGCTTTTATCATTTTTATTATTAGAATTGGTGTAAACCAGATGAAAATAGGGAAAGGTTGTGCAGAAAAGATAAGTAGATATCTCAGTCAAGGCACTCCTTTCCTAAATGAGAAATGAGGTTTTCCTAGCAGAGTATACAAAGTCCATTATTTCTGATGCATTGCTTCCATAGACAAACACTGCTTTTGAGCAAGGCTGAAATCCTATGCAGCTGGCAGCATATCACATTTAACCTAGTGGGACTTACTTCTGAGTAAACATAGAATCGGATGAGGGTAGATAAGACAAGAGTCTTCTTTGACTAAGTAATGGTAATTTTCATGCACTCTTAACATTCTACACTTTGGGAAATAGCATTTACACCAGAGAAGGATAGGACAGAAATCTAATAGGTTATTTACTGCTACTAGTACTTCTAAACATTATGCTGGTGATTACCATTTTACTATATGCAGATGGTGCTGGGTCTTCTATCTCAAACAAACCTGGGTTTGAGAAGACTGATGGAGGCAGCTTCTGAATACTGTCAAAAGAACACCTGACATATAATTCTAGCAACATCATACTGCCTGCCATTCAATGGCAGACCAACTTTGCATGCATGGGGAGGCAATAAGCAAACTCAACTCCCAATCAGGCACTGCTGATGTACCCATGACTTGTGCCCAGGGCTGGTTCTAAGCCTGTATGGACCAATCAAAGTGCTCAGTTTATACTGGTGGGCAGGGCCTCAGATACAGACTACAAGGAAGATTACCGCTTCTGTTCCATGGCCCAGGCTATTTAAGCCTGCCCAGGCAATAGGTTCAGTACTGCTGTTGCCAACTTCCCTACCCACCTTCTCTCCTTCTATTTAACTTGTGCTTGGTTTGAAGAGAAGTTAGTCACCAGGTGACAGGGCTGGGAACGATTTTTTTCTCCTCACCACAAATGGCCTATAGTAATAACAATAACAATGATTTACAAGGGTGCTGGTTGCATTGAGAAGGATCCATAGTTGGATCCCTGTAAGGGCTTTGGATTTGCTTCTTAATGTCTTAGTCGTAGCTCAAGGGACAGGGGCAGGGGCTGGGGTAGGTTGCCATAAACTCAAGTTGGGTCCCACAAGGAGTGGCCCATGCCATGGTGGGTCTAAAAAATGTCTCATGGTTGTCCAGCAAGTGGGCTGGGCCTGTTACCAACCAGAAGATCTTTGCCATGACAAATTTATAGATGATGTTGCCCACAGAAGTTTTGATGATATCAAACCAACCATCTGATCTTGTAGCGTTTCGTTGCTACTGCATGACTTGTCTAGATGTGACTGGTGCACCAAGATAATGGACATTCAAAAAAACACACAACAACAACACAGGTATCTGAATGTACAATCAAACACTACTAAGTCCTTCATAGTTCCAGTCCTCGCATGCATGGCACTGCAAATACTTCTACATTGTGGTGCTCCACAGAAGGGGCATTTGCATTGTGCTGATAATGCAAGTCAGCAGTATAAAGCTGAAAGCCTCCATGCAGTACCAGCCTCTGCAAGGGGCATACAGTGTTAGCTCAGATTTTTTGGGCTGGCTGATTTCATAATCAAAGCACAATACAAAACAGAATGCTCCAGAGTACCAAACATTACCTCACCACCAAGTGACAACAGAATGAGGACACTACATATAAACTGCTGTTAAGTTCACATCAGCCCTTTCACTTGAGAAGTTGACCCTACCCTAAAGCAATCAATACCACAAGACAGTTTAAAGACCTCTGTTGCTGAACAATGTTAAGTGGACTCTGCTGTTAGACTGGCATATAAAAATGTTTATAGCAACTACTCCAAACAAATAGCAGACTCAACAGCATACTTTGCCATTCTTCTTTTGACAGAAACAAAGAGCAATGTGTTATATGTATAAAAATAAAAATGGCATTATTCAGTCTTAAAAGAGCTCTGCACAATAGTAAGTCAGCTACTGTCAACCCTGCAGCTTACTTCATAAAGTGTATAGGCCTTTTAGATAATGGGAAATAGAAAAATACAGGTAATACATGGTCTACGTGCAACAAAACTATAACAGTGTACAACACTAAGAAAACATGCCCAGCTGCAAGGCCTTATTCTAATAAACTCATTATCGCTACTACGAATCATCATCTTGAATTCTATATTCAAACAAAAAAAAAGAACATTACAGCATCCAAGTACACAAGCTGCGTTTGTTTCCACATTTATTAGTATGCTAGTAATTAGTGTTCTCTCAGCAGAGCAAAACAAACACTTCACCCTAAAATGCAGACTACTCATTTTTACAGGCATCCTTAGAACAATTATATTTAGATATAAAGGAAACTAGTGTTTTAATGTGCTATAGTCACAGTAGCTCAAGCAGAGAACTGCCTACTTGCTTCTGGCATTACTGGAGAAGACAGAATGAATACAGACCCCACAACGAATCTGGCAAGCCATAACAGGAAAACTAGTAAGCCTTCTGTGCAGACTGCAAAATTATTTGACCATGTAAGAATTTGGCTGGCTTAGTTAAAGCAACGTGTCCTCATGGAGAGACAGTCTTGCTGTGCAAGAGCACTGCTGAGCTGGAGGAAGGGGAGAGGGAGAATCATCAACCAGGCCTATATATAAAAGCAACTTCCATTCACACACATGCCCCCAAAATATGCTCTGAAGAGTGCCCTAAACCTTCCGGAGTGGATTTTGGGAGTACAAGCGATGAAGGCTGCAAGAAGAAATGTAACTTCCATTTCGTTACACTGGCTCTTACCCATAGCAGTGGCGGAGCTTCAAGCTCCGGTGGGGGGTGCGGAGAGCAGGTGGAAGCATGGCGCCCAGCGTGTGGGGGGGGGGTTAACCATGATGGTACCCCACTGGGATCGTGCCGCCGGGGCGATGCGCTCCCCCCGCACCCCTGTACCTCTGCCAGTGAGCCATAGCCTTAATTTTATTTTATTTTTAATGTTGTTGTTTTTTCATTTTGCAATATAATAAATAATAATATAATAAAATAAAAAATAAATAAGAATCATTACAAATATCTTGACTGCCTTTGCATTGTTCACCTATAAGAGCATACAAGGTATCATGCATGACAAGATAATACATTGTCACACCATACAAATAACATACAAAAACATTCTAATCAAGGAATCAGTCCCCAGTCCACCATGAGACTGTGGAGGAGTCTTTGCCTGCTCTTCCTGTCTCATATAAGATATAAACATTTGCTGTGTCGTGTAGAAAGAACAGGGGCTTGCCCTTCTCCTAAGCCGTATGTATTTCGCATGCTAGTTTTTTCTGCCACTGCTACTATTTGGCACAATGCTTCACCATAGTCTTAAATCCCGTGGTCTTAAATTTTATATTTTAATGTTGTGAACTGCCCTGTGATCTCTGGAAAAAGGGGGGCATACAAATTTAATAAATAAAAATATTAAAAAAAATTATCCCCAGCCTTTCTTGCATTTCTTCCCATGTTGATTTTCTCCCTTTATTGTGTGATCCCATTCAGGCCACCCTCAAGGTTGGTGTGTGTGTGTGTGTGTGTATGTATGTGTACGTGTGTATATATACGAAAAGCAAATATATATATATATATATATATATATATAGGTGCATCACATGTTTATTGGCTGCGTAACCAAAACAACTAGGTATCACCCATTGTTGAAGCTTTCTGGGCACACCTTGACCAAGTAAGCCAACACATACGCCTTTACAAGACCATTCCATGAATGGTTACACAGAACCGCACAGCAGAAAAGCCAATCACGAGAAACATCTTGACAAAGCAACAATGAACAACACATGCACATCCTTCATTGGAACCTCTGTATAGCTCAAAGTGGTGACAGATATACATTAGCAGGGAATAGAAATGCACTCATTGACCTTATCCTTGACTTGCACATGTTCAAGTTGCCATTTGCACAGAGTCTGTTCAATGCAGCCTTACAAATGGCCTGTCCCCCTAACATTTTCCAGGTATGAGTCATGCATGTGGATCACAGGAGTGTAAAGGGAACCTTGGATGTACAGAAGTCGGGGTGGAGGATGGAGGTATGATCTCAACTCCTGCAATTGTTAATGGTCTCTGCACAAATGTGCACATCTGTACAGAGCCAATGTTGTGCTTTGATAGAGCAACAGGTGCTCTCTTAAAGACAATACTGCACAATGTGAAACCCTTGCTTAAAAATGGCTTGTATTTGTTATCAAAGACAAATCCCATGGCTAATCTTCTGGTTGGCTGGCGTTTGATACTTTTATAAATCCCCTAATGTTTGCAACCGAGTATATTGTTTAAGGATCGTGTGTTTGCTTTTCAAGAGTTGCTTTTTGCTTTGTTGCCTTCACGGCCCGGTCAACGAGTGATGATAGATTTTGAGAGCACAGCATCACAGCTTGAAAATGGGAGCTGACATATTTGAGATTCACAGCACACTTACACAAGCAAACAAGGGGAAAAAACACACAGCCGGCATAAAAAAATCCCATGAGAATGATTAGTAAGATAGGTGCCACTTTTACAAAAACAGACACACATGCACTTGGGTAGAACTGAAATGTGATCAAATTTTCCTTTTTATTAAATGCAAAAAGAAAAAGAAGTAGCGCAGCAATAACTTGGAAAGCACATTCATGGAAACAAAATCAATTGGTGATGGGAAAGAGGATAAAACATGGAGTCTGAAGCAAACTGACACAGGGGCGGGAGAGAGAGAGAAAGAGAAGATAATAATGTTGTAAATAAAGTTGTTTATCAGATAATGCATATCTTTTTTTCAAAGCTGAAAGATAACTTTAGGCAAAGGTATATGTGGCAACTTCAGTTTCATTGATCAAAGTATCACTTCATTCATAAGGAACAAATCCTGTTGAGACTGCCTTGAAACAGATGGCAATGTATGCTGCAGTTTATTTCCTACATTTATATGCTGCCCAAAAGCAATTATCAGAGTGGCTACAACTGTATCACAGCACAAGGCGGGCAGCAGAATGTTAAAAGAAGGAGCCAATGAGGTCTGGGTCCCACTTCAGTGTAAATATTGTATCCCAGTAGCTCTAAGCTCTACATTTACAAAATGTTCACCCTATATGCCTTTTTTTAAAACTACAATTTTGACAGAGCAGTCTTATACCTGTCTACTTAGACTCAGACACACACACACACACACACACACACACACACACACACACACTGGATATTGGATGAGTGATGCATATGAACTACACTGCAAAACTGCTTTGTTTTGAAAAGTATTCTTGTGCATGGTATATAAAACCAAGTGTGAATTCAAATATTGTACCTTGGATAGATGGAAGATCTGTTTAGAATGATTATTTAGAATAGGTGTGGTCTGTGTGGAAGAGGAATATGGACAATATTTATGTTAAATGATACTTGATAGGTACCCAAAGAATTTTCATGTAACGAAGAAAACTAAAACCTGAAAGATGTCCACTTCATTTACTGATAGAATTATTTTTAATACATTTCCACACTCTCTAGCCGCTGAAAACTGTTCACCAACATTAATCAATAATACACCAAGGCAGATCTTTAAAAAAAAAGCCAAGAATTTAAATGCATGAATTATTTGTGGTGGAACACTTCTTTCAGAGGCTCTCAATCATACCATAAATTTTGCACAAGTTAAACAGAATATGTTATCAAAGTATCAGCATGGCAAAGTTTGCAGCTTACATCTCACCTTTTAAAAATTCAATTCCACATAGATTCTCAATTTTTTAAAATATATGAGTATCATGAAACAGTCTACACTTACAGTGTAGCACATGAAACTCTCTTAACGAAAAAATGTTTGCTACGTACAGTCAACCCAAACTTTGCAGTTACAAGCATTGATCAGGCAGCAGCACACCTATTTAATGGTTGGAAATACACTACATAAACATACGTTTTTCCAAAATAATGTCCTCGTATTCTGCATTGTAGTCCTTACAACAATCTTGCAAAGCAGGGAGTGAAGCCTGTTTCACATGGGGTAGCAAACACAGCATTCACTCTCTTAGCATCCATTATGCATGAGAATTGACAAAGGTCACAGCAACATTCCTCAATGGGAAACCTATACTGCTCTTAAACCTGGCTCTGACCAAGGCAAAATATCCCCCAACTACTTTTATTATATATTTATTGCATTAATATCCCACCTTCTTCTCCAAGGAGCTCAAGGTGGTATATATGATTCTCAACCCCCCCCCCTTAATCCCCACAGCAACCCTGATGTTGCTTAAGCTGAGGGGCAGTGACTGGCCCAAGGCCACCCAGTGAGCTTCAAGGCTGAGTGAGGATTTGAACCCTGGTCTCCCAGGTTTTAGTCTGACACTCTAACCACTACACAAATCCATTGTCTTGCAACCACAGCTAGAGGTAGCAGAAACCAGGTTGCTACCATGAACCTCATCACTTGCTTAGCAAGCAGGGAGATATCCAAGATTTCCCAATGAGTGACAAAAGAGACAATGCTATTCCATTCATCTGCTCATGAGAGCAATGCTTTCCCCTCCTGTTGGACTATCTAACTGGAGAAGAAACCAAACTGGAGAGCCATTAAAGATATGCTGAACATCCTGCTTCCTTTATCAAGCCATCCCAGCTGGGTTCCTGTGTCAGACTCACAAAGAGATCACTACAAGAATTCCACCTAGACCACATACAGCAGTACCTCGTGTTGCGTAACCTCCAGGTTATGGAATCTTCAGGTTACGGCCATGGCAATCCCGGAAGTGTATACTTCTGGGTTTTGCTGCTCACACATGCGCAGAAGCGCTCCCCATGTCGTGCGCATGTGCAGAAGCACTCTGCGCGTGTGCAGAAGTGCTCTATCACACCACGTGTGTGAGCAGAAGCGATGCCTCTAGTTACCTCGAAATGAATTAAATCCGTAACCAGAGGTACCACTGTACTGTATTTATATGGGGTTGGAGCACTTGTAAATGTCTACTATAAACAGAATGTTACATAAGTATTTCTGTTCAAAGCAAGATGTTACTTTGTCACAAAGCTCTGTGCAGTATGGATATAAGTATCAGCCGTATAAGATATGAACTACAGGCTGGCATTGCACTTTGATACTTTGTTATTTCACTAAAGAAGCTTTTTGTCAAACTGAAGCTGGACAAGGGAAAGCAACTTACTGGCGATTTTCACATTGTGATTAAAAAGGGGGGGACTGTACATTCGAGTCACCATCTTATCTAAACTTCCATTCATTGCAGCCAACTCAATGACTGTGCATCCCCAAGCAATTAAGCACAATTCCAGTGCTATATGACCAGATACAAAACTCACTCTAACCCACCTATCATCCAGTGGAATCCATGTGCTTCAGGAGTTCATTTGAAGGTGGAGACCTAACCACAGACAAGATCAGTTTTGTCCAGCCTACAAACATTGCATTTCAGAAGAGAGGTTGAAATGTGAGCAATTCTCACATCAACTAAAAGGGGGTATCTGAATCCGGACCCGAAGCCTATTATTCTTTTTCTTCACGGGAGAACTCACGAAAATGTCCCTTTACGGAAACCCTAAAATCAGAAAGACTTGAACATGACACACAGGAGAAACAAATATGACAAGAGTAGAATTTTACTTATTCTCATCACAGGAATGACTTGCAGGCATTCTTCAAACAGGACGAAAGACAGAATTTATTCTGAAGCAATCCTTAGAGAAGCAAGTGCTTTCTCAAAAGGAATGGCCTCGTTCATATTCAATGACACAATTAGACCGTTTTAGATTTTATGCTGGAGCTCCCAGAAACAAACAAGCAAAACCAATCACCTATAGAATCATGGAATGGGAGAGTTGGAAGGGACCCTATGGGCCATCTAGTCCAACATCTTGCAATGCAGGAATCTCAATGAAAGCATCCATTTCTGTAGGGGGAAAAACCTCACACCTAAACATGGTCATGTTTCCACAACAACATAGGAATCTGTTGAAAGGAAAAGCAATAACAAAAAAGCTCAGTTCCATACCATCCAACATTTCTCCAATGAAAATAGGGATATCCTAAGGAAAAGTAGGACATTCTGGGATCAAATCAGAAACCATGACGGCGTTTCTAATTACAGATAGGTAGCCGTGTTGGTCTGCCATAGTCAAAACAAAAAAATTCCTTCCAGTAGCACCTTAATGACCAACTAAGTTAGTTCTTGGTATGAGCTTTCGTGTGCATGCACACTTCTTCAGATACACTGAAACAGAAGTTTCCAGACCCTTCTATATAGTGAGAAGGTGGGGAGGGGTATTACTCAGAAGGGTGGTGGGAATGGGTCCGCCAATCACCCATTCCCACCACCCTTCTGAGTAATACCCCTCCCCACCTTCTCACTATATAGAAGGGTCTGGAAACTTCTGTTTCAGTGTATCTGAAGAAGTGTGCATGCACACGAAAGCTCATACCAAGAACTAACTTAGTTGGTCTTTAAGGTGCTACTGGAAGGAATTTTTTTGTTTTGGCGTTTCTAAATTAGGGATGTCCCTGGAAAATAGGGAAAATTGGAAGGTCTGCAGTTCCCAGGATCGAGAGAGTTCTGTAATCTCTGAGATAGCCCAAGACAAAAGCTAACCCCAGTAGTTGCTAGGATCCTTCAACTATTATTTCATTTCCCACCCCCACCCCCAGCATCATCACTGGGTCCCTCCAGCCTTTGCTGGAAGGTACAAACAATTCGGGGGACGCAGGTGGCGCTGTGGGTTAAAGCCTCAGCGCCTAGGACTTGCCGATCGAAAGGTCGGCGGTTCGAATCCCTGCGGCGGGGTGCGCTCCCGCTGCTCGGTCCCAGCGCCTGCCAACCTAGCAGTTCGAAAGCACCTCCGGGTGCAAGTAGATAAATAGGGACCGCTTACCAGCGGGAAGGTAAACGGTGTTTCCGTGTGCGGCTCTGGCTCGCCAGAGCAGCGATGTCACACTGGCCACGTGACCCAGAAGTGTCTTCGGACAGCGCTGACCCCTGGCCTCTTAAGTGAGATGGGCACACAACCCCAGAGTCTGTCAAGACTGGCCCGTACGGGCAGGGGTACCTTTACCTTTACCTTTTTACAAACAATTCAAGCACTCACTGTACACACATTAGTCTTAATGCGCAGCACTTTACATTTGCTTACATTGAACCTCATTTGCCATTCCCCTGTCTGAAGAGGTGTGGAGGTTTGAGGGAGAGAGCGAGAGCAAGAGCTCTTTAGTCACCAGAATGATTTGGCTCTCTCATTGCTTGCCCTTGACTCATTTATGTAATTGCATTGAGCCTAAAACAAATCTCTTAGGAACCCAACTGCTTTCTTTCCCCCTGCTGTGAGGAATCTGAGTTTATTCCTGCTCTGCTTCTTGTTCTTTAATCAGTTTCTGATGCATCGAGATAACCTGGCCTCTTATCTCACAACAACAATTTTTTCTGAGAAGATAAATTAGTATGGATGAGTAAATTTCAACAGGGGGGAGTCGAATGTTGAACACACCTTTGAAATCACGACAGGTACTATGATCCCTGACACCAACCTGTATCTCATGTGCCTGCTTGTCACATGGACCATAATATGTGCATAGAGCTCTCCTCCACACAAGGTTTAATCTACGTCCATATTCCTCATTCCATGGAGGAGCCCTATATAGGTACACCTATTCACACAGGTGGAAAGAACCCCTTCATCACATAGCCACTAAACGCCTGTAGGCATGGGTAGCACAAACCGCTGGTGTAAAATAGGGGGAACACAACAAGACAATTCAACCCCTCCTATGCATTTTCAACACATGAGGGGTGTCATGTGAACCCCCCCTTCATCTTTCAGTAAATGTCATTGTTCCTTTTGCATCCTGAATTTATTGATGACACATAGCTCCAAATCCCCTCATGACTGCCACCAACCGCTTCATATACAATAGATGTTAAATCGCATGGGTAACAAGATTTATTCCTGGAGTATAACTCCATGTAGGGCAAATAAAACTCATCCAAATATTCTTTTGAGCAGCCCATGGAGTGAAGCCACAGCAAAGCACTTCCAAATCCTGTAAGCAGTCCAGGAAGATACCATGGTCAATGACATCAAAAGCTCCTGAAAAGGCAAGGAGAATCAACAGAGTTATGCATCCCACATCTTCTCAGTTGACAAAGATCATTGATCATGGCAATCAAGGTAGCTTCAGATCTCTAGGCCTAACCAGCAAGGCTGGTTGATAGGAGTTATAGTCCATCAAGACAGATTCTCCATTCCTTGTTTAAATGTATACATTTTCATAAGTCTCACAGGACAGGTTTAATATGAATAAAAATGTGGGGTAATAACAAATTAAGACGAATCAAATGAAGTGGGTACTCGAGAAACAAGGGCTGTTTAAGAGCAATAGTATTCATTATTCTATCATTTAACTTTAAATAGTACTTTCAAGTGGTCCTAACATAAAATAGATTAATACTGAGAGGATTTTAAAATCAAGGCCATTTCAATATTCCAGTAGCCAAATAATGTTAATATTATAGGAGCACGATTTCTGTTCTCATCCTGAAGCAAAGTTCTTAACCTGAGGTACTATTTCTGGGTTAGCGGAGTCTGTAACCTGAAGCATCTGTAACCTGAAGCCTATCTAACCCAAGGTACCACTGTATGCCAATTTGCCTGTCTTAACCAGACTTTTAAAAAATCACTGAGGCAAATCAACTGTTCTTGTCAACAGCTAAAGTGGATTCCACTGCTCTGTATACTAACTGTGGCAGATCCCACCTCTGTATAATTCTATATAGTCTATAACCACCACAAGTTGTCTTATGGTTTTTGTGCGAGGTAAAACTTTCATACTTGGAGACTCAGGCAGAAGTTGAGCAAATAAGAAAGTTTTATTTAACAGAACGAAGTTGATAAAACAAAGGTTGTGTCAGGAGATAGAATTCTTTCAGTTAAAAAAAATCCTTCCTTAGAGGAAGCACCTTAGAGACCAACTAAGTTTGTTATTGGTATGAGCTTTCATGTGCATGGACACTTTTTCAGATACACTGAAATAGAAGTCACTAGACCCTTATATATATAGTGAGAGGGTGGGGAGGGGTATTACTCAGAAGGGTGGTGGGAATGGGTGATTGGCTGATAGGTGTGGTAAACCTGTTGACGACTGTTAATGACTGCAATTGGTCTTACAGGAAAAAGCAAGGGGTGAGATGGCTAAAAATAGCTTTATCATGTATAATGAGATAAGAATCCAATGTCTCTATTCAGACCAGGTCTCTCCGTGGTTTTAAGTTTGGTAATAAGTTGCAGTTCAGCAACTTCTCTTGTGAAGCAACTTCTCTTTCCAGTCTCTTTCTCTTTCTTTTTTTATTTTGTTTCGACTACGGCAGACCAACAAGCCTACCTGCCTGTAACTAGAACTTATTTATAGTTATATAAAATCTAGTGGATGTTACAAGCTTCTAAACCACCAGGGAATGGGAAGAGGTGTTTGTGGGGGGTTTTCTGTCACAGTTGCCAAGATTACTTGACCAGCCTGAGATGGAGCTGCTCATGGCACCCTTCACAACAAGTCAAGGTCCACCTTGGGCAGTAAGCCTTTGGGCAACCCTGCAGATATAAGATAACCAAATTCACAACTCCATGGGGAGTGGAGAAGAAAGAGTTGCTCAGGAAATTTATCTGTGAAGGTTTGAGTTTGTCTGGTCCTTTTCTTGCTTACTTTTAGATGGTGACAAAGACTGTTATATTTCAGCGAACTTTTAGAAATCCTCCTCCTCAGCTTGGTTTATGTTGCTTTCCCTTGTCTATTTTTAAAAGGATGCTGTTGGTTCCACTGATTTTTTGTTTTGTTTTCATTGTTTATCTTTCATTGTAAATATTTGTTAGAAACACAGAAGGCAAGTGCTGAAAATAAATTAATGAGTAAAAAAAATAGTTACACCTTTCAGTAAAATGGGCAGTGTTTTCTCCGCTTGGGGAAAAGATGGAGGAATGATTATACTGACATTTGAGACTGTTCGGTTCAAAGGTAGTTCCAATAAAGTCAACGTTCTTCATTTCAGAGCTTCAACTATGGAGGTGTCATTCAACACATGAACACATAAAGGTTAAGGAATTGTAGCAGCACATTGTTTACACAGCTTTCAGCATTTCTGACATACAGAAAATGCTCAATTCATTAATGCCTTGAGCAGCCAAACAGATCAATGTTTCCCCACATATAGCACTGCTTACTTACCAGGATGAGCAGAGTTATGTTTTCATTTTCATCTTTGTAAATGGATCATAAAGTTTTATCAGTTGTGTAATAACCACTCTGTAAGCCTATCACTTTGATTCTTAATGTTACACTTGTCTAAACTGATAAAATACTACAAATGTGTTTTCTCCCCCAGAATGCCAGGGAATTGCGATAAGACACCGTTAATTTCTTCATTTCTTAGAGCTGGAATCACTTTGAAAGAGTATCAAGGAGATATAGCAGCATATCAAACCTCTTAGTCAGGGGAGAATAATAGTCTGCCTTTCACAGTATGGAGTGGAACTGGTAAGGGCATTTGTATAGCTTTTCTTAAAAAAAACACACAACTTGATAGCATAATGTATTTTTTTTTTAATGCTACCTCCGAGATAGAAAAATATCTGATGCTTGTCAAAAAGGCAAAAAAAAAAAAAGTAATGGTAGCAGCATCCAGCTAAATAAACAAATAAATAAAAAACTAATGGCTCTATACCCATCTCCAAATCCAGCTCTAACTAATTAACAGTGTAAATGATATCACAGATAGCATCTCAGGAGAGCGAGCTAAGATGCTTCACATTTCACACCAAATAATGTGGAGCTTAGGGAAAACCTTTCCTTTGGTTTCCCTCACTTCACCCTTTGAAGTACCATTTGATCACAATGTAATGAGTTCATATGATCAAATGCATGTGTTTGCTCCAATAACAGACTGGCCCTACATGAAAAGGAGTTAAGATCTCAGCAATGTTTTCTCAGCCAAGGTTTAAAATCAAGTTCAGCTTATCTCCAAAGCCAAGTCTCTTCTTCTGTCTCTGAGACAATTCCACCATAGATAATCCCAACCCATTTTGCAATACAGTTCAGTATTTTTCCTCAAATCTCACCGAGGTAACAGCTTTCTTTCTACTTAAAGCCTTGCAAAACATTGTTCTGTTCAAATTAATCCATTACTACCATAACCCTCAAAGGGTTCATTAAGAATCTTTTCAAATCAAGGCACACCTGACAGGGTCTATCCTATTCCAGATCCAAGACAGCCACTGCTCAGTTGCTTGTACCACTTTAGTTCCACAAAATGGTGGCAACAAGCCAACCATGCAAGAAACAATTTAATAATCTGAATACACAAAGTCACTCAGAAGGTTCATGTCACACATTATCTTCCTCGCCAGTCCTTGACATATGCGTTCCAGTCACTCCTGAGGACATTCTCTCACAATGACAAAAGCCTTGGAGCCAAGGCACCCTGAGTGAGAATAAAATTTGGCACCCCCAAATGGATCTTCCAGTTATGGATCTTCTCTATTTTCAACCCCACAGGTTGATGCCCTCTGCGGGGGAACTGCTCACACCACCTAAAATCTGGTAATGTCAGAATGAACAAAGAGGAGAGGCACCTTCCAGTCAGTTCTGAGCAGCAGAATAGATAAAGGTAAAGGTAAAGGGACCCCTGACCATTAGGTCCAGTCATGACTGACTCTGGGGTTGTGGCGCTCATCTCGGTTTAATGGCCGAGGGAGCCGGCGTACAGCTTCCGAGTCATGTGCCCAGCATGACTAAGCCGCTTCTGGCGAACCAGAGCAGCGCACAGAAATGCTGTTTACCTTCCCGCCAATTGAACTTTTAATCTAACATTTCAACAGGGCCGTCTATCATATGAAACACCACTGGCCAAAGGTTTGCAACACACCTAATTTTGTTACCTTTAAACAAAAGAATACAATCTGCCTGAGGCACAAAGAAAGAGAGCTAACTTCACTTCCAAGACTGGTGGAAGTCTTAAATTTTGGCTCAATTTCAGTAGGGGGGGGGGGGAATAATCATTTGAAGAACTTCTTGGAAACTAAAACAATCTTAAGCAAAGGTATCATAGGTTTTACAACATACAAGTATTTGCAAGGCTAATACTATAACAGAAAAGTGCCACAATTGGTTAAAAGCAATACTTAAATTGTAATCTCCCAACACAATGTTTTTCAAGAAATAAGAGAAACCCACTACCCAAGTACAAAGTACAGCACAGAATCAGTGCTTATAAGAATATTTAAGAATAAATACAAATTAATAGTCTGTCAGGAACTATTTTGCAGGGATCTTTATTAACACAGCACATGAAGTAGCTTCTTGGTTTAGTTTAGAAGGAACCCACTCCAATATATTAGCATTTAGAATTCTTAGCCATATATGCAATTCAACATAATGGGGGGGGGGAGGCAGCGGGGGGTGTTTAAAGCTCAGCAAAGAGGAGCACATACAAAACTCTGCATTTTCCTTTCCTTCCCCAGAAGCAAACTCTTTTCTTTCTTTTGCTGAATCAGGCTTCTCTTGCCTTGCCAACTAAGCTGGCTGAATCAGTTCAGGAGATGACAAACTGATCATTCCATACTGAAACGATCCATCAGCCACTTCAACTTTTAGCAGAGACAGCAACTTGATGCGGCTACATACAATACAAAATGGGAGGGAGGACTGATTTATTCTCAGGCTTCGACTACAAATCAGTAGATCAATTGAAGTGAACATTTATCATAAATGATGATGAGCTTTTACATTCTCCTTCTCCTGTATACACTCCAAGGATGTGTAAATGCAGGAGTTAAATGGGGCCAGTTAGATACGACATGTCCTAATCCCATTAGAGGCTTAAAGTACTTTTCCTCCTTTTTATAAACACTGTATTAAGAGCTAGGAAAAACAATTGATCATGACTAATTTATTAAACAAGTATTACTTCCTACTTTTAGGTTGTGAGTTGTCTAATTATTTTTCACTACTCATTGATGAAAATTGTTTCCTAATTACATTTTCTCTCTTTTTTTCATAGGAGCTGTTCAGCATCTGCAATATCCAAGAATTCAACTGTGCTAACTTGGCGTCAAACAGAAACACTACAGATGGACACATGAATACTATTCTAAATAATCCGGATCAAAGGTAGGAAAGCTAAAGCACTTCAGATGTTGTTGGACCCCAACTCGCATCAACCCCGGCAGCAAGTCCAATGGGTCAGGCATGATGGAAATTGGATTACATCATCATCTGGAGGGCCACACGTCCCCCATCTGTGATTTATGCCAATAAGTTTTAATGAGATAATACACCTTTTCTAGAACTGCTTTCTAGAACTTTTCTAGAACGTTTGCATTTTCAGTACAACAGGATAATAGCAAGCAAGCGAGCGTTCATTGTGGGGAGACTTTTAAGTAAGAATTGCTTCTGTGCAATTGCTTTTTCCTTAAACATGACCCTTACAGAGTCCAAATGGGAAAACCTTTAATAAATTTACTAGGATTAAAAGCATCATTGATGGAACAATTTCTTTTTAAAGCATATTGGAATGCATCTGCACCCATCAATACTTTTAACTTACAAAATAATAGTCTCTTCAAGGGCATAGGCTCCTCATGCTACAGTAATGTGATCTTACTACACATTCTCTCCCCACACTCCCTCCACAGTTGACAAACATTACAGAATGACCAGACTGAGACTTGAAATTCAACTTTGAAAAGTTGCTTTTTTGGGGATCTTATAGTTAGCATTTAACTGTAAAGATAGACAATAAGGCCTTAGATAGTAGGCTACTCATAAATCTTGTTAGGAATGCCAATATATCAACAAAACTCTTTAGGAAGTGGGTATGAGATTTAAAAAGATAAAGGGCGAGGGGAGGAGACATTGTTGTGTAGCTGTCGGCAAATGACTCAAATTCAGTGATTTAAGGAATCAGGCTCTCAGATGAAAGCCACACTTAGCAGCAAAGGTCAACAGTTACTATGAAGAATAAATTGTGATTGCAGACACCTCAAACTTTACCTTACCCCTTAAAGCAGGCAGCAGGGATCTCTCTTTCTTGTCATCACATTTGTTACATTCACTGAAGTATAAAAGCAGAAAGACATCCACAAGCACCCACATCAGAGAAGTGGCAAGAACCACTTTGCAGTAGACAAATCTCCTCATTCTTTGTTCAGTTATTAGTAGTAAAGATGGGTACTGCTTTGATGGTGTATCCAAGCCAAAGATGCCAGCATGAACGCAATGTTGAGAACATCCCACTGAAAATTAAGAGAAAGGGAGATTCAAATTAAATAGCGAGTAAACAATAAATTCTCACATTCATTTTTTTTTGCTTTTTTATTGTTTGCCTTTTGAATAAATTATTGATTTCTGTTGCTTTCCATAAAATGTAAGAAAATGAGATCACATAACAGACCTAAATGTTTTCAGAAAGAAACTTTCAAACAACATACAGAGCAGGTGTTTTATCAACGATTGCTTTGAAGCTTTGAGTTTTCAGGCTATGCATATATATTTTTACCACAATTACATTCATTAGTCATTTTCTACAAAGAAACGTGTCTGCAAGTGATTTACAAATCAATAAAATATGAACAACAAAAACATGCTAGAAATCAGATACAAAAATAAAACAAGATGCAATAAACAGAATTCCTTAAGCGCTCAACCAACATTACTCTAAGAAGGAGAACTCCTTTCCACCCTACTAAGCAATGAACATGACAAAAGCAGCAATAACAAATATTTATAAATCTATGCTGGTTCAGAAGAGGAGCTCCTCATAGGTATCAAACAAGCATAACCTTACGATCTAAATGAGGTCTCTCAAGTGGAAGTACTTGTCACAGTGACACCTGGCCATGTAACCAAGATGGCTAGATTTTAGAGCATTTTCACCAGATTTGATAAGAAGTGCATTTGTATTTATTTCTTATTTTTTGCTGATTATGTGAAAATGGGGAGGTATGACGCAACTCCCTTAAATGGCATTTACACACAAAAATATCATCTCCAGTATTGAGCCCACAACTGGATCTAACCAACACTAAGCATACACTAACTTCTTTTGAAAACCATTCTTCTTCTTTTGAAAACATACAACTGTATCGATCTGTTCAAATAATTGATTTCAGGATAATTATACTGATAAAAGTTGTAAGCAATTTCTGAAATGTAATGGTTTTAAAAATGTATAGATGCTTGTGGTTATTTGTATGAATTTTATTTGACACATTCTTTTCTGTTGTTGTTTTTCATTGTACACTGCCCTGGGCTCCTTCTGAAGGAGTGAGAATTAAAATATAATAAGCAAAATAACGACTAAACATTTAAGGCCAGGCAAGTAACAATCTGACAACTAAGCCAACAACTATCATTTTATTTAGCGGTTGCTTTGTTTCTATCTGGGGTAAGCTCAATGGTGGACTTTTGAACATGTGCCTCTCTCCCTCAATATTCTCTACAGAGAATTTGAAGTGACTGGAGTGGGAGATAAATTCTGCACAAATTTCGAGACAGCATGCTCCTGAGCCTGTTAGATGAGGTCTCTCTCACAGCCATAGAGAAATCCTGTCCCCCAAACAAACATAGCTCAGTCGCATCCTGTTCCCTGTAGTGAGAAGTACATAGGAAGGAGCTTGTAGTTTCAATATCCATGCCTGATCTCACCCCAGCTACCCAAGAAACAACTGGAAAAAAACCTCAAGGGGTAAGGAATGCAGCAAAGGGCTCAGGGCTCATAATGCTTTTGGCTGAAGCAGTAGATTTTGTAGTGCTGGAAATTCATCTCTCTTTCTGAATATTCCTTAACATCTCGAGAATTTCACTAAGGTTTTAAGAGTTCTCAGTGTAATAGTCTTACCATAAGAGTATTATACTGAGACACATATATTCTCGAAAAAGATTGAGCAGGAAGAAGGAATGCCTGACCAGACTACTAGGTGCCTGAGAAATTTCAGAACAGCATGCAGTTTGTTAGGTTCACGACTCTTTAATTTCCTCCTCACTATATTATTAGATGCCCAGGGCCAGCATCCCAAGATACATTGGCTGCTATCCCAAAAAGTTCAATATATCCAGTCTTTGGCCTGAAACAATCCCCTCCCCAATGCTTTTAAAATACATTCTAATTGAATTGTAATGCAGAATGTTATGATTTGGACAGGTAGGGGCTTGCAAATTCACCAGCTCACTGCCAGACACAAGAGATTCTGAACATATTTTAAAGGATTGGTGTTTTTATTATGGTTTTAGATATGTTGTAAGCCGCCCAGAGTGACTGGGGAAACCCAGTCAGATGGGTGGGGTAGTAATAAAATTTATTTATTATTACTATTACTATTATGATTATTAGTCAGGCTATTCTAACCATCACATAGGAGATTTGAAAGGGAGGGGAAGGCTGAGTCTGGACTTGCAATTTAACTGCTGAACTCAAAGCAAAATGTGACATGGGATTTGGTGCTGCATATTTGGAGAAGCGAACACACACAAAAACTACCTGAAGTGGTGCTTTTATGGATCTCATTATTGAAGAGCTATAAAAACATTACTAGTTAAAAGGAGTTGTTAACAAGGTAAAAAGCTGAAATGTGCATTATAAAGAAGAAATAAGTAATATCTGTAAAAATGGCTCTTCCTTTTAAGAGAAATCAATTTGCAGGAGGTATGGCCAACTATAAAGATCATGTACATCATGAATCCTGAACCAAGGACAAGGAGAATTACAGAAATAAATTACTTCTCACTGTACTGCCATTAAAGAGGATTATAATTGTTCTGTATTCATGATTTAGTAATATTTTAATAGAGAAAATGTACCTCCTGGGTTAAAGCAGGGTATAATCCTCCTAAGTTAGTTTTTTCCAGCCTCACAACTATTCAGCTTCACAGAAGCCCTTCAGCTGTAACACAGGAACCATCATACATGGGAATTCATGACTAGGTCATGGTTATCCAATACATCTAGCTACTTTTCATGGGCTACATGCAAGCTTCCCACTGGCTTTGTATTCATGAGTATTCTCAAAAGACTCTGAAAAAACAACATCAGTTCCTCAGCTATCTTCCTCTTGGCTCATAATGTTGGCATATATATATATATGTGTGTTTTTTAAGTTCAGCTTTCATTTTCACAATCATCAAAAGCAACTGTATTTATGCCGTGGCGAAGAGAAGACAGCCACCATCCCAAAAAGAAAGTCCTCCAAAATGAAACTATCACAATGATGTAAAGTCATTCTGTCTTCGAGGAAGAAATGTGACTGCCAGCCACCAAAATGACTGCCACTCTTGGCCAAAAGAACACTGTAGGAGACTTTGGGGTAATGGTTTTGTGAACCCCCCTCCCTTCAACCCCAGCTGCTACCCTAGAACTAGCCCCACACAATTCCAGTTAGATCTGGCTCAAAGTCACATGACCCGAGGAAGAAACTATATGGAAGGACTTCAAAGTTTCAGTTTGTTTTGATAGTAGTCATATCTAGGGGTTGAATTTGTCTTGGTTCAACAAACCATAGTTAACATTGGATAAATCATAGTTTTTCTGTGTTTTGACCAACCATGTTTAATCTAAAACTGAAGTAAAAGCTTCTGAATGCCTCCTCACAGCCACACCAGGTGGTGCTAGGAGAAGGAGCATGCAAGCTCAAAGCTCACGACGCTCTGGTTTAGCACTACCTCTGATTGAGGCCCTGACTGTGTGTTCTCATCCCCATGCTGGATGCACACCAGTATACAAACATGTAAGAATACCTTCTGCAAACATTCCTACTAGTCATGTTTTACTGCAATAGGTTTTTGAGAATGAATCCATTTTCCGCTCCTTACTATGGAAACCAAATACCTAAACTGATTTCTTACCGTTCACAATATATTATCTATCTAGCACTGAGTTAGGAATGGACAGTGTTGAACAATGTCAGGATGCTCCATTTTTTAATAGTAATTATCCATTTCTCCCCCTATCCCAACATCTTAGGTGCCTTTCCTGACCTGATTGTTTTTGCAAAACTTATGTAGCACATATGCCTGTGAAGTACTATTGAATTCAATTCAACAATGTTATCACCTTCCTCTGTATGCATTTAAGTTTCCCCAGCTGAATCCATCAACAGCTTGACTGTGAGCCACTGCATTTGACAGCAGTTGCTTGGCAACAAAATTAGTAGTCCTCTCCATAGTACCTGCAGTGCCAAGCATTCTCAGATTTTTTTGGGGTAGAATTCTGTGGCACTTCTAATACATATGGTATAATAACTTCATTTCACTGAGAATATAACATATTCTATATGAAACAGTCGGAAATGGAGTTGCCTGAGTAAGTGTGCAAAGGACTGAAAAACTTTTTAAAAAGCTAATAGGAACTAGTGTAAATTAGAAGCTAAGAAACTGAGGCTGCAAACCTATGCACATTTACTTGGGAACATGTTCCATTTAACCAGGAAATCCCCAGATATTACCTCTGGCACAATATCACTTACAGGCCTTTGGCAAGACAATATTCCATCCCGCCTTCTCTCTCACACACCCACACCAAACAAATGTGCAACATGAGGATAATGGTACTAACCTACCTGGTAGTGTTGTTCTTAGGGCTACTGAGAAATGTATGTTAACTATGGAAAGGCTATGCATAATAATGTGTTTGATCCAAAAGCTGTAATTCCATACCTGTTGGAAGGTTACATGACAGCAGCCTTTGACAAACTTTGGTCCCCAGATATTGTAGGACTACAGCCCCCATCATCCCCAGCCAGGGTGGCCAATAATTAGGGCTGTAGTATAATATCTGGAAACTGCAGATTTGGAAAAACAGCACTAGAGCACTGTGAGAGAAAAGTAAAACTAAAGCCACAGGTGCTTCCATTTGCACTATTTCTTGGAAATGTAAGAAAAGCTATAGAACCTACCCATTGCTGTTGTTGCTAGCTGCCCTGAGCACCACTGAGATACACACAAATACTACACAACAGTGTGAATTCGTACACAAAACAGTACTAGTGGTTCTTCCTCGCAAGTTCCTTCCAACATTTTCATGAGAAGATTACTGTAGCTTTCCTTTAAGCTATCTAAAGACTATATCTAAAATAGATCTCTTATTTTATCTGGAATTTAGTACTCAGGGTTAAAGAGTGAATATATAACGCTAAGAACAATTGTCAAATCTCTGTTCCCAAGATTTCTGGCAGCAAAGAGGTGAAAATCATCTTCTAATGGATGATATTTTAGTCATTTATTTCCACAGGCAGCTTAAATTAGTTTAATAGAAACTATCCTTTTAGCATACGGAAGTAAAGCTATACTTGCCAGATCTTAATGTGTTAGTATTTTAGGTGCCACAAGACTCTCTGATGCAGTGTTAGAAACTCAATATATATAAGCTAGGAACCAAACAGCTATGTAAACCAAGGTTACAATGGCCAAAACTGAATGTCCAGCTGCCATTTTTGGGAAAGATGGCTCTAAAATCCAATTTTTCAAATGATGGACTGACAGTGATTGGTTATCGGTTAAATATCTGGCTAGTTCAGATGACAACCTTGAGCTAGGTTAAGAACTTTGAGAGCTTAAAGAAGAAAAGTCACTTCATCCAGGGATAGTTCTCATATATACTGTACTGGGCTATTCTGAGCTCCTTTTCTTAATGGTGGCACAGCCCATTCATCAGCTAAGAATATTCTATACAACTGTGAGCAAGGCAGTGGGATTGGTTAAGTGAAGACAAACTACAATAATTAACTAAAATGTTGTTCACTGCTCCTGTTCAGGCTGCACAGAAAAAAACCCATTTTGGTTCCTGAAATTCATTCTGATTGTGCAGATGAAATATAACTGATAGAATTCTACAGGATGTGATATTAGTGTGTGAAAACAGTCAAGATCCAATGATTCCCAGGCATGCATCTCCATGTCAGGTGTCAGGTGGAGATGTCAAGTGTCATCTTGGTGCAGAGGCCTCTTCACTTAGTTACAAGTAGCCGATAGCCAGGTGAAAAATGCACGTGGCTAATTTAGAACACTGCTCGAAAATATGCAGGTTGACATGCACAACAGAATGTCACCACTAACACAACCTTAACATTATCTCTCTTTCAAGTCAACTGCCCATTTTAGTGCTGTAGTGCAACTCAACTACTTTCCATTGAGGCTCTGGCTATAACGGCAATCCTTACAGGTTTTTCCACCTAAGGGCTTAAGAATAAGATAGTTGTCCCACCTCACTTTGGAGTGCTATTTTTAAAAGCAGCAACTCTAATTGATTAAGTGATACCTCACAGAAAACAGAACACACTTCCTAAAAACCTCGCAACTTGGCAAAATAATGTTGTACAGCTCCAATCTTATTTCTCCATTTAAGCTGCAGCAACGTGAAGCACAGCTTATGCAGCTGCAGCTAAAGTAAGATCTTGCACTTGACAAACGAGACACGACCATCTGCCTCTGCTTTAGAAGCCTAGCAGCCACTCTGCCGCCCCACCTGTGTCCTTACTAGTAAGGTGTTCCCTCACGCAACACTTAAAGGGCCTTAGATCTTCCCCTATGAGCAATTTGAATTCATATGTCATGCTTTTCACATGGGAATGAGAAAAAAGAGGAAGTTTTAAAGTGAACATGAATTTTAGCCAGAATTGGAGAGAAGCAGAAATAATTTTCAAAGACAGTAACTTAGATCTATGGGTGGGGCTTTATCCCCTTGCAGGTGGATGCATGAAGATCATGGGTAGGCAAACTAAGGCCCCACGGCCAGATCCGGCCCAATCGCCTTCTAAATCCCGCCCGCGGACAGTCCAGGAATCAACGTGTTTTTACAGGAGTAGAATATGTGCTTTTATTTAAAATATGTGCTTTTATTTAAAATGGGTTATTTGTGGGGCATAGGAGTTTGTTCTTCTCTCTCCCCCCCCAAAAAAAATAGTCTGGCCCCCCACAAGGTCTGAGGGACAGTGGACCGGCCCCCTGCTGAAAAAGTTTGCTGACCGCTGTTGAAGATGAATCTCTGACACTTCCATTGTGCAGTTTTTCAGCTTTATAACAGATTTTAAACTTTTAAAGTATTTCACAATTCACAGAAAATGAGTTGTCAAAAACCGTTGGGGTGGGGGAAAACCTACTTAAGCTACTTTTCAACAAATGCAAGCATACTACAGCTACATATATTTTGTATTTCTAAAGGCCATTAAAAAAACAACAACACAAGATAGATCAGGCTACATGTAACCATTGCTCAGCTTGAGATATTCTACCAATAAGTTTTCTGTCCATAAAAATCTGTTAAGGTGGTGCACTTATTCCATTTATGATTGCTGTGATACACATATTGCTGCCTTTGGTAATTTAACCTGCAGCCAAAGTACGTAAGGAATCAGCTATTTTTTTCCAAAAGTGCTGGATATTGCCTTAATTTTATTCCACAAGATGGTCTGTTGTCATACTGTCAACAGGCTCTTTCCCCTCAAAGCTACTCCAGGAAGCAATGAAAATGCAGTATCTTCAACAGACACTGCAACTTCCATAGGCTGCAATCTTTGAAACACTCAGGATGGTTAAACCTCATTGAGTTCTATGGGATTTGAGCTACCTGTTGATAAGCAGAAACTCTTCCTTCCTTCCTTTGTAACAAGGGCTTGGTAGACCAATTCCTTCATAGAAAGTGGAACTGAGATAAATGGTACTTACTTCCAAACATGGTTTACACACTAAAAATTTGTTGAAATAGAGTCAGGAGTGCCAGCTTGGCCGCGCGATTGTGGGTGCATGAATGGCCCTGGCATTGAAATTTGTGGGTGCTCAGGCACCCAGGGTGAAGATATTTCAAACTATTGGGCAACCAAATTGCTGTTTAGGTCCCAGCCCTATGAAGAATAACTGTTTACCAAGTCCCAAACTCATGTCCACACAATTGTTTTGGGGTCTTTTTTGTTTTGTTTTGTTTTGTTTTGTAACTAAAGCCCTGTGGATAGCTCAGGCAGTAGAGCATGAGACTCTTAATCTCAGGGTTGTGGGTTTGAGCCCCATGTTGGGCAAAAGATTCCTATATTGCAAGGGGTTGGACGATGAGCCTCTACAATTCCACTCTACAACTATTCAATTCCCTGATACGATCTCCAAATATTTGAATTTAAGCTGCCTGGGGGGTGGGGGGCTTCTCTGCATATGAAGCATGTGCAATGAGTTCTCTTTAAAAAAAAACAGAGGAAAACCAACAAAAATGCAGAATTGATGAGAAAATAGAATGTGGTTAGAATGCACATGCCTATCGAGTAGATTTTGCATTTTTTACACATAAATGACATCCCAGTTGCTGTAAGGTTTGCATTACTCTTACATTACAGAAAGACTAACTTTAGAAAAGAAGTGTGTTTTCTGTTTTTTAAAGGTTTCTGATTACACAACCTGCCACACTTTGCACACAGCAAACATCTTCTACAGAAGCTCACACAAAGCTTGAGGAGGCCATGACATTATGTCAAAAGGCATGTGCACCAAGAAGCAAACATGATTTCCTGGAAAAACTCTCTTTCTAGATTTTTCAAATCCTGGTGAGGTACGTATATTAGGTAAAGGCACCCCTGACCATTAGGTCCAGTCGTGGCCGACTCTGGGCTGTGGCGCTCATCTTGCTTTATTGGCCAAGGGAGCCGGCGTACAGCTTCCAGGTCATGTGGCCAGCATGACTAAGCCGCTTCTGGCGACCAGAGCAGCGCACGGAAACACCATTTACCTTTCCGCCAGAGCGGTACCTATTTATCTACTTGTACTTTGACGTGCTTTCAAACTGCTAGGTTGGCAGGAGCTGGGACTGAGCAATGGGAACTCACCCCGTCACGGGGATTCGAACCACTGACCTTCTGATTTGCAAGTCCTAGGCTCTGTGGTTTAACCCACAGCGCCACCCGCATCCCTGTAAGTATATTACATCAATGTTAAATGCCCAAATCCCTTATAAAGGTAAAGGTACCCCTGACCGTTAGGTCCAGCCATGGTTCCACCCATTTCATGGGGAAAGAACACCATGTGGAATGCGGATAACCAGCAACAGGACCATATACCAAACACTGCATGCATTCCTCATAGAACATCTGGAAAGCCAAAGGTTCCCCATCCCTGCTTTTAAAGCTAACATTCAATAACTGGCATTCACTATAAGCAAAAATATCAAGTTGTGAAGGGATGCTGCTGTTGATTCCACAATATATTTAACTCAAAACCATTAGTTCACACTGCAGCCACACCTACTGTACCTCAGACAAGTCTTGCTTCATAATGTTGCAGCTAATTTGTCTCAATGCCACATGTGCAAAGCTAAATGGAAAGGAAAAAGAGAGACAGGACAGGGCTACATGCTACCATGTTCCTGCCTCCAACTAAAGTTGCCTATTAGACTCAAGGGATTAGGATTCGTCTACTGAGCCCCATAAACTGTGCAAGGTTGAAATTATTGCCTTACCACAATGTTTAATTCCTGCTTAGTAATTCAACTAGTTTGCAGGTTCTACCTGCAGCAATGCATTCAAGGTTTGGATAAAGCATTGTCTCAGTTAGATATGTGATTCCATTCAATAAACCAAGTTATTGCCTTGCATTTAATGCCCATCTCATTTTTCAGAATGAAATAAAGTTCATTCCTTTTTTTAAAAAAAGAAAAGAAAATCAATGTTCTTTTGATATTGGTACACACATAAAGTTCTATAACCATCAATGCAGGTCCAAATGCCTTTCCACAATTCTATGTCGTCCAAAACAAAAAGAAAGAGTACCTAGATCTAAAGTGAACATGTAAAGGGAAAACTGCTTCAAAGAGCAGCGGCTTTAGCAAAAACCTTTCAAGCCTGTAAACTTCAAGAGTAAGAAAGACATTTTTAAATAAATATTTCCACATAAATATATAAGCTTGTTTTAAGAAGAAAACAGAAATCCCTGACTATTAATGTTATTGGCACGATGTCCTGTAAATGCCTCAACCAAATACAGTTACTTCTTTTTACACTAATATTGTCATTTCAAAAGCTTTTGAAACAATTATAATATGTAGCAATTGAGTTGACGATGACATTGAAACATGTTAATCCTTTTTTTAAAAAAAAAAAATGTAGCAACTGAGTTGATAAAGTTGATAATAATGAAACATGTTAACCTTTTTTAAAAAAAAGTATCTTCCTTCTATTGGCAGCATGTGCAGACAGAGAGATTCGTTAAACTGTAAACTTTAGCCAAAGTTCCTTCATAGTGATGAGATACCTAAGAAGAAGAGAACGCTCCTGTGGCTTTTCGCTGGGCTTTTGCTAGCTCAGTCAGCAGAGCATGAGAATCTTGATTTCAGAGTTATGGGCTTGAGACACGTTTAGCAGAAGATTCCTGCACCGCAGAGGGCTGGACTAAGATGACCCTTGGGGTCCCTTCCAACTTTACAGTTCTATGATTCTATGAATGTCTGTCGAAAAGACAACTTCAGCAGCTGTAGATTTTCCCATCCCTGTCCCACAGATGTTAAGATTTAAGAACCCTCTTCCCAAGACATTGTATATGATCGGCCTAAAGGTAAAGGGACCCCTGACCATTAGGTCCAGTCGTGACCGACTCTGGGGTTGCAGCGCTCCTCTTGCTTTATTGGCTGAGGGAGCCGGCGTACAGCTTCCGGGTCATGTGGCCAGCATGACTAAGCTGCTTCTGGCGAACCACAGCAGCACACGGAAACGCCGTTTACCTTCCCGCCGGAGCAGTTCCTATCTATCTACTTGCACTTTGATGTGCTTTCGAACTGCTAGGTTGGCAGGAGCAGGGACCAAGCAATGGGAGCTCACCCCTTTGCGGGGATTCGAACCGCCGACCTTCTGATTGGCAAGTCCTAGGCTCTGTGGTTTAACTCACAGTGTCACCTGTGTCCCCCATGATCAGCCTAATTAGAGCAATTAGATATCAAGAATTTGAAGCAGAAGCCTTTTAAAGAGAAGGGGGGGAGGTGGCCACACATGCACAGGCAGGCACCACCTACCCAGAGCAGAAGTCAGTAAAAGCCATATGTAAACTTAATTTCAAAGCAAAAAGAAAATGTTTTGTCAATGAACATGCAGTGACCGGGGGGGGGGGGGTTAGAGTCTGCAAAGGTGAAATTGCCAAAGGGGCTTTAAACTCAATGATCATTTTCACATCTACCGTGAAAGCACATCTCCCAAGGTGCTACAGAGGTTGCAGGGAACAGCATGTCTATTTCACAGTTGTTCTTAGCTGCATGACAAGAAAATGCACAACTAGTGTTGAATTTTCCAAGATTAACAGCCAGATGCTGTTCCCACCCTAGCACTTTCACCTTAAAAAGGAAGGAGGGAGGGAAAAGTTCACCTATATAAATGCACAGAAGTTTGGCAACTCTATAGAAATACATGGGTTTTCAACACCCCCCCCCCACAAAAACTGTCTGCTGAAATAAAAATAACAGTACACACATTTTCCTATGTTGATATCCCGTGGTTATTACCAGTGAACCCAGTACTGCTCAGGCTGAACTACTTGCAAACCAAAATGAAACCTACACACACACACACACACACATCAGAAGAGGGCATGTTCAAAATGCAGTAGTCACCTAATAACTATTATTCACACACACACACACCCCTTTCTATAGGTTTATCCTGATTATTCCTGTTTCATTAATCATTTTTCGCTCAGTATTTTCAGGTGATTAGTAATATTCCCAAATATTCAGCTTTTCATTTTGCAACAAATGAAGTTTAATGAGAGATTCAGCGGCTGATTCTGCTATTCAATACCATATGTATAACAGAAGTATAAACTATTTTTTATATATATAACTACCCATGAATGATCATGAATCTTAGTGAAAGAGGTGTAACCTTCGGGGAATCTGAATGTAAGATCTCAAAATTTAAACATATGGGAGACACATTTATTAATAGCACTTATATATTGCCTTCCCATTGCAGAATAGTGCCCGAGATGGTGTATTTTTAACTAGATTAAAACCTAATACATAAACTAAGGAAGCAGTAGAAATTTGAGTAGTGGTTGTTATTTTAAAAAAGCAGGGTTCAGCTAAGCTCAAAGTCCCATTGAAATAAAGATAATAACCACCTGGCGATCAGGGAGAGCTCAAAGCAGACCTTCTGAGATACCCAAACTCTGGACTGCTGACAATTAGCTCAGTTGGTTAGAGAGTACTGCTTATAACACCAAGATGGCAGGTTCGATCGCCATATGGGCCACCTGCATATTCCTGCATTGCAGGGGGTTGGACTTGATGACTCTTGAGGTCCCTTCCAACTCTCCGATTCTATTATGACTCTATGGACACCTCTGTGGACAAGGTCCTCTCACACATATCCACCAACTGAACTTCAGATGGTGGCAGGATGCAAAAAAAGACCCTCCTTAATGACCTGTGGATGTTAAGCAATACCTACTGAATGGACAATCCACATTAAATGTGAAACCTAACCATGGGTTTGACAACAAGTGCACACCCAACAAAGGATAGCCTATCCCATTTCCCTCCTTAGTATTGCATTTGTATCCTGCATTCCTGTGATGCTTTGAGTTTGCAGATGTTCTAAGGCTTCAGAAATCTTCCATCGGGCTGCCTTGGAATAAAAACTGCACTGGGATCTACCTCAAGATGGAGCATGAAAAGAAGTAGCAGACTTTTCCTGAATGCTATTGCAGACTTCAAGGGACGTGGGTGGCACTGTGGGTTAAACCACAGAGCCTAGGACTTGCCGATCAGAAGGTCAGCGGTTTGGATCCCCGCAACGGGGTGAGCTCCTGTTGCTTGGTCCCTGCTCCTGCCAACCTAGCAGTTCGAAAGCACGTCAAAGTGCAAGTAGATAAATAGGTACCGCTCTGGCGGGAAGGTAAACGGCGTTGCTGTGAGCTGCTCTGGTTCGCCAGAAGCAGCTTAGTCATGACCCGGAAGCTGTACGCCGGCTCCCTCGGCCAATAAAGCGAGATGAGCGCCGCAACCCCAAAGTCGGTCACGACTGGACCTAACCGTCAGGGGTCCCTTTAACTTTACTATGCAGACTTCAGGCTATATCTACAGATCCTGGGATGAAGAACCACAGAACTTTTGGAAATATAAATTCCACTAGTTTCCATTCAAAGGTAGAATTCTAGGTTAAGAAGATTGCTGTTAGAAATATTTTGTTTCTGAACCATTTGCATAAAAAGGGACAAAGTGATAGCAGGCCTAAGCATGTTTACTTAGAAGCAAGTCCCACTAATTCAATGTTACTCCAGCCTTGCCATTGTAGCTAGAATGTTTCATTTCAAGGGGCATACAAAAACTGAAATGTAGCATCCTGGTTTCAGACACCAAGGCAATGTGAAGTCTCTCCTCTATCCAGGCACTGTTACCATGATTGGTCCTCTGTTATTCTTGTATCAGTAGCCTTCTTGTGAAACTTTGCAAGTTGAAACTGTCATCATATGAAGGACGGCACTGATGGAAATGATGGATCATGTCCACCTCCCTCCCTCTCCTGGAGGTAGACTATGGCTGTTAAAGGCTTCAAACTCAAATCCATCGTGCTCCACTAGATCTCATCCAGTAAACCTCACACTCTAGGCTCCAGGGTATGTTTCTGCTGAGCCTAAACAGGCCTGGTCAGTACCTGGTTTGGTCACTACCTCTGGTCCACTGTGGGTTCCATGGTGGAAGAATGCAATGAAATTAAAAATGAGTAAGTCATAAGCTGTCAAACAAACATGAAATATATGTTAGCCTGGTATAACAGGCTCTTAAAGCCTATGGCACACATAACCCTAAAATATTCGCTCGAATGAGCAACCCCTAGAGCCAACCCAAATCATTTAGCTGCCTGTGGTTGTGCGGCAAATCATGTACTTCTCCCCAAGTCAAGGTGCACAGTACCCAAGGCCAATCAAGTTATTTTAGCAGTTGAGGCAGAACAGCCCACAAATGCCTCTTCCTCCAACCATCTGCAGACTTTTCTTGACACCCTGAAGCAGCAACCTCACTCTGCCCTGCCAAATCCCTCCACCCCTTGGCAGCTTAAGAGCCACAAATCAAACCTATGGCACCCACCATACAATCAACACAGATAAACTATATTTTCTTGGAAGCCTTAAGCTGAAAGTGTGTGTTGAACAAAACAGTGCATGACACATCATTCTTATTTCCAGCTTTATTCTCCTAAAGGGTAGCAGTTTCTGTTCTGACTCCTTGCATGACTCTCCTCCAAGACCAGATATATAATATTCTGTTTTATCATTATGCTACATTTCCTCAAGACTAATGATAGACTCAATATTCATATTCAAACCCAGATTTGCTGTCTAGCACTCATAGAATGCTTTGATCTTGGCACCTGCCTATGGCAAAGAAATCTATTCTTAAAAAGAAATCCAGTCAAAATGAAAGGTTTTTTTATAGGGAGAAAATAAGGTAGTAAAGAAACAGTAGTAAAATCAGAATTCTACAGCAATATCTAAGCAACACATGTCAGCATGTGTCTGCTTTACAATCAATTTTCAGAAAAAAGTATTTCAAGCTTTATTTCTTTTGTGAAACAATGAATCAGTATAAGATCCAAGTAGTTTGATGAAAAGAGTTTCCCAGTTTCCCGCAGTCTGAATGTTGCATCCCTCGAGCTATTGCTAGTAGGTGAAACTTTATATTCAGCCAAATATTGTTTCAGATCATTGATTTTTACACAAATTTCTTGCTGTGTATCATATTCCCAGAGGCTCACTTAGAACAATTTTTGCCACCTACCATGACTTTGAAGTACCTCTATCATCTACCATGACTTTGAAACACCAAACTTATTTTCTGTTCTAACTCTTCTATAACTGAGGGCACAAGAGTGGTCTTGAAGATGTTACAGAAATTTTGGCTTTTCATTGGTGAGGGGAAAGGTACCCTGAACTTATGCATGCTTGCTTTGAAATAAAAAGAAAGAAGGAAGTCTCACCACATTCAGAGAGACTCTACAGAATTGCAGTTTAGAGAGATTTCTGCACGCTTGCTCAGGGGTGAATCCTACTGGAGCTGACTCTGAAGGAAGAATACTCAGTACTGCAATCAGTTTCAACCAAGCATACATAGAATCTTTCTGCAATCCCAAACACACTTACTTAGCTCCATTGGGATTTGCGTCTATGTGTGGAATATATATAGAAGTCATCTAGGCTTTGCACAAGAGTTAAGTGCATACAAGATTCACAAAACATGTTAGAAACGTACAGAGTCATATTTCTAAAGGCAATGATGTTCTTGGCTAAGATTTTGCATCCCTCACAGATGCCTTTACTACATACTTCCACCCTCCCTATTGGAGAGAGTGCCCCTTATTTTGTCAAGTAACAGGAAGCCAAGGAGCAACTGCACACAAAATATTTAAAGGGCAATGGGAGAATATTAAAGCAAATGAAGTGATTCATCTTTATAAATGAAAAGTCTGGTAGTTCAAGCATCTCTGTGTGTGGAAGAACATCTAATCTGAGTATTCTGCACCGGATCTCATACCAACAAAGGCCAATAATGGTTCTCCATTAATGTGAGAGAAGGCACTTTAGGCATACTTCAGAGCTCCTCTTGCACACATCCCAAGGCTGAACCCCTCCATTAAAAGGCTCATCCTTCATATTATATGCCAGCCGAGCCCTTAGTTCTGAACATTTTCTAACTCTCTGTATCTATCTCCTTGCTCGTCCTTAAACATGAGTGGCGATCTGAACCGGTCGTGAAGAGAAGCATCCTTTTAGAGTCGCAAAATCCCTTCACACCAACAATCGCTCAGGAATGAAGTGGGAGGGAGAGACAGAGAGGCATCACGAACCAAGCTGTCCTTTATCTTCCCCAGCCACGCACCTCATCTCGAGCCCATGACCTGCAGCTAAGAAGCGCAGGGCGGGCAGCCCACAGAGCTCTCCTTGTGAAAGCATCACCAGGCAGCGAAAGGAGGCGAATCAAGGAAGGCGCCTCGATCCCGGGTCACCTTTGGCACTGCACCGTACCCAGAATCACACCGCTGCCTGCGCCTCATCTCTCACCCGCGCGCGCCCCGAGTCCCACGGAAGGCGCACTGCACCCTCGGCTGTGTCTGAAAAGAGAGACGTCCCGATCCCCCCCCCCCCCCCCGTGTCACCAAGAAACAGCCAAACGGGCCGAGCACAACGGGCAGCCTGAGCTACGGAAGCTCTCCGTCGAAGGAGAGGAGCCAGCGACCACGCTATGACTACTATTATTATCACCACAACCACCCATTCTATTATTATTATTATTATTATTTCCGACTGGAAGACGAGCGCGCCCTCCTCGCCCTCATCTCACCAAACACGGCCGGTTCTCCACGCCGAACACGGCTCCACGCTGCGGCGAAATGTGGAAGGCTCGCTCTCTCGCGCGCACACCCGTTGCTCGAGAAAGAGGAGGGAAAGTTCGGGCCGCTCGCTTTCTCGCCCGCCTGGCAGCCTCTGCAAAGAAGCCCCGGAGCTGGAGCTCCGCCGCGCGCGCTCTCCAGAAAAGCCGCCGCCAGACGAGCGAGCAGAAGCGCTGCCCGAAGTTGCGAGCGTCGCCGTCTCCCGCGCGGCACCCCTGCCGCCCCAAACACACACGCACGTACACGCACGCCCCTGGCTAAGGAGCTACCCCAGCGCCTCAGTCGCCCTCCCCTTCGGCTTTGGCTGCGGCTCACCTGCGAAGAGACAGCTCGCCTCGCCGCGCTGTTCCTCTGAGGAAAGACTTGAAGCGGCCGGATTTGGGGTGGGGTGGGGGGTTCTCCCTTCTCGCCCCCCTCAAAAATAAAAACTGCCCCACCACCCCCAAATTCGAAAGGTCACGCTCGCCCGGGGAAAGCCCCTCGCGCTGCTCCCCCCGCGGCCACAGGAGGCTCCTTCATCTCGCAGAAGATGCCCGCTTCGCCTCCGAGTCCGGGGCGGAGGGAGAGCTCCCTCTCAGCACCTGGCCATCTCCCGGCGCCGCTGGGTACTAGTACCAGTAATAATAACAATAAGCGGCGGCCGCGATAAAAGCGGCTAGGTCACGCCCCCCCTCGTCCCGGCTCCTCCTATAGGAGCCGCCGGGAGGCTCGGCTCGCGCACGATGGTAGCCTTTACGTAACCTCTCCTCCTCCTCCTCCTCCTCACCCACAGAAGAAGAGAAAGGAGAGGGAGAGCGGAGCCGGCCAATGGGAGCGCGTGGCAGAGGCTTTGGCCCCGCCTCCCGAGCCTCCTTCCATCGCCGAGCAAAGCCTGGAGAGCTTTCTTCTTCCTCCGGCCGCTAGGTCTGTTTACGTAACCAGTCCGCCCTTCTGCATCTCTCTTGAGCCGCCTTCACGCAGCCGTCCAAGCGCTTCCCCAGAGGCAGAAGCTCAAAGCAAAATAAAGGGTTGGGGTGGGATTCCCGCGATGATTGGACCCCTGAGTCCGCTAATGCCGCTATTCTGGTGCGCGGACTTGACGTGCTTTTTCATCGGCATGGGAATCATCAGTAGGATTGCTACGCGATGCATGGACCTAGGAAGTGCTTTATTTTTAAGGGATGGCAATGGGGAGGGGAATCACCTGTCCAATGTTTTTCTAAAGGCATCTTCCTGGGTGGCCATTGGTTATGGCTGGGTAACCAAGGAAGCAGAGAGTAGAAATAAATGGACAGTTCTCACAGGGGGAGGTATGGAAGAAGTCCACTCCCCAAATGATTTGTATTGGGACCTGTGCTTTTTAAACTTGTCCATAAATGACCTGGAGTTAAAGGTGAGCACTGAGGAGACCCAGTATATGGCAATACATGTTTCAGCGTGGTCGAAACCAAAAGCTATTGCAAGGAGCTCCAGATGGATCTCTCCAAAGTTAAATATGGGTGTTAAAACAGCAAATGTGGTTCAGTGTGAGCAAGTGTAGACACTGCAACCTTACTTCACATATATTATGGGGTGTGAGCTGGTTGGTGGAGGCTGGCTAGAAAGGGGATTTGGGGGTCATTCTGAATGACTGAATGTCAACTAGGGATGGAGAAGGAATTCAGTCTTTTGATACAGAGGGATGCCAACAACAGGTGCCTTGTTAGAACAGGAATTCCTCCTGCTCTCATATAGAAGAGAAAACATTCCTTCACCCAAGAAAACTGCTGTGGACTTTGGCCATCATCTAAAAAAAATAAAAACCAACAACCAGCCAATTTCAGAGTGGTTGTTTTCATACAAATTTAATCCATTCTTTGTTTCGATTAAAATTGATATGACTGGTTGCCAATCTTTTATTAATGCGATGACAGCATTAATACAGCACCACCACCCCAACGGTGCCTTCCAGATACCAGGGGGACTGCAACTCCCATCTTCACTTACTGTTGCCCATGCTGGCTGGGGCTGCTGGGAATCAGAGGCCAACAACTTCTGGATGGCACCCAGTTGGGAAAGTTTCTTTGGGGTGAGAAAGGAAGAGTATGTTCAAACGCCATGTCACATAGTATTAGAGTGGACTCATGGGTATATCCCAGTATAATTATGGGTCTTTCTTTAAAGCAGCATGGGCTTTTTACCCACATAGAATTGCATTCTAGGACGATGTTCAGACGATGAGCTCTAACCTGATTTTCTTTCCTGTGCGTGGTTATTAATTGGAGGCATCCACAAGGTCAAATGCACTTGAATAAAAATTAAAAACATAAACAACTTCTCTTTAGTTTCTAAAAAAAGAAAGTTGGGGAGGGGCAATCACTTCTATATCCCTTCAACTGTGGTTGTCATGTCAGCAGAGTTAAAGCAAAAAGAGTTATTATTTCAATTACTCTAGTATCTGCTGAAAATACCACATTCTGTTTATTCATTTTATTACGATTTTGACTGCAGAGCTTCAGGTAATCCAGGCTTTGATATCAATTATAAAGCTCACAACTTGTAGTTTTTACATTTAAGAACCAAAGCTGCTTGTTAATTTTGCATGGCACAATGATTTTCTTGACAGATAACAACCTAATACTATGATGAGGAATACATTCTTATTTTAAAAGTCTTTGATAATTTGAGATTCTCTCTCTCTCTCTCTCTCTCTCTCTCTCTCTCTCTCTCTCCCCCCCCCCTCTCTCTCTCACACACACACGAAGGTTGAAGTAACCTTGCATTCACATATTTTAATGAAATGTATTCCCTTTGTGTCCCTCACACGAATCTTAGTACCTTTTTAAAAAGCTAGACGAGACACTCAGTCCACTGTTCTAATATTGTGGCTGTGTGCAATGATAAACTACGTATTTTTGGCAGTAGTCCAGCTCTTTCAAGACTTTAAATTTTTCAGGACTCTTAGAGAATACTGTCTAGTTCATGTGATTTATCACAATATAATATCTGAGCTATTTTCTTGGGTACTTCAGCACTGGATGTCTCACCTTTATTGCCTCTGGAGAGTAAATTCAGAGTACAAGGTAGAAAGAAAGAAAGAAAGAAAGAAAGAAAGAGGAGGATGGAGGTTAGAAGATCTTTTGTTTCCACACTGCCTCACTTGTTCCTTCCTGTGTATATCAGTCTTATGGATGGCGGCAAACAGATTGAGATTGAATCCTGACAAGACAGAAGTACTGTTTCTGGGGGACAGGAGGTGGGCAGGTGTGGAGGATTCCCTGGTCCTGAATGGGGTAACTGTGCCCCTGAAGGACCAGGTGTGCAGCCTGGGAGTCATTTTGGACTCACAGCTGTCCATGGAGGCACAGGTTAAATCCGTGTCCAGGGCAGCTGTGTACCAGCTCCATCTGGTACGCAGGCTGAGACCCTATCTGCCTGCGGACTGCCTCGCCAGAGTGGTGCATGCTCTGGTTATCTCCCGCTTGGACTACTGCAATGCGCTCTACGTGGGGCTACCTTTGAAGGTGACCCGGAAACTACAACTTACAACTAATCCAGAACACGGCAGCTAGACTGGTGACTGGGAGCAGCCGCCAAGACTGTATAACACCGGTCTTGAAAGACCTACATTGACTCCCAGTATGTTTCTGAGCACAATTCAAAGTGTTGGTGCTGACCTTTAAAGCCCTAAACGCCCTCAGTCCAGTATACCTGAAGGAGCGTCTCCACCCCCATCGTTCTACCTGGACACTGAGGTCCAGCACTGAGGGCCTTCTGGCGGTTCCCTCACTGCGAGAAGCCAAGTTACAGGGAACCAGGCAGAGGGCCTTCTCAGTAGTGGCGCCTGCCCTCCCACTAGATGTCAAAGAGAACAACAACTACCAGACTTTTAGAAGACATCTGAAGGCAGCCCTGTTTAGGGAAGGTTTTAATGTTTGATGTATCACAGTATTTTAATATTCTTTTGGAAGCCACCCAGAGTGGCTGGGGAAACCCAGCCAGATGGGCGGGGTATAAATAATAATAAATTATTATCATCATCATCATCATCATCATCATCATCATCATTTTTCTGTTTTAGAAATGCTCGCTCTGCTTCTTTGCCAGAGATTGCTTTCTTCTTCTTAGTACTATAGTTGAGAGGAGGATTAGTACAGTAGTACCTCGGGTTACAAATGCTTCGGGTTACAAACTCCGCTAACCTGGAAGTAGTACCTTAGGTTAAGAACTTTACTTCAGGATGAGAACAGAAATCTTGCTCCGGCTGTGCAGTGCAGTGGGAGGCCCCATTAGCTAAAGTGGTACCTCAGGTTAAAAACAGTTTCAGGTTAAGAACGGACCTCCAGAACGAATTAAGTTCTTAACCAGAGGTACCACAGTACAGCTCAAGTCACCCACTGCCCCATCCATGCATGCAGTTGGAGTCCAAAAACACCTAGAGCAGCACAACATTTCCTTATGAAATGACCCTTGTATCCCAGGGTTGGACAATTTCACCCTAAAGTGCCAACCATCCCGTTGGTCCTTTTAGTTCTAATGGCCCTGCTGACTCTGTAAGTTTTCATGGCGCTCATGTGGTGTCAAACTTCCACTGGGAAAGTGAGGAAGCTGTAGAGACTTTCCTCAAGTTCATCTTCTGACTCTCATCAGGCTGAATGTGGTGGAAAGTGTAGTGCCCTATTCTGTGTAGAAGCTGGAGGCTGCTGTTCTGTGTGATGCTGAAAATAAATTCAAAGGCATGCCCATTACAACTATATAACAGAAGGGCTCAATTCCTTCAGAGTTGGGAAATTAAAAAAACACATATACAACTGTGATGGCAAAGTTTGATAGTCAGCCATTTCCCTTATATGCCATATATACACCGCTTTAAGCAGCCGTGGCTTCCCTCATAGAATCCTGGGAGCTGTAGTTTGTTAAGTGTCAGGTGGCAGAGGAACCAACCCCGATGTCAGGTTGCCAGGAATAGACAAGACAATGAAAAGCCCTTACCATCTGCTTTTTATTCAATATTCACAGAGAGAGGCTTGGGAATGCAGCCTGTTGGAACAATGACATTGTCCCGAGTGAGTCTCCACCCCCTCTGTCTCTCCCACCTTCTCATGCTTGATGGCTATGGGTGCTGAGAAGTGTCCTCTGCCTTTGAGCTCTTTGCTCTCTTACTTTCAATGCTTGCCGGGTTCTGGGAGAGGGAGGGTCTGGAATGCTTTCTAAAGACACCGTGTCAGTTAGCTGTTGCCCCCCGGTGCTTCCTCCTCCTCTTCCTTTCCCATTATTTCTCAGCTTTTCCCTTCATCTGCCTCTGAGCTGTGATCTCCCTCAAACCCCTGTTGTAATTCTGAACTGTCTTCTTCTTCTCTGGAAGGGTCAGGCTTTGGAGGCGGTCTCCACCATTCCTCCTCTACCCAGTACCTGACATCAAGCTGGGCTGAGAGCGGTTAGGAGATCCCTATTCCTCTCCGAAGCTACAAACATGAGTCTGACCAAACTGCGGGAGGCAGTGGAAGACAGGAGTGCCTGGCGTGCTCTGGTCCATGGGGTCACGAAGAGTTGGACACGACTAAACGACTAAACGACTAAACAGCAATTCCTCTCCCAATTTCTGAAGTGGATTAACAATCAACCCTTCTCTGAGAACTCTGAGAATAGTAGCTGTATTGGGTGGGTTGGGGGTTGGAGCCTTCAACAACTCTCAACCCCTTCAGCAACCTCCACAGCCCAGGCTTCTTTGGCAGACGCCATGACTGTTGAAAGTGGTATGAAACTGCTTTAAACGGATAGTGCAGATGAGGCCTCTGGAGCAATTCCACTATTATTGTAAAAAGAAAAAGAAAAAAAACCCCACCTCATATGCATATTTATTAAGCATTCATTATGTCCCAAGACAGATTGGCTGGTATTCAAAAGAAGCCACCTTTGGTATTAACAGGAAGCTAATTTACTTATCACCATATTTCTTCATGTTCAATCAAACTTTCTCCTCCCGAGTAAAAGATTTATTGCCTATTTCTTCCCAATGTGCATTTTCATTTGTATAACTGACAGGTTCAGTGGCTGAAAAGGAGCATGTGAGTTTTCTTCCAATCAAGGCACCCATCTTGGTGACATTTATTACAAGTTTATTACTTTCATACTCATCTCAGCAAAGCTCTGTCAGTCTTTGTAGGAGTGTCTAAAACATAGCTTTGTGCTACCTGTGACTTCTCATTAATTTTATTCTGGCTTCTCATTTAGAGCTGTTCTTTTTAAAAAAAACCACAATCCAGGGAACATAAAATCATACACCAATTAAAGGCGGAGAACTAATTTAACAGTGGGGGAAGGAGGCAGCCTAGGATTTTTTCCACAGCCAGACTGCAGAGAAAAATAAATTACACAAATAACCATAGAATAGTAAGAAAAATCATGTTCTGTAGAAATGCGGCTTATTTCAAATTCTGAAGTGAAAGGCAGAATGCCCATTTCATCCATTTTAACTCAGCAGAGTTAACTCAATGGCTTCCTAAATGTTCTTATTAATAATACTGAGTTCAGTGGCTTTGTAGATGTTCCTTTTAATATTAAGTTCACTGGAGGTTTACTCCCAAGTGAGTTTGCGTAGGAACACCCTGTGAGGTATATGCCACACTACAGACCTTCCACAGCCAAAGCATTAATGGAGCAGAATGCTTGGATCCTGAAAAAATTCAAGAAGCAACATAAAACCGTCCCCCCCTCACGCCCCTTTGCAAACTGCTGCAGAAAAAGAGACTAATTCTGAATGCTTTTGAAAGCAAACGCTTTCTGAACTCAGGAACAAAGCGTAGATGCTTATAGCTAATGTGATGCCAACTTCACCCAACAGGAACTGATGAGAATAAATGCCAGTGGGTTCTGGAAAATATAGATATATGGATGCAACAAACAGTAGAAGAACATATTGAAAATAAAATAATTTGGAAATTGTCTTCTAAAAATGACAGATGGGACACACAGAAGAGATTAAGCTTAAGTCTATTTTCATTCTAGCCATGTAGACATAACGCTCCAGAGCATATGAATAGTAGAAGAAGAAGAAATATGGATCGCAAGATAATTATAAAAGATAAAAATTACTCTAAGATGAAGATAGAAATCTCTCAAGTGCTCTTCCACTGAGTCATAATTTTAGCAAATCAGGAGTGAAATAAAAGGCCATCTTTAAAAGTCAGTCATGAATATAACATCATGAATCAAATTGTCAGTGGAAGAAGTGATTTCCTTCTTAAGATCAATACATTTTCCAAATCATAACCATTTACATGATACGTTATAAGGAAATTGGAACCACAATCCTCCTAATGGAGCTTCCCTAATTGGGTGGCAGGTGGCAATCTAAGAATCAGCAGAAAGGAAATTTAAATTCACAGGTCCTAGAAAGGTGGTTTTTTAAAACAAAAACAAAAGATACTGTATGCTTATACAATACAATAACCATCCCAAAATGAAGTCAAAGAAGGAAATGTATGGAAACAATCCATAAACTCATGTGAGAGGTCCTTAGTTTTTTTTGGGGGGGGACCCTCAAGGGACTATGATTTCAGAAGAAGAAGAAGAAGAGAACAGTACACACTATTTTCTTAATTATCTTGTGCCCTATTGTAAATCATTTATCCCCCAAATTAGATTGGAAACTTAAATAGAGAGTCTTCTCAAGTGAGAAGCATTTCATATTGTTTGGAGAGGCAACAGCAGCTTCATTATGCCATGTCATTAAGAAAAAAACATCCTAAGCCTCACTTCTCTCCAATATATTGTCAGAGAGCTTGTAGCAAATTATGCACAGCTGGGTGGACAAGTGGCAGCATTGGTGGATGTGACTTAAATAAACACAGCTGCAATAGGTACATGGCATATATGCTCTCTGTGTGTGTGTGTTCATTTGTTTGTTCATCTTCATGCTCACACGGGTTGGTTGTGCAGCTGTGGAAGTGAAGACAGATAATGAAAAAGCTGTATTTGGACAGCATTAGTTGAAATGAATAGTTTTCTGCAGTGACTGTGCTGTGGTTGTTCTGACCGCACAGATGCAATGGGGGACAGCAGGGGGGAAAGGACGTTGCCATCTTTATAGATCCTTATTTAGACCCGACAGCTAATGGAGCCTTCATGCCTATGAGGCAAACAGACCTTGAGAAACTACCAGATGCTGTGGTCCAGGGTAAACAAGGCCATCGTATTTGTCTTCTGCTAGGAAGTTCCCAGAAACATAGGAGAAGTTAGGGCAGGGGTGGGGAACCCCTGTGGCCCTTCAGATGTTGATGGACTATAGCTCACATCATCCCCAATCACCAACCATGCTGGCTGAGGTTGTCCAACATCTGGACAGGGGCATAGCATGGTGGGCTGCAAGGGTGATGGCCCCAGCACGTTTTTCGGGGGGGGGGGGGGCACTGCAAATGTGGCTCCTCACAGTGGTGGAGCTTCATGCTCCGGCACTGGGGGGCAGAGAGCAGATGGGGGCGGGGCTGGCGTGCGTCCTGGGGGCGGGGCATCCAGCATGGGCAGGGCAGTGGCGTAGCGTGGGTTGTCAGCACCCGGGGCAAGGCAAGTAATTTGCACCCCCTAACCGGTGGATTTGCGCCCCCTAACCCATGGATTTGCGCCCCCTAACCCTAACCCCCAGATGTTGCGCCCGGTGCGGCCGGCCCCCCTGCACCCCCCACGCTATGCCACTGGGGCAGGGGGGGCAGCCGCGATGGCACCCCACCGGGATTGTGCTGCCGGGGGTGGTGTACTCCCCCCGTACTCCTCTTCCTCTGTCAGTGGCTCCTCACACTGAACTGAGGCTGGGGTATGATCTGAATGATTTGCTGGGCTTTGCAAGGCTGGGATCAAAGGGTGCATGGCTGTTGCATCCTTCTCACGCCACACTGGCAGCCCCAAGCTACTTTGCAAGGCTGGGGTGATCCCCTGGCCAGGCTGCTCCCTGTATGGGTGGGCAGGCAGTGCGGCCCCACTTAGCTCCGGGTGGGTGGGTGTTGTTCTGACAGCGGCAGCAGTGGGGACTGGACTGGTAAGGCAGGATCCTTTCACCCTCCATGTCCCACCACCCAGCGTGTGCATGCACCTGCCCTGGGCACTGGCAAGCCATGCTATGCCACTGTGTCTGGAAGGCCATGGGTTTCCCATCTCAGAATTAGGATAAGCTTTTCGATGGTAAGAGCAGCTTGACATAAATTCCAGTTACCTAGGGAGGTGCCTGAAACACTGGAGAGCCACTGCCAGACAGTGTTGAAATACTGAAGGAGATTAAGTCCACTGCATGTTTCTGGGAAACCCAGTGCTAAATCGTTAGTAGACGATTTCATTCTGGGTCAGGGTTTTGTATGTAGCAGAGCAGCTCCCTCGCTGAGATCTGTCAAAAGTCAGCCCTTGACACAAGCCTGACAGTTTCTTATATTCCTAGCACGTTCTGCTAGCATGCACCTAGAGACCTTGTGCAGGAGGTTGTAGAATGCCTTGCGCAAGTGGAAGTACAACTCAAGATGCCTGTTCTCTTTTCTCTCACACAAGTTGCCTTCACTTAGTTAAGAAAAAAACAAAACACCAGATGTTTTGCATGTAGAAGAGGTTTCCTGATCACAGAAGGGCCCTGCCCGATCTCAATTATGCGAATTATGTTACTGTAACCTTTGGCTGTCGAGAAAATAATTTGTTTACCAAAATAACATTATTTCTAGCAGCTTGGTGGAACAGGAATATCTTCACCTCATTTCTCACGAAAATAATATGGGATTCATTGATGGGACACGTTGTTTAAAATGAGCTCACCAGACAATTTTATAGATATTCAGTTTACCAGACATTCTAAAATGCAGTTCATCTGCGAATTTAAATCAGGGAAAGCATTCTGATTTCAATAGTCTTAGATTTCTACATTTTGTTCTCTGGCCTTGTGTGAGTGGAGGAGAGTCCAATCTTTTCTATGGAAATAATCTATAAACAGAGGTAGGGGCAGGCGGGCAGTCTCGTTTTGGGCCTTAATCTAATCATGTAATTGCTCCCTGTGGAAATAATGGTCTTAGAATTCATTTCTTTCTTCTGCCTGACATAAATCATCCTAATTTTCTGCCCTGGTGCTTCAATCATTTCTGCTCGTGTGTGTGTGTGTGTTTGTAATGTTCTCATTTGTTTCCTGGCACAGAGGTGTGTGAAGAAAAAGAGGGATTACTCCCTTGCTCTTTTCCAATCGTTACAAATGAGTGGTTACCACATCTTCCACACTCCCCAAATAAGGTGAATAACAGCTGGTTGGTCTGAATGCCAAGATTAAATAAAGATGCACATGTATCAGACCCTCCAAGCATCCCTATTTTCTAGGGACAATCCCGAACTTACAGAAGCTTTCCTGGTTTGAGATTTGATCCCGGAATGTCCTGCTTTTCTTTAGGATGTCCCTATTTTTCACAGAGAAATGTTGGAGGGTATCCTGCATGAGAGATGACAATATGCCCCATACCAAATTGCTCATCAGTGATCTGATTTAATACTTGCTGCACACACACACACACACACACACACACACACACGGAAGCTTTGTCCTTGGCATGTCCTTGGCATGGCTCCCAAATGTACACAGTAAAACTTTTATCTGATCTTCATAGTTGGTTGGTCCTAGCACTTTATTGTGGAGAGCATCTTCTACTAAAAAGTTAGCTGGGGCAGTGGTGGTGTTGAGGATGGCCTGAGATACAGGCATTCCCTGCCTAATTCTGAGCAAGGGGTCCTTCTTCATAGAGAAGCACCGAGAGTCAGGTCACCCACAGAATGCCTGAGCTGCCACTGTTGGCTATGGCGTTGGCAAGGTATTATTGCAAGCTAGTGTGATACTCAATTTGCTTTGAAGTCTTGCAATAACTTTCAGCAGTGATTTGACCCACAAAGCATTGCAAAGAAGGGCTCCTTCCTCAGAAGCAGACAGTGGGCAGACACCATGGCAGATTGGTAGTGCGGAGGAAGAGAAAGTGGAAGGTGGGAGGGGGAGAGGGAGAGTGTTATGTATTCAGTGGTCTGTTTGCCTGAGCTTGAGTCTGGACTAGGGATTCTGAGCTCCTGTGTTCTGATTCAATACATTCTATCCAGTCACAGAACATTTTAGGATGTGGGCCTCTGCCATTGGCCCTTCAACTCTGAGTCATGATTCGCAGCTTGGAAGTTTAGACAGCCAATCACATTGGGAGTGGGAGTGGCCCAGGCCTTCAGAAATATATATAAGCAGTTGCTTTGCCCCTGTTGTCCAGTTCTGTTAGTTCAATAAAGGTTCTTGCTCTTATCACTGTTCTTGCCTTGTGGGAACCCACCTACACTTCAGAGAGAGAGAGAGTGATCTGTGACTGGTCTCGGGCAGTGCACTGTCTGGCACCAACCTTTGCTCACTGAGAAGTTGCTCCACCTTCCTTAACATTTTATTTGTCCTTTTCTGCACCTTTTCCAGATCCGGAATAACATTTTTGAGCTGCAGTGAGCAGAAATGGATAAAGTATTCAAACTGTTGTCACTACAGATTTCTATACTCTTGACTAGAGGCATTGTGTTTTGGGCAGGTTTGTATTTGATTCCTTTCCTAATGATCCCCAACACATTTTTCACAGCAACCACACACTGGGTCGATATTTTCACTGAGCTCTCCACCACAGCCACCCCTTCTCATAACCACCAGGAAGAGGAAAGGGAAAGGTTTACCTTCTCTTTCTATATATTTTCTAACCTGTAATTTTGCTCACATACCAATTAGAAGGGAGGGAACCCCCACCCCAATTGTATTAGAATGGAAGTAAATGGCCTGATATGCTTGCTATGCCAATATTCATCCAGATACATTTCACTTTAATTCCTTGCCCTAAAATGGCTAAGGGGTTTTTTATCCACTGGAGAAGAAGAAGGTTCTGGAGGAAAGCCAAGCTTAGGAGAGAGTTTAGTAAAAGTGCAATTAAAAGATTGACGTACTCATTCTAACTATTTAAAGTAGAAGAATTTCTCGAGATAAGGTAGCTGTAATTGATTCCGCCTGCCCCCCCCTTCCCGGATGTCAATATGTATAAATCTTCCATCTGGTCACTAGCCATACATTAGATCACAAAAGGCAACTACCATTCCAAACAGGAATGTTATGAGATGTAACAATATACTTTTGAGTGCCACTGTAAAAAGACACTCCTTTTGTGATTCTAGGTGGGGATAAAATTTACAAGATTAGCACGAGCCAATGCAGTTTCCACCAGAGTAAAATGAAACAGGCATATATTTTATGGAACCTTTCCCAGTTTTGTGGGGTAACTTGTGCTGAACGGTGACCAAAATGGCCTTTTAACAAAATGTTTTCATTTTGCTTTGACATTTAAATATGGGCCCTAACTTGGGATGTTAGCTTGAGTTATGAGATAAATGTCAGAGATGTGATATTTGCTCCCTTTAATGCCCATAAAGAGTAAATTGCCACTGGTGAAATATATGATGAAATTTTGGACCACAAAAGAGCAAAAAGTGAAACATATGACATTAGATTACTGAGGAAGCGGTAGTGTACTATAGCTTCACTTCACATTCCTTTTAGCACTGAACCAAAACTACTTATTCTATTTTTTATTCTCCTTCCTGGGTGTTGAAAAGTGCCACCAGTTTGGGGCTATGATCCAGCATTTCTTACAACCATACCACACCCCTTCAGTAACTAGGGTTATAGCTTTGTCTAAACATTCAGACACAGAGATATGTAGTATTCTAGCTGTGTAGCAACTATGGCTATGACCTCGCCCTGCAATGCCAGTCTAAATGAGTGAGCCTACCATCCCTGCTTTGTGTGCAGTATATTACCTGTCTGTTTCCTGCAGATCACACCTTCAGATGTGGAGGGAAACCCTCCCATCTCACTAACCTGGGATGATAGGCCAATTATCTTGAAAGTAGATGCCTGTTCTAACCAGGTAGAAAGATTTGGTTCTGATACTCCCAGAAATGCGTTTTCAGTGAGGTTAGAACAGAGGTTAACTGATTTCTGACTCCACAAATTTATTTGCTCTTAATTAATGCCAATATATATAGGCCTGGTTTATGGCTATTTACATTTCTTGGGGGGGGGGAGGCTTTTTTTGTTTTTGTTTTTTAACCATAGCATTCCTTCAGCAGTATTGGCTCTTGAAATTAGCTTCCGCTAAGCTCTTAAACATTGCTTTATTGCCGTAAAATTCAATTTGGATTTCTAGTGCTGCCAGGTCCTTGAGGTCAGGCTTATTCATTCCATTTCCTTGAGCATTGCAACAGGATGGAAATAGCAATCTAAAGTGCATGTAATCGCTGTCTCTTTGGTCCTACCTATTACATGTCACTCCTTTGCACTGTCCTCCTTTGGTTGGGTAGTTGACAGAAATGAATGGCTTTGTTGCTCTACACAAGGCGAACTTAGATCTATGCATCTTGACAGCAGTGACCTGCTATTAGTAGCAGCTCTTGTGGTACGATCCTCTGCCTGTCTCTTCAGATGTTACATTGACTTCAGTGGGACTTAATCCTAGGCAGACATTGCAGCCTCATTGCGACTATTATCTTTACCGTTTTTGCTGGTGCTTTTATTGTTGGGAGTTGGCTTTCCATACCAACAACAACAGAATTGTATTTATTTAGACTTGTAATGGTAAATTATCAATCAGTTAATCAATTAGTGTCAAGAAATAGAAGTGTCAGGCTTTGGGGAACTAGATCTCTCCCACGGTGGCAGCCCAGAATCAGAGAAACACTGAGTCTGTCAGCTGTCTCTCCCCAGTGTTTCTGCTTCCTCTTCCAATATTTCCCAGCTCTTCCCCTCTACATTCTCTGAACCATGTCCTTCTACAAACCACTAAATCTATACTGTCCTCGTGTTCTTGGAAAGGTTCAGGAGAAGGGGGGTGGCCCCCACCATTCAGTCCAGCCCCTGACAATAAGACCAGGAGACATCCAGGCTTTCCCAACCATCTTGTATGAAGAAGCCCCTGATTTCACTTTCCCTGTTTGTTCTGAACCTAATTCAGGTACCAGAGTTTAATAGGCCAACAGCAGTCTACGTTCTGGTATAGTGTAGTCATCAGAGACTGGGAGTCAGGTGATGGGGGTAAGGACTCTGAAGGAGAAGGGCATGCAGAACCAGCTCCAGAAACATTATTGACTATTGGTCCTGCCACTGGAATGGATGGTCATTTGTCATGGATGATCTGGTGGAGATTCCTGCATTGCAAGGGGTTGAACCAGATGGCCCTGGAGTCCAAGGATATCTGGAGGATCACAGTGAACCACCCCTGCTGTATACAAATAGTGAACTCATTTTCCTGGCCTGGGGCGTTGTGGCCCAACTCTTGCATAAAAGAGAAGAATCCTCAGGCTGGAGAACAGGAGGTATGTAGGAACACACACACCACACCCCACACCCTTGTCGTGTGGGGGTGCAGAGGCAGGGTGTGAGAGAGAGAGAGAAACGGCCCAATGTTGGTTGATTGATGCAGGCAGGGTGGAAAACCAGGAGGAGGGCAAGTGGAATGGACTCTCCCAGAAAAGTCTGGCTGGCTGGAATGCTGAAGAGGAGCAGTCCACACGGCCACACTTGGCTGCGCAACCCTGTTTGTATTATTTATTAATATCTCACCACACTAGACAGTTTTATCATAGCTGCCTCTGGCTTACGTGAATTGATAAATAGGGTCAATTCAAAGCATCAGCGTTAGTGACTGATAAATATTATCAATTTGTATTGTGATAGTGATTGATGCTGTCTCTCTTGGAACAAATCGGAAATGGAGATGAATTGCTATGTTAGCATTGCAGAAATGAACTGTTGTTTATTAGAATTCCTGTATTGTTAAAACAAAAAAAAATGAGCCAACGGTAAACTGTTACTATACTGATGCTTTGATTATGTATTCCTGTTTTTGCATTGCTCCTTCTTGTGTTGTGAGACACTTCTCTGTGGGTACATCAATGTAGAAAAGCTGCATACAAGTTAAAGCAATGATAACCATCATCACAGCGGTTTTCAGGGCGCAGGCTGTAAGTGCCAATGCTTACGTAGTCAAAACAGCACCACTCAAGCACAGGAGGGATGCACCTGCAGGTTTGTTGTTGTTTAGTCATTTAGTCATGTCCAACTCTTCGTGACCCCATGGACCAGAGCACACCAGGCACTTGTGTCTTCCACTGCCTCCCGCAGTTTAGTCAAACTCATGCTGGTAGCTTCGAGAACACTGTCCAGCCATCTCGTCCTCTGTCGTCCCCTTCTCCTTGTGCCCTCCATCTTTCCCAACATCAGGGTCTTTTCCAGGGAGTCTTCTCTTCTCATGAGGTGGCCAAAGTATTGGAGTCTCAGCTTCACGATCTGTCCTTCCAGTGAGCACTCAGGGCTGATTTCCCTAAGAATGGATAGGTTTGATCTTCTTGCAGTCCATGGGACTCTCAAGAGTCTCCTCCAGCACCGTAATTCAGAAGCATCAATTCTTCGGCGATCAGCCTTCTTTATGGTCCAGCTTTCACTTCCATACATCACTACTACCTGCAGGTTTATAGAAGTACCAAAAAAAAAAAAACCTTTTAGGAAAGGAAACCCAAAGGAGGGATGAAAGCCACCCAGTTCCCCCCAGGATGGCTCAGCTGGTTAGAGCATGGTGCTGAAAATGCCAAGGTTGCAGGTTCAATCCCCATATGGGACAACGGCATTGCAGGGGGTTTGACTAGACAATCCTCAGGGTCCCTTCCAACTCTATGATTCTATGATTTTAAGAAGCAAGCACACTCTGGCCATGGAATGCTGACTGTTGTGTGGGGCAGAGGAAGTGGGACAGAAAACTGGGTGGGAAATGAATGGCACATCATGGAAATGGAACAGTGCACAGATGTACTCTGTGCTGCAACATTATGTTGCAGGTCCCCCTTCATAATATTAGCATTTTATCCTGAACCCAGGACTAGAAAATAAGCTCCATCCATGTCAACTTCCAAATACTGTAACTTATTTCAGACCAGGGTGAGAGCCAAACTAGACAAGATGTTTTAGCTGTGGTTTAATTTTTATGAAAGTGATAGGTATGCATATTAAATAAATAATATTCTGGTGAACCACGACTGGGTTTCCTGCTTCTTTCTTTCTTTCTTTCTTTCTTTCTTTCTTTCTCTCTCTCTCTTCCAGATTCAGACTGGGACCACATTGCCGAAGGGGGTTAGCTGATTCCACTTTTCTGGTGTAAATCACCACCACTCTATAAGTTCTGTTTGCTGTGTTAGGGAAAATTTAATGGGTGCCATTTGTGGCAGTTTGGCAAGAAAGGATCATGGGCCCATATACCAACACTTTATGATTTCGGGAAAGACTCCTACAGAACATTACTGTTATGACTATAGCCCGTAGCTTTTTAGCAGCAAGAAACATAACCCATTACAACTTCTTTCAATTTCCAAGAAGAAAGTCCCATTAACCTGAAGCCAATTCCCAAGAAGACCTTACAAAAGGGAGTACTCCCAGAGTTATTTGTTTATGGAGAGAAATCTGCAACCATAAAGCAGAGACAGATTAAAGGCTGAGAGCTGAAGAACAGAAGTAGCTGCAGTGAAAAAAGAAAACTCTGAGTAACCTGAAATATTTCACTTAACTGCTATCAATAGAGTTTCAGAAGTTTTGTTTTTCATTGCTGAGGAGTGAGGGCAGGTCCGCGCCACACATTCAAAGCACATTTAAGGCACATTGCTTCCCTTAAATAATCCTGGGAGTTGTAGTTAGTTAAGGACGCTGAGGATTTTAGCTTTGTGAAGGTAAAACTACAGCTCCCAATATTATTTTCATTGGAGTGGGGGTGGACATAATGTGCATTAAATGTCTATAGAATGTGCTTTAGATGTATGGTGTAGATCTGCCCGCGAGACTAGTATTTACAGGCTGTAGTAATAGTCACTTGAGTTGTCCTGTGCACACACCAGTTTACCCAACCTGGTGTTCTGCAAATGTTGTACTACAACTCCCACCAGCCCCCATCAGCATGGCCGATTGTCAGTAATAATGGGGGTTGTAGTTCTTACAACATCTGGAGGGCACCAAGTTGTGGAAGGCTGGTGTACAACACATTTCTTTCCCCCCTCTTTATTAACTCTGTTCAGACAGAGCTTTCCTGTATTTGAAGCAGTAAACAGACTAGTAAAAACTGTTTCCCCAGAGCTGACAATGAGATGAGTTCCTGAGGGGAGTCTTCCCCATGCTTTTCTCCTCTCAGGAACTCCCCACGGGTCTTCTGGCTGAGGGTGCTGGGAGTTGTTGCCGAAAACATCTAGGTCAGTGTTTCCCAGTGTTTTTGGATGACAACTCCCATCATTTCTAGCTAGCAAGACCAGTGGTCAGGGAATTGTAGTCCAAAAACAGCTGGAGACCCAAGCTTGGGAAATACTGTCATGAATGAGCCAGCTCCCAGGGAAGGTTTGCAGCCAGCTCTCAGGGAAGGGTTACTGCCAACTGAAGAAAGCAGCCAGGAACAGAGAGGGTTAACTGCCATGCAGGATGAGCATCGGCTAGTGCCAACTCCCCCACCCCTTTGAATGCCGGCTGATAAGAGAATGGCTGAGAGCTGGCTAGAATGCAGTCAAAGCTCACTGGAAGCACAAACAGGCAAGAAAGAGTTAAGACAGCCTCTCAGAGAATAGGGAAGAGGCGGGAGCTGACCCACTCTCTCCGAGGTCTAGACGAATGGCAGGGCTGCAAGACAGGAAGCAAAACAAAAGACATAAGAAGTGAAAGTTCAGTTGCTTCTGGTCACATGGGAGGCAGTCTTCAGAAGGGTCATCATGACTGATGATGGCGGAGGCTGTGTTAAGCTGTCCGGAGCTATCTGTTTTGACAATAAAGCATCTTTTAAAATTAACTACGCTCACTGTGTTATCAAGCCGGGGACTGGACTCCTGACAAACAGTGATCTAGAGAATGTCAGGGAAGGCAGAACTAAGCTGGACCTTGTTTTTCCATGTTGGTATTTTTCACATCCACGAGGATTGGTCTGCTGTAGGAATGAGTTAGCCTGGCTTGACTCCACTGCTTCCTCCACAAACCTTTGTCTGGGCAAACATTACCTTCCCCAGATGTGATATCATCAACCCTCATAAACAAACCCAAGAAGACCAAAGACCAAGCAGACCAGTTTGCAGCTTGTCTTTGCGGCACAGCAGCGGAAAAGATTGGACCATTACATTGGCACCACCATCAATACTCTGGGAAGAAAAGAAAAGAGAAATAGCTCATTATCTACCATAGACTGTTGTTTAGGCAAGCTGCGCTCCTGAATGTGCATGCTTAGCCAATCCCAAATTGTTAGTTTGTTCACAGCACTTCAGTATCTCTGTAGTTTGGGCTTCATTTCTTCCAATAAGCAGAGCTAGATAAGCACTGAAGTCTAATTCCGATTCCCCAGCAGCTTAAACCTTTTCAGTCAGATTGCTCTATTTTTAAATTGTTTGTGCCAATTTACATTAGGCTGACCAGATGTAAATAAGGACAAGGCTCCTGCGCTTTCAGCAGTCATGTAGATGAAAGAATTTCACTTGGTGCAGCAACACAAATCCCACATTCCCTCTTTTATACAACTGTTGAAGGCACAGAGGTGCTTGCCAGCCTTTGCATCTGATTGCCTGTGTTCACTTCCAAATGGTGGTATTGTGCTGATGACCCAATTTTTGCACGAGGACACTCTCTGCATTTGTCTGAAGCTAGGAGAGAGAGGAAAAATGCTTTATTAAATTCTTTTGGTCGTCTTTGCACTTTTTAAACGTATCCCATTGAGCTATACATATCTGAATTTCAAGCAAATAATAATCTTGGTTATAAACTGCTAGCCAAAGCAAATGTATCTGGGATTTCGTACCAAGCTTTTGATCTAATGCCAAAGATGAATGCTCTGTACTGGACCTGCACATGCTGAAATAAGTGCCAATCCCAAGCACTGCACACAAATGAGATTTTTAAAGTGAGAAATCAAGTTAAAATGTGCAATAAGCCCATGCCTTATCATTTTGCTGCAGACACAACTGTGGAAATTGTATTATAAAGTAAGCCAGAACAATGAGGTTCCTCATCATGCTGCCACGTCAGTAGATTTCACATTTCACATTAACAAGGGTGTGTTTCTTACGTAGCTGTTCCAGTGAATGAAAGGCTTTATTTTGCATCAAAATGGTTGTTAGTCCATGAAGTTTATGTATATATGTTTGTGTGTCAAGGTCCCCCAAGCCATCCCCAAATAGATCACTATTCACACAGAATTTTTGTTTAAGGTTTTTGGCATAATTTTGGCCACAACTTTATTAAAATACATAAATGTGAGTGGTTGCTTAGGCACTGGTTCCGACTATCTGTCCCCCCGCCCAGGGACAGAACTGACTTCCAGATTCCAGTGAAAACCAGTAAGGGAAAACAATATTGGGGAGAAAATGGAGCCAGGCACCAGACCCTCACCTCTCCCCACATGCTCCCAGGGGCTTGCGCAGCCCAAGCCCCACGCCAGGGATTCGGACGAAAGCATGGTGAGCCCCTGGATTCCTTTAACAGAGTTCTCTTGCAGCAGCAGCATTGGAGGGGCAGGCACCACCAATCCTTACCCCTCCACCAACCAATTTTTTAACCAATGCCTAACCACAACCTTACAAGTTGTGACGATTAGCTACACAGTAGGCAAAAACCAAATGGCACCAGCCAATCAGCCAAATGGACAAAATTCCTATCAGGCCCCTGCCCCAAAAGCAGATGACCCCATGACAGGCATAGCAAGGTCAAACGCAAGAGCCCTAAATTAGAGAGGGAGGGTGGGTGATCCAGTGCACACAGCAAAAGACAACGCTCAGTGCTGCATGCCCTGTATATAAAACCTTTGGTCCATCCCACTAATTGGCAACATCAAAATTTCCCCAGTAACCCAAACAGCCCAATCACTGCCAATGGCCATCTAAATGATCCCACCCAGCAATAGAGGGGTGGCCTGTCAGACCCCACCGCAACACGTGCTTTCCATGAAGGAGAACACGCTTTGTGATTGCTAAACCAAAAGAAATCACAGAGGACTTCACATAGTAGTCCAGTTTTGACATCTAAACACATAGCAAAACATTCAACTATATACTACAAATTAAATTAAAAGTTGATTTCTTTAAAGCTGTTTAAAATAATCTAAGCAACAAACAAAACTACAGGAAGAATCTTAAATAATAGAAAATCAAACAAACAGAGGCAGATTTAGGGCAGGATGACCAGTTCTGCCGCAATGGGTGCTGAGCCTTGGGGGCTTTGCAAAGGCAGCTGTGCCCCACCCATCTGCCAATCATGTGATGTCATAATGATGTCATGTGTCTGGCAGGTAAGCAGCAATCCCCACCTGTCAAATTAGGCCCACAAGGTCAATCCTGATAATGATCTTGCCCGTGGATAATGATATGATGATTTTATGATAATGGTTTCTAGTTGCACATATTTAGAACCAGCAAACTCTAATATCTTAGCTGGACAAGTATTTCCATAGAGAAGGTGCTTGGTTAAGAATGGTAAATCTGTGGACTCCAACTCCCATCAGCTCCAGCGAGTATGGCCAATGGTCAGGGATCATGGAAGTTGTAGTCCAACAACAGTTGGAGGGCCTCAGGTTCCTCATCCCTGCTCCTGGAGCTGCCCTCGCCCCAGGAATATGTGTCTGTGCAGTGGCATAGCGTGGGGAGTGCAGGGGGGCCGGCCACACCGGGCGCAACATCTGGGGGTTAGGTTAGGGGGCGCAAATCCATGGGTTAGGGGGCGCAAATTACTTGCCTTGCCCCGGGTGCTGACAACCCACGCTACGCCACTGTGTCTGTGTGCTGCAGGGAAATAGACATTTGTCTATAGATAGAGACACATCGCATCTGAACACTTGCAAAGCTGTCCTTTTAGCTTGTAAGATAAACAGGCTGTATGTCAGACAACAGAAGGACATCCTACTGATACAGTACTAAAATATAACGCCAATTATGGCAGCCAATTTCAGAAACACGAGGACCGAGAGTTGCACAGTTCAACATAGCTATTAGCAGCTCAAGTGTAGTGTTTGTACTGAATCAAACATGCTGTCAACAGAAGAGAGAGTTTCCTTGAAAGGTGAATGCATTTACATTCCCCTCACATGTTAAACGAGATGGAAATGAAGCCAAACAGAAATGTAAACAGGTCTTGATTTATTCAACGGCTAAAGGGGTCTGACAAAGAGACATCAAAGCTGAAAAATCTTCATGTTGTGCTATGCACTGTAGAAATGGCTTGAGCTACAGATAGCACAGTTGAATCGAGCAAGCATAATTCTCTTCCAGGACAAGCCCTATTGGAGTAAATGGAGAGCCCTTTGATATTCCACCTATAAGAGAGATAGGAACTCTTCCAGTTGTGATATGCATGATGAAAACACAGCAAGAGCTCTCAAATGTTCCTGGGTGAACATTTTATGCATCCGAAAGGAGATTCCAGGGTCAAAAGATCTCCAAACGCTTACCATGTCAAACCTTTCAAGCCTCTGGTTGCTACTCCTTTGAGCAGCTCCTTTGCTATGATTTCTTGTCTTCACTCAGGTATCTTGTTTTTCACAGCCTGATCTCAGCCTATCAGCAATCGCTTTATGAATGTAATGACACTGTGACAGTTGCACTGGTTACCACCACTTTACTTCTGGGGACAGTAGAAGGTGCTGCTGGTCATCACCTTTACATTCCTCAAAGGCTTGGAGCAGGCTCAGGTTACATAATAGATCGTATCCACCTACACCATCCTCCTCCCTTCCTGAGGTCTAATTGGGAACTTCATCTCTGCATCCCAGTACAGAAAGATTGGTTGGTTGCATGAGAGAATCTTCTCTGCGACTGCACCCAAACTGGAGAATTCTTCCCTTGGGAGTTCCCTTTGTTCCCTCTTTATCTGTTTTCTGCCATCCAAGTTGTTTCTGCCCTCAGGTTGTTCAGGGAAGTTTTTAATGTGTGACATTTTAAGGTATTTTTAATGTATTTATGTATTTAAATATATTTAATGTATTTTTAATCTTTGTTGGAAGTTGCCCAGAGTGGCTGGAGAAACCCAGCCAGATGGGCGGGGTACAAATAAATTATTCTTATTCTTATTCTTCATATTTGTACTTAAGCCGGCTTTTACCATGCCTGTCTAATATTTTACTGACTAACCAAGCTGCTTGGGGATTGGTTTTATCTGCTGCAGTTGTCTTGGTTTTTATTAGTGTTTAATGTTTTATGGAACAAGGAGTATGTTGTTGTTGTTGTTGTTGTTGTTGTTGTTGTTGTTGTTGTTGTTGTTGAATGGCACAAGTTGCCCTGAGTGCTGTTTTGACAATGGAAGGGTGAGATATACTTCCCCACCCCTAAATAAATATATGCCAAATGACCAGTAAGTTTTGATATTGTGACAACATATCAAACATAGCCAATTCTGAGCGAGGGCAAAGTTTCCTGGATTGTTTTGGATGAGCAGGCAGGAGTAAGATTGGAATGTATGTCAGGTGGGTGTGGTGGGTGGGGAAAGGGAGTGTAACCACTTCTGTGGCAACTCCACCACCCAGATTGTACCCTCCCCCCCACCCCAAAAAAATTTGCTCACTGTTTGCACAGTGCAAACAGAACTGTGATGTCTGGAAATCTGTTTTCCTTTGCACTAATACCCAGTTAAATTATTTTAGTTTTGTGTATAGCAACTTCTATACTCTGAAATGTCACACTAGGATAAATGCAAAGAGACAAGCACTCCTGGAAAAAGAGAGATTTAATCATACAAAGGCTACTACATCTACACAGCACACATCATAGTTAAAGACCACAGAAACAATTGTTAAAATTCAATTGCAAGGATGGGAAATTACACTAATTATTTAATATTCTCCTGAACAGGAAAACTCTTGACAGCTTAGATATTCTCACTAGAGCAGGAGTAAAACAGAAAGCACCAGATGTACAAGCTGAAGTAATACCACAGTTTCAGAGAGCCAGGATGGAGTCTGGAATTGAAACACATTAATATGCACCTGTCAGGCATAAAACCATTTTCTCCTTGCTTCTCTTCTTCATTTAATGTATTCTTAAATCACTATCCTTAACTGAATGTGTGGTAAAGATGGATTTTGCTGTAGCAATAACTCTTCCAGATTTTGCCAACTTACCTTTGGATCTGACAAGCACCCACAGAAATGAGTGAAAGGCACATCCAAGTTAAGCTGAACCAAGAGACATCCTCTTGTGACAATTTCATTCATTTTGTTATGGTTCAAGTAGTAGAAGTTCCTGCAGAATTATATCTAACATACCCTGGGGCACTACACATCTAGGTTCATGCACAGAAATATATGAAGATTGTACACCCGGTCTTGAATATAGATGAATGCATTGAACACATGAGTTCAAACCCTTCTTCCAAGTCGGCCTCCAATCCCCATTCTGCCAGTGCCCACTCATCAGTATCCAGCTGATACTGGACTACTCAGTGTTCAGCCAGTCTCTGACATCTGTAGTAGCAGATCTCCAGGGCTCGATCTACACTAATCTGTAAAAATGCTACGTAAAAAACCATGCTATATAGTGCTCAATGCAATTTTCCATTGTCGACAGATTGCTGCTCTGCAATGCCCTCTGGTGTCACTTTTAAAACGGATTTTTAATGTTATAACCGACCAGTGTAGATTCGTCCCTGATTTTAGGCAGGGGTTTTTCCAAGCCCTGTCTGGATATGCTGGGAGTTGAACTTAGGGTCGTGTGCATCCTAAGCATATCCTCTACCACTGAGCTGCTGTTACAACAAAATATCACTAGGGCCACTGGGCCACTGGAGGGCCTTTCCCAATGCGGTGCCAAAGCTTGAAGCTATATAATTCTGGGACAAAGGTCTGAACACTTTCCTAATTCCATGAATCACAGGACTATTCCAACAACAGGAACAGTGCACCTAGTTCCATGTGTTGCTATGTTAGCACAACCTATCAGACCAAAATGTAATATGCATCCAAGGTTAAATCATTTCATGCATAATTTGACACAGTTAGACATGATATCTAGCAAAAGGATTTGTAAATCCAACCTGGTTTTGGTTTAAAACAACTAATAATTGTTGTTGTGCAGGTAAATTCTGTGCCCAGGGCAGCTGTTTACCAGCTCCATCTGGTACGCAGGCTGAGACCCTATCTGCCCACAGACTGTTTCACCAGAGTGGTGCATGCTCTGGTTATCTCTCGCTTGGATTACTGCAATGTGCTCTATGTGGGGCTACCTTTGAAGGTGACCCGGAAACTACAACTAATCCAGAATGTGGCAGCTAGACTGGTGACTGGGAGTGGCCACCAAGACCACAAAACACCGGTCTTGAAAGACCGACATTGGCTCCGGGTACGTTTCTGAGCACAATTCAAAGTGTTGGTGCTGACCTTTAAAGCCCTAAACGGCCTCGGTCCAGTATACCTGAAAAAGCGTCTTCACCCCATCATTCTGCCTGGACACTGAGGTCCAGCGCCGAGGGCCTTCTTCTATTATTATTATTATTATTATTATTATTATTATTATTATTATTACGATTACTATTATTATTATTCCTTAGAAAAGGGAGGCTAAACAGAGAAGCAAAACTAATAATGATGGAGCCATAAAAATAACATGTTTAATTAGTGTTGGGATGCTTAAAAAGAAACAGAAGGGGAACATAGGACAGTTTCTAAAATGTACCCAGAGAAGGGGGGATAAATGTAAAATAGGCAAGGGACCTATTCAACACTTTAAAACGGGGAAAAGTGGAAATAAGGGCAGGGGTGGGGTCTGACCTTGTATAAACTATATATCTGATCAGCCAAAGATAGGACAAGGTGCCTCCAGATCAGATTAATAAGGAACCAGAAAGCAGAAAGAGTGAATAGGGACCTCCCAGACCACCTGACCTAGATTTAAGTGAAAATAAAAATGAGTGGGAAATGAGATTAAAAGAGAAAGCTGTTCATTTGGCTTGATGTTATCGCTTTGGAGCTCTAGCAGTTGTTGTGTTGCTACAAAAGCATTGTTTTATCAGGGTATTCTTTGACCTCCAAATCTACAGCACACCATTCAAGGGAAGTGACTTGCATAGACAAGAGATGATAAACTAGCTCAGTTGGCACATTTGGGAGGGGAATAGGAAAAGAATGTTTATTTCTAAAGTTGGGGAAAGAAGAGAAAAGAGAAATACATCACCCTGAGAAATACTAAGCATATTTACTGTACTTTGTGCATTTGTACAGGACTTCAAGAATATGTTTGTGGTACAACTTGGAAAAGGCAATTCATAAAGAGGGCTTGCCCTCAATGGGAAAAACCCAACTATGAATGCTCTTTCAGGTCTGAGGCAGAAACAACAGATTTAAAATTACAGTATGGACTAAAGTATTGGTTTTTAATTGTTTTTCATGGAAACAGAAAGGGAGTGGGAAGGACACCAGTAGGCTGCTGCTCTTCTAAGCTCCCTCCTTTCAAAGGCAGAACTTTGTAGTGGCAACAACAGGGAGGGGAATAACTTGAGGGAGGCACAGAAGGGGCAAAGTATATTTCTAGGTGGACAGGTTGTGTCCCACATGTTAAGATCTCGGAAAGAAAAAAAGTACAGTGGTAGTGGAAGTCCGTTCTTAACCTGAAACTGTTCTTAACCTGAAACACCACTTTCACTGATGGGGGCCTCCCGCTGCCGCTGCGCCGCTGGAGCACGATTTCTGTTAAGAAGCAAACTTCTTAACCCGAGGTACTATTTCTGGGTTAGTGGAGTCTGTAACCTGAAGCATATGTAACCCAAGGTACCGCTGTATAGATTAATGAAAGGAGCCCAGCAATTGGGGGAGCAGAGGCAAATGGGGGACAAGCTTCCTGTTTGGCGTTGCTTTTCCCCCACTTTTTGTTTATTTAACTGTGATTGGGGTGCCCCAGGAAAAGAATACACTGTGATTAAAATCTAGGCCTGTCCATAAAAAGAAAAGATTCCTCGCCTCTCTGCCCATTCTCCAACCCCTCCCTGTGTAAGCTCAGATCATTTTCCTAGTTAGCATGGTTTCACTTTAAAACAACCAACCAACCAACAACACCAAGCCTGAAGCAGTTGTTTTATTTTAAGTGGCAAAATATGGTGTTTGGAGAGCATCTGCGTCCACAGAGTGACTCAGGAGTTTAGGGAGTCTCAGATCAGGGGCCTTGCTAATGTTATAAGGCATGTGCATGCCTCACCCACCACATCATCCTCTTTACTTAATAACTCCATGAAGCGCACTGCGTGACCTTGAGCCTGTGCCTCTCAGCCTCACCTACCTCACAAGGTTATTGTGAAGATTAAATGAGGAAAGAGAGAACCATTTACACGACCTTGAGCTACTTGGGGGCGGGTTGGGAAGGTAGGACATCAAAGCAATAAATAAATAAATAAATAAATAAATAAATATGTGTTAATGTTGACTTTACTGCCAATCCGACCCAAAAGATGTTTCTCTGCAACCAATCGCGCCAGGTGTTGTGACAAAAAGGGTGTCAGAATGTGAGTTTTCCCCAGCTGTGAATTCACTGAGCAGTTTGCAATCTGTCAAGCTCAATTTTGCATGTATAACATTGCACTAATAGTGACCTGGCAGGCGTCTGCCTGAGATGCAGCTGTTAACTAGGCACATTAGAATTGGCGCAGCCATTAAAATAATAACTATGTTGTAATAATGATGTGCACAAAGGGTGGACTCTTTTCATGTGTCCATTTGTAAACTGTGCATACACTTTTCACATTCGGCATCCCTCTGGTGGATTCCAGGGAAAAGTCAGCTGTCAGACTCAATTATTATTTTTAGACTTCAGATGATGGGATTCCTTGCCATTTTGTCAGAATTTTCACCACTGATTAGCAGATAAAGTCTGCCCTTAATTGTGCTGTGTCAGCTTACTTTGACACCGCACTGTCGCAAATAAATCTCTTCCCATTTTCACTGAAAACCAAAGGTTGAAGAATCAAGCCAGAATTTCTTAGAAGGAGCTGCTTCCTAGTTCTCATCAGTGCTGCTGGAAGAATTTCATGAGACAATGAATGAAATGAGCTTCTGTACACCACCGTGTGCCAATGTAGATCTTCAGGAGCAAAACAAAGAGTGCCACTTCCACTCTGTATGAATGCTATTCTCGTAGGTTGCATTGAACATATTGACAAACCAAAAGCAACACTGAATAAAACATGGATACATAGATGGAGGGATTGTGACTCACTAAGGAAAACTGCAGTACTAAAAATATGATATCGAAAAGATTTCATTCTAGGGAAAGCACAAAGGCGTTCTGCACTAAGGTCAAAGCAATTACTGAAATGCAAGGGTCAAATTGCTAACAAGAGCTGCAGAGATTTTAAGGCATTTTGACAGGCTATGCTCATTCCACAATTATAAGCAAAAATGCTCAAATGCTCTTGGCAAGTAAATACACCCTTCAGAGACAGATGTGAACAGGACATTAGTTACCAAGCTGGACTGAATTTCTGAGATGGCAAAAGCATTTTGCATAGGCTGTGGTCAATCTGACATTTGGGGTTGCAAGAAAGGAGATCATGACTATTATGATCATGGTTTGAAGTTTTGTCTCAGTTCAAACAACATGGCAAACTGTATCCAATGGAACTTAAGCTAGTTACTTCTAATTTCCTCCTCACAGCCATATCTGAGCAGAAGGGAAGAGGGAGAGTGCCCAAACTGAAGGCTTGCTCACATAGCACTCAACCATGAATTAGTGTTGCATCTGAATGAAGTCAGTGGGTTGTATTGAACACAGTCATCCTGTCTGCACAAGGACTTCCACTTCTGCTTGCAAAATGGATCTTCCCTCTCCTCTCCTCTCCTCTCCTCTCCTCTCCTCTCCTCTCCTCACCCACTCCACCAAATCTGCTCCAGAGGGTTGGGGGAAACCCAGAACACATTTGGCTGAGGAAGTTCCAATGTACAAGCAAAGGTCCCTGTGCAAATGGGACAGCCTCACTGGCTACAACCCAGTGTGTCCAAAGCAGAGGAAGTGACCTGAAGCCCAGACCTCACATAGCCAGAACACCAAGAAGAAGAATCAAGACAACCAAATGTGGGCAAATAGATTATATTTATTAAATATAACAACTTGATGCTTTGCAAAACAAACTAGTCAGATTCAACCAATCTAACCAAATCAAATTAAGTCGGGTGATGGGGCCAATTTCTTCCCCGATCACCTCTGCAAGTTAAGAGCTGCACGCTATGTGCATGCAGCAAGGTTTTCCAGGGGCTGAGCAACAATTTTTGGGGAGACCCTAATTGGCTGTAGGTCTTCTCTTTTTCATCTACTCCACAGTGTTAGATGGTGCTTACCTGTTGCAGTAATATTTCTTCAGTTTCACTAATTGGCATGTAACCTGGGCAGGAGATTTTAGAAAGAATGGAACACTTACCTGAGGCAGTATTGGGTTGTGGGCATCACTTAGTCACTGTTGTCAGGCACAACCTGTGGGTGCTGGGGGTGCCCCTTTGGTCTGATGGACACATCTGGGTGAACGTTGGACAATGGGGCCATGGTGTGTCTACAACCAAGGTTCAGAGAGCAATGAGGGCAGAATCTTTGGAAACGTAATATTCACCACAACAAATAGGGGATGGCATTATGTGCTGTTTGAACTCAACTATTCTGTTGCTTCATTTACCTGGGAAACGTGTCTATGAAGAATTAAAACATCCAAATTCCCCCTTGTACTCATTTCTTGTACTTATCAATCATATGCAGTCAATGAAAAATTGCTTTGCTGCTGAAGTGTGTGAAATGACCAGATTTAAAGAGTGCCTGTGAACTAGGTTATTCCATCAGAAAAAATAACATGTTTGCATCGGAAACCCTTGTCACTTGGAAACGGTGCACTAAGCTGTTGTCCATCTCTTCCAATTTCTCTTCTTTTTGCTCCATGACCTCCCTACTGAACCTGCCTCTGCTATATAGCAGAATAATGAATTGCTGCCATTTAGCTCCAGGCTCAGGAGTAGCGAATGAATCTTTGAGACTGAGACACAAGGCATGCACAAAAGAAAGCCAAGAATAGAAAAATCTTTGACATTTTGTGCAGATCTCAAATCAAATTACACGAAAGCTCCTTCCACTTTAACTATTTTGCCAAAAGAGATATATTTCATTTTGATGCCACTTGAATGGTTCCCTCCTGTATTTTCCCTTCTTCTTCCTTTTGCATCAGAAGGATCAAGAGGAAGCCTACCTTAAAAAGATTATCTCTTTCTGCTGCATTTAGTAATACTGTCTTGCTTTTGCTGGAGGGAGATGGTGTGTTCCCAGCTGAAACACAGAGGGAAAACACAGATTCTGGGATTCACACACACACACACACACACCCCAGTTCTGTGCAGCAGAATGGTGCTACAGAGTTCTTAGGTGGTGGTAGAATGGGTTGTACCACTGAAGACTGAATGGAGGAATGTCTGGAAAAATCTTCCCATAAATAGAAAATGAGTGCAGTGTTCAGTACCACTGCAAATTCCACCACTGAGAGATGTCCCAAGTTAGATAGAAATGGGTAGGTCCATGGTATAATAATAATAATAATAATAATAATAATAATAATAATAATAATTATTATTATTATTATTATTATTTTTTATTTCTACCCCACCCATCTGGCTGAGTTTCCCCAGCCACTCTGGGCGGCTCCCAATTGAGTGTTACACACAATACAGCATTAAATATTAAAAACTTCCCTAAACAGGGCTGCCTTCAGATGTCTTTTAAAGATAAGATAGCTGCTTATTTCCTTGACATCTGATGGGAGGGCGTTCCACAGGGCGACCGCCACTACTGAGAAGGCCCTCTGTCTGGTTCCCTGTAACCTCACTGAGGGAACTGTCAGAAGGCCCTCAGTGCTGGACCTCAGTGTCTGGGTTAAATGACGGGGGTGGAGATGCTCCTTCAGGTATACAGGACCAAGGCCATTTCAGAGCTGACTTGGGTAGCATCTACACTACACAGTTAAATACATGTATACCACTTTACGCAGGTGGCACTGCAGTCTAAACCACAGAGCCTAGGGCTTGCTGATCAGAAGGTCGGTGGTTCGAATCCCTGCGACGGGGTGAGCTCCCATTTTTTGGTCCCAGCTCCTGCCCACCTAGCAGTCTGAAAGCACGTCAAGTGCAAGTAGATAAATAAGTACTCCTCCAGCAGGAAGGTAAACAGCGTTTCCATGCGCTGCTCTGGTTTGCCAGAAGCAGCTTAGTCATGCTGGCCACATGAGCCGGAAGCTGTCTGCGGACAAACACCGGCTCTATCGGCCTATAGAGAGAGATGAGCACGCAACCCCAGAGTCATGACTGGACCTAACTGTCAGGGGTACCTTTACCTTTACCTTTATACCACTTTAACAGACAAATAATTCTGAGAATTTTAGCTTATCCCTCACAGAGCTACTATTCCCAGCACCCTTAACAAACCACAGTCCCCAGGATTCTTTGGTATGGATGTGACCTTGATGCTGAGGCTGAGGCGATACAAAGGCATGACCCTGGTCAGGGACAGAGATGCTGATGTTAGAGTTCAGGACCACGGTTAGCAATCCTGCATCTGAAATGGAAAAGGCAAGTTAACTCAGCCCTGGGTCTGGGGCAACTGCCAGGACTTTGCAGGCTGGCTGAAAATACAAGACCAAACTCAGCTCACTGAGCCCAGCTTCTGGAAGAAGAAGAAGAGTTTGGATTTGATATCCCGCCTTTCACTCCCCTTCAGGAGTCTCAAAGCGGCTAACATTCTCCTTTCTCTTCCTCCCCCACAACAAACACTCTGTGAGGTGAGTGGGGCTGAGAGACTTCAAAGAAGTGTGACTGGCCCAAGGTCACCCAGCAGCTGCATGTGGAGGAGCGGAGATGCGAACCCGGTTCCCCAGATTACGAGACTACTGCTCTTAACCACTACACCACACTGGCTAAAGGATCAATGCAATTTTAAACAACCCATGGCTTCTTCCAGAAACTGGGATTTGGAGTTGTGGGGACTTCTTCAGGAGAAACTCTTCTAGTCCTTCCTCAAGTCTTTATCCTCTGAGGTATCTGAGGTCCATCACTCCCCACCCCCTTTCCCCTTTGTACCGCTTTATTTCTTGAAATTCTTTCAATAAAAATATTAATAATAAAAAGAGGTACACCTTTGGGTACAGATTCTGGTGCCAGCAGATCTCCTTGGGAAGGACAATAGCTCCTCAAGGGATGGTAGTCAACTTTACTCAGAGTACACCCAGTGAAATTAATGGCCCTAACTTAGTCATGTTTATTACTTCCAGTGGGTCAACTCTGAGTAAAATATAGATGAATCCTACCCAAGGACTCTGCACCTGAAGATTCCTAATACCTGATAAACTTGTGCAGAAAGGAAAGCTGGAATAGTTGTTATGAAACTACTCAGAAGTAAGGGATAAAGGGGAATTTCCTAAATATTATTTCTGCTGAAACAACTGGGTAGTATTTTTTATTATCCTAGAATTGGCCTTGTGCAGCTTGTGATCATCCAACTGAGCAAAGACCATCATCTCCAGGAGCCCTGCAGTCGTGTTCAACAAACTTACTGCTTTTGCTTCCTACTTGGAAATGGTAAAACATGGGAAGTGTCTCTCTTCTGGCACGATACAATAGATGGGCTATGTTCAGCTTGGTGTGTCACAAGTTGCTCAGACCTTTCCTATAAGCCCCTCTGCACTTTCCTCTCAATTCTCTCCATGTAAAGACCCAACATTCCAAGCAGTAAAAAACACTTAACAAAAATATAATCTCTGGGTTTTCCCTCTCTCTTGTCGTACCTTTTGGTAGCCAAAGATAGGACAGTAGATAGTTTAAAATAATTTAAGCAGTGGTTGAAAATGCACCTTTTACCATTTTCTTTTCTTTATTTTAAATCGTTGTGAGCTGTCCCAAGCTACCATGCCCTGCAATATTTAAATAAAATCAAGGAAAAAAATACAGGGCTTTTTTGTTCCACATTTTTTGCCAAGGCTTTTCTAGCAGAACTTGCCTTGAACTCTGCTGGCTTTCTCCCATAATTTAACAGCAAATGAAGAAGCTAGTAAGGCCATCTATTGTTTTCATACTGAAAAACACCGCCAGTGTTTATTTTATCGAAAGCCCAGTGTCCTTCCATATACAGTGTTGTGGGTTGAAATGAGTCAATACATAAAATGTGGGAAGAAACACAGTCATTCCACAACCCCCCACCCCTCAAATCAGCAGTTTTCATTGGGAGGAAAGCTTCTCTTGGTACCATTGGAAGCTTCTCTTCCAATAGAAATAGCAGCTTCTGAGGCCGGACAATTTTCCATGGGACCCCAGCAGGAAGGAAGGGGTTAATCCTCCCTCCCTGCCCCTTGCAGGCTGCTATTTTTCATGTATACAGTGATTGCATTCACACAATTAACATCATGTCTAGTTTGACTCCCAAGTATTCCCACAGCTTGTGCTTGTTTTGTTTGGCATTTGTGAACCTTGCCTGGTGACCGCTGCTGAGAACTAGTTCGTAACAGATTAAATGTCTGAACAGACTTGGGCTGAATGTTTATTCCTGTGTACAGTTCAAAGACAGGAAGCAAAATCCCTTACAATAACATTTTAAGGTGATAGTTATCAGGGCAAATCAAGGTGTGGCCCTTGAGGCCTTTTCCGGTGGCACTCAGCAACATTTGATGCCTGCCCACATCCCTGGCACTGCCTTCAAAAGCTGCCTAAGCAAGGCGCTGGGCTTTGGGAAGGAGGTGTGAGGGCTCTGACAGGGTTCTGAGGCCTCCAGCCTCCTTCCCAAAGCCTAGTTAATGCTTTCCCAACTTTCGGAAGAAGGTGTGAGGGCTCTAGGATCTCCCAAAGCCCGGTGTCTTGCTGATCTGGTTTTGGGAAGGCAGCATGAGTTCTGGTGTGTGTGTGTGTGTGTGTGAGAGAGAGAGAGAGTGAGTGAAATGTTGGCCTCACTCCCTGCAACCACACAACAAGGCAGTGTGAGGCAGTTCTTGCAGCCTACTTGGTCTGAATAGTTGGACCACTGAAAAGTCATACTAAGAGTAAACCAATTGGAGTCAACTTAAGCTCATTGAATCCACTGGTTCTACTCATGTTGGGTATCTATGCCTTTCAGCACTCCCACAAGAATCTAGCATGTATATAGCCCTGATATTATTGCCAAACAGGATGTATCACACTTTCCCATCTTATGAGATTCTTCTTCTGGCTTTTTTCAAGCAAGCTAAACTAAATAACTCAAAACAAACTAACACAATCTAGACTGAATTTGTTCATTACTGAGTTAGGTTATTGATCAGCAGTAGCACATTAGAAGGGGAAGAAAAAAATCAGAGCTGTTGATCAAAGTAGAGTAATATCTCCTAAGGTTTGCTTCATGTTTGAACAATGGTCTGGCCTCCTAGAAAATTTCACATATTTCTCCTTGGACACAAGCAACACAGATAGATTTCAATCTTCTACACCCCCCCCAAACAAATTATCTCTTAAAAAACAGACCTTATATGATAAAGACTCGGGGAAATAAAGTACGGTGTCAGCTTTTGGAAGTGATTAGCTTTCTGCCATTTGTAGCTATAAAAGTCATCTGGGAATGGGAGCCTCTGGTGATCATTAGGCTATTAAAGGAAACATTCTCTTCTGACCTGTAGAGTGTGTCAAAAAGGCAGTATCTGTGGCATGCTGTTTCTCAAGAGTAAGGCAAAAACTTGAATCAGTGTGCATGACTATGGGATTACATTCGCTGTGTTTCAGTTTTCAGATTGCTGTTTTTCATGCAACATCCACCGCAAGTGAGCAGTACCTAAGAGACCACACTTGGGTTCTTAAAAACTGATATGAGAGTCAACTCCAGATGAGATCCATGTAGTGTGACTCGCATGAAGCCTGTGTAACTTCCCATCACAATATCCCCCTTTCAAATGCCAGAGCACCCCAGGAAAATGTGTGGTTACTTCCATATGTAGTGGTGCCTAGGGCTGGGGAGAACTTACAAGATTTGCATTTCCCAATAAAATGTGTGAATGGAAATTTCTCAGAATTCTGTGGTGCAGTTCTCCACCCCCCCCCCAAATGTGTACAAAAATGCAGATTAGGGGAAAGTGTGTGTAGAAATGCATATATTAGTGAAATCAACATATAAACATTGATTATACTGAGAAAAAATACTTGAAAAATGTAAATATGATGCAGAATGTAATTAGAAAACAGGCAAAAGACTAAACGGTAGACTGCAAGTTTTCACCACTTTGAGGTTGGTTGGGGATTCATTTATTTTTTGCAATCAAGCAGTGTATAAATTTTATGAAATAAACATCAAATGTGCCAACTCCACATTTTCTTATGTGTAAACTGTTGCATCCATGCATGAAGATGGTCGACTTATACTCTGTGAGTGGGCAGATAAATCAAGACAGGCTGTGACTAAGCACATTGTGGTTTTTTTGTGCCATGGCCATGCCAAATATGTAAAATAAGTGCCCCCAAAGAATTCCAAGATACCTACACTCATAGCCAACAATTTAATGATTGCGATAGCTTGGTGGCTAAAAAATGTGAGCAGTGATTTAGGAAGTCAACCAAGAACTCCTAGGGACTGGGTGGGTTTTGATTAGCTACTTTCTCTAAGCCTCAGCCACCATCTGCAGTGTGAGAATGATCATATTTACCGACCTTGCAAAGGATATTGTACATATTACTGATATAGTGTGTGTGGAGGCCTTTGACCATACTAAGACTGCAGTCTTAGACACATAGCAAGGGAGAGTAACTCTTGGTGGAAAGCAACTCTTCTGTGTATAGATGCAAAAGGCCTGCTAAGTTCAATGAAATGCCAATGTATTATGAGGCTGAATGCTCAATACTCTCAGACCCTCCAAGTGTCCCTATTTTCCAGGGCCATCCCTGATTTAGAGAAGCTGCCCTGGTTTCTGATTTGATCCTGGAATATCCCACTTTTCCTTAGGATGTCCCTGTTTTCCTTGGAGAAATGTTGGACAGTATGGAGTTATCTGACGCCCGAGCCATCTGATGGCAATCCTGTATAGGGAAGGTTTTTATAAATGTTTAATGTTTTATTATGTTTTCATATATGTTGTAAGATGCCCAGAGTGGCTGAGGCAACCCTGTGGTCGGGTGATCCGGGCTTGTGTCCCTGCCTTGTTTCCTAGAGGTAGGACTATATTTCAGCTACAGAGGTGGAAGTCACTCAATGCACTATGGCAGTTTCAGTCAGTCCCTATGACAGCGTACCAGTTTGAGTTGTTGATGATACATTTATTCATTACCTGCTATTCATCAGCAGGTCCCAGTGTGCATTACAACAATTTAAAATTCAGAATTAGTAACAGTTAAAACATGTTACAACCGCAAGAATAGAGCAGGTCCAGAAAACACACGTCTTAGGTGCAAAAGGCCAGCATAAATGGGTGCACCTTCAGCATTCACCAAAAGCTGTAAAATGAACTCATGTGATAGACAGCATTCGAGCCCAATCAATGCCATGAAGAGACGGTGGAAGAAGACTGGAAGAAGTTTAAGGAATATTTGAAAAAAATATGTTAATATTTAAACCTTAGAATAGCTTTGGAAGTGGATATAGGCTGTAGGGTTAGAAGTAGAAGATAGGGTATTTTAAAATAGTATTATTTGTAAGTGATAAAATGTGAAGTTATTTTAAGTATGATTTAAAAAAAAGATGGTTAGAAATTATGATATATGTAAACTGCTAATGATGAAGTAAAATGAAAATCAGATAGGTGGGACTTGGGGAAGCCAACTTAACAATGTTTAGGGAAAAAAAAGGATATGACAAGAATTTGTTTGTATTGTTTGTCTTTTCTGTCTGTGTTTTTTATTTGTGTTATAAAATGAATTTTAAAAAATTGGGGGGGGGGGAAATATGCCATGAATTTTCCGAAGGGGAAACAATTAACAATGACTCCTCTGATGTCTATTGCATGTCTCAAATGCCAAGGCTATGGACTTCGAAGGTGTGATTTGCCTCAGTGACCCAATGACAAAATTAGAAATGATGGGATGTCATTTTTAACTCCTCCTGTACAAATTTAGAAATGCAAACTAAATCCGTGATTTGAGGTGATTAAATATTCATCAAGCGTTTGCAAATACAGATTTCAATAGTTCTTACGAGAAACAAATGCGCCAAGTTGATTAGCCAAGTTAAAAAGCCCTCTTAGCTCATCCTACTAATGTAAATACCAAGATATGCAGAAGCATCCCAATCAATACCATTTCAGTAGTGCTAAAAAAACCATAAAGGTTTTCAAAAGATTGAGGCAGCTTTTTCATGTTTGCCATCTTCTCTGCCAGTAATCACAGCTTTTCTTCAGCATCTTTTCTTTCTCGAGATGAGCTAGTTATGATTTATCAGACTGTGATGAAAACAATCTCTCCCAGTCAAATGGCAACAACATCAAATGAAGCAAAAAAAAAAAAAAAAAGGCAAGAGAAAAATGTTACTTGAAGAGACACTTATTAAAATGTTCTGTTCTAAGTAAAGCACTCAAATCATCTCTTGGTCATATTACTTTCTGGAATTGCAACAGCACAGAACCAATGCAGTTGAGCTATGTGGCAGGTGTAGCGAAACTATGGGTCCATGGATGTCATTGGACTACAACTCCCATCATCCCTGACTCTTGGCTATGCTGGCAGGGGATGATGAAAGTTGGAGACCAGCATTGCAGGGGGTTGGACTAGATGACCCTTGGGCTCCCTTCCAACTCTACACTTCCTTTTTTCTATGATCAGGAGGGCATTGACTGTTGCCCAGCAGTAAGAAGACTGGGAATGTAACAGAGGCTGTCCAGTACATCTGCACCCCCTGGCAGTGCTTTCCTGGCAGTGGCTGACCTTGTAGGGGTCTAGGCCTGCTGAGATTCCTTTATACTGTATCTGATTTTTCTACTGTATATTATTGGGGGGAGGGTTGTATTGAATTTGATTCTTATTTTGTCAATGGTTTGGATATTCTTTTGCATGATACTGCACCTCTGCTTTGTCTGAAATGTCTGAAATTCTGCTCTTTTGTGTTTGAGTTCTGTTTTCTGCACACCACTTTGAGATTCTTTTGAATATACAGTGGTACCTCAGGTTACAGATGCTTCAGGTTACAGACGCTTCAGGTTACAGACGCCGCTAACCCAGAAATAGTACCTCACGTTAAGAACTTTGCTTCAGGATGAGAACAGAAATTGTGCGGCGGCAGTGGGAGGCCCCATTAACTAAGGTGGTGTCTCAGGTTAAGAACAATTTCAGGTTAAGAATGGACCTCTGGAACGAATTATGTTCTTAACCCGAGGTACCCCTGTAAAGTGATTAAGAAAATTTCTAAATAAATCATGGAAATATAGAATGTCGAGTTGGCAGTCACCACAAGGATCATCTAGTCTAGCTCCCCTGCAATTCAGGAATCTTTGGACCAACATGGGGCTCAAACTCATGACCTTGAGATTAAGAGTCTCATGCTCTACCATCTGAGCTATAAAGAAAAAAAGCAGGAAACATGCAGGCAGCAACCCAGCAAGATGACTCTGGCTTTGAAAACTGGCTTCTGGGTACAGATCAGACTTCCCTCTCTTGCTTGGGATACCTGCCCAATGTTTCTGCATTGGGCTTACACATACTGGTGGCTTCTAGGTGTTTTAGACTACAACTTCCATCAGCACCAGCCAGCCTAGCCAATGGTCAGAGATGATGGGGGTTGTAATCCAACATCATCCGGAGGGCATGAGGTTGTGTCAGGGGGGCTGAGGAGGGCTGCACTGAGGACGAATGGTGGGAGCCACCCCCTCCCCCTGCTCCTGAATCTTTCCAGGAGCAGGAGGACAGTATAGATTTGGAACAGTGGTTTGCAGATGGGCATGGATCAGAAGGCAGAAGCTGGGAAATACTGGATGCGGAAACAGATAGGAGAAGAAACAGTGGAAGAGAGAGGGTTAACAGATTCACAGTCTCTGGACAGCATTCCTCTGCCCAGCCCAAGGTCGAGAAGAGCTCAGGAAGTCTCAAAACAAAAAGCACAGAGGTTATAAGATCAGATTACAAGACGCAGGAGTGACGTTGGTTAATAGGGACGGAAGGGGGGGGTGAGCCTTAATTGGAAGCACCACCATTTCTGTGTTCTCTGTTCTCTTGCTGTGATTATGAAAGTTTCTAAATGGAAAGATGTTCCTTTCTTTGATCTTCTTATCTACTGCCACGAGTGGAGGAAGCCGATTCCCCAAAGCCTGACAGGTTCGGAACGGCTGATTTTACCACCAAACAGATTATCTGTCCTGACAGCTTTGACTATACTAATAGTTTGGGGGTTATGTCAGGTAGTGGGAAGAGGGAGAGGGAAGAATGGGGCTAATACTGGACAGCCTGTTCTCCTGCCCTGCAAAAGGTTGTTAACATTTCCAAGAAGTTCATAGCACCATTTATTCTCTTTGGCAGCTTGCTTTGCACCAGGGGCAAGTGCAAATGTGACTTGAAGCACAGCAGAGGGAAATGACCCCACTGCAATTTAAGCTGCTAATGTGTACATCACCTTACTCATTCCGGGGGGGGGGGGGAGGGAGGTATTCCAATATATTATTTTAAATATAATTAAGACTACTTATTTCCCACCACCCTTGTCTCCACCCCCTAAAAATAAAAAGGATTTGGAGTACAATCCTGAATGAACTTACTACAGAGTAAAACTCATTGAACTTCATGGGATTGACCTATGAATAAACACATTTCACTTTTCACTGCATAGAGGGTTTTTTTTTAAGAGCAGCAATCTGAGATAGACTTTGGTTTGTTTAATTGCTTGGCTTCTACTGTCCAGCTTCATTTGAAGCCAATGACAAAGGATAGATTTTAATGATTTTGGAACCCTCGAGTCAACCATGCAAGATCTACAGCACAAACCTAAGCCTTCCCATATAATTTTTTTTTAATGCTTTAATTCAATTATTGTAAATCATTATTTTAATGAGAGGTCAAGAACTAATCAATAGGTTCTCTTTATTTAAACACATTGCCATAAACATTCTTTTGGACCAGCATATAAGACTGATATATAACAACGTTTGTTTCTTGTAACAGCGTGGGTCAAAAAAAGCTATACCAGTTCAGCAACAAGAGATTCACAAGGAATTAATAAAGTCTGAATAGACTGAGCCTGAGGAAAGAACAGAATCCATTGGTTTACTAAACATTAGCACAATTGTCCAAGGATTACCTGGCCAAGTTGTTTGCAGTTGTTTCCAAGTGAAGTCAGGTGGCATATAAACTAAATCTTACTACTATGGGCTTCCCTCTATTACATGACTTTTTAGTTTGCAGTGTGTGCGTGTGTTTGCACCACAGCAATACATGGTACTCAGGCTCTGTGTAAGCAAATAACTGTGTTTTTCTGTACCAAAGTAGGAAAAAGGTTCTGCCTGTTCTAGAAGGCAAGAGAAAACAAATCAGTTTCTGGAATGTGGATGAGTAAAAGATACACTGCTCCCCACTTTCCCCATTCCACTATGCAATGCATGATGTAAACTAGCCTGAAGCAAACCATGACAGGCTACAGGCCGATGAGAGTTTTCATCCACAACACCTGGAGGGCACCAGGTTGGTGAAGGCTGATGTGAACCTTAGTCTCCCCTTTATGAGCTCATGAAGTCCCTGCTAAATGAAGTGAGATGGGTAACCACCAATGGGAGAAGGCCTTTTGTTAGTAGCATAGAACAGTCTTCCCAGGGGACCTTATCTGGCAACATTCTTTTGGTCTTTTCAGCAACATATGAAGAACTTTTCAACAACTTGCATAGTCTGTGCCTATCAATTTTTAAATGTGTCCATCCTTCTGTCTCAGTGACGTCTATGCTGGCTTGGACATAGACACAGAATGGAAGATGGCAGGACCCCCAAGGATGTGCTTTATGGGGAGCTGACTTCAGGTACCAGGCCTGTTGGCAAGACCAACTCTGTGTTACAAAGAGGTCTGCAAATGTGACATGAAATCTGGCAACATTAATCCTGTATTATTTCCAGTGACTGACTGGGCAATGGAAGTCCCCTGCAGATGACCACAGCGCCTACAGACAGACAGTCAGGAGGTGTATCCATAGCAGGGACCAGTGGAGAAATGACCACTGGGATGAGCTCAGAGAGCAGAAACGCCATGGTGCACCTGTAGCAGCCCAACCGGGCACCTTCATCTGCCTCACCTGCAACAACACATGTCTCTCCTGTGTTGGTCACTACAGCCACAATAGGTGCAGTAATTCTCCAGCAGTTTGACCTGACCCCCATGGGAACACACTCTTCCATTGTCTCTCGAGACAGACAGATGATAACAGAACAGTGAGACTTATATTTGGGTTGTATTTATGTGGTTTCGATTTTCATATTTTAAATTCTTGTTGCTGTTGTTGTTTACGTACTTATTGCAAGCTGCCCGGACAACTTTATGTTATAAAGTTGCACACAAATGCTGAAAGGGCACTTCTAGGCAAGCTGTTTGTTTTCCATTCGTCCTTATTTGTTTGCAGGAAGACTAGGTGACCTTAGCTATTTAATGAGCATTTGCTTGCGCCGAGACTAGATGAGGTTGTGACAAAACAAGTGTCATCTCACACTTTCCACTACATTTCCCAATCACTTTCCTCATCACAAAAAGTCCAGATCTTTTGAGGTTTGTTGCATAACACCTCCCAATCAATTTTACTCGTGGAACTTGAATTTGCTGGTATGTGATGGAACTCCCAGCCCAAAAGAGCAACAGTCTGGAAGCAACACAAATAGATCTACAGTATCCATCAATTTTCCTTTTGTTAAATTTTGAAACTAGTAAAAACAACAACACTGCATTCAACTCACCTTTCTGCTTTGAAATTTTTTTGGGGGATGTTACTGTTGTTAAATTGCGAACCTAGTAAAAAGAAAGCATGTTCCTTTAATTCAAATTACATTTCTGCTTATGAGTGTTCAATTGTTATTTTAGTCCCAAAACTCAGGGATAGCGTCATCATCACCCTCAGACTTTCGAATGTGACAAAACAGAACCTCAGCATGTCGCTCTGACACTCAACAAAGCACATGACATGACCGATTAGCATTCACTTCCGGAGCATGGCTGAAATCTTGGTCTGAAGTGCAAGGAAATGAATGTGGAGGATTCAGTTGTGCCACAAGCAAACAGCACTACCCCTCCAATCTATCACACATAATTTAGTTCAATTAGGCATGATTGACAATCCCTTTTCAAGAGGGAGTGAGAACCAGACTGGTCGGGAGAATGAATAACTTTTCTCACATAGCAAAGACAGCTTTCCCGAGGGCAAAGCTGAGTTAATTAGGAGAGGAAAAATTGGACAATGAAGTAGATGCAGCTGCTGTCAGTTGCTGCCACTTCCTTTATTATCATAAATGGAAGGATCTTCCCACAATAGGAAATGGCACAGGGATACATAAAATTGGTCTTTTCAATTTATTTTAATTGGACAGGATATATGTCTCAAGATTTCCAAGCTGACACTCCAAATGTCAATCAGGTCCTTACAGCTAATGAAATCGATCTCTTTGGTTTCAGATAAAAGTGCACTATCAGGTCATTAAAAAGCTTCTGATTCGCTTTTGTTGGACACTGCCAACACTATATAGTGATTTCTTGCCAAAAAAAATATATCCTCTGGCACCCAGGAGCACTTGGGTGCTGTAGGGTCAGTTCGCACAAAGCCCCTGATTCAGATATAGCTACAACTAACAAGCATGCACACAGCCAGAGCACTGACTCACGATGCATATTCCTACCTGAATTGCGATGTGTGTGAAATGAATATCCCCAGCAACTACCCTGTGCAGTGTATGCAGTGCCAGATTGATGTATAGACTAAGTAGGCTGAAGCCTAGGGCCTCTAACTCTAGAGGGGCTCGCCAGCCTGCCCTCTCCCCAGCAGGCAACCCTCCCCTCTCTCAAAATTGCAAACCCAAGACTTCATGCGAGGGCAGGGCAACTTGGGCCTCTAAATCTAGGGGGCCTTGCCACCCTGCCCTCTCCCCAGTGCCGCAGTCTCCCCTCTCCCAAAATTGCAAACCCAAGACTTCATGCAAGGGCAGGGAAACTCAGGCCCAGCAACTATGAGACTCAGGGATAGCCAGTGGGGCCCAATTTGAAGAGATGGGGCCCAACTTTAGGGGTTTTTTTTGTAGGGCCCCAGTTCACAGCCAAAGTCTGCAACATCTTATAGATATAAATAAAATCCATCTAGATTTCCCTGGTGTGGGGGCCCCCCTTAGGAGCAGCCCGTGGGGCCCAATATGGCCAAATTGCTCCAATTGCCTTCAGGTCAGCCCTGATGAGACTGTGCAGGGGTTGGACGGACAAGCCCTTCTAGGTCCCTGGTGTCACTATTCAGAGTACAGACTCAAGGGCTTGTTATGAAAATAAAGGGTGGCGGCACTTATTGGAAATCAGTTTTGTCACCTCTTCCCCTCCCAAACCCCAGGATGATGAGCCCAACCACCTTTTATTCACAGTCGCATAAGCACTACAGTACAGCATGGCCATAAACCTGTACGTTCAACTGCTGAAATACACACCCAATATGTACCAATGGAGATTTATGTTACTGCTTTATGAATGAACACTGTGTTTTATTAATGGACTCTGTATTTTTGGAATTACCTAAGAGCCACCAATAGGGAGCTCTAGAATCTGACAGCTAACCAATCAGGTACTACCAAACAGTGACCCCTATTGCTGAAAGCAGGTAACCAGCAGGAAACGATTCAGCTTAGCCTTTGCACTGTTGACTGAACACCCCCTGCTGTGCAGATAATGGAGAAAGCTCGTAAATTGTATCCCTTCTGGCGTCCTGGCCAACTCTATTATGCTGGTGTAAACCCTGGTGCACCGGGAGCCCAGAACAACAGCAAATAAAATCCGCTCATACGTCGGTAACTGATAAGACTTGTTAACCAGTTCTTCCAAAGTCTTCCTAAATTATAAAGATCCAAAATACAGGCCAAAAGAAAGCAGGTCTGGGAAGAGTGAGCCATACAATGGGCATCACCAGTGAAAAGGCCCTGCTCCATGTAGCTCATGCCCTGCCATTTGATAGGGTGCCCACTTGCCCTCCTTTTTATATGGAATGCTCTCTATTGGAGTCTCCATGCCCAATATAAAGACCATAAGAAGGGAGAGCAGGGACCTTGAAGTTCCCAACAGCTATTAAGCAAGCAAGCAAGCAAGCAAGCACACAGGTCACGTTTTTCACAGGACGCCTATGTCCTGGCCAGGCCTGCACCCAATCTTGTTTTTGTACATTCTTGTTTGTTCTCAGTAACCAAAATTATATTATCAACATATACAAGCAGAAAAGTTGTTTTCCTTCATTTCCAAGGAATTGTACAAAACAAAGTGGCAGTAATAAAGAAAAGTTCCAGAGTGGCAACAGAAAGCAAACTAAAAATGCTTTTGCAGTTCATCAGCAATATCAAGTTATGGGAAAGCTGGTGCTATTAACAGTAACCCTTCTAGCTGGTTAATTGATTTGGCAACTTCCATGTACATGACGTCTGATGCTAATTCCCCCCAAAGAGTTAAATTATAACTCATCAGTGGCAGCTACAGTTGCAATGGCAACAAAATATATGTGAAAGGAAGAGGAGCAGGTTTGCTCAAGGGTGTTGCAGGTAGATATACTGTTTGTAATGAAGTGAGAGCAGTAGCTGCTCGAATTAACAAATAAGAAAGTTTTGAGAATTTACATGCTAGATTAAAATTGATTACTTAATTGAGAAGGGGATTGTAACAAAAAACACTGGGGCCTAATTTGAATAGTAGAGTGCCTGGTATCTGGTGGGCAATCTCATCCTTTATTTCCACACTGTGAGGGTCATGTGCCTTATCAATCCCACCAGGTATACAAGAGGAAGACCAGCCTGCCCAGGCCTGTGGCCTGCCCTATCATTAGGCAGTGTGAGGTGGCCTCTTTAGGCGGTTGACTTGGGGTGTCATAAAAGGGCGTCAGATTGTCATTTCATTTATTTATATTGCATTTTTTTCTGTGAGGAAAAGCTGCTTGTGGGATTTTCTGTCTCAGGCACCAAAATAACTTGGCCAGCCTAGCATTTCTATGGCCGTATGGGACAGCATAATTTGCTGTTCTGCCTCAGGCAGCAAAATGTCTTGAGCCAGCCCAGTCCCTGAGGATATGCTGTCATATGGCAAATGTAATGTGTAACTGGGTGGTCGCAAGAATGGGATCAGCACCAGAATCAAACCAGAATCATAGCTGTCAACGTTCCCCCTTTTTAAAGGAGAATTCCCTTATTCCGAATAGGATTTCTCACAAGAAAAGGGAAAAGTTGACAGCTATGACCAGAATTCCTTGCATGAATGAAAAACAATGATATATTGTCACACATCCCTTAGGTCACACCCACACCATACATTTAAAGCACTCTCATACCACTGGTGCATTTGTACTTTGCTAACCTCTGCATTGCCTTGTCCCATTCAATCTCCTTCCCAGTAAGCAGCAGCAACTCAGCTGTCAGGAGGTCAGGTGAACACCACTCCTCCACCATGCCATCTGCTACTGGGTTAGGAAAAGGTTAAGAGTTGGTCAGGAGGCTGATGTCGTGCTTGTAAGCTATGTAGGTATCTCCAGTGAGGGCTCCCCCTGCCCCAAGTGGGATATGCAGAAAGGGAACATGGCATCTGATGTTCTGTGTGGCAGATTCCGATACCATAACATTCCCAGTAAGCCAGATGTTTCACCGTGGCTTTGAGTGAATTAGGCTTTGGACCCACTTCAGGCCTGTACACCCTGTGCCTATGGATGACAATAATATTGTACAGTTGTGTGTGTGTGTGGTGGGGAGAGCAGAGACCATCTGAATCCATCCGAAGGTCATAATATACCAAACACTTGTCAGAGCACATTATGTCCTGTATGAAAACATGCTATAAGCTAGTGGATAGTCATGTCCTCTGAGGCATCAGAGCCCATTAGACTAGATTTGAAGTGGCCTTTAAGACTGGCCTTCGGAATGTTCCTACAGTGGAAATGCATATGGCCTTAGGGCTCAGCACATACCTTCATGCAGAATTATTCTCTCTCTCTCTGGCTGACCTCAGAAACTAAACTCTTGCTCAGAAAAGCAGTCAGCCTGATTTCAGCTCAATCTACTCCTCGTTGTCTTCTTTTTCCACAGCTTTGCAGTACAGAGCCCTCCTCAACACCCCCCTTCAGAAATATCTTCTGAAAATCACATTTTTCTTGGGCTACATCTGCATCATGCATTTCAAGCACTCTCATAACACTTTAAACAGTCATGGCTTCACCTAAAGAACCCTGGGAGCTGTAGTTTCTAAAAGGTCCTGAAAGTTCCCTGGTTCCCTTCACAGACCTCTAATTCCCATAGTTTCCTGGGAAGAGGGTTTGATTGTTAAACCATTCTGAGAATTTTAGCTTTTTGAGGGGGATATGGGGTCTTCTAACAACTCTCAACACCCTTGAGGAATAAAGTTCCCACTATTCTTTTGGGGAAAGCCATGACTGTTAAAGTGGTGTAATGGTGTTTTAAATGTATAGTCATAGCAGAGATTAGGCATTAGAGTGGTACCTCGGGTTACAGACGCTTCAGGTTACAGACGCTTCAGGTTACAGACTCCACTAAACCAGAAATAGTACCTTGGGTTAAGAACTTTGCTTCAGGATGAGAACAGAAATCGTGTGGCGGTGGTGTGGCGGCAGTGGAAGGCCCCATTATCTAAAGTGGTACCACAGGTTAAGAACGGTTTTAGGTTAAGAATGGACCTCTGGAATGAATTAAGTACTTAACCCGAGGTACCACTGTACATTTCCACATGGACTCTTCTGTTGTTTTCTCAGTATTTTTAGAAGGTCCCACATGAGGTGTGGCATACATTGGGACTTCTCCAAATGTATGCCCACCATATGATACCACACAACCTCCTTATTTCCTTTTGTTTATATAATATCAAGGAATCCATATAATAATGATAATATAATTATCATAATCAAGAAGATAAAATGAACAATCTTTCAGTACATTTTCTTTTCTTTTTATTTAGATTCTCCAGAAGTAGATCATAGATGAATTCCTTTAAATTCTTGAGGACTCTTTCTTCTTTCCTTCCTCCAAGTTTTGCAAAATTGGCTCCTGAGGTACCCTGAACCTAAGTTGCTCAGGACTTTGTAAATTAATACAAGGACCTCAGCCTTGGTTCAGTAGTAGATGAGCAGCCAGTACAGATGTTTTAACAATTGTGTCACATGTTGTCAGCCAGATGCCCCCATCAGCAGTCTGGCCTCCATATTCTGCACCAGCTGGAGCTTCTGAACCAAGTCCAAGAGCAGCCCCACATAGAATGAATTGCAGTAATCCACATGGCCTACGCATGGGCTACAGTGGTCGGCTGCCCTTGTGGCCAGGTTGCAGAGGGGTTGTAAGGAGGTACCGTATTTTCCGTGTATTAGACTATGTTTTTTTAACTCTAAAATAATGTTCAAAATCTGGGCTCGTCTTATACATGGATAGTATCTCCCCCCATTTTCTTAAACCGGAGTCCCCCAATATAGAGGGCGTCTTGTACATGGGGGCATCTTATAGATGGGAAAAAACGGTAATGTGACTCTTAGACCAAATAAAGGTTAGCCACCCCTGCTATTGAAGGAATTGGAAATTCAGTGCAAAACAATGCTTTGTGAAAGAAGAGAGATGTTACATCCTTCATCTTCAGATCTCCATACAAGTGTGAAAAGAGAAATGTCAAAGTATGCACACTTGTAATAACTTTCCGACAAAAAAGCAACTCAAATCATTTGCTTTATGACTTCATCTTTTCAGTTTGGGAGACTGTAGTTCTCAAGAGTCATTTGAAGTGAAGTATTCAATTAATTCTCTTCCCTTATCATTACACTTCAACATTACGCCGTTGTTGAGCAGTGTGTAAAAAGATGTTACGAGTTGTGAAAGCTGTAAAATGCAGCCCAGAAAGCTGCATTTCGCTCCTGCAGCTTAATCTTCTTTGTGTTTGAAGGAGGAGTGTAACAGATGCCATACAATGGTACGGCATTTATCTGAAGAAGTGCCTCTGTGAAGGCTTATGCAACTGGAATCTGTTGGAAGAGTTTAAAGGTAAAGGTAAAGGGACCCCTGACCATTAGGTCCAATCACGGACGACTCTGGGGTTGCGGAGCTCATCTCGCTTTACTGGCCGAGGGAGCCGGTGTACAGCTTCCAGGTCATGTGGCCAGAATGACTAAGCCACTTCTGGCGAACCAGAGCAGCGCACGGAAATGCCATTTACCTTCCCGCTGGAGCGGTACCTATTTATCTACTTGCACTTCATGCTTTCAAACTGCTAGGTTTGCAGGAGCTGGGACAGAGCAACGGGAGCTCACCCTGTTGCGGGGATTCAAACCGCCGACCTTCCGAGCGGCAAGCCCAAGAGGCTCTGCGGTTCCAGTTGGAAGAGTTTACTATATTTCAAATTGGCAAGTGGCATCAAGATGCATCCTCTGAGCATCCTCATCCTCAGACTGGAACCTTGAGTTTCTGGTGGTGGAGATGCTTCACTACAGACATCTATGTGTGTAAATCCTAAGGAACACTCCCTGGGTTATAAAAAATAACCTCAAGTAGCTGGCCTGAGAAAATCACTGCACATCAAGACTGATGGTATATACTGATCTATACAGATCATTGATCTTACTCATTATACTTTCATTATTGCCTCAGCAGCAGCAGAGGTTGAACCATTAGGGGCACTGACTCCAATGGACCAGCCTCGCCAATTTCAGTCTACCCTCAACCTGCCCTCTCCTTCCTGCCTTTTCTCAGAGGGTGGCACAGCCTCTCAGCTTTCTCCTGCCTAGACTCAGCCCTTTGCCTCAGCCGGGAGGAGGATGGGCACAAAATTGGAGCGTGTTGGCTTTACCTGTTGTTGGCTCTGGCTCCCCCTAGTGATGACTTCCCTGCCTGCTCCCCTATCACAGTCCTGATGAGCACTAGCCTCCGCTGAGCAACAATAGAATATGGGCTAGTAGCGGTTGCAGGTGCAGAGAATACTTTTCAGCTGCTGGTTTGCTAGGAATGCTGTCTCTTTTGAAATACTAACCTAGTTAGCCAGAGATCCCCCCATCCCCAAATTAAACAATATGGACCTCTGCATGCACCCCTGTCAGTGATAAAAAAATGAATAGCCAGAACCTCTCTTTGAGTATATGAAAGCACAGCTGCAGGATCCTGAAAATTCATTCCAGGTGTTCTTTTCATAAACATCACTGTCTTTAGCATGGAGACCTTTTTTCTTCCTCTGTTCTCCATAAATGGCTGGTTCTGTGGAACGACTCTTTTTTATTACAATATGTGAGGTGGCATCAGTCATCAGCTCATGTCTCTGAGTATCTGCAGGAAGCTTCCCTGGCAACCAAGGTCAGGCTGGAGGGCACAATTCCTCACAGCATAAGGCAGAAATGCTGAGAGGAAGATGTGGGCCTGAGGCAGGGAGAGGCACGACATGGCACATCTAAGAGATGGGCACAGGAAAAGCCCTACAGCATTTGGTGTTTTCAACAGGAACACAAACAGGCATGGACAAGCAAGGAAGTGGATGGTCCCCTTCGTCTCAATGCTGCAGATGTTGGGTGATGACGGGCTAAGTAGGATGGTGGCAACCTCAGTTCTTAGGGAGTCAACCAGAAGATAGTTGGTGGGAAGAGAGCCTTCTCAGCGGCGGTGCCCTCCCTGTGGAACACCATCCCATCAGATGTCAAGGAGATAAAGAACTGCACAACTTTTAGAAGACATCTGAAGGCAGCCCTGTATTGGGAAGTGTATAACGTTTGACATTTCATTATGTTTTTATATTATGCTGGAAGCTGCCCAGAGTGGCTAGAGAAACCCAGCCAGATGGGCAGGGTATAAATAATAAAATTATTATTATTATTATTTATTATTAAAGAAAGAAGCAGTAGTACTGTCTGTGTTGGTGGTGTACAGATGCCAGCTTAGGAGAAGGAAGAGGAAGGAACCTGAGCACAAAAAGTTAGGAAATGGCCAGTCTTGTTGATTTCTTTGTGTTGAATTTGGGGTAGGGGGTGGCACCACTTTGTTCTTCATCTCAGGCAGAAAACGTCTAAAGTTGGCTCTGCTAGTGGACTTCAACATACAGGTAAGTTGATGTAGGACTAAGCATTTCTTCAGGTCCCAAGTTGTGCAGGACTTTGAAGATAAACATGGAAACTTTGAATTCTGCTCAGAAATGGACCAGCAACCACAGAAGGGCATGTTTCTGAGATTTGGGGATGGAAGAACATTCTGTAGGATAAGTTGACATTGTAAACAGCATCACCATCATCACCACCACCACCACCACCACCATAGATGGCTTTTAGATGCCATCTTGTAGGAAATGGTTTTTCTTCAGCTTCTTTAAAGCATATAATGGATATTCTGATATCCATGATATGCTTTAATTGCAGCCTACAAAAATCTTGGCAGATAGAGTTTGTGCATTTAGGAAATGTCAATGATAGTGCTTCTTTTTGCCATCCCTGCTCAATTTGTGAAGTAGGTGAGAATATGGCCCTCTTTTTAAATTAATATTTTATTAAAAGAATTTCAGTTATAGAAAATAAAGTGATGAAAGAAAAAAGAAAAAAAAGAGAGAAGAAAAGTGCAAAAATACAGTAACTATATTCAGTTACATTTCCATACATTATTATATAGATATATATTGTCAGGGGCTCAGGAGCAGAGGCACAGGAGAGGGAGGAAATGGAGAGCGAGGGGGAGGAATCCGAGGGGAGCGTAGGCGGTGACAGTGGTCAGAGGGATTCCATGAGCCTCTCCAGCGAATCGGAAGATTCACAGAAGGGAGCGCCGATGGCCAGGGCAAGGGGAGTGCCAAGGGGGAAACCCCAGAAGGAAGGGGCCAGCGGGGACTCCCAGAGCAGCAGTTGGAAATCAGGACCAGCTTCCCCACCAGAGCGCAGTGGGGGGGGAGGAGTCCCAGGCATCGGGACCAGTGTTCTCACCACCAGCGAGAGGAGATGAGTCAGGATTGACCACGCCTCCATCGGAGAGCGGGGAAACGGTCAAGAGGAAAGTTACCGGCTGGGCGCGCACGCCAAGTTCAAATGTACAGGCGAGCGGCACAGCAGGTAGCCCGGATAGGGAGCCAGGTCCTAAAGCCCGCCGGAAGGAGGGGCAAGACTCAGGGGGGTCAGCGTCAGAAGAGTCCAGAAAGGAGGAAACCCCAGGGGGCAGAAGGACCCAGAGGAGGAAAGAACAACGGAAGAGGTGGAGTAAGGCTAGAGTCTTAAACTGGTGTCTAGGAGGCGGAGACTCAGATGGAGCTTCGCCGGTCTAGGTTCTAAGACATAGAGTTGCACGCTGCGGTTTGGAAATGGAAACTAATCTTCAATAAAGACTTTTATACGTTATTACTGGCTAGCGTTGGTCCTCTGTGAGCTGGGACCTAGAGGCAACTCTGACATATATGAATAATATTATCATTCTAATACATATATGATTGTTAGTAACCTACTATATTCTGCGTGAATTCATTCCAAATGTCAATATATTTATCCAAACCAAGTCTACATCTTTAAGCAATCCGTTCATATGTTGCGAGTGTTGTCATGCCATCAATCCATTGATTAAAGGGGATCATATATTTATTCTTCCGGTTCATCAATACCACCAATCTCTTGGTCACAGTTAGGGCACGAAGAATCCATTTTCGTTTTCCAGTTGTCAACTTCCATATGATAGGTATATAATTCAAAAGTATATTTTCTTCTGAAATTTTTGACTTTTTGGCATAATCATATTTATATAGTCCAAAAAATGCTGAATATTAATTTCTGTTGTATAAGTTGTGGTTTAAGATCCATTGATACCATTGGTACAGAGGCTAAAACATTTTCCCAATGCCTAAGTAATATTGAAATGCCCAATTCTTTATTCAAGTCATTTCTTAGAGCTTGCATATCAAACTTATTTGTTAGTAACAGATATCTAAAGAAAGTGATTGCTGGTTGTTTTTTTAGTTACAAAAGATTTATCCTATTGTTCCAATATTGGATATTGGAGAATATGGCCCACTTACCATTTATTCAAGTGGACTCCTCCTTTATAAATCATGGCTTTTTGAACTTGTAGAGCTATACACATATTGGGTTGCACTCTGTGGATTGTGTTGGAAACAGGAAACCAGAGAACTCTCATGTTGCTTTGAGGGTATTTTCTGCCTGGTTTCCCCTGCAGGCTGTTGGAAAGGTAACCGTCAGAGCAAAGCACACAGAACTGCGATTCATTTTCCCCCTTTGCGAGGGGAAACCCCCCCCCCCCACATACCCAAATTCAGAAATAAACGCTACACTTCATTACAGTCTGGCTTGCTTCTATGAAATTTCACTTTGGTGCTGAGGCCATTTGCTCATCGTCCCTCATAGCATTTCAGCATTTCAGATAGTGCAGCCTTTGAAAGAGCACATTAGCAAAAGGTTTGCAAGTTCAGCCCTAAAATGGATTCTGAATATTTTATGTATCTTAACGTTTTGTAATAATTTCATTTCTGCAGTAAGTAGAGAAGTGCTGGGGTGGTGGTGAAGGGAGAGAACGTAAGTGTAAAATAGGAAACCAAATTAAACATACAATGCAAACATAATTAAAAATCCATCTTCTTAACATTCAAGCAGATAAAAGCAAATTAGAATGTTCATTCCAATAGAAGGAGAGAGAAATGATGGAAAGAAAAAGCAGCCAAGAGGGAGCCTCAATATCACATTATAGAAATTATGTTCAGAGCAGCAAATGCCTTGCTGTGTAGAAGTCCAAGCGTGTGTCTGATTATTCAAAATATCATGGATCTTGCCAGGAGTAACTTAAGGGCATAAGAAGAGTCCAGCTGGATCAGGCCAGTGGCCCAATAGGAAGCATCCTAGCCAAGCATGGCATTTTCCACAGTGGCCAGCCAGGTGTCTGTGGGAAGTTGGAAAGCAGAACTTGCATGCAACTGTATTGGTTTCCTATGCATTCTATAGACTGCCTACTTTAAATTACAAAGTCATGAGTTTGGAATGACTATGATTATTTAGAAAAATTATAAGCCACTTGCTCAATCAGTCCACTTGCTCTCCAAGTGGTCTACAAGTTCAATTACATATATAAACATGGCTGAACTGCACAGACCAGTTAAAAACAAATATACTGTGCATACATCAAGCAATCATTAAAAACACAGGGGCAAAAGCTAACAAAATGTTAAAACAAATGTGACTCAATTATGTGTCCTAGACAGGGTGGTTGAAACATAAAACTTTTCAGCAGGCATTTAAAAGAGTATACTGTCGGTGCCTGGCCAATGTCAATAGGCAGGGAATTCCAGAGCATAGGTGCTGCCACACTAATGGGAAGAGCAGGTCTGGGAAGAGTGAGCCATACAATGGGCATCACCAGTGAAAAGGCCCTGCTCCGTGTAGCTCATGCCCTGTCATTTGATAGGGTCCCACTTGCCCTCCTTCTTTACATGGAATGCTCTCTATTGGAGTCTCCAGGTCCAGTAAAAAGACCATAAGAAGGGAGAGCAGGGACCTTGAAGTTCCCAACAGCTTTTAATCAAGCAAGCAAGCACACAGGTCACCTTTTTCACAGGATGCCTATGTCCTGGCCAGGCCTGCACCCAATCTTGTTTTTGTACAATCTTGTTTGTTCTCAGTAACCAAAATTATATTATCAACATATACAAGCAGAAAAGTTGCACAGGTGCTGCCACACTAATGGGAAGACTCCTTGCAAATGCAAAAAACATTTTGAGACACTTGTAAACATACAAGTCCCACTTATTCCAAGTTATTGGAATGTGACAAGAAGTCACCAAGCCCCAAAAGCTTCCCTGAGGCCTACTGCTTCCAAATACTAGACGTGGGGGGCTGGACCTTGTCAGCATTCAGACCTGGGCACCTGACAGAAGACCAGCTCAACACCTTGCTATTCTGTGCATCCATTTTTCTGTCATTGATTAATCTGTGCTACAGCATTATTTGTCCGCTTTGGGACTGTGTAGGAGATAAGTCTGCCCTGCTATTTATCAACTTCTAAAAGCCCCGGCTTTTGCCTTATTTTTTTACTGTCCAGAAATGGACAGCAAAATTACCCTTTCATAATAAAAGGTCCCCCCCCCCCCCAGGTTTACACTGTTTGTAGTTTGGGCAATTTGTCAATCTGTCAAACATATTCTGAAAGTTCTGCTACATCCCATCTGACATCTGCCAACGGAATGACTGAAACTCGCAATCTTTAATATCAGCCCAGCACTCAAAGGGCAGCTAATTAGATTTTAAATCTTTAGGGTCCAGAAGACTTGGACTAAGACATCAAGAATGATTAAAGCCAAACAGAGTGATAATGCTATGCCTCTGGTTTATTGATTTCAAAGGAGGTTTTTTATATATTAAAAAACGACATTTTAACCCTAGAGCACTGTGTTTTTAATAGGACTGACCCCAAATGCTTGCTATCCAGCTGTGTTGTAGAAGTCTGAAACAGAAAGAGGAGCTTTCAGTACCAGCCAAGCTTCTCCCTTCTCCTCACTTTATTCTCAGCTTTCTTTTCATCATCATCATCATCATCATCATCATTCTCATCCTTTCTATTAAAACATTTACAATGACCTGGATACTTCAAAGTTTAATATAATAATGCAGAAAGTGAAAAGATGATCTCTTAACAGGGAGTTTCATTGAACTTCATTCTGTAAAGGGCAAGATCTTGCAGAAAGCAGAGGTGAACTACTCTTAATGCATACAGTAGGATTAGCCAACATGGTGCCCTCCAGATGTTTTTGGATTCCATCTCCCATCAACTCCAGCCAGCAGTGCCAGTGGTCAGAGATCATGGTCTCAGGCAAATGTTAACACCTGAACAGATCTATGCAGCAGCATGTGTGACCAACTCCCTCAGTGAAGATGGGAACTGGGTAACCTGGGATGGGGGAGGAGATGGGGGAAAGTTCCACAACACAAGTCTTTGCTCAGGGTTTTTGCTGATGGGACCTGCTAGGCGAATCCTGTCCATTGTTTCCAGTGGGCTTCTAGAGAAAAGCAGAGCTGTGCTCACCACAGCCACCATGTAAAGCAAAGAGTAGAAGGAAGCAAGGAAAGTGTGTTTGTTGGGACATCAGAAAGGGCTTTTCAGTGCCCTCTCTAATGGCCTCCTACGAATGCTGTTGTTTCATTTATTTAGATTTTTTGGGTAAACTTACTTTTATTATTTATTCATTTGGACAGGCCTTCAGCCTATTGGATCAATGCGCTTGTTCCTGCACTGACTGATGTTTTTAGTTCAATTGGTGCAGGCTTTTGTTGCTGTTGTTGCATCTCATTTTCTTTTAATCCGTTCGTTTTTTGTTTTGATATTGTCTTTAGATTGCCTTAAAACTGTATGTTTTATTGTTGCTAGCCTCCATGGGAGCCCAATACAGGAAGGCAGGCTGTTACATTTTAATCATCCTGGTCTTCTGTACCATGTTGAGGAGCAGATGGCAGGGAACCTGTTATGATTAGGGGGAGGAAAGAACCTCCATGATAAACCTGGTAGCCACTTATGGCTTCTGCTAGCTGGCATGCAGCAGTGGCCACATCCTGCTGTGCACTTCAAGGCAACATGCCAGATCAAGGCATAAATGGTAAGTTTAATGGGAAACTCAGCCTGCTAATGTCTCTCAGCACCGAGAGATCAGAGCTGAGGTTGGACGTGTAAGGAACAGCAGGGCATTTCAGAAGCCTGGAGTTCAGAGGGAAGCTATGCTCTGCCTGCACATCTGATTAGGACAAGACAAATAAGCATTTCATGGATGTATGCCTGCAACCAAAATAACCCTAGGAAAAAGAAACTGCCTCTGGAAAAAGAAGAAGTGGAGCACATTGTCGTCATCTTCTTTCTGGAAGCACTAAGCCTCCAAGTCTGCATCCTTAAAACACATATAGAGAAGCAGCCAGAAAGTAGCACAAATATTTAAGATTATAAAGTGTGTGTGCATCACCCCACTAGTGTGTGAGGGGCAAGCTACTACATGTTGTGGTGCATAGCATAAAAGCATGAGGCCTCAAGATTGTTCCTGGAAATGTGGTTCATGGGGAGGAGAGGTTAAACAGGTTCCTTTCCCTGTTGGTGATCCTGACAAATATCACACACACACACTGTATTATGCAACAATTAGCTTTCTCTCGTTGGCACCTATCCAGGGGGTGACTTTCATCAGGGTTGCAGTGGAGGTGGGAGGGACAAAGGGTTCAAAGTGAGCTGATCTCCCCCAGGTGCTACATTCCCCATTGCAATCAAGGGTGGAGAATGCATGGATATGAACTCATTTTTCCGAAGACTTTTGCACACAGCTCTTACAAAGAGAGAGATATAGGTCTGTACATTTAAGCTACTGGAAGATAATCCATGTGACTGGAGCTGGATTTCCGATTCTGAGTTCAATCCGCAAATCTATGGCAAAACAGTGTGCAAATTCCCAGACGGCTCGCTTGAAGAAGAACACTTAAGGAAGGGTTTCTGCTATACAAATGCTAACAGCCACCCACAATCTTGCAGTGGTTTGGAATAGCCGTGCTTAGGAAGAAAATAGTATTTCGCCTGATTTCCAGTTATCAGTACTGGTGTCTGCTTTCCTAAGAAGCTCCAGGGATAGGGTGATCTGGAATTGGTTTCTCCTGTATGTGGGAACACTGGAAGTACAAAGTATCTTTACAACATTGGCTTTATCCACAAATCTAAAGGAAGTGGAGGCAAACAGTAGATAGGGATGCAGCAGATCCTTCCCCTATAAGAATCTGCCCCAGAGAGAGAGGGAGAGGGAGAGAGAAAGACCCTGAACCCCAAGATAACTTCACCCAACTCACTGCTTCCTCACTCACACCTATTGACATCATCTACTGTCCACTTGTTCCCATCAGCCAACCATTCTGGACTATTAGCCAGCCATCAGCCTGATGGCCCAGCAATCATCACAATAGCTTTGCAACGAGAAGCATTCTTGGAGTGAACCATTTTAAGGAAAAACAGCAAGATTACCTTTTTTTTGGGGGGGGGTGATTCCAAGAAAGCAAGGGGGGAGACAAATAGAGGTTGAGGCCAGTCTTTGACAAAAGGGTATTCATTATTGTGTTCACATTTAGTTCCTAAATTGGTTAGAAGTTGAAATTGGAAGGTAGGGGAGAAATCTCCAACAACAACAACAATATGTTCTATTTTAGTATTTTTAAATACCATTCTCAAACTGGAAGTAACAAGGTTGTGTGCATGGTTCCTTTTTTTAAAAAAAAAATATTCTTCATCAACATCTTATTTAAAACAAATTTGCATTAAGAAAGATTTATGTGGCCTTTCCTTCTGTGTAATTAAGTCAGCGATGCTGTGACACAGCCTGGGAGAAATATTGGGATAAGCACTCCTTTCTTCTGCTTTCTGCTGCCACTTAGAGAAACGTCTCTATTGACAGAGTCATTATTGAGTCGGTGGCAAATACTACTTAATCCCCCCAAACTTATTAAAAAGTCAGGCGCTTGTAATCACTAGGAAATAAGAATGCTCAGAGAGCTAATTCAAGGCAAGTTAACCCCATCAGATGACAGGCCTGCCATCGGGCCTCAGCATGAATCATGCAGCAACAAACCCAGATTTCCCACTAAGTGTATTCTCACGAGGAAGCCTCTGAACAGAACTAGATTTTTATTACACCCAGGTCACATCCACGCCATACGTTGAAAGCACCCTTAACAAACCACAGTTCCCAGGATTCACCATGACCTTTTAAGTGGTCTAAACGGTCATGGTGAATCCTGAGAACTGTGGTTTGTTAAGGGTTCTGCTCAGACTGTGCTCCCAACAGTGAAATGGGGAGTTGAGTTTTGCTGACTCCCCCTCTCTCTACAGCTTCATTTGCCACCTTGCACACTGTCTACAAGTATGGTGTTGGGGGTGGCATGAGGCAAAATACACCTATCCCCCTCCTACATCCACTAGATCAAAAGCCTTACATGGATGGAAAGAACCTTTCTTTCTTTGGAAGTGAGGCCTGGACCCAGCCCATTATATTCTCTTGTTCATCACATGTAGAAACCAATGCATACCCGACTCTCTCAAAATTTCAGCAGTGACTCATCAGAGAGTGAAAGCTTACTTTTAACTTCCATTATTTTTACTGAGGTCTAATGGAATCTGAAGTGTCTGCCTATTTATATTACTTGTGGAAAACCCAGTGTCTCATCTTGGACAAAAGGCACTCTCTTCAAACTTAATTCTAGTAAATGATTCTATTATTAAATGCTTTTTTAGAAAGTTCAACTCTTTGAAAAATGCCTGCACTTCAAACCATTCCTCCCATCACGCTGTGCATCATTCTGAGTTGGGAGGACAACCAAGTTGTGCACAATGTCAAGGTGAGGCATTTTACCGAGAGGACAAAAAGTCCTCAGTAAAATGCAAAGATGAGCTAGGCTGAGGAAGTTCATCCCACATTCAAGCTCTCCTAAACTTGCTCTAGGTCCAGAGGCGGGGAACCTGTAGCCCTCCAGATGTTTGGTGGACTACAGCTCCCATGATCCCCTGACCACTGTCCAGACTAGCTGGGGCTGATAGGAGCTGGAGTCCAACAACTTCTGGTGGGGGGGGGCAAAGGTTTTCCACCCCTGTTCTAGGCGGTTGCACTAAAAACAAAAACTCAGTGAAGATAGCCAAGGTCAGTTCATGCTGGAGCTAGCTAACTTGAGCTAATTTAGCTCCATCTGAGTGTTCTCTAAATTTCAGGATGTAAAGCTAAGTGTAGCTTTTAAATGAGGAAGAGTCTCCCTATGGGGCTCAACCCTTAAGCTTTATGTATGAAAAACTCCCCCTGACACCAAAGGTATTAAATTCAGTAAAGGTGTTTGCCAACATCAGAATTGCAAAACCAGGTCCTTAGAGTATATTTTAAATGCACAAGATGGGAAAGGTAAAATTATGGTGCCCATAACAGCTGTAAGTCTGCTACGTTACTGATATATAAAGGCATAAACATTATATATAATGTACCCGAGCTATGGCCCTTATGGGAACTATAACTTTGAATCTTAAAATCGGATGCTCAGTGCAGAATAAATGCTACAGCTCAGAGCATGCACTTTTATTTTTGTTTCAAATATTCAGTCTTCAGGATTTTTCTGTTGGGTGGTATTCAACTAAACTTTACTCAGAGTAGCCTCATTGAAATGAATGAACATGATGAAGTTAATTAATTCAAAAGTGGTTTTGCTGATTTTTCTGTTGTAATAGCATCTCTAAATACATTGCTCGGCATTCAGATATGAAAATATATCTGACAGAAACCTGGACCTTTTCTATAAAATGGGGCACCCTGGGGAGGAATGTGGCCCTCCAGCCTTCTCTGTCTGGCCCTCGAGACTCCCTCCAGGTGTCAGGCTTCAGGGAATCCGATCCCTCCAATGGTGTCAGCCAAGAAACAGAGAAACAATAAAAGTTCTTACCAAGCAATTTGTTCAATAATTCTCAGAGAGCGATGAAGGAATGCAGTCTCCCTATGATAATGGCATTGCTCTGAGGTAGTCCCACCCCCTCTGTCTCTCCTATTCTATGTCACCCCTGTGTTGGCTAATCTGAGCTTTCTGCCTCTGAGCTTTCTGTTCTACTATCCTCAATGCAATGGGAGAGGGGGCGGGCCAGGAATGCTCTTCAAAGGCACCGAGTCTGTCAGCTGTCTCTCCCCTGGTGCTTCGTCTTCCTGCTGTTCCTCTTCCAATATTCCCCAGCTTCTCCCCTCTGCGGCCTCTGAACTATGCCCTTCTGCAAACCACTGTTCTAAATCTATACTGTCCTCCTGTTCTCGAGAAGGTTCAGAAGAAGGGGGATAGTCCCCACCATTCCTCCAAAGTCCAGCCCCTGACACCAGGCCCTATCACCTCTACAGCCACACCCTCTTTCCCCAAGCCACACTACCCACTGCCCCAGCCCTGCTTTGCCCTCCCCAAGAGTCATTCCCCTTTGACAGTCATACAATTGTAGGATTGGCAGGTCATGTACTGCAATCACTGTACAATATATAACCTCTGCCCCCTGGTCAACCTCTGTTTGTACAGGTACCTTTGGCCATTTGTTTCAGAGTAATTGCATGAGCAGACTGCAAATAAGAGGCAAGTCACAAAGTGTGGGTTTAATCTAGGGCCACTGCATTAATTACAATTTAAGGGAGGAAGCTCACATGGAGGAAACATTTGAATTATCTATCAGGCTCCTAAGCCAGTTGTGATAGGGTCAGCCCATCCAGACGGGGGGCACGGATGTGACCTTAATTCCATCTCTTCCCACCGCTGTACCCCTTCAAGTGAGGAGGGAAGCCTTTCTAATGCTCACCTCATCAGAGATCCACAACTCTGAGTTGGTGATATGTATTTATCTCAAAGTTGACCTATACCTTGGACCTCAGATCTGTATGCAACTTTTACCTGAAAAGTGATCCAAGGTACTCCCCCTGTCCTGCACACACCTGCCAAGTGACCCAACTAATCAACCCATTTACCTGGCTCACACATCTAACCGCTCAAATCCTGTACTGCAGTAGGAGTAGGCAGGGAGAGGGTGGGGGAATCCCCAATGCCAGCCAGCTGCAGAAGCCAAAAAAATACTACTTGGTCCCACTATGGTGACCAGCTAATCTCACACTGCATATAAGGTGGGCAGGATGAGACCACCTCTACTGTGAAGGAGGCAAACAGGAAAGCCTTATATACCCCACATCCACTCATTTCAATCACTGGATTGAAATTTGGTGTTTGAAGTTTGGATTGAAGTTTGGTGTTGAGATGGAAGTAGCTTACTGCTCTACATCCAGACTCACCACAAATGCCCACATGCCCACATCTCTTTGATGCTGAAGAGAGGAGCTTTATTATTATTATTATTATTATTATTATTATTATTATTATTATTATTATTTTTATTTATTATTTATTATTTTTTATTATTATTATTATTTGTACCCCGCCCATCTGGCTGGGTTTTCCCAGCCACTCTGGGCGGCTTCCAACAAAGATGAAAGATACACTAAAATGTCACATATTAAAAACTTCCCTGAACAGGGCTGCCTTCAGATGTCTTCTGAATGTCAGGTAGATGTTTATCGCTTTGACATCTGATGGAAGGGTGTTCCACAGGGCGGGCACCACTACTGAGAAGGCCCTCTGCCTGGTTCCCTGTAACTTGGCCTCTCGCAGTGAGGGAACCGCCAGAAGGCCCTCGGAGCTGGACCTCAGAAGGCCCTCGCCAGAAGGCCCTCGGAGCTGGACCTCATCATCATCATCATCATCATCATCATCATCATCTTTGCTTAGTGCTAGGTATATCATTAGCCACAAGCATTCTGCGAAGCATTTGGAAGTACTATCACCATGTTTCCTACTTTTTCAGTCCCCACGGTACGAGCAGAATATTAATGGAAGTGCATCTGTACACATCTGTTCTGCTCTATTTTAGTTTTGATATTGGCGTGTGTTCTGAAAATCACAATCCTGCAAACCAACCCCCTTCTATATCTTATCATAGATTGTGATAGATTATTTTTAATCTTTCCTGCTTTACCACAAAGAAGTTCTTGAGTGGTAATTATCAGCCACCATATTTTAGGTTGCTGATTATATTTAGGAACACCATAGAAAATTTGCTTAGGAAGGCATATGCTGATAGAAGGCCTGTTCCTATATCTTAAGGACCTCCCAGCTTTCTCACTCGTATATAAAACTATAATCTACACTGCCAGTTAATGCTGTTCAAGTCTAAGATTTTAGTGTATAATGTTTCAGGTTTCCATCAGTTTTAGAGCATTAAAACCAAAGCAGGAATTTTACCGACAAAAAGCACAGAGAGGTAAAATATATAATAAAAAGATAGTTTAAAGAAAAACAAAGGATAAAATGAATTAACTTCACTATTCGCTCTAAAGCTTAAAAGGATGCTGACCTGCAAAAATTGCATCTGTATTTATGCACAAACCAACAAGCTTGCCTGCATGGAGAGATGGATCAGCACCACGGACAGCATCTTTCCTTCTACAAGGAGTGGTGGTGGTGGTGGTGGGGAGATAAATGGTGTGATCCCTTTAGCAGAAAACAACCCATTTAAAAGGAATTATTGAGCCTGAGATAATGGGAGTTTTGAGCTGGCAGTAGTTGCAGCCAATTGCACTTATGCTGCATAAATCCAGATCTCTTGCAGATGTCGATAGGAGGCTGGCCTTAAAGCTGGCCACCCCATGCTCTTTTTAAATAACGGCCTGCAAACAGCGCAGGAGAGGAGATAGTTAGCACAAGGATAAAGATCTATGGAAATCTGGTTAGCTGAGTAGTTTTAGGTGGTTTGTACATTCAGCTAATAAAAAAAAGTTTTACAATCAAAAGGGACGGCTGCAGACAATAGGTATGTTGTAATAAGGATCAACTGGCATTGTATGTGGCTGGGTAATAGCTAATTAATGTGATGTCATAGGAGATTGCATAAAAATGTATCCTGGTCACCATTAATGCTTGTACAGACTTTTAAGGATGGGTCAGAGCAAGATGGGGGTGAATCATACAAGGTCTAGCGCTAAGAGAACCAGTTGTGGAGTGGTGGTTAAATGTTGGACTAGGACCAGGGAGCTACAAGTTCAAATCCCCACTCAGCCTTCACTGATGCAAGTTCACTGAAGTCATTTTTTCTCAGCCTAACCTACCTCACAGGGTTGTTGTGAGGATAAAATGGGGGGGATGGGAACTATGTACGCTGACAAGAGCTTTTTGAAAGATGAGTACAAAAGAAGAAGAAGTCATAAACAAAAGACAACCACAGTCCAAAGGATCAGAGCATCAGGCAAAGTTGCTAGAGCTCATTGCTGTCATTTCTTTCCTCTAACAGAATCCATGGTCTGAAGATCACCACACTAGTTTGCTGTTTCACTTTGCTATCTACTTTTCCACATCGTTCAGCATTTTCAGCAAAAGACTGAGCTGGGCTGATTCCCCATTCTGTTGCTCATCTCATTTTATTGTTTGTTTGTCAGAGTGTGTGACAGTAACTTAAAACTGGAATAACACAGAGTCGTAGATATAGTGACCTCCGCGGCAACCTCAGCAGGACACTCCATATCTCAAGAGATGGCCATTTGAAGATTTCAATCACAGTCCTTTTATGTGGCAGTATATTCCTCCAAGGGGACATAAAAAGAAAGTGAAATGGTCAGTTTCAATGATGGAAAGCACTAGGGGAGGTTTAGACAGTGACAGAGAAATCATCGTGGTCGTTTCCTTGCCTGCAAGTAATATTTTGCAGGCTAGTTGTGCTTGCAGGGTTTACAAAACTCGACTAAAGTGCATATGCAGAAAAGACGGAGAAGGAAAGGGGGAGGATTGAAAAAAACCCAGCTTTTATCACACACACACACATACACACACACACATGCTGGTAATTAAATTTAAGTCACTTCGAGGATACATATATCACCTCAAAGTGACTTGCAAAATGGGATAAAACAGGAAAAATTATCACTAAGAAACTTACAACCATAATTCAAAGCATACAGAGACTAAACAGCAATAAAACAAGACTAAAACAAATCCAAACTTCTACACCTTTCGAAGCATCTGGGAAAGCTCCTCTAAAAATACTGTCTTCAGCAGATGCTGAAAGGAATACAGCAAAGGCACCTGCCTGATATCATTAGGCAGGGACTTCCAAAGGGTTGGCACTGCCACACTAATCAATCTAGTTCTTACAGATGCTGTGTGGGAATTACGTGGTGCTTGTAAAAGTGCCAATTCCACCAACTGAAGCAGCTGAGTGGACACATGAGGGGTAAGGATATCCCATAGGTATACAGGTCCCAAGTTGCTAAGGGTTTTAAGGGCATTATTTGTTAAATAATGTGTATACTGCCTTTCATTTTGAGAAGAAATACTAAGGTAGTCCATAAATAATTGGTCTCTTGGTCTATCTAGCTCAGTAATGTTTATTTTGATTGCCAGTGGCTCTCATACCCATCAGCTAGTATCTGATCCCTTTTTTGATTGGAGATGTCAAAGATTGACCTAGGATCCAAGATTGACCTGTATCCAGGTCAATTGACCTGTATCCAAAACACTGCTAGGCTATTGAACAACTCTGAATGCAAAAAGAAAGATGTCCGTGTTTTTACATCCTAGGAATGTGTGCATGTCTACAGTTAATGATTTTCACAGGGACTGGCAGACTAGCCTGGGGGCAGAAACTCATACCCCACTCATTCATATAGTGTATGCCACTGCTGTATGGTATGGAAATGCATAACAACTTGCTTTCCATAGATAGTGTAGGATTGCACTCTGCCTTTCAGATCTGTGGAAAACACCTGCAGAAAGAGCAAGCTATAACTACAGTACAGATATGCAGGCAGTCTTCAGCCTACCATGGAATTAAGACATCATTTAGGATTTTATAGAAACATCCAAATGTCATCAGAAAGTCAATTACAGCACTCTAAAAAGGAAACAAAAGCATGGCTGTAATATCTTTGATGGGGACAAACCCATTTTCAGAAAGCAGACAGTATGCAAATTTTAAGGTATGTTCTCAGTTAGTAGCACTTCAATGTAAATTTGTATTTTAAGAGGCAAGTTCGTATGGGATAAGGGATCCGGGCCCAAGCACCCATCCTTCCAGAGCAGCAGACAATGATGGGTGGAAGGGTGGCTGTGGTTGCATCAGTTTCTGTATAATGAATACATAGGTGATATCAGAGGCCAAGATTGGAAGAGGGGAACACCAATGTCAGGAGCCACCATGAGTAGAGCTGGGAACCTCTGATTCTTTATGCAGCTGCCCTATGTGAGGAGCTTCCAACAGAACAGTTGGGAGCCCATTCTTGGCAGTGACTGGCTTCACCTATTCTTAGAGGCCATTGGGTAGTCCAGGACAGGAAGGACTATGAACAAAAAGGCTTTCTGTTTCACCTGAGCAAAAATGGCCTTCCTGGTCCTTGAGTTTGACCTCCAAGCTCAGGGGAGCTCCTTCAGGAGGAAGGGTGGTTGATTGGCTCCTAGGAGCTCTCCCCCCAATATTTTGGGGGGTATCCCCCCATATCCTATGCAGGCCTACACAGAGAAGTTGCTTTTATCAATTTCTACTGTGGCATGTGGGTTGCATCTGAAGTCACCACAAATCCATCTATCAAAGAAGTGATAACATAAGCATTACCTAGCAGGAGATCTGTACACTATTAAGGGCAGAGGTAGGAATGGGCAGATCTCCCCACAACCATGGGCCAAGTTTGACAGGTCTGCAGGAATGTCAAAATGGTGCCAGCTGACCTGTTTTTTTGCCTGCATGTCTTGAAATCGACCTGTGCGAGCAAAGGCACTGTGCATGCCAACAATCAGCTTGGGGCTTGCAAAATGCCATGCCCTGATGATCAGCTGGTCAGTGGTGCCTTCAACCCCACTTTTGGTGCAGCTACAACTTTATCTGCCCAACACATTGCGTCATCTATGACAGGCATCCCCAAACTCGGCCCTCCAGATGTTTTGGGACTACAATTCCCATCATCCCTGACCACTGGTCCTGTTAGCTAGGGGTGATGGGAGTTATAGTCCCAAAACATCTAGGGGGCTGAGTTTGGGGATGCCTGATCTATGATGTAACGGTGCAAAATTGCCAAAGGGGAGGCCTAGCAAGTTTAGTGAGGTTGAGAGGCTAGAGGTTCTCCACTGCTGCTTAGCTGGTTATGTCTGAACCAGCTTTAAGCTTCAGCCCATAACTGTATTTAAGGACCTGCAACATATAATGTAGAAGACAAAGTCTCATCTGCCCAGACTCCTCCTTGACATTGTACGTCTTCCCTCATAGTTGTTAATTATATTTCTGGGAAGGATGCAGCAAAACAAAAGGTTGAGTGATTCCCTGCCCCCCTATAAATGAGCTTCTGCCTTCAAAGCCAGTGGAGCCATAATGGCTCTTTTTGGTTTTCTTTTTGCTTTCCTATGAAAGCTGCAAGAAACCTCTTCGGGAAGAAGCAACCGCAGAAATCTAACTTTAACTGTGACACAGATTCTGCCATGTTGCCAAAGTGGGAACATTTAATGACAGCTGGCTCCAGTGAAATTGATTTTTGTCTTTAAACATTTGGATGGGCAAAGATAAATATAATTTTACTTCACTTTAAACCAAAAAGTCTAACCCAGAGGACCTTTTAAGACCACTGTCAGGATTTATGGAGGCAGTGTTATTTTGAGCCAATAGATAGCAATTTGTTATCTGAAGGTATTTGGAAATCTTGAAGGGTAAAAATACATTTTTAGGAGCAATTATAATTGAATGGCCACTGTCCAAAAAAACCCAATCAAATCTCAACTTGTTTAAGGCCATAGTCCTATATACACTGACCTGGGAATAACAGTGCAATTGCACCCCCTGATTTGTGCTGCTGGAGGGGGTTAGGATAACACGGGGGGTGTTCCTGGGCTTCATTTGTGGGGACAGCTCAGCTGCTACAAAAACCCCTGCTGTGTGGTCCTGCCGCTGCTGGCAGTTTGCACAAAATCAGCAAAACGGACAGCTTGGGGGTTTAGGTCGATCCAAAGACCTGCACATACCTTTGTTGTTGTTGTTTAGTCGTTTAGTCGTGTCCGACTCTTCGTGACCCCATGGACCAGAGCACGCCAGGCACGCCTGTCTTCCACTGCCTCCCGCAGTTTGGTCAAACTCATGCTGGTAGCTTTGAGAACACTGTCCAACCATCTTGTCCTCTGTTGTCCCCTTCTCCTTGTGCCCTCCATGTTTCCCAACATCAGGGTCTTTTCCAGGGAGTCTTCTCTTCTCATGAGGTGGCCAAAGTATTGGAGCCTCAGCTGCACGATCTGTCCTTCTGGTGAGCACTCAGGGCTGATTTCCTTAAGAATGGATAGGTTTGATCTTCTTGAAGTCCATGGGACTCTCAAGAGCGTCCTCCAGCACCATAATTCAAAAGCATCAATTCTTCGGCGATCAGCCTTCTTTATGGTCCAGCTTTCACTGCCATACATCACTACTGGGCACATACCTTAAGATGGAGCAAGTGCAGCAAAGAAGGAGAAAAAACAACTGCCTCCTCCCCACAAATGGTTGGGTTTGGGATCCAGCAGTTGCTCTGGTCTGCAGCTTCCCAGCCACATTTTTTAGACTTCCTCTAGCCATCCCACTGTATCCAGTTGGACTTCTTTCTGGACAGACATGCCTGGGATTGTGCTTCAACCCAGGTTGAGTGAGCAAGGCATCCCTTGAAAATCCTGTAGAGGTCCACCCTTTAAGCAAGAGCTGAAATGTCTTTATTGAGATCAGAGATTGTTCAACCCAAAAGTTCAAAAGGGAATGGGAAATCTATAGACAATATTTAAAAGAACAGTGTCCCCATGTAAAAACTTTAGAATGCTTCGAATAACTCTTGGAACTGATTAAGGTATAATGAAGTCAAGCAAGATTTAATAAGGATAAATTTTATTGAAAAATAGAGGCAAGTAATTAAGAAAACAAAGGACCCATATCAAGGAAGTCGGAAGTTGAGGGAACATTTTTTGTGAATTTGTGATGTATTGTTCTATTATTCTTTGTTTGTTTGTAAGAGATGTATTGTGCTTCTTTTTTTGTTGTTTTTCTTTTCTTTCTTTTCTTTTTTCAAGCTTCTGTTGTGTGTGTAAGTGCTGATTTTAAACCAATAAAGATTAATTTTAAAAAAGGAGGGGGGAGAAAAGTCTTCATTGTGTGGAAAACGAGCGAGATCCCAAAAAGAGAAGAATGGCAACTTAAGCTGATGGAATATGCACAGCTTGCGGACCTAACACATAGAATAAGAGAACAAGAAGAACAAACAATTAAAGAAGATTGGAAAATGTTTCTTGAATATACAGGGTAAAATTGTGTACACTTGAAAACGTTGGCAGCATTAAGATAAATTCAACAGTGTAAATAAGTTTTGATGGACGTAATAATGGAATAATGAATGGTTTAGTTTATGTAAAATATGCAGGGATTTATGTTATGCAAAATGAACCATGGAAAGAGAAGAAGGGAAGTCATGGATATTTTAAAGTTGTTTAAACGAATATTCTAAAATGTAAAGCAGGAAATTTAATAAAAATTATGGGGGGACGACGACGAAAAGTCCTTTTTGTGAAATCCACTTGGATGATTCTTTTGAATTGTTTGGCTATGCATTTTCTGCTTGAAGTGACCCTGTTTTATAATTACAATAAAATGTAACTCAAAAGGTCACTGAGAATCCATTTGTCATAAGCAAGGAACATGCTACATTAGTGAATTCCTCGTTATTTGAACTATTGATAGCTACCTGCAGATTTCTGCAAATTTAATCGAGCCACATTGCAAGATTACAATAAAGATGGCTTTAAAGCTTTAGCATGCTTTTAGGCTAACAATGCAGACGCCAGTATTATGAGCTATGGGGCAAAATGATCATTGTGCCATCAGAGAGAGGTACTTCAATAATAAGAAACTCTCAGAAATTGAACCTGCCCTTACCAGAACCTGCAAGAGTGAGGCGCCCACTCATTAGATGTCTCAGATTTGTTTCATCATTGCATTTATATGCTAGTCATATAACTAAGTCCTCCAGGCAAAACAATAAATGAATAGACCAGTTATATGAACCACATGGTCTCACATCTGACCCAGTGTTACAAAGCTAAATAATTAAATTAAAATAATGAGAAATGTCATTTGTTAAGTCCTCAGCGAATACAGTGCAAAATGAAAGTGAGTACTGTAACACCAGGGCAACCAAATCACACTGTCTAGGGCTCCATCCAGATAAATTAAGCAGGTACAAAACAATGACCACCATTCAGCTGAAATTGAGTTTTTTAAAATCACATTGAATTAAATGAGGAAGATTCATGTTTTGTGCTTACCTCTTGCACAAACTGAATGGACTTAAAAGTGATTTACTTGGCTGGATTATGCCCCCATATAACAAAGCTTTTAGGGCCCAACTTATGTGAAGATTCATTAGCAAATTTACATTTTTTTCTTTGGCAGGGAATAGATCTCCTGACAGATGATTTGGACTGGAGCCATAGTTTGGAAAGAAAGGATGAGATCGCTCCAACTACTATGCCAGGGGTCTCCAATGTGGTGAGGGTCATGTGCCTCATCAAGCCCAGAAGGTGTAACAGGCCTGCATCCTTGGCGAGGCCTGTGAACCCTGGCCAAGCCCCCCCTCTCTCTCACACACACACACAGCTGCTGTTTTGTGCAAATCTGGTAGATTTCATCCTGGCTGAAAATTCAGACTGAAGCTACAGTGTGGAAATAAAGGATAAGATTGCCTCTACTACAATGCTATGATCTCCAGTGTGGTGTGTCCAGCCCCCACTTTCTCACACACAAGGCTGATGTTTTGTGCAAATCTGGTAGATTAAGAAATTTGTATTTAAAAACAAAAAATTAAAGGGGTGTGCTTATAGGTAAATAGTTACTAGTGTGCATGCCCATAATGACCACAAACAAGGCCAGCCCATCCATGAAGTGGTGTGAAGTAGCTGCCTCAGGCAGCAGAAGCCCCCAACACAGCACCTGTCAGGCTACTGCCAGCAACTTCCACGACCAGTTGCCCAGGAATGTACAAAGACAAGGAAGGTTCTTACCATTCACTTTTTATTTAGTTATTTCAGATAGAGGCTATAAAACCAAGCCTCTTGGATAGTGTTGTGAATCTCCACCCTGCCGTGTCTTCCACATCCTCATTCATCAAGCTCAACGTCTCTACTATAGGTGCTGTGAAGTGCCCTCTGTCTTTGAGCTATTTGCTCTCCTACTTTCAAGGCTCACCGGGATCAGGGAGAGGGAGAGTCTAGAATACTTTCTAAAGACACTGTGTCATCAGCTGTCACCCCCCTGGTGCTTCCTCTTCCTCCTCCTCCTCCTCTCCCATTATCTCCCAACTTTTCCCCTCATCTGCCTCTGAGCTGTGACCTCCCTCAGACCCCTGTTGTAAATCTAAACTGCCTTCCTCTTCTCTGGAAAGGTCAAGCTGGGGAAGCCGTCTCCACCATTCCTCCTCTGCCCAGTCCCTGACAGCACCCTCATTGGTGCCTCCGGCCACCACCACCCCACCTCTATCAGAGGAAATGAAGTGACAGGCAGCCTTTCATGTGAGGCATTGCTTATTTTTTATTTTTGGACTACTTCTTTGTGAAAGCGTAGTAGATCACAAAAGATATATGTGCACATTTAAACAAATACCCATGGATATCAGGTTTCCTGGCTTGGAGAAAATACCCACCCACCCACAGCTGCTGTTTTGTGCAAATCTGGTGAATTTTGTCTGGGCTGATGATTTAGACTGGAGCTACAGTTTGGAACGAAAGGATGAAATTGCCCCTACTGCTCCGCCTGGGGTCTCCAACGGGGTAAGCTCAGCCCCCAATCAGGCTAGGGGCACCTGCCTGAACCCCAATTTGCTCCGTCAATTCTTTGGTGCAGGGGTGGCACAAAATGTGGGGTTCGCAGCACAAAACTAGCACAAAACTTTGACATCAGTTTGGGAGGATCCTTAATTTTGGGGTCACACATTAATGAAGCTCTCTTCCAAGCCCTGTGCAGTCCTTTGGGATGCTCTGACAACAGTGATTTAGCAAGCACCTTTTCTATGCCCAATGTCTTATTCTGAAAATTAAGAAAATATCCTTTTGTAATAGGTACTTGAGCTCCGATTTTAAATTTTTCTACAGTCTTTACAGTATGGTTTTATGTATGAGTGTTGTAAACCACTGACATACTATTTATATTATTATTGTGTGGCAACAGTATCCAAAAAAAGTTTAAGTCAATAAATATACCCCCTGGAGAAAAGATGGATTTGCATGGCTGAATTATTAAATGATTGTCCTTCAAGCAGGTAGGCTAATGCAGTGTTTCCCAACCTTGTGCCTCCAGATGTTTTTGGCCTACAACTCCCATCATCCCTAGCTAGCAAGACCAGTGGTCAGGGATGATGGGAGTTGTAGGCCAAAAACATCTGGAGGCACAAGGTTGGGAAACACTGGGCTAATGTTAAACCTATTCCTCCAAGACCAGTTGTTTGAGGCTGGGTGATGAGCAGCATGACTCCCCCAATGTGCGTTGTTCCAGTCTAGATTTCTGCTGCTCAAGGCTGGTGAAACTCTTCTCTTCCTCAGCTTTAAAGGCCTCTGTTTTGGGTACCAATGAAAAAAGGAGGAGGAAGGTGACAGGCATGATCCGACTGGGGTTGCTTCATTATGTGTGGAGAAAGATGCTTGTTTTGTGCTTAAGTGAATTTGGGAACGAAATAAGACCTCTGAAACGAGCCTGCGATTTAGCATGCCTCATCACAGAGACAATGTGTTCTTATTTCCATTTGTGCTGCGTCTTTAAAACCAAACTGAGAGAAAATGGCACTGTGGAAATGAATCCAGTTTATCTCCATGTGCAGCTTGAGATATTGCAATCGACATCCACCGACAGAGAATATCTGTGGGTGGCGAGGAAGCAGGGGGAGGGACTGCAACACAGCAGCAGTTGCCAAGGAAAATAAAAATTTGTTCCCCCCCCCCTCCATGGGGAGAGAGCAACGTACAGCCATATTTCTGACTGATTAACTAGTTATGAAGGTTGGCAGCGGTGAAGCCACTTTGCAGCCTTCTATTTATTCTTTTTGTAGACCTCCCAATGCTTTTGTCTGCTTTGTCTCATAACCAAAAATCTGCAGCAGATTTTGGAAATTTGGGCTGATTTGAATCTGAGCATGAAGTACCTGCACAATTCCACAATGGTTGAGTGAATATCCTGCATGACAGCCCAGCATGGAAACTTGCCTGATGCTTGCAAAACATAAATGAAAGGGGAAAATCCAAGCCCGTATTCAAATGATAGTCCCTGGAACCATAGGCAGGCAGCAAGATTGGATTTTTTAAAATGCACCCAATATGTACCAATGGAGATTTATGTTACTGCTTTATGAATGAACACCGTGTTTTATGAATGGACTCTGCATTTTGTGAATTGATTCAGCAACTTCCTTGCACATGACGTGTGATGCTAATTCCCCCCCCTAAAGAGTTAAATGATAACTAATCAGAGGCAGCTACAGTTGCAAATGGCTAAAAAATACTTGTGAAAGGAAGAGGAACAGGTTTGCTCAAGTGTGTTGCAGCTAGAAATACTGTTTGTAATGAAGTGAGAGCAGTAGTTCACTTGCTTGAATTGGCAAATAAGAAAGTTTTGAGAATTTACATGCTAGATTAAAATTGATTAATTCATTGAGAAGGGGATTGTAAGAAAAACACTGGGGCCTAATATGAATAGTAGAGTGCCTGTTATCTGGTGGGCAATCTCATCCTTTATTTCCACACTGCGGCTGCAGACCAAATCACCTGTCAAGAGAGCAATGAGATTCAGGTGAGGGTCAGATGCCTTGTCAATCCCAGCAGGTATCTAACAGGAAGACCGTCCTTGCCAGGCCTTCGTCCTGGTCTGGCCTCTGTGAACATACAGAGTTCAGTATATTCCTCTGAGCCTCTAAGACATGGGTGGCATTTAGGTCCCTGAATCTGGCCACATAAGCAATTTTTTTCAGGCCCTCCAAAACTCCATCAATTATGGGAGCAGCTACCAATACTTTTCAAAACTTTTTAGAAAGAGGTACAGTCAGCCGAGCCCAGTGCCTTGGTGGGGATGGAACCTGCCTGGGGGATTCAGCTGCAGAGGCAAGAGTTCGCCTTCTCAAGCCTACTTTCTTTGGGGAAGGATGAGCGGGGTAACAGGACCTTGAGAGTGCCAGGAAAAACCTGTACGTATAAGCCAGGGGGCACCTTGTTGGCAACCTTTCTTTTGAAGAGCATTATTTGCCACTATCTAGAAGGTAAAGAATGTAAGAATGGTGGGAGTGAGTGGCTCATCTGGTAGGGCCTAGCCACTATGCTAGCTTCCAACTAGGTGTGTCCCTCTTGCTTCCTGGGAGGGAGTGGAAGGGTCAAGGCCACAGGGAGGTGGAGACAATCTGGTGTTCTGACTGGCATGCCTGGACCATACTGAGATCCCCACCACCACACTCCTTTCACTCCCAGTGAGTTTCAGCGACACACCAGTCAGGACGCTAGTGTCATAGCTATGCCCCCGAAGGACTGTCCTGTAGGATCTGAGCAAAGTCCCCTATTATGCGTCTGACATTTCAATTGGCAAAATGAACCAAAATGGCAAAGTTCAATTGGCAAAATGAACCAAAATGGCAAGGTTCAAAACTTTGAGCTGGTTAACTTTAAAACATAATTCTCTACATCTGGATTTTAATAATTACCATTCCCATACTGCAGCTTTATGACTTCATGTTTTTCTCCTACTTTAATTAAAAATGGGGATTTGCTTTTACATGCAGTTAGCCTTTAATTTAATCCCCAATTTAGCAGAGCCATTTTTACAGTAGCAGGAAGCTTTCCAATTACATAAGCTACGAATTGTTTCATTAAACTATCATTTGTAAATCCAGCACCTTAGCAGAACTTTGGGCTTACAAACTAATTTCAATACATTATAAGGTATAGTCTTTGCTAAAGGCCTCTACTGAAGAAGAGGAACAAACCCAGTTAAAAACCTATTCTGTATATATCATGTGAACTGCTACCTTTTTGTGGACCTTAGTAAGTTCTGTTTATTGAATTTGTAGGGCAGAGATGGGGGAAACTGTGACCGTTCAGATACTGTTGGATACTACTCCAGTCAGCCCCAGTCAGCAATCAGCCCCAGATGTTGTAGTCCAACATCTGGAGGGCCACAAGTTCCTCATCCTGTTGCAGGTGAAGTTTGGGTGCCATTCCTGGCACATCATGCAAGAGGCTGTGGCACTCTTGGTCTGGAGCATGAGCCCCTGTGAGCCTGAATCCCTGCCAGCCTCTCTGGTACTAAGCCATTTAGACTAATTTGGACTTGACTTGTAACCTACCTGTTCTTCTGCTTAGCCTGTTTGATGGGTTTCTTTCTGAGAAAGGCTTGTTTATTTGGCACACAGACAATTGTCAAGCAGAAAGCAGGGGTGGTTCAAAATGAACATAATCTAAATGTAATGTGTTATATCAGAGAGAACCCTGATACATAAAAATTATAGAATAATGCAGAACATTTAAATGCAGAAAGTTACAACCCTTTGCCGTAATATGACAGGAGTCTGGACAATGCCTTATGGCTAGTTTGCTTATGCTTGATCATTTATAGCAAGGGAAGCTTGCACATATTGCTTCTTTTTTTGTATGTCTATTTGCACTTCACATTTTGTCTGTGTGTTTTCTGAGATCTCTGAAAGACAGGGAAATGTCATGTCTCCACACTTCTGCATTGCGTAGATCCGCTAGAGAATGGGAAATGCAAAGGAAAAATACCTTTCTGCACTTTCCTCTGATATGAGCAACCAGGGAGGAAGTTCAGAATGGCAAAGTACATTGTTTTGGATAGCATTTCAATGGGGAATTTCACCACCAACATTCTTTAATGCATCCTACATTAAAACTGACCCAAAATGTTAATGCAGGTTCTAAGTCAAGCCATCTGCTGTTGGAACCATGAGTCTGACGTAGAAACCTTCTATGTAAAGTTGATTAGAGCTGTGGCTCAACTTGCCACCACACTTCATTCATTTGTTTTCTTACATATATATCCCATCTTTCTTAAATCATGAGACTAAAAATGGCAAACATGTGGTTCCCAAGTGGTCATCCATCCAGGCATTGGCCAGACCGACTCCTGCCTAGCTTCAGCAAGGTGGTGGTCTCATATGCTTTCAGACCATGCCCTGGGACAGAGTGGAATTTTGAGATAAATATTTTTTTTTGAGGCAGAGTGGGAAGTCCCTGCTGTGAAGGAACAACCAAGGAATTTTGAGAGGAGCAAAGAGTTTGGGCAAGGCGTGTATCCTTAATTGCTATGAACAATGACATCATGCACTTATCATTTTCCCAGCTCACTAGGGAAAGGCTGTAGCACCATGATGGAGCAAATGGTGCCTGTCTGCTACCAGATACACAAAAATTTTGAAGGTGCAGGCAGTCACCCATCCTTTGCTGCCAAAATGCCCCCTCCCAGCTTCCTCACTGATGTGAAGCTGGAACATACACAGGTACTTCCACAAGTAGACAGTTGCTTGTGGAAAAATCCTTGAGCTTTCCCACACCTGGTTCTTTTATATTTCTGGCCATTGAATCCCAACAAGAGCCACTCTATAGGTCTTTATGAAGCACAAAATCTGGCAGTTCTCATCCATCTTTGCCCAGTAATTTATATCAGAGCACCCATTGACATTGAACCGCATTCAAATGTTTATTTTTGAAACAACTGTATATTTTGCCGGAGAGCACTTTTATACAAAACCATCATTATAGACAAAGTTATCTCTCAAATGGTGGAAGTGGAGGGGCAGGCAGGGTGCCACATCTTGACCTGTTGCTGCATGAGGTAGGTGCTTTATGCCCCCTAATATTTGGTCTCTCGCTCTCCCTCTCTCTGTGTGTGTGTTTGATGTTTGACATAGTTTTAGGTGGGACACACAAACTTCATTGAGATTGCTAGTGTGATGGGCTGGTTAGAATATCAGGCAAGGATTGGGGAGGCCCAGGTTCAAGTCTCTACTCATCTATGAAACCACTCAGCCTAGCCAAACACAAAAATTTGTTGTGAGGATATAATTGGAGGGAAGGAGAACTACATATGTCACACTGAGCTCCTTGGAAGGAGGGTGGCATATAAACATGATCAATAAATCAGTTTTCCTCTGAGCCGTAAGGACTTTGAAATCTGTGATGTCCATCATCCAGACTTTCTGGGCAACTAAGGGGGGAAGGCAAAGAAGAAAGAGATAGACTAGCTCAGGCTTTTATGTCTGGCTCATCTTTTCTCCTTTGTAGATAATAGATGGCAAGTTATCATGTTCAGGGATCTAGTGTCTCTATGATGTTAGTATGAGTAGTTTGAGACTACTCATAGCAAAGTCAAAAGCAGTTCTACCAAGAGATGTGGGTGCTCTCCAGATGAATTGAGAGAGAAGTATATTTGGACACTTTGTTCTTGTGGGAAGAAAGAGAGGAAATGGGGTAGAATGGAGGGAATGAATCACATTAGCCTCTACCCTTCTTCTGCCCCTTGCCACCTTCCCATCTCCTATGCACAAGCAAGCAAAACAATATTTGGCCCAGATCCAGAAAGCACTGGTCAGCTTAGTCAAATTCAAATCAGTGAATCAAGTTAGACCTCCTATTGGGGTCATCAATATAGCACCCACAGGTACCACTGTGCTTGAGAGAATTCCTTGTGGTGCTTATGAAAGGACTCAGTAAATATCCCTTCAAAAATTAACAATGTATGAGACATTATTAGTTCTTCCTGCTCAGTTCCCGTTTATACTGAGTTGACCTCTCCTACAGTGAACATAATCGTTTCCATATTTCTTTGGATGCTAAGACTAGACATCTACACAACCTTCTGTCTACCAGCTCCACCTGGTATGCAGGCTGAGCCCCTACCTGCCCATGGATTGTCTCGCCAGAGTAGTGCATGATCTGGTTATCTCCCTCTTGGACTACTGCAATGCACTCTACGTGGGGCTACCTTTGAAAGTGACTCGGAAACTGCAATTAATCCAGAATGCGGCAGCTAGACTGGTGACTGGGAGTGGCTGCTGAAACCGTATAACACCCAGTCCTGAGAGACCTACATTGGCTCCCAGTATGTTTCCGAGCACAATTCAAAGTGTTGGCGCTGACCTTTAAAGCCCTAAACGGCCTTGGTTCTGTATACCTGAAGGAGCATCTCCACCCCCCACCATTCTGCCTGGACACTGAAGTCCAGCGCTAAAGGCCTTCTGGTGGTTTCCTCACTGCGAGAAGTGAGGTTACAGGGAACCAGGCAGTGGGCCTTCTCGGTAGTGGCACCTACCCTGTGGAACGCCCTCCCATCAGATGTCAAGGAAATAAGCAACTAGCTTACTTTTAAAAGACATCTGAAGGCAGCCCTGTTTAGGGAAATGTTTAATGCTGTATTGTTTTTTAATATTCGGTTGGGAGCTGCCCAGAGTGGCTGGGGAAACCCAGCCAGATTGGGGGGGTATAAATTAATAATAATAATAATAATAATAATAATAATAATAATAATAATTTTTAAAAAAATAATTAACAGAGGCAAGTAGCACAGAGAATCTATCTCAGACTAAGCTTGGGTGTAACTCACTTGGTGCCTTTGATGGAAGGGGCTGGTAGGGCGTGCTGGGTACCATTTTGTGTCCCTATCTCTCTTTCTGATCTCTTAGATGCAGCAGCCATTTTGTGCTATACCACACACCCCATGACACTCATATTCTGACTTGTGCCCATGGCACTTTTCAAAATGGCCTTCAAAGGTTGGTGATGTATGTAAGCAGCAATAAGTGAACAAAGGATCTGTCTTCATCCTCTGCCCTGCTGCAATGGCTTTCTTTCTGTAAAGAGTTGTTCATGTAGAGCTGCATTTGTGTGATGCCCCACCAGCATTTAGGAGCGGTACAGCCCACTCCACCACTTTGTCAGTGCACCACCACCTTGTGCTGCACGTGTGGACTAGGGTCAACAGAACAATACTTCTATAAGAATAAAAGAAAATTATTATAAATTAATTTGGAGATGGTATTTAACACCAGTCAGATTAAATCAAATACCGGTAAATAAGGAATATTTGGTGTTATGTTGGAGGGGGTGCCAGGAAAGAGGGAATTATGTTCACATGTGGTGGGGGTGTAAATATGTACTTTTTTTTTTGCAAAGGGTGTTTAAGGAGATAACAGGAATCACTGGGTTAAAGCTGACCGAAAGTCCAGAGGTAGCATTATTATCAATTTACGATGGGGTGGAAGGTTCACGGGTTTTGAAAGACTTGATCACAAATTTATTGACAGCTGCAATAATTATTATAGCCAGGAAGTGAAAGGGGAAAGCAGAATATAAAATGGAAGAATGGTATAAAGAGGTGTGGGGTGTAACTATTAATGTTAAATTAACATGTGCCATTAAGGTAAGATGGGGAATATGCAGGAGAAATGCTTTTGAGGAGATACGGAGGGTGTTTGTAGAATTTGTACTGTTAAAACGGAAAGGGGTCAGACCATCGCAAGAGGTGTTGAAATTTTGGGAGGCTGGATAACAGCACAATACTGCACATGCCCACTCAATCCCATTTAGTTCAGGGAGGCTTGCTCCCAGGTGAATGGGTATAGGGCTGCAGCCTAAGACTATGAGATCATGGTGAAGAAAAGCACCTCAAAAACTAAAAGAACAAGGTTATCCAAAGCGAGAACAACATCCCACCCCAACCAAAAAACATGGGAATAAGTTCTTTATAATGAGGTGGAAGTTGCAGCTTGATATTCAGGCACTATTCTGCCTGGATAATATATTAATTTACATAACTATCTTTTTATAAAAAATACTCTGTTCTTTGGATTTCCTCTGGCCCATTTTTTTTTTAACTAGATCAAGCAAAATCAGCTTAGGAAGTCACATTTGAAAACATCAAAGAAATGGAACTCAAAGGAACTCGGCATAGACAGTATGGCAGGACTTGCTCATGCAGCAGGTTTAACGTAACTCCCTCTCATACTGTGCTGTGTGTTGAAAGAACACTGTGAACCTTTCTACCCTGCTATTAATTTAGACTGGGGTCATCATGGCCACATATTATTGCAATGACAGCTTCCGTCAGAGAAGGATAAGAAAATTTTAGCTCATTTGGGGTCCCAAAAATAAAGAAATCGTTGGTATGAATTATGTTATTTTATTACATGTGTACCTGTCTTTGCTTCCATCATGGAACCCAAGATGGAGTAGATGTGGTTCCATCCAGGCATTGACCAGACCCAGATCTACCTAGCTTCAGTAAGATATGGTATTGTACGCCTTCAGACCATATTGTTTCAATGTTGTCTGTCAATTATTTTTGAAGGAAGATATAACGGCATTAAATGTGTACATCATGTGCATCCATATAGTAATGGAGAGTTAGGAAGCATGTTAACATGGATTACTATTGCAAAGGTTTTACAGAGACACAAGAAACAGATCTGTTTGCTTCTTGGTTTCTTCCTTCCCAGAAAGTTCTTTAGAGTGGTATACTGTATAGCATACATGGTCATTCCCAGTCATATGAAATTGAATCTGTTACTAGCTCTGTATTCCAAATGATTGAGGCTCATAAGTAACAATGGGTGTTGGACTAGGACCTAAGAGACCAGAGTTCAAATCCCCACTTGACCACGAAGTTCACTGGGTGACCTTGGGCCAGTTAAGTCACTTCCTCTCAGCCTAATTTACCTCACAAGGTTGTTCTGAGAACAAAATGGAGAGAGGGAGAATCACATATGCCACCTTGAGCTTTTTGGAAGAAAAGAGGGATATAAATGTAATAATAAATTATAAATTAGTGAATAGACACAGGTCACAGTAATCATGTTCTAATTTTTAATAGTGAAAAATATTGTTGGAAGGAGGGCTTTCTGTAGGTTTGTGTTTCTCCCTGATGTCCGGCACCCCCAAATGTATGGAATCAAATGTTTCAGGGGGGTTTTTTAAGAATGAATATTTTTTGGGGGTCTGCAGACTGTTAATAAAGTTGAACTCATATTTATTATTTAAGACACTTTGATATGTTTCGGTAAAAAAAATTCAGGGTTGTTTATATCTTGATACCATAAAATGTGTCTGAACACACAAACTAAAGAACTCAAGTCAGGAAAAACAAACAACAGGACTGAAGTAATGTCTGAAAGACCTAGGCAAATGAAATCTCAGTGCCAAAATCAGGCATGAAATACAAATACCTGAAGGAGCATCTCCACCCCCATCGTTCAGCCCGGACACTGAGATCCAGCTCTGAGGACTTTCTGACAGTTCCCCCACTGCAAGAATTGAGGTTACAGGGAACCAGGCAGAGGGCCTTCTTGGTAGTGGCGCCAGCCCTGTGGAATGCCGTCCCATCAGATGTCAAGGAAATAAATGATCTGACTTTTAGAAGACATCAGAAGGCAGCCCTGTTTAGGGAAGCTTTTAATGTTTGATGTTTTATTGTGTTTTATTGTGTTGTTGGGAGGTGCCTAGAGTGGCTGGGGAAACCCAGCCAGATGAGCGGGGCATAAATAAGAAATTATTATTATTAAATGAAATGGACTTAGTGTCATGCAATAATGTCTGTTGCTGTAGCAATCAACCACTTGAGCACCTAATGGAACTAGGAGCACCAGCTCCACACCCAGAGGTAGTGTCCATTCTGTTCAAATGCCCCGAGGCACCAGGGCAGGATGCAGACACTGTGCCTCCTGCTTTGCTCCTCCGCCAGTCTCACCTTGGGCCCTCTTTTCCTGGATGCTGCAACCAATAAGACACGTGCTTTGCACCGCAGGAGGTACCAAAGCAAAAGAATGAGGTAGGAACCAGACTGGTGTCAGTTCATCAGACCATGCAAAGATATCAGCACTATCTCTTGATGAGGGTCTTCAAACCCCAGATTGGGACTATTGAGCACTGAAACACTGGCTGTGCACACACCATAACTTTAAAGTACATGGTTCCCCATTCAGAATCCTGGGAACTGTGGTTTGCTAAGGAAGCTGGAGAGTATACCTCTGTGAGAGGTATACTATCGTTCCTGGGATCCTAGGTGAGGAGCACATACGTTAAAAGTGCTCTAAATATATGGTATGTATGCAGCTATTCTTAATGTTCTCAACATTCATATTCTTAATATGTTCTGGGTTTAAAATGAGTCTTATATCCCTTTCCTCCATGTGCTTCTATGTTTCTTATCACAATCAGTGACTGGCACTTCTCTAGTATAGAAAAATTCATTTTCTTTCTTTCTTTTTTAATCTAAGCATTTTTACAACTTTTATACACACATATCCTTTTCCTAGGACTTCCCAGTCCATGGCATTCTAAGCAATCCTTGGCCAGCTGCATTTCCTGATATTCTACCTGTTTTCCTTTCAAATCTCCCTTTATCTGATGTTATCTGTTGCTCATATGTTAATGGAATATTGTGCTAATGGAATATTGTACCCTCTAAGATATTCTCCAAAACATTTCCACTCTTCTCTTACCTGTGACTCATCCTTGTTTCTTAATTTTGCCGTCATAGTTACCTAATTCTGTGTATTCTATCAATTTATTCTGCCAGGGTTCTTTCGTAGGTACCTCTTTCTCATGCCCTCCATTATGATGGGACATGAGAAGGAAAGGATCTGTCTTGTGATGGAGGTGCCTCCCCCGCCACCCCATAGAGGAGCTAATTCTAAGAGGGCGAGCTAGGCTTCAAGAATGGATGGGCTTATTTTCTAACGTTCCATTATCACACCCTGTACTTTTGCCAATGAAAAATGTGCAAGTGAAATATTGAATATTAAGCCCTGGATTCCAGAGGACACCGAGGTGAGATATTAGCTCTGAGTTTTTCTGCTGGCGGGCAGAGCGTAATAGGAACGCTCTCTCTGAATCTCTCTCTTTAGGGATGGGGGGGGATGAAAAAGCACCTGTTCGATTGCTTCATTAAATTTCCCTTAAATGAAGAGGATCTAATGAGCTGGAATGTTCTTGTCTCCCTCCCCTTCCTTTTTCACTACATAGAAGTAGAATAAATATATTTAAAATAAAGCCATTAATGAGACAGAGCTCTTTGCAAGTCTATAAACCAACATTGGGAGGGAGAAAGAGATTAGCTCAGAGAGCAACGTAGTTTCCCCCTCGGAAGGCAGGGTATGATAAAGGTGCTCCTGCGAGGTGTTTTTGATAAAAAGGACATTCATGAAGGGTGCTAATGAGCCGGAACATTCCATGTCCCTTTTCTACTTAGAAATAGAATAAATATATTTTTAAAAAAGACAGTAAATGAGAGCCTGTTAGTTGTAAGGCATGCTGCCTAAATTGGACTATAGTTATATGGAGGTCGGAGGGGGGAGGGCAGGAATCTGCCATTTTCACATCAGCAGTTGTCAAGTTCAAGACCCACAGATGGAAATATTGTGTCTTCCTTGCCTTTGGGGCCATATAGCAAATTAAGGCAATAAAAAATGAAAATGGAAAAAAATAACAATGATTATAATAAGCATTAGTCACATTGCCTGCTAAGGTGCTTCAGGGAGATGACTGCATGACTCTGTCACAATACGCTGCAGTGGTATGCTGTTTATGAGCAATTCGTGGCCAATTAGCTGAATGAAGTCATATCTTGCCAAGGCAGCCTGTACGCTTGAGAAATCCACAGACCTTGAAAGCACCTGAGCTTCTCAGCCCTGCATGTGTGATGTGATGGTCATCGTGCTGCTCACCCAAGTGCAAAAGCCCGTCTGTAAATAGCACTGACTGAGCCAATAAAGAATTGACTTAACTGTTCAAAAGAGGTGCTGTACAGTAAGCCAAAAGATACCACATGTAATTATCCTGCCAGAGAAAATATAGGCAAGTTGCTTTTCCAAGACACATTCTCCAAATAAGTAACATGTTAAATGCATGCATTTAACAGGCATCTGTGGTATCAAAGCTATAGCAAAGAAGATTATAGGCTTAAACTTTTTTTAAAAAAAAAAATCCACATATATCTCAGCTAACAATAAATAATTAAAGTCCATTTGTATTAAAGATGGATGCATGGAGATCCAGAGATATAAATAGGTGTAATGAAATTTGTCACACATTATGGATCTTCCTAAAGCCTGTTCTCTAAATGAGGGGCATTGCTCAGGGAAATCTCAAAATCACAGGTGACCTCCAATTGCCTCCAGGGTCAGACCTTAACCCTAAACCCAGTGCCACCTCCTGCACTTACCTAGTTACTCTCTAGCAAGTTTCTCTATCCCATGTGTCTCTGCTCCCCACGCTGCTCTCTCCAGCACTTAGTTCCTTCTCCCCTCTACTCCTCCAGACCACAGGGGTTTTTTTTATCCTCCTTTGTTACCTTCATCCAACTTGGGATGTCTCTTTCCGAAGGGCTCCTTAGATTTCATTATCATATCAGTGATAATCCCTCATCCAGTTTCTTGCGCTGCGTGTTCCAGACGGCACAACATGTCCCTCCACTAGATTCCTCAGACAGACATTCGACGAGCAGAACTTGTGTTCATCAACTCTTCATCAATTATTTGTTTTAAAATCTTGCCTACAGTATTTTAAAAACTTCACTATGTGCTAAACTTCACTCCCACTTACTTGGCAAGCTCTAATTGCTTGGAGTTGTGAGCCTTAGCTGAACTATTTCTTAGAATTAATCAAAGTTCGATTGATTCATGTACTGTCTATTGTGTCAACATGTGCATGTTATTCTACCCAGCCCATCTTTTCCAAACACAGTTGCTTCTATTCTAGAGAAAAGGGGAGGAATTCAACATCATGTTAGGGCAATTGTTCCACTAGGGCAAGCATCCCCCCTCTCATCCCACTGTGAGCTGTTCTTGGGCATCTCTCAGCACCCTGAGCCAATTTTTAGGGGGTGCACAAGGTTCATGGAGGGAGGAAAGATGGCAACCTGTTGCACAAGCTGAAGCTCTTGTGCAGAGCTTCTTTTGATGAGACTCATTAATCAAATCCTAACCTCTGTGAACCACCCTGAGAACTCTGGGTATAGGATGGTATATAAATTCAATAAATAATGAATAACAATGAATAATAATAATAAGCATAGTATGGAATCTGCCTGTTGTTTTGTCCATGGGGTTTTCTTGGCAGGGATACTGGAGTGGCTTGCCGGTTCCTGCTCCAGGTATAGTTAAAGCTAAGGTTTTCCCAGTAGTGATGTATGGAAGTGAGAGCTGGACCATAAAGAAGACCGATTGCCGAAGAATTGATACTTTTGAATTATGGTGCTGGAGGAGACTTGAGAGTCCCATGGACTGCAAGAAGAGCAAACCTATCCATTCTTAAGGAAATCGGCCCTGAGTGCTCACTGGAAGGACAGATCATGAAGCTGAGGCTCCAATACTTTGGCCACCTCATGAGACAAGAAGACTCCCAGGAGAAGACCCTGATGTTGGGAAAGATGGAGGGCACAAGGAGAAGGGGAAGACAGAGGACGAGATGGTTAAATAGTGTTCTTGAAGCTACCAGCATGAGTTTGACCAAACTGCGGGAGGCAGTGGAAGACAGGAGTGCCTGGCATGCTCTGGTCCATGGGGTCATGAAGAGTCAGACACGACTAAACGACTAAACAACAACATGGAATCTGCCAAGCCAACATGTGGGTCACCTTGCTGGTTGTACATTTTAAGGAATTTTCTCCTACTGCCAGATTAACAGAGGCTGAGATACAATGCAAAAAAAAGGGAGGATAGAAATTTAAAATGACACATTTGAGAGAGGAAGTGAAGGAGAAGTAAATTTAAGCCCTGCATTTTAATGTCCACCCTGGCGCTAGCAGTGCCTATGAGAGACACGGCACTGTGCTCTGACAATATGCAGCTTGAGCCCTGCTATGTTGGTATTATTCCCGCTTCTCCAAAGCCATTTTCTGTTTGTTAATTAGACATCATTATGTGATATTCTCGGGTAGAAACAGTGAAAGAAAGGGAATAGAACAGGGGGGTAGGAATCAAGCTGCCTCATAAGTACAAATATAGAAATAATAATAATAATATCAGACTAATAAAACAATATTGTATAAAGGCAATTCAAAACAATCACCATAGGCAGTTATAATCCTGTCATGTTGTGTTTTCATTGAAGGCCCCTGAAATGACTAAATTTCCCTTTCCCCCAAATGGTATGCAGAAATGGAACCAGGATAATTCCTTTAGCAGGCAGTTCCACAGATATGCTGCCATGACAAACATACGGACAAAGGCCCACTGCACTTCTGATGGTAGAGGGGCATGGAGTAGGGCCACAATTGTTGACTGGAGTGCCCAGGTAAGGTATGTGTGGGCACAGCCAGGCAGCCACTAAGAAGTCCAGGGGAATCAGCAGGAATCTCATTACCCATATTCTGAAAAAGAATTCTCATTGCCCACATTCATTCACTGGAGTGGCCAAGCTGGTTTCAGCTGGGAAACCAAGCTGCAAACTGGACTGAAATGAATCCAGATCATCAATCTCATCCCAGGTAGTCTGTGGCTAAGCTACCACCACACACTCAAACACTGTACCCAAGCAGAGAACATTCAGGAGCAGGTGCTAGTTATTTAGGTTCCAGGAGTTCAGTGAAGACTTCTTCAAACTGGCAACCTCTCTCTTCCTGGCCTGTTCTACTGTGCATTTACAAGCACATTTCCACTTCATGGTGTTTGCTCCTACAAAGCACCTGTGTGTGTGCAGGCATAAAGTGGGAACTGGCCCCTACCGTCTTTTACGAAGCCAGGGTTTATTATAGCAACAGTCCACAATTAAGCATGGCACCATTAAGAACTGCTACATAATGGAAACAAATGCATGTTGAATAAAATGCAGCAATAACTTCTAGAATGATCCATATCTATATATCCTGGACATGTGCCACTAACGTCACTGAGATCAGTACGGAGCACAAAATAATAAAATCTCTCTGTTATAAAGAAATATATTTTCATCTGCAACCTACGGCAAGACAGGTGCAAGCTGTGAATATTGACAGCGCTGAACACTTCGTGGCTGCTACAAATACCCTCAGAGACAGCAGATGTTCACCGGCAAGCTAAGTCAGATGGCAGTCTTCTACAATGACAAGACTGCAGAAGGTCTGGATGGCACTAATCTAACCTGCCAAAGCAGCAGGTGATGTTTATCGCAATCTCAAATGAGGTAAGCTAAGCAAACCCATGTTCAGTACAGAACAGGGTAGAAGCGGCATTGAAATAAGGGGATCAGACAAATTTCTGAAGTATGTGGCTAGTTAGATAGATAATTTACTATGGTCAAAGACCAGCTCACATAACATAACACAATAAAAACAGCGTTCATAAAGATAAAATATACAATCGGAGCAGATTGCAGCGATAACTCATGAGTTAAAATTGAGATTTATACATACACCCGTACAACTGAGATTTGGGCTACCATAAAAAAATTGACCCTGAGGCGCCCCAAGGGCAACTTCAGAATTTCCCTAGTAAGCTATTTTATACTGTGCCTACAAATCTGGGCTCAGAATCTGGCTGCCAGCCAGGTCGTCTTATGATCTTTGCCTAAGAGGAGAGAATTAAGTTTAGATATGTCTGAAAGATCGGCGAGCCTCTTCAGCAAAGGATCAATGGTGTCTCTACGAATCTCAACCTAAAAAGGACATCTAAAAAATATATGTTCGAGGCTTCCTATTTCCCCTAATGGGCAGGCGCAAAGTCTCTGTGTGTACAGGACCCTTCTATAGGAGCCTTCCAGAACCGGTGAGGGCAAGGCTGAGCTTCTAGCAAGAATAAAAGTCCTTCTTGCATTTCTGGATGTGAGGAAATAGAGATGTATGTGGCTACTTGTCAGGATGACTGGGATCAGAGGCAGTATCCATATGATGAATACCAGTTCCTAGGGAACTGCAGCCAAAGAGAGAGCTACTGCCCTTGTGTCCCATTGGTGGATGTTCTCATAGGCATCTAATTAACCACAGTGAGAAACAAGAGGCTAGACTAGAGTAAACCTCTGATCTGGTCCATGTTCTTCTGGAATAAAAGAGAGATGGTATGGAAGGTACAGTATGTGCATGATATATTACATGGATGTTGTGTTGGTGCTGCATTTCATCTGCCTTACTGCTACATATTTACACGTTGTAAATATGTAGCAGTGCAAAAGCCTGAGGATTCTACACCACCTTAGCCTGCAGGCTTAATGCAGTTTTCCAGGCATGCTGTCTGACCTTTAGGATGCTCACCAGCCTCGCTCTGCACCCTCCTCAAGAAGTTTTGCCCTGGTTGGAATGCTTCCTGGAACTGTGATGGTGCTTCTTGCTTAACTGGATTGAGAGGTTTGGGGTAGGGGAGTGGGAATTGTAAAAGTGGGCTCGGGGCAAACATCAGTGGTTGATTCTACCAGAATGCTGTGGCAGGGACCCCAGGGCTGGGGAACTGGCCAAATGCAAAACTTCAACTCTCTTTCTGACCCTTAGGACTCTCCTCAGGCCAAACCCCCTCTGCAGTCAAACCTGCCATTAGACCTGTTTCACATCCTCCCTGAATGGTTTTGCCTGGCTGGAACGTTTCATTGAACTCCCATAATGCCTCTTGCATGCTTTAATGGAGGATGGAGAGGCTGTGTGTGTGTGTGTGTGTGTGTGTGTGTGTGTGTGTGTGAAAGCCACTTCTGCCCCCACCACGCACGTGGGGCTGGCTCTCAGCCTCCGCACGATTGAGGGAATCCCCAGCTGCATCACCCCCTGGACAGCCAATCAGCTGGCTCAGGGGGTGTGGCCAGCCCTATTTATTGCTGGTGCGGCCAGGGATCTCCCTCTTTTGCCGTCTCCAGCTGCTTCGGTTTCCCACCCTCCCGCCCATTGAGGTTTTTGTCCTTGACCTTGCTATGGACCTTGGTTGGTCGCCATTGAGGGGCCTGGTAGGAATTTTTTCTACATGACAAATTGGCACCAGCCACTTGGTTTTTCGCCTACCTCATAGCAAATCGTCACAACTTTCTTGGTATTGGCAGTTAGGCATTGGTATTGGTATTGTCATGTAGATGGAAGAGGGGAGGAAGCTCCATCACCTGCCCCGCATATTGAAGGATTCTGGGGGGCGTGGCCCTGTCCAAAGCCTATGGAGGTGAGGGCCTGAGGCACACCCAAGAGCGGTGACCCCGGGGGGTGTTCTGAGTTGATGTACATCAGCAGGATTCCCTCGACTGGTGGTTAACCCTTCCCAGACGTCAGGCAGACGGGCTGAAGCCGGATAGTCAATTAGGACCAATGCCTAATCCAATACCGCTCATCACCTGTAACCAATAAAGTTGTGGCCATATTTAGCCCATTAATCATAAATAATCGTGTCATGCGTCTTTATTTCCACTGAGGGGGGGACTCGCCACGCAACTAGCTTACTTTACAGAGGTAAAATTTGCATTCATTACGCCACCCATTTTTGCTTGTGGCCCCTCTAAGGTTGTCCAGAAGGGGGATGCAGCCGTTGGTCTGGAAGAGGTTCCCCACCCTTGCTGTAGGGGAACAAGAAATGATTCTGTAAGCGTGAAGAGAAAGAACTGTCTGAAAATGCATTTGCCTTCAGGCCTGCAGTAAGACAGCTGGGCGAACAGCTGTGGCTCACTGAGAGTGGCTTCTCACACAGCGATTTGCACACAGCAATTTGCACTTAGCTAGAGATACCCAAGGACAAAATACAGGCAAACCATGTCAACTCTAGGAAAGGCATGGGGGCTGCTTCTCATCCTTTGCATGTTGCCACTTGTGTATACTGAAACAAATGCTCAAGATAAGAGTCACATTTGTTGCTCCACTTCCCTTTGCCCCTGGCTCTGTCCATCACTGAACCTGGAAGGTTACCTACAAGTCATGGCATCCCTTGAGCTGAAGAAAGGTCCCCCACAATAGTTTTATGGTCTGGTCCCTCTTGGTATCAGTACAGGTGAAGGGTGGGTTCTAATAAATACTTTTAGTAATAAAGGAGCACACAAATAAACAACTACTCAAGTACACCCACAATTGTGAAGCTTTCCAAGTTGTTACTGTTGGCTTGCTTTATTTATTTATTTATTTATTTATTTATATATTTATACATACCTGTGATGTCGCAATAGCACATGGAAGTTTAGTGGATATAAAGGGTGGGCTGCCTCCTCTTTGCCAACAGAATGCAAAGGGCAACAGCTATGGCATTTGTCATTGCCCAGTCTTCTTCCACTTGCAGCTAGATAAATCCATGTTTTCCTTTCCCCTTCTCATAAGGAATTATGGACGGAGGTTATTTCCTTTTATTTCTCCCACAAAAAGCCCTGGACCTATTTGTCTGAAAGTTGGCAGGCTTAATCTATTCTGGAATGGCTCCTGTGTCTTTAAATTTTATCCATTTTGGCCAAAGAGGGGGAAAGATATAACCTTTTTTAGGTTCCCCATTATAGTGAATGGGGGAAAACACAGAGCTTCGATTTAAGCAGAGCAGCTTGGAACCTGAATTGCACACTGAAGTGGAGAGAACACAGAGAGACTCAAAGACAGATTAATTTTTTTAATGGATGCAAACACAAAATGAATCATTGAATCTTTCGCAACAGTTCTTATTTCCTAAGTAACAAGGAGACACACTGAGTCTACCTTTCTTGAGCACTTTTTATACTTTCAAAAGCCACTGTCTGTAAATTCAGCTGGAAAAAAATTGCCTTGTGACTGTTGTGCCTAACACACACTAGATGTCACTGCATGACCTGGAATGTGCTCTGTGTTTGATCTATTCCTTTTCCTTTTCCCAGACTAAATTACAGAACACGGCAGGTGGAGAACACCACTACCCTTGCCCTCAGAAAACACTGCCCTGTTTTTTCCTTATTGTTTCAAAACAAAAGATGAGAGAGAGAGAGAGAGAGAGAGAGAGAGAGAGAGAGAGAGAGAGAGAGAATATGAATGAATTATGCTTTCTAGTACAAATTGCTCTGCTCCCTGAATATATCTTAGGATTGATTTTACTGTTTGTTACTGCTGCTTTTTCTGGTTGGAGTTTCTTCAAGAAAGCATTGTGATTCTTCTTTGAATGTTGACCTGGGCAGAGCCGACCCTGGCCTACTCCCAAAATCTAGTTGATACTGTGCTGATTAGACTGATTTGGATAGCTTTTAAACTATATTTACTGCTAATGTTGTGCAGCAGGGCTCTTCTTAGGTTCATAATGCACCATGTAAAATTGAAATTTGGCATCATGCAGAGAGCTGAACAGAATCTCAATTTTCATTTAATAATAACAGTAAAAAATAAAAGGTCTTTCTGCTATGCCTGCAATGATTGGCTTCACAATCTGTGCCAAACACCGACCACTTCAGAAGCCAAGGTGGAGAATCGAGGTGCCAGATTGCCAATAGTAACAGAACTGGACCAGAGTGCCTCTCCCATGACAGCTAAATTAATATATAGTGGTACCTTGGTACTCAAACGGCTTGGCTCCCGAACGCCGCAAACCCAGAAGTATTCCAGTTTGCGAATGTTTTTTGAAAGCCAAACATCTGACGCAGCTTCCGCTTGAGTGCAGGAAGCTCCTTCAGCCAATCAGAAGCCATGCCTTGGTTTTCGAACGGGTTTGGGAGTTGAACGGACTCCTAGAACAGATTAAGTTTGAGAACCAAGGTACTGTGCACAAGGTACTGTGCAAAATAAACGAGGGTGCCCTTTTGATGTATGCAGGCCACAGAATTCAGCTGGACAAAATCTGGTTTACCTTAATACAGAATAGGTGTGTGTGCCAAATTCACTTTGCTATACAGTACTGTTTCTAATTATTTCTCCCCATTGTACAGTTAACCAATGATTGCTTCAGACACTCGTGTGGATCAAGAGCAGCTTCAAGGCTGCTCAACTCGAAGCTCAGATGTACTCTTAAGGAGCTATTTGAGACTGAGTCAGTGCCAATGTTCAGACTCTCCAAAGCCTACTTTAGGTAAAGGTAAAGGGACCCCTGAGGGACGCGGGAGGTGCTGTGGGTAAAAGCCTCAGCGCCTAGAGCTTGCCGATCAAAAGGTTGGCGGTTCGAATCCCCGCGGCGGGGTGCACTCCCGTTGCTTGGTCCCAGCGCCTGCCAACCTAGCAGTTCGAAAGCACCCCCAGGTGCAAGTAGATAAATAGGGACCGCTTACTGGCGGGTAGGTAAACAGCATTTCCGTGTGCTGCTCTGGCTCGCCGGATGCAGCTTTGTCACACTGGCCGCGTGACCCGGAAGTGTCTTCGGACAGCGCTGGCCCCCGGCCTCTTAAGTGAGATGGGTGCACAACCCTAGAGTCTGTCAAGACTGGCCCATACGGGCAGGGGTACCTTTACCTTTTAAAGGGACCCCTGACCATTAGGTCCAGTCGTGACCAACTCTGGGGTTGCAGTGCTCATCTCGCTTTTTTGGCTGAGGGAGCCGGCGTACAGCTTCCGGGTCATGTGGCCAGCATGACTAAGCCGCTTCTGGAGAACCAGAGCAGCACACGGAAATGCCTTTTACCTTCCCGCCAGAGCAGTACCTATTTATCTACTTGCACTTTGACATGCTTTTGAACTGCTAAATTGGCAGGAGCAGGGACTGAGCAAATGGAGCTCACCCTGTCACATGGATTCAAACCACCAACCTGCTGATCGGCAAGTCCTAGGCTCTGTGGTTTAGACATACACATATCCATTGTATCCAGCAGAGCCTGCATTATTGTTCATCTTCTATAGCTTCTGGAAGAGGGATCAAAATGTAATTGTCTAGGTTGTGTTAATGAATTTTATTCAAGAACTGGCTTAATGTTCCTGCTCAAACCTTTATTGTTCCTCCTAGGGCAGGGGAAAGGCTCCATTTCTCTTTGGTTACTAGGATCATAGAAAACCAGCCAGCCACCCATTCCACTTCTTCCCTGCATTTCTGCCTGCATGCAGTGGGTCATAAAATGCTGTTCACCATTTGAAAGGACCATAGAGATGACCAGGTTACCAGATGGTTACATGCATGCTTGGGAAAATATGCCGGCCAGCATGGCCAATGCCAAAGAATGATGTGAGTTGGAGTCCAACAACTTCTGGAAGACCATGGGGTCGTCTTACATAGCAACCAAAGCAGATTCTGTGCCAAAACTGGGCCTAAACCTTGATTGAAACTGATCTAGAAAATCAGTTTCCACCAAGAGCACTTGGTTATTGTTAGGGGAGTTTGACAACTGGCTGGTAATTACTTAGATTTTCTGAATCTAAGGTGGGTTTCTGAAAGCAGAGCTCCTTCCCAGCCCTGCCTTGAGATGCCAGAGACTGACGATGTGCATTATATATGCTGAGCTGTGGCTGTTCAAACAGTCAAATGGAGAACTATGTCCTTAATAGGCACACAGAACTATTCAGACAAACTTCCCATTCAAAAACCAGAACTGTGTCCTGCATATGCACAGAAAATTTATTCTAAAATATTGGTGTACATGCAGTGTGATTTCAACAAAGTGGCATATAACCAGAAAAGGTCAAGTTGGTCAGTAAACCCATAAACCCCACTTTGTGTGGCCATCAATACAAGTCCATTGTTAAAGGTTTGCATTGCTTGTGCAAACACTTTCAACCGCAGCTGCTTCTGTATTCCTCTTGTATTCCTCAAGGTCAACATTTAGCAGTATTTTTGGATTGTGACTAACATTTTGGAAGATCCAGATTCTGAATCCTCAGCATTGTGACACATTTATATTGGCAAAACTGATGTGCATGTGTGTCTAGAAAGACCTGGTGAACTGACAGGGATGCGCACAGTTTGAGTCGCATGCCTTCAGATTCTTAACAAGAGTGTTTTAGAACAAATACTGCGGACATTTGTATTCACTGGAAAGAGCTAATACCCACATCATCTGACTGAATATTTTTCTATCACTTCTGTTTACCAGAGTGTTGGGTGAACAGGCTCCAGAAATTGATTATTCCTCCGGTCCTCTCTATATTTAATCCAATTGCCACATTTATCATGTTCTTTGTTTGGGAACTTGGCAGGTTGTTCTTGAGTTGCCTGGATGCAGATGGGGAAAGCAAAAGTATACAGGTGGTCTTTCAAACACATGAGGCCCTCCAGGGACCTGACTTTGCAAATAAATAACTAGCAAATAGATGAGTTTAAGTGAATGTTTTTATCTAGTTTGATCTTGCTGGGTTTTGTAACGCCACCCTTCACTGCCACCAAAATCCCAAAGTGTACAACTGGAACAAAGAACATATTTTCAGTCTACAGGTCTTGTACACATGGAATCTCTGGATGTATGGCCCACACTGTCAGTTTTGATGGTGTGAATCACAAAGTTGATCATTATAACTATATTAATTTAAGGATCCCATAAATATGTAAAATGAACACCTAAAGCATCCTGCTGAAAAAGCTTGAGGAGGTGAGGAGGATCAAGAAGAAATAGGGGACCTTGCATTTACTTCTGCCCCCAAAAGTTGTTCAGGACTGCTGCTGTTGATAAAGACTAGTAATCTGCTAAGGCAGAGGTAGCACAGCCAAAGTGATGCCTTCTAGGTAATGTTGGACTCCAAAACTCATCAACCTCAGCCAGCATGGCCAATGATTTGGCATGATGGGAGTCCCAGCATGTGTGCTATCACTGTGCTAAGGGGCTTATGCTAAAGGGTCTGGAAACCAAGCCTTGTCAGAAACGGTTGAGGGAGCTGGGGATGTTTAGCCTGGAAAAAAAGGAGACTGGAGAGAAAAAAAAGGAGGAGAAATGATAGTGAAATATACTCAGAGTCGCAAAGTGATTTCATGCTCTTTATTCAGCTCATAGTGGTGAGGAGGAATGAATGAAAGTCCCCTCAAAGTATCTGCTTTATATACATTATTTACACAATGGGCTGCACATGATTGGCTAATTCCGGAATTCTACTGTAAGCCAATCAGGTTGTGGATTCACTTTTATCTGGAGCATGATTGGGTGGTTCCTGCTAACCAATCATACTGCTGCATTGTTCTAGGACCAATCAGACTGCTGCATTCTGAATCCTATTGTTCTAGGACCAATCAGACTGCTGCCTTTTGGAGCCTATTGTTCTAGGACCAATCAGACTGCTGCAGTTTGGATCCTATTCAACTCAGTACATAACAGATAGCCATCTTCCAGTGCCACATGATGGAACAAGCTTGTTTTCTCCTGCTCTGGAGGGTAGGACTTGAACCAATGGATTGAAAATATAAGAAAGGAGATTCTGACAAAACATCAGGAAGAACTTTCTGAAAGTAAGAACTGTTTTGACAGTGGAATGGACTCCCTCGGGAAATGGTGGACTCTCCTTCCTTGGAGGTTTTTAAGCAGAGGTTGGATAGCCATCTGTCATGGATGCTTTAGTTGAGATTCCTGCATTGCAATTTTCGATTCTACTGTACACATGTTTGACCCCCACCCCACCCAACCCACACATTAAACAAAGATTTGGATTCAGCATCTGAGCCATGCTTCGTGTTAGCCATGAGTCTAAAAATAATATTTTGAATTCCGAAAACAGATGTTGAGACTATTAAAAGCATTTACACAAAGAACGCATGATCTTCAAAAAATTGAGACATTACATTTTCCTAGGGTTCAATCCAAAATATTTTTTGGGGGAGGGGAAAGGAAAATGTTGTTCTTCCTTCAAATAATGCAGTCCTTGCTGTTGTTAATACAGCTAGATGTTTTATGAGAGTCGTATGTTTCTGCTTTTTACAGTATTGTGTATTGTATATTACAGTTTATTTAAATCAGGCTGCAATCCTAAACCTATTCTAGACTGCAGTGAGAGTAAGGGCTTAACTGCACTTGTCCCTTGTTTTCTTCCATTTGTCATGGGCTTTCTAGATATGGGTCTGAGAGGTTTTTCATTTGCCCCACTGCTTTCCTTGGGAAAACCCACTTTTTAAGGCGGCCTCTTATGTTCCTGTGTTCCCTGTGAAACCCAGTCCATATAAAATCACCCCTAAGCGTCAATCCTGTATGTGCTTACCAGGGAAAAACTCCCACCCAGCTCAATGGGCTTACTTCCAGTGGTCCAGTTAAATCATTTTTTGAATATGGACTTAATGGTTATATGGTGGGGAAATGTCTTGAGATGGTAGTGAACTTAGTAAGCCTGGAAAGTTCTGTTGATTAGAGCATGGTGCTAATGATGCCAGGGTTGCAGTTTGGATCCCTGTATGGGGCAGCTGCATATCCTTGCACTGCAGGGAGTTGGACTAGATGATCCTCAGGGTCCCTTACAACTCTACAATTCTATGATTGTAAGCCAACTGTGCTGCGTTGGGGGCCCCTGCTGCTGCCCTGCCCTCCTGCCCAGGCAACACCACTGCCTGCTTCAGGGTAGAGAGGCAATGGATTGCCTATGCCCCAGCAGTGATGAAAATGTATTTCCTCCACTCCCGTGCAAGGCACTCCTAAGAGTAAACGAGCGAGGAATCAAATCCACATAAAGCTTTAAAATATTGTTATTAATTTTCACCAAAAAAAAAGGTTGTACAAAATTCTAGTGGTATCAGACAGGATCCAATGACAATATACATAGTCCATATACAATTGTAGGTAACTGTAGAACAAAAACGGACATAAAACCGAAATAAATAAACCACAAGTGTGTGAATGCCTGGAAGGTGGCGTCTGGAAGTATCTGACTGTAGCATTAGGCATAATGGTTAAACAAGACAAGGTTACAGAACATGGACCGTATTATATCAAAGGAAAGTAATGGAAGTATTCAAGTGCCCTGAGTCACTGCATTAGCCATATTCATTCGTCGGTCGAGGCGGGGGGGGGGGGTTGGTTGGGGGGGGTCCCTCGGCTATGTTCCTCCTTGCTTACACATGAAACAAAGTCAGAAATCGTCCTTTTGTCTTTGGTCCCTAAAGCCTTTCAGCTTATCACTTCGTTTTTCCCAAACTTTGCCGTGGTCATTCCAGCTGCTATAAGCAGGCGCACTATCAAGCATTTTTTTCTGCTGCACATTTTCATCTACAGTACATCTGTTTTCTGAGTCAACCATTTATATCCCGCCTCTCACAAAAGCGTTCCCAAGGCGCTTCCAAGTGCGTAAAAGTTTAGCAAGAAAAACCATTGGAAACTCTCAAACTGCCGGGAAAAGCGGCGAGGCGCAATTAGGAAGGCAGGAGCCCGCGGTTTCGCCTTGCCCAGTTCGCAGCGCCTTCCAGGAGGGGAGGGGAGTTGATGCCCGCGGGCCCCGCCCCGCGAGCCATGCCGTGAGGCCGAACCGACACTCCGCTGACGAGAGGAGGTGGGCGCTTGTGCGCTCCCGCCGTGCGCTGCGCCGAAAGAGCCGCTCGGAGGCGCAGAGTGGGTCACTTCTCCCTTTCTGCTTGTCCGCTCGCCCTCGACGCCGCGCTCTCGCCGAGGACCCGACCTGCTCTCGCTCGCTCCCCTCGGCGTTTTCCTTTCCAAGAAGTGGCGAGGCGCCCTCGAGGTTCTCGCTGCAGCTTCCTTGGCGAGCCGATCTGGGGCGCCCTTTCCCCGGGAGGAGCAGCCGCTGACGCCTCTTTCTGCCCACGCCACCTCCCCGAGGCGATTTGCAGCCAACCGGAGCAGTTCGGCTCCTCCGGGCGCAATAGTCCTAGCTGGAGAGCGGGGAAAGCGGAGGGAAGGAGCGGCTCCGACGTGGATTTCTGCCTGGGACGTCCAGCCCCGCCGGAACTCGCGGCTGCTTGCTACCGACACCTACCCAAGTCCTCACCGGGCACCTGATCCTCCGCCTCTGCCGCATGAGGCTCTCTGGGCTGGTTCCTTGCCGCCGGGGTAGCTGTTCCACGCACGTCTTCCGACGCCAGGGCCCGCAGCCCCTTCCTCTTCCTCCCGCCGGGGTCATGAACGCCTCGCTGAGGAACCAGACGGACGTGGTGGGGCTCTTCCTTGCCAACAGCAGCGACTCTCTGGAGAGGGTGCTGCGCTCCTTCACGCCCCGGTCGGTGGTGACCGACGACGGCTTCGTGGTGACCGCGCCGGACGAGAGGAGCCTGTACATCATGCGCGTGGTGCAGATCGCCGTCATGTGCGTCCTCTCGCTCACCGTCGTTTTCGGCATCTTCTTCCTGGGCTGCAACCTGCTCATCAAGTCCGAAGGCATGATCAACTTTCTGGTGAAGGACAGGCGGCCGTCCAAAGAGGTGGAGGCGGTGGTGGTGGGGCCCTACTGACCTCCCCAACCCCTCCGAAGCCCAGCGGAGCCCGCCTGGCCACGCCAAGACTTCGACGGTGCGGACCATGTTGGTGCCTTCGTCGGAAACTTCTCTCTCGGCTATGGTATGATATCTTGAGTTGAGATGGGGTAGGGTGTGGGGCGAGGAGGAAACGACCGGCTACCCCACCCTCCTCCTCCTCCCTCTCCCTTTCCCCCTCCGTCAGGGGCACCCAGAGGACCGGGCAAACTTCGCAAGAGGGAGCCGAACTGTGCTGAACTCCGCAGGAAGCGAAGCGCTGGGACTGTTTACAAAGGCAAAGGCGTGACATGCGCTCCCGTTTCTTCACTTCGGCGTCCCGGGCCTCGTCTTGGCTCTGGGAGAGGGGTTGATAAGAGAGAGAGAGAGATGGGGCGCGGGGGTTGTGATGAAGCCGTGAAGCCTTCCAATTTGATGTCGGTGTCCTGTAAATATGCCGTGTCAATGCACACAGACGATACATTCCCAACTTCGCTGCTTTTTGTTTCGTGTGGAGCGGGTGGGGAATGGGGACAAATCACAATTTTGAATGTAAAATCGCTCAGCTCTCTTGTGAGACGTTTGCCTTCAGAGGTTGGAGCGGGGAGGGCAGGGACATCATCCATTGGGGTGGACAGTCAGGTTGTGCTTTTTCTGTGTGTGTGTGTGTGTGTGTGTGTGTGGAGGGTGCCCTAGAGCCACTTTGCAGCATGTTGTCTGTAACACACTTCCCAGTGCTGATGTGTGAATGGAACAGTTTCGTGCCTCCTCTCCTTTCTACTGTAGCTCCCTATCCTTCCTTTCTTTTCTTTAAAAAAAAATTGTATTCAGTCGGAGTCCACTTTGTATTTTGTACCTCTCATTTCTTGATGCTTGTCTGCTGCTAAAGTCAGCATGCTTGGTTGCTGCACCTGTGGCTTTATAAATTGTATTGGTTTACACAACTCTGATGGTCTTCTTCTTTTCTTATTTAATTTGCTGTAATAAAATCTGCCAAAAACTTCTCTCCAGAGTCTCCCAGTGCAGCTCTTTCACATTGAAATTCCTCTTGCTCTTTGGGCAAGCTGTGATGAGCATCTGGGCAGACCAGGGGAAGCATGTAATGAGGATTTCTCCAGCAGATAAAGTTGAGAAGGACAAGGTGATTGGGAGGGAAAGCATTAAAAGAGTTTTAGAGAACCCTGGCAGATAAGAAATACAGGACACCAATGTGCTTAGGAGGTTTTGGGACATTATTATTATAATTAATTTATTGCATTTATATCCCAGCTTTGCTCCCAAAGGAGCCCAGGTCATCAAACACAGCAGTGATGAAACTATACCTTTAAAAATAAAACAACAACATTAAAAGCAATTGAAAGGGATATAAAAGGGTGTGAATTTGCCTACAGAAAGAAAAAAGTTCAGATTCAGACAGTGGCACTAAAACCAAGCAAGTTAAAGGTACGGGGAGTATTTCCCCCACCTACCCACCCAAGAATGCTTTTCATCAAGCATGGATTCAAAGGGAAAGATCTGCAGGAAGATAAAGCAGCTGTCATGGAAATGATCCAGCTGGGGAAACATGTGCCGCTACTAATGAAAGGTGAAGGGTAGTGATTTTTTCTCCTCGCGCAATTATTTATAGTCAGGAAACTGATGAGAAAGATGCATCGACTGAATCTGTGCCTGGTCAGTTGATTGAGCCAGCAATTTGCAACAAGCCCTGGGCTGCCTAGCAGTTCAAAATCTGCTCTTATATTTGCATCCCAAAACTGCATGGAGAGGAAACAAAGGAAGGTGAGATCTTCTCTCTTAGCAGAACTTCCCATAGAGACTCGACCTTCCAGCTAACACGCCTGTAGGTTCCTTAAACACAGTGGTGTTAGAAGGATTGACAGCTGCTTAATTACATAGAAAGAGGTTCATTGTGCAAAGGTAGGTCACATCAGAAAAAACCTTCTTGCACCCAATATAGGGAATAATATAGGTCTTACAAATTGCCCTGCCCGATATATTTCAAGACGCTCCTAGCCCTACTCTTGCCATTCATTTTAATACTTGTAATATATAACCTCCCGTCAAGACAAAATGTATAGTTCAATAAGGCTAATTGAAAGGAGTTAGAAATAGCTTAGTGGAAACAAAATGATCTAACCTCCCCACTATTTATTTTAACCCTCTCACCCCCTTGTCGTTTTGCATTGTTTTCTTCCCATGGTAAGAGCAGAAGGTTGCGTGCTATTGTAAAACATGAAGCAAAACACACAACACATTTTGGTTTTTTTAAAGTTGCTCGGTTGCTGTGTCCATGGAAGGATCGTCTGGGGGGGGACAGACTGGAATTGTACAGTTGACCCCATTCAGGCTGCCTACGTATGAGGCCTTGGAAGAGAGCTGTTATGTGTACATTCTGCACATAAGACACAGGGGAGGGGTGGGTGGGAATGTAGCAAAGAAGCCTGAACATAAAAGGGAACAGGATCACACAGGGAAAAACTATTACAGTGGGGGGAACCAAGCAGAGGTGATGAAGAAAAGGGGACTCAGAGAGATATTTGCAAGGATGTGATAGAATAAGGACTGATTAGAGGAGTCTGTTCTTTTAGCTCCCTTGGTCTTCAAGCCTAGGTCATAACAAGTTTCATGCATTCGGACAGGAAGAGGTACATCAGTTCTATGCCTTTATTTTTAAGCCACAAATCTTAATGTTTAGAGACACCACTTTGAAGTGAACAGCAATATCTTCTTCTCAGATGCACAGGAAGCTTTGTCATGAGAACATGGTTATGGTTTGGAAAGCAAGTTCTCGAATCTGAAACATCCGTTTCTGGCAACTTTTATCAGCTGCTGGTTGTCTTAGTCTAGACCAGCCTTGCCTGATTCGCCAGCCTTTCCCGTCTCTGCTAGTGATATTCACATAAGAAACAAAGGCTTGGCTCAGTAAGAGAGGAAGTTGCCAAGGCCTGTGTGGTATCTAAGGAAGCTGTGCTGAGTGACCAAGTCTCAAATGTGTAAGGATTATCTGTAACACAGTGATGGAAGGGAACAACACTAAACACAGGTATCTGCTTCAGTATTAACTGACTGGCGCCATGGTTGAACGAGGCCTAGAATGTATTTATTTGCCACAGTCTAAAGTAAATAAATATGGCTTGCTATCATGAAAGTGGCCTACTTTCATGGCAATAAAGGTTCGGACATTAACAAACAGCAGTAAAATTACAGTGTAATGCAAAACAGAGTAAAAGTGGCAGCAGTAAAAAATCAAAAGGCAATGCTGAAGAGAGGTAGGTTCTTAGCTGCCAGCCGAAAAGACGAACAGGGACCAGACCAGGCAAGCTTCCTCTGGCAGGATATCCCATTTTCTTGGCACTACAACAGAAATGGCTCTGTCCCTCCTGTCCACCTGACATATTTCTTACTCTGGTGGGGGCACAGGCAGATCTGGGTGGCGGGAGATGAAGATCAGACAGATTTATCTACTTGGGGGTTATTTGTAGATAATCATGGGTTGGAATTCAACACAGTGCTTACCCAACAGAATCATCTCTCTTCTCTCTCCCCCCCATGCTTTGTTTTTTGGGGGAGACTATCTCCTGACCCTTCTAGGTGGATTTGAAGCAGACATGACGGCAGGGAGAGGGGAAAGCTCTCTGGTCCCAGGTAATTTAGGACCAAGAGTGAGATCATGTTGCCCTTTGGATGTCATTTGATTCCAACATCCATCAGCCCCAGCCACTCTGCCCAGTCATAATAGATTGTGGGTTTTTGGTCTACAGGTACCCCACCCCACCACCCCTAATTTTGGATTTTAAAAGGCCAAAATTAGTGCTTTGAACTGAGTCCAGAAGCAAATCGGTGCCTAGTTCAGATGGTATAATATTGTAGTCAGATGTTTCTGAACTACCAGTTCCAGTTAACATTCTGGTAGGCACATAAATTAAGCCCTGAGCAAAGTGCAGAATTCTCAAGGGAAGTGAAAATGAGATGAATGTAGTTTAAACTGCTAGTTTTCTTGTACCAATATCCTATAGGAACACTGTCTAACAAATTGGATCCTCTTGCCTGTTTGAAAGGCAATAATAGTTCAAACAGCACTTCAAGTGTCCAAATCCGTCCACACGTATCACTGTGGCCATCTTTACCTACATTATTATCCCTGTACTGTAGACAAGAAGACAGAGGACAAGATAACAGCCCTAGAGCTACAGCATGGCTGAGGTAAGATTTGAACCAGGGAGAGACTTCCCAGCTCACATTCTTACACCACCATATCATACCAGCTCTGGATCTTGATTGATGTAAGCATGGATTTCCCATTATTAAAGACCAGTGAGAGCTGCAACTAATTGTTGCAGTGTACCCCCTGCTTCCTATCCAGGGATCCAGCCAGCCATTCTCTTCAAGTGGGGCATTCCACTCTTCCCTCCCTCAAGTCCCTTTTTCTTTTCCAAGTGCCACTAAACTTTCTAGACTACTGAGCATGCTCAGTTTTCCTTTGGTCTTCTGGGAGGGGGGGGGGTTGACCTCTTTAGGTGTTGTTCATTTATTTAACTGCTACAGACCTCAAGGTTCTCCAGACTATGATAATCCTTCCTTCGTTTCTTAGTGGCTCTGCTTGGCCTACAATTTTGTCACCATCTGAGTTCGTTCGTTTATTTGTTCGTTCATTCATTGTGTTTATATTCCACATTTTCCTCTAAGGAGCTCAATGTGGCATATACGGCTTTCTTCCCCCCTCTTTCAGTCCCCACAACAGCCCTGTGAAGTAGGTTAGGCTGAGAGGCAGTGACTGGCTCAAGGTCACCCAGGGAGCTTCATGGCCAAAGGAGAATTTGAACCCTGGTCTCCCAGGTCCCAGTGATGTGACTTTCTAACCACTGTACCGCACTGGCTCTTTCGTTTGCTATCAGAAGGAAGAAATGACTCTTCATTTACCACTAGAAGAGAGGCAGAAAGCATTGTTAACAATTGCAGACAGTGCAGGTAAGCAAAACCAAAGGGGTTGAAAAAAGAAGGAAGAAAAAAGAATGAATGATTTTCCTGTTGATTTTTCTAAGAGCCAAGTTGCTGAAAATGTATGTGCTGAATCCTCGAGCAAGACACTGCTAAAGGTTGCCGTTGTAAAGACTAATAGAGAACAGGCAATAACAGTGTTCAGTTGTTCTTTCGAAGCAGCATGCCAGGCCACCTGAAGGCCCTTGATCAGAGACAAGTGTTACACCACGTGTAACAGTGTTCAGCTGTTGTTTATAGTGCTGTCAACCTACTGAAAGCAATTTACAATAGACAGATTTTGTAACGTACAGTACTGTATTGGTTTAAACCAGTTCAGCAAACACGTAACAGTGACCTTGTTCTCCAATGCACCCAGGATTCTGGTGTTGTTTAACAAAAACCAGCTTTTTAGCAAGTAGACGTGAAATAGAAAGGCAGACTAATTTGCTATTGGGGGGAAATGCAAAAAGTTAGATGTAAGAGCCAATTAAGATGATGTGCTCGGAATACAGCAGATTGGCCAGCATGAGTCGTGCCTTGCATCGCAACTGAAATACTGCAATGTGCTCTACAGAGGCCTGCCTTTGAAGACTACAGTTTCTGCTCAGAAACTACAACTAGTCCAAGAATTGCCACCTTCGGATGACCTGTTTAAGGAGCTTCCATTCTGATTTGTCTGCACAAAGTTTGCAGGTAGGGTAAACAAGGCCGGCTATTTATTGAGCATTCATTCAGATTTGTTCGTGGGGAGGGCTGACGATGTTGGATCAAGCAAATGTTAACCAACACTTCCTGACTCATTTCTGCCTCACTTTCCCTATCACAAAGTCTGGGGTGTGTTTTCTTTGGGGTGGGAGGAGAAGCTGGTTTGCTGCATAAGAGCTCCAAATAAACTTTAACTGCAACCGGTATGTGATTAAATCCCACCTGAAAATTGTGACAGTCTGGAAGCCCCTTCATTCATCATTACAGAGACCACAGATGTGGTCACACTGCCCAACTAATACATTCCTGTGTTTTTTTCACTTTGGCCTCCTGTTTGTTTAAAAACCTGGTTAGTGGCAATTTTCATAGCACTGACTACAAATGCAGCACGCCCAATCTGCCCCCTGCATTTATGCAGTTGTTTTAAAAAATATTTCTATAAAACAAAATACAAAATCTCCTCCGCCTGCCACACTTCTGATGCAGGCAGACTCTTTTACTCATCGCACAATTGTTTAGGTGTCTGCCCTGGATGTCACACCTGTTTGTGTTATTTTAATTTATTTAAAGATTTGGAAACCACTTCCCAACCAATGTTTCCAAAGTGGTCTACAATATCTGGCAGAACAGATCTGCTAGTATAAGGATTTCCATTTGTGCCACGTAACCTTCCCTCTCTCTGCTCCCTCTGCATGCCCTCTAACTTTGTTCTGGGGTTTTCCCTCAACCTTCCTGGGCAGATTTGGGGGAAGGCATGGGAGAGATGTGCGGTGAATGGAGGAGGAAGAGGAGAAGGAGAAGTTCAATTATGCAAGCAGAAATCCTTGTGCTAGCAGATATGTTTAGTTGGCATACTGCCCATAAATATAAATAAATATATACATAGCAAGTTTGAAAAAGCGCACAGCTCTTAAAAGCGTCAAACTGCACAAATTCTGCATACAATATAAAATGGCTGAGTCACCCATCTGGAAAGCCCTCTGAAGAAGATTGCTTTGCAATAGCTACGTAAAAGTAAGAACGCTGAGCCTTGTCTAAGTTCAATCAGAAACGGATTCCGTAGAGCTGGAGCTGCAAAACTAAAGGTTCAGTTTCTATTTGATGTCAAGCAGACCCCTGGGACATAGTTGTGCAGTAGAGAGAATTTCAGCAGACGCAGTTGGTCACTCATTAGCTGAAATTCCCTCTTCAACAAAACGGTTAAAGTTGCAGGAGCCCTATCTTCTCTTTTCACCTGGCTACTTCCACTCTGCTCCACTATAGCTCCACTTCTCGGGGGAGTAGTGTTATACCTCTATTCTCCACTCCACTCTGCCTTGTTTCTAGATACAGTGGTACCTTGGCTCTCAAACTTAATCCGTTCCGGAAGTCCGTTCCAAAACCAAAGCGTTCCAAAACCAAGGCGCACTTTCCCATAGAAAGTAATGCAAAATGGATTAATCCGTCCCAGACTTTTAAAAACAACCCCTAAAACAGCAATTTAACATGAATTTAACTATCTAATTGAGACCATTGATCCATAAAATGAAAGCAACAGTGTACTTCAGTCACACAATCAATCAATCAGTAGCTGAACTGGGTTCCACAAAGTCACAAAAACAAAAAAGAGCCACAAAAACAAAAATGCAACATAAATAGCAAAAACAGATGGACCTCCATGTAACACTCAAAGCAGAAGTGTGGCACTCAAATCGGAAGCATAACACTCAAAACGGAGCACATTCAACATCCGAAAAAAAGTTTGCAAACCGGAACACTTGCTTCCAAGTTTGCAGTGTTTGGGTTCCAAGTTGTTTGAGTGCCAATGCATTTGAGAACGAAGGTATTGTTCACCGGGGGGGGGGGGGGGATGGAGCTAACAACGGGTCAACTGTGTGCTATTCTGAGAAAAGCACATCTAGATTTTGCTGATCGCTGCAGCAATCTTTGGGATAAGTGATTATTGGCAGGTGATTTACATATTATGTAGATCCGTAAGTGGATATTCCAGCATTATTATTTTAAAATTTTAAAGCAGCTTTGGGGAGCTGAAACCTTGATTGGAACAGCATCATAAGGGAATGGATTATTTTATTGCCACCTCCCCAATACACTATTTTGTTGGTCTAAATCGGACAAGCATTCCCTGATGCTGCTATTAGCCCTTCTAATGAAGACATGATAATATATTTGATCCCCCCCCCCCCCGCTGTATGGCTAGTAGCAGCTTGGGGGAGCAATTCAGATCACGAAAATAGTTTGTGGGTGGATGTGAGTTAAGCTCTCCTTTCGCTGTGCCTCTACTCAAAAGCAGAACCCAAAGCGATTGCTTATTTGCTTTATTTATTTATTTTGCAAGAATTATATATCACTTGATTGTAAAACCAACCAACCAACCAACCAACCAACCACACACCTCTTAGTAGTTTGCAAAAATATAAAACAAAACACTAAACTTCTCCATTAAAACCAATATTTTAAAGCATGCAAAAGATGATTAAAATCAACTATCTAAATGTCGTAGTTTGAGGATCTATACAACTGTGTAACATGCAGAAAACAGCATTCTTAGATAAATCAGAGACTGGAACTGAGGGAAGCTGGGGGGTGGGGGTGGGTGGGTTTTGTGTGGGAGGGTGGGGGGAGGGAGGGAAAAAATGGGGGGGGATAAGGATGATAGGTTTCCGGATAATATGTTTTGTTTTAATTTTGAATAAAAAAAGTTTTTTAAAAAACCAACTAGCTTTTTTTTAAAAAAATAAAAATAAAAATAAAACACCTCATGTAACTTCTACATGCCTGGACAGGCTTGCCCAAAGAAAAATGCTTCAAGCAGGCACTGAAAAAAGTGCAGCAAAAGTGTCTGCCTGATGCCAATAAGCAGGGAGTTCCAAAATATAGGTGCTGCCACACGAAAATTTGTTTCTTGTCATTGCAGAGCAGGTGTTATGCGGCACTTGCAGCAGTGCCAGTCAAATGGGCATACATGGAGGAAGGTGATCTTACAAGTAAACTGGTCCCAAACAGTTAAGGGTTTTATATATTGCGGTACCCGTCGCAGTGCCACCCTCCGCCAGGCAGCAAATAATAAGAGGTGTGGTAGAACAAACTCAAACATGGTTAAAAATGGCCACAACCTGATTGATTACAGGTGTAGGTGGAATTTTGGCTCAGGCATTGGGTGTATATCCATTCCAGTCTCCTGCTGGAGGGCGGGAACCACATCATGGTCATGCTAAGGAATGTGGGCCTTGTCCAAGATGTTGATCTACCGAGGCGGCCATCCTAAGGCCCACCTGCCCCACACTGGACAGATATTTCTACTGAGAGTCCTCTAACAAGGTACCCTGGAAACGCAACTGGTTCAGGACAGGTAAAGGGACCCCTGGCCATTAGGTCCAGTCGTGGCCGACTCTGGGGTTGCGGCGCTCATCTCGCTTTATTGGCTGAGGGAGCCGGTGTACAGCTTCCGGGTCATGTGGCCAGCATGACTAAGCCGCTTCTGGAGAACCAGAGCAGCGCACGGAAACGCCGTTTACCTTCCCGCCGGAGCAGTACCTATTTATCTACTTGCACTTTGTGCTTTCAAACTGCTAGGTTGGCAGGAGCAGGGACCGAGCAAAGGGAGCTCGCCCCATTGTGGGGATTCGAACCGCCAACCTTCTGATCAGCAAGTCCTAGGCTCTGTAGTTTAACCCACAGTGCCACCCGCGTCCCTTCTGGTTCAGGACAGGGTGATGCAATTCACCCAAAAGCTTACTTGTAGGATTTGGCTTCTAGTCTCCTTACTTAGATGCCAAACGGATGGGCAGTAGTTTAGACCTCTCCCCAATGTGCTGCTTTTCTGAGTGCAATGAATGTCTTTGCATGGCTCATGTGAGCCCTCACCTGCACATAAAAGCTTGCATATTGCCAGATGGCATAGGTGGGGAGCACCGCCACTCAACTTACTTCTGGTTGGTCTCACCACTATTGCTCACCAGGAGGGAGAAGGAGAGATGTTGGCAAAAGCAATGCACTGCAAACACACAGGTGGAGTCAACCTGGCACCCTGCCCCTGTGTTTGCACCATGCCAACCTCCCAGCCACATCAGTCCTCCCCTTCTACCTCCCAGTAGCCACCAACGATGTGACCAACCAGAGGTCAGTTGAGTGGCACCACCCCACTATGCTGCCCACTACTGGGTTTGCTGCCCTGATGGGGCTGCTGGTGTAGTACCCTCCCGATGTCATTGGACTCCAACTCCCGTTAGCCACCAAGGCCAATGGTCAAGGATAATGGAAGATGTAGACTGCCAACAACTTGGAGGTGCCACCTTAGCTATTCCCTGCCCTTGGTGCTTAGGCATTGCTGTTTCATTTGCTCAGGTATTAGTTAAATTAGTCACAAGACCATACACAATGCTGTTTAAGTGATGGAATTTAAAAGGAGTGAGAATATCCCTTGAATACTTCTCCTGTGAGACATAACTTGAAGGAAACGTGATCACTTGGTTTAGAGGGAAGGAAAGCACAAAGGCAGACAGGAATTTCAGGCCACAGAAACCACTAATTCATTTGTTCCTCAAGCATAGCTTCCCTACCCAATCCCTGGGAGAGAAATTTGCTGTGGAATGTGCTGTGAAATTTAAAGTCATGCACCAGAAATATCTTTCAAATGTGACACTGACCAAAAACTAAAATAAAAAAGTGCAGCTCAAACCTCTGAACCTTTCCCTATTAACTTCTTTTTAGCTGGGAGAGCAAGAGCAGCCCGAGGAAGTGATAATTCTTGTATGCAGAGAGTTCAATCATTTTGAACTGTTATAACTCACCAGCTGCTTTGAAGCCTCTCATGCACAGAAGGAATCGAGCCAAAGGGCTTGATTTGCTAAAGGTACATGCTGTATTTATGCAATATCTGGTATTTGGCCTCATTAAACTGTCTTAGCGAGACATAACAAACTGCTAAACAGCCATGTGTTATCTGCTAACCTGCAACGTTCCCCTGTGTTGGAGCCACGGCAAATGACGCTGGTTTCTTGTGTCGGAGAAATGCTTTTTCAAATATGGGTGATTCAAAGGTCAGCTTGCTAATGCAAAACTGGAAGCCTAGGAGCTATATCCAAAGGCAAAACAACATGCCTTCTGTGCACGGCCACAGATTCCAGGTCAGTTATGTATTGATTCTGAATGCACACATAATTCAAGCAATCTGCAATGTGTCATAGGCTGGTTATGCTTATGTGCTTTTTGTAATCCAGCAACCAAATGAATCTGAATGAGTGGAAGTTTGGAGCAATAATGGCACCGGTTTCTGATTTGTAAGATAATGTGATGGAAATACCCTTGTGGTATGTGAAGTGTAGAGATTATCTGTCTGTCTAACCTACTTGCTTGATGATGAATGTGGATGGTTTAGGCTTTTAGAGTGAGCTGAAGGTAACCAGTAACCTTTGAGGAATGGGAGAGGAATTGTTGATGGCTGGTGCCCAATGAGCTGGGTCACACTTTAGCTTGGCTGGAGCTAGAGCAGCTTTCACCAAGCTGGTGCCCTCCAGATGTTTTGGACGACAACTCCATCAACCCCAGCCGAAACAGGCCAAATAATGCTATTTTGTAAAGCACCAAATTGGGGTCGGAACTGAATCTTGTGGTCAGTGCACACCACAATCAATTAACAACACTCATATGAGCAAAGCTTTTTAGTCAGTCCCTAGCCTGCCTTCAAAACTGGCACTTAGACTATCATCATGGCACTCCTTCCTTGACACCTCTAGTCCAAAAGGGTTTGGGGGGGTGTAAACACAAAGACCTTAAAAGGATTTGCAAACTTAAGACAGACAGTGAAGGAAACAGATTGTCATGCTTCCCTTCTGCTGTGGTTTTTTCTTCTTGACTTCTTGTCTACCACTGCACAATTCATCGTATGCTGGTTCCAAAAGAGCACTCAATGCAAGTAAGCTGACAAATTCATAGATCAGGGGTCAGCAAACTTGTTCAGCAGGGAGCCAGTCCACTGTCCCTCAGAGCTTGTGAGGAGCTGGACAGGAGCTGGGGGGGAGGGAACGAATTCCTATGCCCCACAAATAACCCAGAGATGCATTTTAAATAAAAGGACACATTCTACTCATGTAAAAACTCACTGATTCCCAGACCGTCCGCGGGCCGAATTTAGTGGGCGATTGAGCTGGATACGGACCCTGGGCCTTAGTTTGCCTACCCATGTCATAGATAGCCCTACCCTTTCATTTTCTATAGTAGACATTTACTTATGTATTAGAATTATATCCCATCTTTTCTTCAAGGAGCTCAAGGTGGCATTCAGCTACTCCATCCCCTCAGGTAGAGATAGATAACACTTATAAAAAGAGTGTGGCAACTCCAAATTCACCCAGTAGCTCCGTGGCTGGCTGAGGTTTTGAACTCAAGTCTCTCAAGTCCTACTCTGACACTCTTAAAGCTGCTAACCTACCTGCATTTTAACTGGGAGCAGGCCCCATTTGAACTTAGCAGGACTAACCACTTTGTCGATATCCATCACATTGTGCTTTGTTGTTGTTTAGTCATTTAGTCATGTCTGACTCTTCGTGACTCCATGGACCAGAGCACGCCAGGCACTCCTGTCTTCCACTGCCTCCCGCAGTTTGGTCAGACTCATGTTTGTAGCTTCGAGAACACTGTCCAACCATCTCTTCCTCTGTTGTCCCCTTCTCCTTGTGCCCTCAATCTTTCCCAACATCAGGGTCTTTTCCAGGGAGTCTTCTCTTCTCATGAGGTGGCCAAAGTATTGAACCCTTAGCTTCACGATCTGTCCTTCCAGTGAGTACTCAGGGCTAATATCCTTAAGAATGGATGCATTTGATCTTCTTGCAGTCCATGGGACTCTCAAGAGTCTCCTTCAGCACCATAATTCAAAAGCATCAATTCTATTCACATTGTGCTATAAGGCTTTTTGCTGGCCCCACTCCTAAACACGAATGGGAGGAATTAAAATTTTCTTTTCTATTTTGTCCCTTTCCCAGCTGGCATAGCCATCTGAAACCTTTGACAAAAGACTGAGTTCCTTCTGGCTCATGCTAGACTCACCCATGTTTAGCTGAGGTAAGAATAGCACCTGCCAAAGATTTGTATGATAACACGTATTTCAGATTACCTGTTTAGTGCTGTCAGGTCTCTAGCGGAGACAAATGCCCAGCCCTGCCCACATACACCAGGCAAAATGTGATCTACTTCCAGCATGGTCCACTTTCCTGCTCCTTGTACATTCCTGTGAATAACAGAAATCACTTGGGTAGGGCCAATCCCACAGCTTCCCCCCCCAAAAAAACACACACCTGTGTTTGTAAAAAGAATGGAAAGAAATAAGTAAGAGAAAGTTGAAATGGTTTTAGTTTGGATGCTGGAAGTTTGCACCTTACTTCACCTCTCCTGTCAGAAAGTATTTTTAGTTCTGAGAGAGTGAAAGGGACAAAGAACATGGCACAAGTATTTGATGCAAAAAAAAAAAATACACACAGCCATATTTCTTTTCTGTGTCCCTCACTCAATCAATAGCATGACAGAAGAAAGGGGGAGGAAAGCTATTTCAGGTGGTAAGGATAGCTCTAGGGAACAGAAGTATGGTCATTTAATGGCCCATCAACCCCAATATGCCTCTTTTTGTGGCAGCAGGTTTTTTTATTTTGCAGGAGATTATGGTGCACTCTGCCCCTGCAGAAGGAGCTGGGTGCCTATGGAGAGCTATTAAGTGCTGACAAATGCCTGCTGTGCACAAAATAAACCTACCTTTCATTTCTCTGATACATGACCATCAGTGGCAACACCTCTAGCAAGGTAGCCCATATCTAGCTACACATTGTTTCATTATTTATTAAGATAATTTAGATTGCCAAGGTGGTTCACAGCAATACAGTACAACACAAAAAACAAATGGAATTAAAAATAAAATAAGAACAGAGACAACAAGTTAAAGATAGATATGGTTGTACAAAAGTCTAAAAACATGAGCAGCCCGGAAGATTAAGCAACTTGCAAATTAACAAGGTGTTCATGAGCTGGCAAACCATCAAGGAAGGGCCCAACTGGGTCCTCCAAGGTAGGGAGCTCCACAACCTGGGTGCAATCACTAAGAAGTCTCTGCCTTGACTTTTCCATCTGTCTGTCTGTCATAGAATTTTATATAAAGCTATCTATTGGATGGGATATGCACTGGATGGACCCAAGGCTCATGGTTAAGCTCTCTCCTTGCTAACCATGAGCTTTAGCAAGATGCTAAACAAGAGAAACCAAGGATGGCCAGTGCTGACACTGGTCCTGATGCTGGAGTCAGAAAGCAGAGACCCGTGAAAGAATGTCACAGTGTGTGCTCATAGACAGCAGCGGAGCAAGCCGATCGGGCGGCTGGGGCGGCATGTGTGCCCCATGCCCAGGGGTGGGGCCAGCTGTCTGGAGGGGCGGCTGGGGCGAGCCAGGGCAGGACACTCCACAGGGCCTCTGAGGAGTCTGCCTGCCTCCTCCCACTCAGCCGCCCTACATCTGGGGGGATGATGGGCAGACCGTTTGGGCAGCGGAGAGCCTGCGCACGCTCAAGCCACCGCATCTCTCTCAGGAGAGATGCATGGCTCGGGCACACAGCAGGCCCTGCAGTGAGTGCCACCCAGCATTTTGTCACCCCCCTCAGTGGTGACACCCGGGGCGGCCCGCCTCCACCACACCAGCCTTCTTCCGCCTCTGCTCATAGATTGCTATGGTGAGAAAACTGAGCCACCAGTAAGATGTAATGCAGCACATAGGCAGTGCAACAGTGGGCTGGTCTACTCTTACCCCACATAGGGCTTTCAGATGTGGCAAGAGAATTCCATTTGCAGCTTAAAGCAGCCAGTGAAGGTATTAAGATCAACACCACAGCCTGATTGTTATTGGCTTTTATTCATGCAGAGGAGAGCTTTTCCGCAAGTAGCACCAGTTTTATGAAATCCCCTCCCTGCTGAAATATGAAAGGCCCCAACTGTATCGGCATTCTGACAGCTTTTGATGATGTGCCTGTTTACACAAGAATTCCCCCAATATCTCATTCTCTCATTTATTTATTTTTATTGCTATGTGGTTTTAATGGGACAGTTTTTATGGTGCATGCCAATAATGAATGTTTGTAATTTAATCTTTGCATAACTTGTTTTTATTGCAAACCACTTAGAAACCTATTTTGGCATTGCATCGTATACAAAACATCATCATCATTATTATTATTATTATTATTATTATCATTATTATTATTATTATTAAGGAGATGGGAATTGGGGCTCTGAGGTAGGGATAAGGTAAAAAAGTGTGATAATCATTAACGAGGTTCAATCCAGCAGATTGTCTCACCTTTACTTTGAGTCTATGACGTATAATCAAGCTAGAGCTGTGATCTCCCAGAGACTGAGTGACATTGCCAGACAAGAGGACATAGCCCAGGTAAAACCAGGGATGTTCCTAGGGGACCAGATTTATCGGACCATACCAGCCCCCTACCTTGCAGAAATCCACTATGTGGAATACCGCAGACTTCTTACAGCGGCGAGATTAAATGTCCTTGACTCTGCAATATTGTGGGGAAGGTACAGGGGAGTACCATACGCCCAGAGAACCTGACATTGTGCCATGGGTGTGGTTGAGTCCACCGAACACATTCTCTTGACTTGCCCTTCTTATGCAGAGCTTAGACAAAATTTTATAGACCCACTCCTATGTCAATTTAGCTTCCTACCCGGAGAAAACCAGGTTCTACACTTGCTGAATAATGTCACTAGAGATATACCTTCCTTGGTGGCCAAATTTCTTTTTTTTAGCTTTTAAGCGTCGCAAGACTATAATTGACTGTATTGATATGGGGCTATCTGTTTAGCCCATTTTAGTGTTGGCTAAGCTCTAAACTCTTCCTGGATGTTTAACTGTGTATTGACAAATGTACTTTTTTCTGACTGACGGTCGAATAAAAGGTTGATGATTTGAAGTGTGATAACAAATCCTTTGCCCCTCTGCTCTCCCCACATACCTGTACTCAACCCCTCTCAACACCTTCTAATTTCCTCCTCACCTGCCTTCCCTCCCATCATCTGAAAACCTTCTCTCCCTCCCTCCACCCTTCTCTTCCTCCTCTGTGTCATGGATCTGTAACTGCTGCCTTGTAAACTTTCCTCTGTTGCCCAGCAACTCCACAGAGCTGGCAGACAAGAGGATCCAGGTGGCAGCTGCAGCCTAGGAGCTTGGGAGTTGGCTGCCACCTGGCAAGGGCTCCCATTGCCCTGGAGATCTGTGGAGGAGACAGGCAAAAAAGCCACCGAGGCCACGTTGGCAAGCTGAAGCAATACAAGTCACCTTCCCTGTGTCTTTTAAGTGAAACTATGAGCAGTGGCAAGTTCCCTTCACAATTTCAGTGATTCTGTTGCTGGTGGGAGAAATGTGGCTTCAAAACACATCACCCATCATGCACCTGTTCCACAGGCTCAAGGGAAGCAAGGAGTAGACCGTTTGCTCCTTTTGCCTGCCAGTGGGCTCATACCTGTGCAGTGTTTTCTCTTTCCAGTGTATATATTCAGGGCCTTTTTCAGTCTGAGGCCCACATTCCCTTCTAGGCAACTTTGGGAGGACATATGCAAGTGGTGGGCAGGGACAGAGCCAAAAGAGAGCAGAGCAACTAATGTGAATTTTACCTATAATAAACATCTGCTGTTTTTGTTCATTGCTGAATTCCGCCTTTGTACAGGAGACTTCTTTCTACACACTCTCAACACGCACCTCTCTATCCTCCATTGAGTTCAGGGTCACATTCCAGCCAATCCAGAATCAACAGGGCCATTGAGGTGCATGGCTGGGGAGGTGGGTTCAGCCTGGGAAAGGTCCCAAGGGCCAGACAGAGAGGATTGTACTTGGCCTCTGGGCCTGAGATTCCCCATCCAGGGCTGGTCCAATACACTTTGGCACCTGAAGTGAACCACAAAATGGCGTCTCCCAGTAGTCACCAGGGAGGAAGGGATGAGTGAAGACCTATATCAAATACATGGTGGGGAAAATGAAGATCTACATCAGGATCTGCTGCCCTTATGGATTCTGCTGCCTGAGGCAGTCACCTCACTTTGCCTCATGGGGGTGCTGGCCCTTTTCTCCTTTTGTAGTTTATAGGCAAAATGAGGGGAAAGAGCATGTGAGCCCCTTGCACCCTAACTCTTGTTGGCCAGAACTCTTGGGAGCCAGTGTGGTGTAGTGGTTAAGAGCGGTAGTCTCCTAATCTGGGGAACCGGGTTCGCGTCTCCGCTCCTCCACATGCAGCTGCTGGGTGACCTTGGGCCAGTCACACTTCTGTGAAGTCTCTCAGCCCCACTCACCTCACAGAGTGTTTGTTGTGGGGGAGGAAGGGAAAGGAGAATGTTAGCTGCTTTGAGACTCCTGAAGGGGAGTGAAAGGCGGGATATCAAATCCAAACTCTTCTTCTTCTTCTTCTTCAGGATCCCTGGATTTGGGTGCGGCGTGTGTGTGTGTGGATTCAAAAAATGTTCCTTTTCATATCTCAGGTTACCCCTCGTCTGGAACAACCCTATGTTGCAGTAGGCTCTTTATCCACCTTGTTAATTAAGAGGGATGAATTATATGCATACACACAGAGAGAATGCAGCACATACCTATTCTGTTCCTTTGTTCTACCCACATTGTTGATGACAGTGGTGGCAGAGAATTGAGAATGAGGAAGGATGTCATGAGAGGAAATGAATAGGTGCAGGCATTGGGAAGGAAGCTACAACGTCTTATCCCCAGGGTTACTGACTGTGATTAGATTAGATTTTCTGCAGCATTTCCCTCACAAACAAACAACCAAACAAAAAGCAATTGAAGGGACTGTCACACTCCCTCCTCCGTTTTTTCTACTCTGAGGGGCCTTATTCATCCCTGCGACCTTGAAAGTATATAGCATCAAAGTGATGGCCACAATGGCCTATGCTGCACCTTTATGGGCTGCCTTTGCAAACCTCTCACCTTTAGAGTCACTCCAAAGCCAATTCTTACGCCGACTTCTAAAATTACCAACATGCGTAAGTAATGCGGCTATTCGCTTAGAAATGAAGATCCCCTCAGTGGAGTTAGTTATATGGAGGAGAGTTTTGATTTATTGGATATCCCTATGGCATAAACTCCCGAACCACTATCTCATTCAATGCATGTGGCGAGATGACTTCACAAATTTGTGGTCAGGAAAAATCCATGCCAAATTGCTGTCCTATGAGATCTCGCCCACGGAATTGCTCAAACTGGATCTAAATGTGGCAAAAAGGTGTATAAATCAAAGGCTGGATGATGCGGAGCTATTCCAAAATTTCGTAGCTGGTGGTGGAGCCTGCTCGCCGTTAAATTTCGGCATAACCCCTATCTACCGCGCTCCGTCCTACTTAACATCGCTTATGGCCGCGTCTCACCAATATGCCTTCATTAGAGCAAGGTTCAATGTCTTTCCAACAAACGTGCTGAGACATAGATTCACTAAAGGCCAAGTCCCTTCAATGTGTGCGTGTGAAATGAAAACATCTGAATCTCTACATCATGTTATGTTTATCTGCCCTTTGTACAGTTCAGTCCGTGCTAGTATACTAAACTCCATAATCCAGCCTATGGCTGACAAACCAGAAGACCTACAGCTCGCCTGGGTTCTTCAAGATGTGGATCCTTATATTACCCTACAGGTTGCTAAATTCCTAACAGCCGTCCTCTCGTACAAGAGATGGAATGGAATGTTAGCTGATTATTGATAGTTATAAGAATTTTCTATAATGACATCAGATATTGATTTTAGTGTACCGGTAGTGCCTAAAATTTTTAATTGTAATCTTAAACTTTTCTTATGAATGGCTATTATCTGTCCTTGTGAGTTATGAACTGTGTTATACTACTTGTGGTTTGTACAAGTCCACAGTTTTATTTGATTTGTTTTGTTATGTTGTGTTTTATGATGGGCGTAAAGCCAAATAAACATTTTGATTGACTGTGGCAATTGAAAGCAAAGGGAGAGAATTAAAACATTAAGCAAAACTAGTTGAATAGTATGAAAACAAAAAGAAGGCTGAGGCTGTAATTCTACATCCACTCAACTCAACTCGAATGATTTCTGAGTGTTGTTGTTGTTTAGGCATTTAGTCGTGTCCAACTCTTCGTGACCCCATGGACCAGAGCACGCCAGGCACTCCTGTCTTCCACTGCCTCCCGCAGTTTGGTCAAACTCATGCTGGTAGCTTCAAGTAGATATATGCAAAGGATCACATGTCCCTTCTGGTTTATCCACAAATGCACACAGCTGTTAATCTGCTGTGTGGGATTCAGGCAACATTTCACAATGAAGTACAAAACAGTTTCAGAGAACCACATCTGCACTTTTAAATTGCTAGGAAAATTCTCTCCCCCTCATCCCAGCTAGACGGGCCATTGTAAATGGCAAATATGCCATTTTCAGTTTCTCTCCATTTTTCAGATCTTAAGTTCACATCTCCATATTGCCACATAAGCTTCTTCTTTTTTCAAGTCCTCGTGAAAATTCATCAGCATTTCAGAGCAAAGTTCTCTTAATATACACATTTTTATAATGTATATGATATATACAAAATCGCTGGATAAAAAATGTGTTTTTTATGTGCAATTTATCCTTGAATATGCACATGAATATGAATATGCATTTTTGTACACAGGTACATTTGTACTTTTGCTGGAGAATTGCACTCCAAAATTCAGAGAAGTGCAAATTTTGGAGGATGGCTGTGTTGTGGTTCACTTATTGTTTCAGGAAGTGCAAATTAGATAAGATTGCCTTCAAATGAAAACCAAACAAAAATTCCCCCTATCCCTATGCTTTCTTGAACCTTGGGGTACAGCATGGTCGTGCTTTGAAGTCCAGCTGTGCATTTGAAAGTGGGAAGAAGAGAACAGGAACCTGGTGTTAACGGAGGAATCCGAGGGCTCCCTTGGGCAAAAAACAGAGACACCAACCAGGACAATTTGTTTTTTGTTTTTTTTAAAGATTTTTATTAAAGTTTCAAACGTTTTATAAAAACAAAACTAAACAATACAATAATACAAACAAACAAACAAAAATTAAAACAAGTATAATTTCAGTCTCTTATTTTCTTATAACTTACTTCCCCGACTTCCTCATACCTCCCCTTTCTGTATTCCAATTTCTAATTTATTAATTCAGCAAATCCTTTCCCTTATTTTTCATTTAATTTTTAGTCTCTCTTTTCTTTTTTACTTATCCATTACAGCTTGAAACCACATATTTTCTAAACCAACGTCATTCTAACATTCATTAATTTTACAATATTTCTTAAGATAGTCCTTAAATTTCTTCCAATCTTCTTCCGCTGTCTCTGCCAACCAGGACAATTTGGAGCAAAACAGCAGCCAGTAGGCTTGGCCTTTATTGGAAACTGTCGTGACAGGACTCTGACCCACAACAAGATGAAGCAAAATGGAAGCCCCGAACAAAAGAAGACCCCAACTTTTATTAGCTACTAATCCCCGAAGCTACACCCCTAGAACTACATCACAACTACATCATGACTACATCATTGACACATCACCATAAGGAGGGGTTGTGGAATCTTGTCACCTGGCTGGTTCCTCCTTTCCCCCTCCCCATGAGTCATTTCCAGAGGACAAAGGGGAGTTGGCAGTTTCCTGCCCCCAGAGGGAAGATCTGGTCATTGTCTTTTGTTCCAGTCCGTGTTGAATCCACTCCCATATGCAAGTCTGTTGTGTCCTGGGTGGTCTTCTGTCTGGGACCATCAAGGTTGCCATGCCAACTGGGCAGGGCTCCTGAGTATGTGTTGGTATGGTTAAGGGATTATGGCCATCCTGTATCAAACCATCCCCCTTTGATAGTCCTTCCTTCATGGAGCAAAATAAAAGTGGACCGGTGTAAATCCAATGTACGGTTGATTTACTATGAATTTATAACAGAAACTTTGTGTATGTTGTGTGTGAGTGTGTGTGTGTGTCGTGTTTGTACAAACTGAATGATGGGGGGGGGGCGTTTCCTGCAACACTAGAAAGCTGCCTTAGGCCAGATCAGACCAATGACTGATCTAGCTTATTGCTGTCAACAATGACTAGCAACAGTAGTTTTCCAGTTTCAGAGAGAGACTCTTTCTTAGCCCTGCCTGGAGATGACAAGGATTGAAGCTGGGTCCTTTGGCTCTACCATTGAGCTACGACACTTCTAGTGCCGAATTGTTCAGCCTGGACACTGAGGTCCAGCTCCAAGGGTCTTCTGATGGTTCCCTCACTGTGAGAAGTGAAGTTACAGGGAACCAGGCAGAGGGCCTTCTCGGTAGTGGCACGCACCCTATGGAACACCCTTCCATCAGATATCAAGGAAATAAACAACTATCTGACTTTTAGAAGACATCTGAAGGCAGCCCTATTTAGGGAAGTTTTTAATGTTTGATGTTTTATTATGTTTTTATTTGTGTTGGAAACTGTCCAGAGTGGCTGGGGCAACCAGCCAGATGGGCAGAGTATAAATAATAAAATTATTATTATGATTATGATTATATCTGCATTGACCTTTCACTAACTTCTATTTCAAGCGTTAGCGTCTGATCAGGAAAAGGCCAGCAAACTGTTTAAGCAAATTTTTAAACAAAACATTAGCAACAATTTGTACCTTTCAGAGAAAGCTGTTAGCAATTGTGGGTGAAAGCTCTCTGTCTGTCTGTCTGTCTGTCTGTCTGTCTGTCTATCTATATCTATCTATCTATCATCTATCATCTATCATCTATCTATCTATCATCTATCATCTATCATCTATCATCTATCATCTATCATCTATCTATCTATCTATCTATCTATCTATCTATCTATCTATCTATATCTGTCTCATCTATCTATCTATCTATCTATCTATCTATCTCTCTATCTATCTATCATCTATCATCTATCTATCTATCTATCTATCTATCAATCTATCATCTATCTATCTATTATCTATCTATCTATCTATCTATCTATCTATCATCTATCTATCTATATCTATTTATCTCTCAACACCCACCCACCCATACCCTACACATTCAGAGTTTGGCTGAGAAATTTATTCCTTCAACTCAGAGCTTTGCTGCACATGTGAAAAGCCCTTCCATGTGTGCAGCAGATCATTCCGTGGGGCTCAAGAGTGCACGAGAAGTTACCAAGCCAAGAGGAAGCAAGCCTGAATGAGATTCAAAATCAGCCGTTTTATGAGGAAGGATAAGCTTGTGAAGAAGGATCGATGCTTTGCAATTGCTACCCTGACAGTGCTGCTTGGAGGAGATTTTATACCCCTGTTAAATATTTCTGTTCATCGAAAGGAATTGTCCCGCAGAGTTTTCAAAATATACCTCTGCTTCCTCCACAACCCCCCTTCCAACCCACGTAATGGTTTCTACAGAATGACAGCATTTCCAGGACATGGATCTCATCTTGCCAAAGCTCCTCTTGAAAAGGCAGCCTGTTTACTAAACATTTTAAACAGATACATGGAACTGTATATGCTAGAGAGAGGGGGGAAAGAACAGGGATTTAGGTCATTGGTCCATCTCCTTGCCAAAGCAGGGATATAGCCCATTGCGTTGACTGTTTCTGTGTCATGTTTAGTGCAAACATCGAAACAGGGGCATTAATTCATTCTCTTGCAATGATTCTGCAACCACGTCCAAAGATTTCTCCCCGTGTTGAGCTCTCCTGAATAATATTTCCTTTTGTAAGTCTGTCTCCTTTTAAAGCCAAATTACTCATTTTTATGGATTTTTTTCTTACTCATGTAGCCCCCAATGATTCAAGGCACACAAATCATTACAGGCTGAAAATATTAACTTTCTTTCCATAACATTATGTGAATTAGGGTCATCATGCAATTAAGCAAATCTTAGTCAATCTTAGGAGTTTAAGATGATCAGTTGATTGATGAAATTCATACATGCCAGTATGAGTAAAAAATAAATAAATTCTGAACCCAACAAGAGCAATTTCTTTTCTTTCTTTTTTATTCATTTCCTACATTTCTGTTCCGTCCTTCCACAAGGAGCACAGAGCAAAAACTCTCTCCCCCATCTCAAAGTTTTATCCTTGCAACAATCCTGTGAGGTTGGTGAGTCAGAGTGATAGTGAGAAAGAAATAGTGAGTGCTTCATGGTCACCTGGTGAGCTTCCTGGCTGAGTGAGGATTGAAACCTGGCCTCTCATGTCACAGGCCAGCACCGACAATGCAAGTTTAATTATCACAGCAATGTTCCAGTCTTCCATTGATATCACTCATCCCAGAATCACATATGTTCCCTAAGGGAAGACAGACAGAAAGAGACTGTGCGCATCTCAGATTGCTCAAAAGTACATATGGGCATAGAGAATAATATTTGATGGACAACGAATGTAAGCACAGATGCTGGTTGGCCCATGCGAATGATATTTTATGACTCACAGATGTACCATTCCACACACGGAACACCAACAAATATCTAATTCACTCCTACACAAAGCAGAGAGCTCTGGACTGCTCATTCCCTCTTGCTTGCAGATGCTCAAAATGCCAATCCTGAGGATATTTTCACCCACAGTGTAAATGTTTCTTACAGCTAATTAGCATTTGTTTCACTGTGAATCTGAACTTGCCTAACAGTTAGATTGCTCTCTTTTTTGTCATCTAACCTGCATCCCGACAAGAAGAATCAACAACAAAACCGTCAGTGTTGGTTGGATAAGGACTTCCCATTATTGGAGCTCTTCTCACAAGATGCTCAGTGGGAGGAAGGTGGCCGAGCTATTTTGGCAATGCCTACTTCCCCAAGAAGCTACCAGGGGCCCCTAAGGAGCTGATCTGAAGGAGGCACTCTTGAGCAATATGGGAGATGGTGCTGGGAGCTACAGGGAGTGGTGGATCTTCGGGTCTCAACTTTCAGTGGTGCCCTGTGCAACACCAATCTTTGGCGACCCCTACCTCTCAACTTCCATTCTGCATCATAGTTGTGTCAGCATACCCCTGCACCCCAAAGCTTCATACCCAGTGCAACTGAACCAGTTGTGCTTCCCTAATTCCGCCTCTGCTAAAAAGGGAGAGGGGAAATTGACAGGAGGAGGAGGAGGAGGAGGAGGAGGAGGAGGAGGAGGAGTAGTTTGGATTTGATATCCCGCTTTATCACTACCCTAAGGAGTCTCAAAGCGGCTAACAATCTCCTTTCCCTTCCTCCCCCACAACAAACACTCTGTGAGGTGAGTGGGGCTGAGAGACTTCAGAGAAGTGTGACTAACCCAGCAGCTGCATGTGGAGGAGCGGGGAGGCAAACCTGGTTCACCAGATTATGAGTCCACTGCTCTTAACCACTACACCACACTGGCTCCCACAGAAGCCACCACTGCCTTTCTTCCACTGGGCACTTCTGAATCCCCTCTGCAAAACCGAAAAAGGCTTTTCATTTGCAGAAGGGCATGCCTGGATTCAACAACAGTGGATTCCAATCCAGTCAAAACAATGGCACAAGCACTTTATTTCATTGATTGGATGGCTAGAAATCCCCATGAACTTGAATCTGTCAAGGTATGAACTTGCAGCAAATGCTTACCAAAGCTAGTACCATTATTTAATTCTTTCCTTTGGAGAATTGATTGTATTGTGCTTGACAAATATATCGTGAATATTGAGTTCAAAATGGCTAGGGGCTAATTGTACACTGGCTTAGGCATTGTATCATTAACTCTATGAATCAGACTTCTACAACATTCTAACAATCCAGTACATGACATAATTATTTCAGTTCCATTGGCTGCAATGGGTTGGGGGAGAATAAACCAGTTGCCCCACTGTCTGCTGCCCATTGTGAGGCAACAGGACTCTGGATGCTCTCGATCTCTCCCTGTCATCCCAATTATTAGCCTGTTCCTGCTGTTTCCAAGAACCTCCATCTTTGTATTCAGATTGTGGCCTTGTGCTGGTCACTTGTTTCCATCTATTGCAGCATCTCTGGATAGCCACTGCCTCTAAAAGGTAAGGGTAAAGGGACCCCTGACCATTAGGTCCAGTCATGACCGACTCTGGGGTTGCGGCACTCATCTCGCTCTATTGGCCAAGGGAGTCAGCGTACAGCTTCTGGGTCATGTGGCCAGCATGACTAAGCTGCTTCTGGAGAACCAGAGCAGCGCACAGAAATGCCGTTTACCTTCCCACCATAGCGGTACCTATTTATCTACTTGCACTTTGTCATGCTTTTGAACTTCTAGGTTGGCAGGAGCAGGGACCGAGCAACGGGAGCTCACCCCGTCGCAGGGATTTGAACCACTGACCTTCTGATCGGCAAGTCCTAGGCTCTGTGGTTTAACCCACAGTGCCACCCGCATCCCTAGCCACTGTCTCTAGGAAGCTCAGAAACCCACAGTTTCTTCCAATTTCTCTCCCTCCCTTTCCCCAGAAGTGGTATTTATTAATGCATTTATGCATTTGAACCTATACATTCTAAAAGTTGTTGATGCAGCCATTCTCACATCTCCTCCTAATGACACCTAAGCCAGTGATGGTCATCTCATCTTGTTGCAGCAAATTCCATAGGATAGCAATGTATTTGTGAGGAGGCCTACTTTTCTTTGCCTCTCCTGAATCCATTACCAGTCAATTCTAATGGGTAATGTCAAGTTAGAGTGCTGTGAGAGGGGGTGAAAATGGTCTCTCTCTGTTCTTTCCACAGCAGTCATAATTTTTATGAGCCTATTTACAAAAGAGAAGTCTACGTGAATCAAATGTGTCAATGGAACTGAAGAAAAAAATTGATCTCACTTTCCTGAGTACAGTTGTTATTCAGAGATTTAAAAAACAGTATACAGAGAGGGAACAAAGAATTACACCAAGACAGGAGCAATAGAATATACTTATCTTTTAAACTCACTGCTATTATACAAGGACTTTATATAGCTATATTAAAAAAATTAACCTCATCTTCATACTTTGGCATAAGCACAATTTTAAAATACAGTTTGATTATGTGGACATCTAGCATCATGGATCTGCAATTAAAGGAAACAACCTGCCTGTATAACACTGCAAGAAAACAGTCTTCAAGCCAGCAGACATTTTGCACAAAGAGTGCCTGCAGAACTCAACAGGGGATCTATAAGCAGAATGGCTCTAGAATCAGGTCAGGGCTTAAATGAATTAGCTTACTGTACTGGTAGTGCTCACCAATACAATGTAGACATTACACAGTAGATGTATTATTGTTGTTATTTTGCATAAATGTCATGCCTTAAATAACTCTCTGTCCAGATTCCTAATCAAGAACAATAGGCATAAGCAATGCAATCAGGAATCTTAGAGGAATGTGCTCTCTCTATCAAATATCAGAGGTGAAGTGGTGAGAGGGTTGTTTTTGAACTGGGCAGACCAAACTTTCACTTTCGCTACTCAGTTTGTGTCAGCCTTACTGGCCTCACCAAGTTTTTGTGGCTTCTTTAAAATAATTGAGTAAGACTTTGGAAAGAAAAGTAAAATCCAACTGTGATTAGAAAAAAATTCTCAAAATAAATTTCAGTGCACAAAAAACTTCTCCCAGTTAAAGCTGGCCAAGTTGTTGACATTATCTTGACTGCTATGGGATCAAATTGGGAAAAGGGCATGCTAATGGTCATAGCTCAGGGGCAACACACATAACTTGTATTCAGAAGGTCCAGGTTCAATCCTTTCCCTTATATCTCCAAATAAAAAGAAATGGATAGAAAGTGATGGGATTGCCTAGTGCTTTCTTTCATCCTATACACCATCTCTCCAGGTGTACGTACTCCTTAGCCTTCCTGGGCGCCCACATTTCCTGAAAACCCCACAGCGTCCTCAGCTGTCCTAGGCTTTCTTGTAAGTACAGAAAATGGGGAGGCTGCCTGCTGTGTGCCTAACAACTTAGGCTCACTGGGGAAGCAGGCAACGTCTAGCCACAAGTCTGAGATAACACAGGACCTTGGACAGCTCCAAGGGACCTTGCTAAGGTGGCTATGTGAGGCATCTCTTCAGAGAGTGAGAAGGAACTCAAGCCTTGGGCTGGCCAGACTTGAAGTATGGGACACTCTGCCTTTCTGGAGAAGTTGGCTGGCTGATTAAAGGACCCTTGCCTTGTTTTGTAGGCTTCGGCTTTTGTGAGGACAGGCAGACAGAGGAACTGCAGGGGACTCGTTCTCTGACTCAGATTCCACTGAGCACATGGATTGATAATATGGACAGATTAGCTAGATACGAATGAATTTCACGTTGATGCAAAATAAGAATGGATAAATATGAAGAAATCTGGAACAAATATTTAAGCGATAAGGTGGATAGTGGTGGGAAGTAGAGGGAGGAGAGAGAGGTGGGAAATATTGTTTAAAAACATGTAGTCATAGGTATATCAGTGTATCCAAATCTGAATTGTCAAATTGTGTTATTACTGTTATTATGATTTTTGTTGTATGTGTCTTTTGCAGTTGATGTTTGTATTGAAAAATTGATTAAATAAATGAGAGAGAGAGAGAGAGAGAGAGAGAGAGAGAGAGAGAGAGAGAGAGAATGGAGACAGAGCTGTATCCTCTGGCTGAGAGGACTACAAACAAGCCACTCTGGTGCTCTCCCTGAGGAATTAGCCTGAGATGAGCCCAAGTTCTCTGCTAGTCCCTGCAAGGTCCCTGGGTCATGAGACTGATGTGTGGTCTGGTCCAACATTGGCTTTGTATATGATGTGAACCACACAGAGCTTTGGCCCCTTCTTCTATGATTCTATGAAGTGTTGAAATGTCTTCAGGAAACTATATAGAGAATATACACCTCTCTAAGAGAGAGTCTTTTAGCACTATGTTGACTAAGAGGTTTCTTGTGGCCTTAGATTTAATGGACAGGAGCTCACTTCATCAGTGGCATGAAGTCTTACCCTTACCATGCATCTGAGGGAGTGCCCCCTAGTCCACAGAAGCTTATGCTGAAGAGGGGGCTATGAATTGTGTACATGTGCAAGTGTATGAGAGTGACCACATCCACCACTGGCATGTGGCTTCCAGTGGGTTAGCCAAGGGTCAGTGTGACAAGCCTAGTGACAAAGGTCAACTACATATGGAGAGCATTCAGGACCAAGCCTATGGCATATGCCCCATAAACACAATCTACATAACCACAAAAAGTGCAGGTGCAGATATATGGACATGCAATCTGCATCATGTGGCCTTCTGCCCATGATGTTGGGGTAGGGTGGGGTGGAGTGTATGAGCCAAAGTTCTTCACCTCTTGTGGAAGCTACAAGCCAAAGCAAAGCAGCATGAACTACTCCACAGTTTCACAGACCTAGGAGAGATCAAATGAATTCTGGGCGACCAGCTATATGCTTATCGTAGATATGCTTCACCCTGTCATGCTACTATTTCAAATTGTGATCATTAAGATTACAAGGCTTTCAAGCAAGAGGCTTCAGACATAAGCTATGCTTCTTCATATGCTGTAATCCCTGTTTACAAGTTATTAAAATTATACGAGCTACAACAACCTGGGAGCCTGTTGGCACATGTACATCAACAGGTAGAAACAAAAGAGGAGCAAGAAAATTTATCTTAAAAAAGAAAAGAAAAAAGCCTACCAATATCCTGAGTTTAAAAGAAGCACACTGATCACTTGCTTGACTGGCAGATATTTGAAGCAGTGGGCTTCCAGGTGATCTTTTGGACTCGAGCATGGATTAATGCTGAGAGCTTGAAAGGAGCTCACAAAAGAAGAATGCATTCACATCAGTTAGTGTTTAAGATTACCCGAGCATCACTCTCTTTAAACAAGTGCAAGGTTCTGATCCGCTGGAGACATGGCTTTATTCAGACTGAGTTCACAATGCAAATGAAGAAATAGAGAAATTGTTTCATCCTTGATTTATCTTGGTACCTTCATATGCATTGGATCAAAAAAAAAAAAAAAGTGGGGGGAATGATACAAGCTTCTCCATTCATTATAGCTATCTGGCTTCCATGCATATTTCTGCTGCTCAGATATTAGTCTTTTCTCTCTCTCACCCTAGAGAAAAACCATTGATGTGTGTCAGGCATTTTGTGTGTGGATGGATAGATAGATTTAAAAATTCACACTCAAAGCATTTTGCCACTATGCCTGTGAAAAGAAATGGAGACTTATTCATTTATTTCAGAATATGAATACACCACTAGCCAACTCCCCACCACCACCACCACATTTTGGTTAATGAGGGGCAGGCGAAAAGAGGCAGGTCACCTCTAAGGGAGATGGTTTCATTCTCAGGTGAAGACAAGTGAAAATGCAAATAGGCAGGATAGCTGGGATGAAATTGGAGCATCAACAAACTGACATTCTGCAGGGAAGGTTGTCATGAAAATGAAAAATAATCCCTTGTCTCTTGCCTGTAAAGTGCAGAACACCTGTGGATCCCTCATCCCACCACAGCTTGAAGAGAGGCGAGTGGGGTCCTTTCAAGGGAAGCTGGTGCTGCAGGATGGGGAGACAGAATTAAGAGTGTGATATCAGCAGAGCACAGCCTGTGCTAAAACCTTCTCCTGATGTTAGATAATAAAGAAACAAAACAAAATCACACAAGCAAACAAAAGCAGCTTTAAAGTAAATCAGCTTGCGGCAGTCTTTCATTTTGGTAAACGGTTAAAGGAATGCGCCTGGTGATAATGCAGTGAGATTGTAATATATTACTGTTGAAACCAGGACACTGCACTATGAAAATGATTCAAATGCTGTTTATGATTCCAATGACAGCTCTGCCATTTCCCCTCCAAATCTCAGGGAAGATTAACGTGATGGTGGAAAGGAGGTGGGAGTGGGAGAGAGAGAGAGAGAGAGAGAGAGAGAGAGAGAGAGAGAGAGAGAGAGAGAGAGAAAGAGAGCATTATGTTCTGGTCTTCATCCTTCACTCACAAAATCGTAACTCTGTTCATTGCTCTTTTTTATTTGGCATTTTCTTTTAATTTAGTGATCAACAATGGCTAGCAGCGGGACCAAGTGGATGATCACAAATCCTGTCTTGTTTCCCCGGTCCTGCCACCTTTCTCACAGCATGCCAGGAAACTTTCCCTTTACATACATATATGGTATATAACAGGCTGTCAATAAGACAGAAAGTCCCTTTAAAATTTGGAAAATTAAAAAGAAAGAGCCAGGGATAAACAGGTTTATTTTTAAGGAAGGAAGTCCTGACGCTAAGTGCTTAAAGAGACAGATGAGCTAAGTGCTGACAGTGGAAGTTAAATGGGGTTTGCTTACCTTGGCTATCCTGAGATCAGGTGCTGCCTGTCTTGAGGGAATTGGCTCAAAATGCAAGTGGCCAGGTATTTCTCTAAAAGGTCTTTGAATAAAACTTAGCCTGCAACAAAATTCATGCCACTTTCAACTTGTCAAAATGATTTATTTTGTTTCTTTATTTAGAAAGGTTTATAATTAGAAAACTCTCTAAGCCATTGGTGGGGAACCTGAGGCCCAGGGGCCAAACACAGCTCTTCAGGTCTCTCTCTATCTGGTGCTCACGACCACAGGCCACGCCCCCTCATCATGCCCTCCTTGAGTGTTTTAGCTTAGCTGGAATGTGTCCTTCCCTGTTTTAACTTTACCTTGGAAGTGCCAGATACTCCTGTGGATTCTCCTTCCTTGGAGGTTTTTAAGCAGAGGTTGGATGGTCATCCGTCATGGATGCTTTAGCTGAGATTCCTGCATTGCAGGGGGCTGGAGTAGAGGACCTTCAAGTCCCTTCCATCTCTACGATTCTATCATTCTAAGACTTATCCACAGATAGCCATCTCCTGTTCACAAACTGCAAGGCAAGCCCTGTGTTGCACCGACATCCATTGTTTTGTCTCCTGCAGAGTTTCTACTCAGACATGACATCAAAAGTAATTCATGTGTCAGTTACTGAGGTCTTTCCCGCCCCACGCCCTGCCCCCATTTTCATTTTCTACTTGTGTGTCAGGGAGACACACAACGCAAGAAGCTGATAAAGACCTCTAGGAGAAGTATAGAAAAACAACTGTAAGGGGGGGGAGGATAATTGTATATCTCCCTGAATGCTTTGCCTTTGCACCAGTTGTTATTGAGGGTATTTTTAGCAGGAAGCTTCCATCTCATTCTTAGCATAGAAGGGAGTCAGTTCAGCTTTTGGCAACAAATCATAGGTGCCTTTTTCCAATCACTCTGGAACAAGTTAACATACATACCAATGTTCCAGGGCCATAGAAAACAGTATTTCATTTAATCCATTGTATGCCTTCTCCTATAAACAGAGCTATGCATCTGTATCTCTGTTTGCCTTTGTCTGGTGGGGAAGTAGATTAGATCTACTCTGTGAATAATGTGATCTTGCTATCTTGCTATGTCCAGGTTACATGAAACAATCTTTCAAGAAGCCTTTAAAATGTAATGTGAACCCCACATTTCTAAATCAGAATGAATGCAGTAAGTAAGGTACAATAACCATACACTAAGATATAAGAAGAAGAAGAAGAGTTTGGATTTGATATCCCGCCTTTCACTCCCTTTAAGGAGTCTCAAAGCGGCTAACATTCTCCTTTCCCTTCCTCCCCCACAACAAACACTCTGTGAGGTGAGTGGGGCTGAGAGACTTCAGAGAAGTGTGACTGGCCCAAGGTCACCCAGCAGTTGCATGTGGAGGAGCGGAAACTCGAACCCGGTTCCCCAGATTACGGGACTACCACTCTTAACCACTACACCACACTGGCAATAGCATCACAGTAACCTGCTACAGCAGGGCAATTTTATCGCTATGTGCAAAACAATGTATTCTTGTGGCCTTGGATTTTTACAAGCATATGCTTTTCTCTTTTGGATAGATTCATATGGTAAAGAAAACACGAATTCTGTGCTCATTTTGGCACATAAGCATGCTTGTCCATGCCACTGTATATGGAAAATGCCACCTGAATCGGATGGTACATGTGTACTTTATGTGCATAATAATGCTAATGCTTGCAATTCCTCCACCTCTTTTTTGAGGAAGAAAACCCTGTTGATCTGAATATCACTTTATATATTCACCTACCTGTGAATCAGCCATTCAAATTCAATTAAAGACTGCTTATTTTTAATCCTAGTTCTAATATCTCTATCCCTGCTCCCCAGAATTAACTTGAAATGTATTTATTTATAAACCTTCTTACCTCCAAGGAGCTCAGGGTAGCATACATAGTTTTTCTCTCCACCCCCCACCCCAACTCCCTAATTTTATCCTCACAACAGCCCTGTGAGCCTCCATAGGATAAGAGGTGGTAGCTGATCCAAGGACACCCAGTGGAGATTTGAACCCATGTTTCTGCAGTCCTAGTTCACTGTTACAAACGGTAAAGGAAACAGTCTAGTCCCAGGGTGGGCAGAAAGCAGATTTGGATCTAGTGGTAAATCTCTAAAAAAGGAGGGAGCACACAACCACAAAGACTATGGATCACTGTTAGTCCCTTAACCACGGTTATGCTGTTTTATGTCACAATGCCTGCACCACCACCACCCAGGACAGTTTTAAAGGAGTTTGTTATATAGCAATGGTACTTACAATCCAGATGCTCTTTCGATTGTGGTTGCTTGACAGATGCAGTTTACAAATAAAATCCAGGAAAAAGTATATTTGTGTCCCACCGATTTCAGTGAAAATGAATGAAGTACATGCTTAAGGCTGTCTTATTGCACCCATTTCCTTGTAAGTAAGCCCCATTGTGTTGTTGTTGTTTAGTCGTTTAGTTGTGTCCAACTCTTCGTGATGCCATGGACCAGAGCACGCCAGGCACTTCTGTCTTCCATTGCCTCCCACAGTTTGGTCACCCACTTCCTTGTAAGTAAGCCCCATTGTACTCAGCAGAATTTACTTCCAAGTAGACAACATGGTCTACTGTAAATCTCTCCCACAGCAATGAACAGGTCTGAAAAATTGTTGTCTTTGGTTGGACTGTGTCCTATATAAAGTTCAGTAAACATTTATCTGTTCATTTTTTAAAAGGTGTTTTGAAGGTGGATTTTGCCTTCCAGCTCATTTTTTTAAATAAAGGAATGCAAGAATCTCTGTTTAAAGACCATTTACATTTTCATTAAGAGGAAGATGGACAAAATCTTTGTCCCACCACTTTGTCATGCTGCGCTTTTAACAACAAGAAAATGCACTTACAACATGGAGTGATGCTTTCAATGTAGCAGTAGGCTATAGCTCTCTAACTCCTATGGTTATTTTAACAGATTGATCTAATTAAAATGTCTTTCAAAAGACTAATTGTCCAATCATAGATCTCTCTGCATCTCTCTACACAGGTAGTCAATGTATTATTATTTCTTTAGCAATTGGTATAAGATCATCAAATTGTTGGGGAGTTTTCTGCATAAACAGTGCCTAAATAAATGAAATAGGCAAATTTAGCACTCAGAACAAAGTAAATCATGCACATTTCAGTGATAGTTACGTAGAATGTGTATGCGCGTGTGTATGTACCAGAAAGTTCAAGTGGTAAAAGTTTTTTTTTCCCAGGCTTCAGCTGCAGAAGTTTAGATTTACATCTTCCTCCATGAAAAGACCTACCTGCATGAATAAAATGGATGCTCACTACCTGAACCCTTCTTTTTGACAAATTAAAGGTTTACAGATGCATGAACTTTCTTTGGGAGAGAGCTGTGCAGATCCCCCACTGGCAGCCTGAAGGGGGGCAGTCCAGGAGAAGCTTTGCCACTTAATTCTGTTGAATGTATAAACAAGGCTTTACTTAGGGGTTGGGTTGGAGACTTTGCACGTGAGTTGATAAGTTAATTCAGTGATGGCTGCTAACTTGGATGGCTTTAAAAGAGAAGTCTACAAAGTCATGGAGGATAAACCTACAGATAGGGATGCGGGTGGCGCTGTGGGTTAAACCACAGAGCCTAGGACTTGCTGATCTGAAGGTCGGTGGTTCGAATCCCCGCGACGGGGTGAGCTCCCGTTGCTCGGTCTCTGCTCCTGCCAACCTAGCAGTTCGAAAGCATGTCAAAGTGCAAGTAGATAAATAGGTACCGCTCCAGTGGGAAGGTAAACGGCGTTTCTGTGCGCTGCTCTGGTTTGCCAGAAGCGGCTTTGTCATGCTGGCCACATGACCCGGAAGTTGTACGCTAGCTCCCTTGGCCAATAAAACGAGATGAGTGCCACAACCCCAGAGTCAGTCACGACTGGGCCTAATGGTCAGGGGTCCCTTTACCTTTACCTTTAAACCTACTGATGGCTGCTACTTCTGATGGCTATGTCTCTACTGTAGAGATAGTATGCTTCTGAATGCCAATTGCTGGAAACTGCAGGAGGCGAGAGTGCTCTTGTGCTCAGATCCAGTTTGCAAGCTTCCCATAGGCATCTTGTTGAGCGCTATGAGAACAGGATGCTGGACTCGATGGGCGACTGACCTGATCCAGCAAGCTCTTCTTATGTTGCTGCGATGGAATTCACTGCATCTTGGTCAGGAAAAAAACCAATGAGGAAGATGAAGCAAGGGGGATGGGTGAGAGTTGAGGAGACTTAATGGGGTCCTGAGGAGGTCCAGAGAATGAACAGGGAGAGAAATGAACCAAGCAAAGCTACACGCATTTTGCCTACTAGATGCATAAACATAGTCCTCTCTATGGAAGAAAGTGAACATTTTCATCAGTTGCTCCAGGCAATAAGGACCCCCAAACACCTGATTCCAGTTATGCCAAAAGGGTGATAAAATATACTTCTCTGCATCCTGGGTCAGAAAAAGGACATCCATACCCCAAAGCAGGGCTTTTGTACTGGTTTGGGAATGGTGAAGGGGTTTTTAAAGCAAGAACTCAGGGTAACTGAGTTCTTTTGCTTTCTTAAAATTAAATAATTTTTTTTGTCTGTGGGAGCTGGAATGGATATACACCCAATGCCTGAGCCAAAAATCCACCTATATTTGTAATCAATAAAGAAGTAGATCATTGTCTGCTTGAGTTTATTAATCACATCTTACATTTAGCCATGGCCGGGGGTGGGGGCACTGCGATTGGGCCTACAATAAAAAAACACACTTCGTGGTGAGTTCCCCCACCTTTTTTCCAGAAAAAAAAACCACTGGGTACAGGCAGACATGGAGGCATATTTGAGCTGTGATGTGGATCAGCAGACAGTAGCTGATATGATCCCCATTGACATTGCAAGGTGTGGATAGGAATGTCTGTTACTTTAGCGTGTGTGTAGTTAAAAAAAAAAAGTTCCATCACAGTGTTTAGCTTTACAATATTGGTGTGCATTAGTGTGTTATTCTTCATACTTCACCACTAACAAGTAGGTCCTCAGCCTTTTGACAGTGTAGACCTGCCTGTGCTCTTTTCTGAATGCCTAAAAAAGATCTGAACTTGCGTATTCTGTCAAATACATGATGTGAGGTATGTTGAGTTAAAGCAAGATAGACAAAGTACAGTTCATATTTAGAAAATAATGAGTTCTTACATACCAAGGGGCTCATTTTCCAGCTTGAACATACAGCTGCAAAGTCGGGAGACAAAAGCACAAGCTGAAAACTCTGTCCAAGGTTCCCTTTGGTTTCTTTGGCACAAACTGCCTCTTCTATCTTTATTTTTTTAAAAAAATAAATATGAAAGCTATAATTTGTGTCTGACTGGAGGCTCCCAGTATGGAATTTTACACGTCTGCTTATTGTCTCTTTTTATTGCACACAGAAGAGCAAATCAAAACATTTAGCCAACCCAAATTTAGTGATGCTTAAGAATTAAGAATAGAGGAGTGCTCAAGAAAAGCTAAAATAGATTTAAAGTTAAGTGGCAAATCGCATTGGAGGGGGAGAGCCAATTAAACCAAAGAGTTGAATAACAGCATTGATTTTGTCCCCTCATTAGTGCTACAAGAGTATTGATTAGAAAAAAAAAGCTCAGTTTAAGGGATATAGCAAGAAAATCGGCTTTTTCTTGATGTACTATGGAATCCTTTTAAATATTAAAGCCTGTACGTTCTTGCTTTGAATTAAGCCCCATTGTACTCAATGGGACTTGCTCTCCAGAAAATGTGCACCTTAAGAACACAGTCTGATGCCCACTAACCTGAGAAAGTATGCTCCATTGATCACAGTAGGACTAAATTCTTTTGTTGTGTTTATAAACTGAAAATAAAGACAAAACAATATTGATTATTTTATTTAAAGAGTTAAACCACCCACTGTTCAAAAATGTTGGGGCAGTGTGCAAAAATGAAATAAATACAAAATACAAAGGAAAGCATTGGTGGATATTGTTCTGGTTGAAGAATTTAATAGTCACAGAACCAAGGAGAGTTACTGGAGAGCAGTGTGCTCCAACTGAGTCTCAGAATGGACTCAGAAATGTACCGTGTTCCAGCAACGTCTGGAGGGCCAAAGCTTCTCTATTCCTGCATCAAACATTAAAGCCCTATCAAAATAAGAGCACTTTCCATTCCCAGTGAAGAGACACAAAGAGGGAGCCTAACCAATTTAACTTTACAGATTATTTTGAAATCACCATAGAAATGACATTATCTCTTGAGCTCAAGTCACAAGATTTCCTGAGATGGCACTAAGAGCGAGTCCTCAAACACTCTTCTTGATCGCCAGGCAGGCCTGTATAGGCAGATCCTAAGGAACCTTTCCTCTAAGGCTTCCAGGCATGGCCAAACTTGGGCCCCCAGCTGTTTTGGGACTACAGTTCCCATCATCCCTGACCACTGGTCCTGTTAGCTAGGGATGATGGGAGTTGTAGTCCCAAAACAGCTGGAGGGCCAAGTTTGGCCATGCCTGCAAGCCATTCAGGATTTCAAAGACTAAAACTAACAAACTGAATTTAGTGCTGAAGCAAATAAGAAGCCAACAGAGATAACATGATCAGAGTCACATGCTTTGACCAGCATGTGCCAGCCTAAAATCATGCTCTCATCTGTCCATATCAGGCACCCATGTTTTCTTTCTTTCTTTCTTTCATAAAATTTATACACTGCTTGATTGCAAGGGGGTGGGATAATCTCAGAGAAGTTTACAATAGGATGAGGAACCTGTGACTCTGTAGAAGTTGTTGGGCTCCAACTCCTTAGAGCCCTATGCAACATGGACAATGGTCACTGATGAAGGGAGCTGTAGTAGTCCCAACAAACTCTGGAAGACCTCAGGTTCTCCATCCCTGTTATATTCCAAGGTATTTTCAGCACCCTGGAAAGCTCTAAGTGAAAAGGTTGTCCCATCAAAGCATGCAGGTGAACTGAGACAGCTTTTCTGAAACTGGGCAGCGTGATGGCATTCTGGACAAACTGGTGCAACTGTATGTATAAATAAATTGTACAGTTAGCCTTTTATATTGCCCCCACAATGAAGATTTTGATCACCACTTGGGGAAATGGCCACCAATTTTCACATTTTTTTCTTAATGCATACAATCAAACTTATGAAGCTTCTCGTATCCAATATTTGGTAGCCACTTTCACAATGAATACTGTAAAATTTAATATTATAAAATCTGTTCATGAATTTTTAAAAAATGTGAACATTATTTGGCAATGTTTACAACCATTTTAGAAATTCAAAGCCTGGAATTTGAAAGCACTTCATACTCTTCCCCACCGCCACCATCTTTTTGCTGAATTTCCATGATGTGATAAATAGATTTGTCCTAGGTTAAGGATAATTATGCACACCATTTCTGGCATACAAATGAGTCAGGTGGGTGGTTACCCTCAATGTTAAGCTAGCAACTGCAGCCCACTTCACTCACCTGTATACTTCAAATTGTGTACTGTGTCTTTCTTCCATTCTCTCATTTTTATTTTACTTTCTATTCTCTCTCATGCATTTCAGGACAGGCTGCTACAATCAATTTGTGATGTGCTTTGCATGTAAATAACAGTAGATCTCGTAAGCTGCCTGAAGAAGAGAACTGCTGGTACTCATAATGCCAAGATCTGCATATTTTGCCAAGAATCAATATATAAAGAGGTGGACCATGTGAGGAGTCAGTGAGGAGTTGCACAGGTTAGAGATGCTGCACACTGAGATACAACTCAGAGAGTAGACTCTACATCACCTGGTGAAAACAAAGATGTCTTGTGGCATCATACATGTTACTTATTCATCAAAGGGCATCAGTACTTTTTCAGGTTTTTGAACCAATCTGGTATGACATCTCTCCATCCAGTTAATCTCTTCTAAGCTCCACCAGCCTGCCTGAAGAATGTGACTCCTCAGCATCCTTCACAAAGTACAACTCTCAGAATTCTTTGGAGGAAGCCACGACCACTTTGTCTCATCTGAAGCAGCTGTGTTTATTTGAGCATGTGCACAGTGCATTTCCTTTTTCACCAGGCAACCTGTCTGAAATATGCCCTGAAGCCCTGATACCTTTCTTTTTAGCAAATAGGTACTAGGGGCTCCTCTATGTAACCTGTTTGTTGTGTGCTTATCCTGATTAGCTTACCCAAAGCTTATACAGAGGTCAGGCAGTGTGCAGCCTTTATTGAGAATTGATTTAGATTTGTTCATGGGGAAGTTATATGACAACTGAGCACGCATCTTAATTTGATTGTGTGGTGTTTCTACATTTCCCCATTAATCATTTGTTTACCCCACACTTTGCTGTGCAAAAATATATTTTGTGGTATTATATTTTGATTTTGTTCTGTGAACCGCCCTGAGACCTCTGGTATATAAATTCAATAAATTGTTATTATTATTATTATTATTATTATTATTATTATTATTATTTCTCCATCACTTTCCTAACTGCACAAAGTTCTTTTTTTAAAGGTGGATTGGTTGTGCCAGAGCAACAGAGTGCTTTAATTAACTTTAAATATTCAAAATTACATTTTTGGTATGCACTCCAATCCCTGCTGCAAAATATTGACCAAAATACTGGAAATCTTTTTTCAAGCAGCCCTGATTAAATATGAACACTCCCTCTCAGAGTTAAATACCATTAAGTCTCATTGTTTCCAGTTAGAAAGGGTTTGGCAAATGCCTTGCTATTCCATTGAAATACATGAAACTGGTAGTTCATTTTGGTTTGCTTGTGCCCCAGCATTACAGATAACAGACACCTCTTTATAATGCATTGCATTTTTCTTTTGCATGATCCTGCAGATGTATCTTCAAGTGGAAGGTTTACTTCGTATGAGAGAGACCCTCCCTTTTTCAGTTTCTCTAAATGCTTTTTTTAGAACAGAAGAAGAATATTTTGGAAAAGAAGCACATGTCTACAAATTCCTTTGTATGCTTTGGGACAAAGGTTGGAATTCTGGCAGCATCCACTGACTGACATATTTTAATTAAGATTGTGGTCCCATCCTCTGACATTCTTGAAGCTTTGCATGAACCACAGATATGAGAAAGAAAGAGACAGACAGAGAACAGGGAGGCTAAGGAAGTGGTTACCCTAGCAATGGTAGCTATGCTAAAGACCTTCTGGTTTCCTTTAGCCTACTTAAAATGTGCAGTTTTAAATAGAATACTAATGGCTCAAAGATATTTAACTTAATAAAACATAGTCAAAGTAGCCAAGCAATTATTTATTAAGGTTCCCCCACCCTTTAAATATATAGCGTTAAGCCTAGTTCTGCATTAATTCCTACTCCTTAGCACTCTCCCCCCTCCAGGGAAAAACAGAAAAAGAGAAAATGTGAAATACACACTTGGGATTTGGGGGCAGGGGAACCCCAGGATATTCCACGGCCTTGCATGTTAGATGGATTTTCAGCCTATTTTCACTGCCTGGCTCCCTAGGAGGAGCAAAAATCCCCAACCCACAAACACCATTTCAGAACATTGGTTTTTAAAACATCATTTCAGGTCACTGTGATCTCTCTTTTAGTGCCCCTTAGCTTAGAAACTCCTCAGACATATCTTCTCTGGCAGCTTTTAATGTCTGCCCTGTGGGTCCCCTTTTTTTTTTTTTAACACCTAAGGCTGTGTAATCTTCCAGCCACTTACTTCAAAATAGTGTCATTAAAGGGCACATCTGGCCTGTAGGGGAACTCATCTCTGTTTGATGTGTGGATGCTGAGACTATGCACATCTTGTTGTTCAGACAGAACTACACTGAAACGGGGTACCAATTACCGTGAAAGTTGTTGTATGGCCCAGAAAAATTACCACAAGGAGGCTACCGAAATATTCATGCATTGCTCAAGTTTAGGTGATGACCTTCCACGTCTGGCTACATGGCAGTGCCTATTTTGTAGTTCAGTGTAGCAGGACAAGAGGACATTAACTTGGAAGTGTTCCTCTCCATTCAGAGCAATGGACCTTTGCCTTCAGTGATGTTGCAAGTGGCTGGGACCATGACACCATCCTCTTTGCTCCATGATCATATAGCAACAGACAAGAAGTAGGGATGAGCAGCAGAGAGGAAGGGACAAGGTGAGTGCAAACACTTGTGAAGACAAGTACGGAGAGGTATATTTGGGATCTTTCAATGGGGAATCTCATCCACTGAAAGCACTGCTCCCATGCTGAATTTTCACACTTGCATATTTTTATATAGCCTTACTCTAACCTAATAACCTTTCTATAAAAAAAGTAAAAGGAAACTCACACATAGAAAATAAGAACAATACATCCTCAAATCAGATCTGTAAGATTTCTGTGCAAATTATTCTTAATAGAGTTCAGTGGAGGGAAGCACCTCTCTAGTCTGGTGTAATTTCCGGCATTTCGGGACTAAGCCACACAGTGCCTCCACACCATTGTTCTCAGTGTTGATGAGATCAGTAAATGGATAGATGCATCTTGTGGCGTAGACATTAGCATATGTGTCATAGAGGCTTATCAAGATACTTCCACTGATCTATAAAGTGCTAATGTGCCGTAAGTCAATGGAATCCAGCAGAGCAGATGATAAATGCATTTGGCCCTTTGCCTGCCTTGTTAGTAATCCTCTTCCTTACATTCCACCTCCCACCGCCATGCTAGTTTATAAAGGGGAAAAGATAAATCTTGATCGACCGGTGGATTTCTGTGTGCAGCAGATCAGCAATGACAAAATGAAGCCATTCCTTTTAAAAACAAAGAAGAAAAATGCCGGAATGAAGAAAACTTTGGGTAGTCAGGAATTGATCTCTGTGTGAAAGAGCCATGAGTTTTGCTCAAGTCCGGCATTGAGAACAAATTCCTGGGATCAGAATTCCTTGATTCTAAGCGTATGTCATTTGCAGCAGGCTCCACTTGATTGATCTTGGGGTTCTAGTATAAAACAAAATAGATCCCACAAGCCAGAAGTCTGCCCACCCACGTTCTAGAGATCATAGAGGATATATCACTTCTCAGCTTACCTGTGTAGTTAGGAAGTGGGAACAGGATAGAAACTTGAGCGATTCAGATTTTAAGTGCCCGATGGGGCAGAGCTTACATCTTCTTCTTTTTTGCCATTTTAGAATCTTGGGTGGAAATAGCAGGTGCTAGTGAGGCAGTGCACCAGGTGGGGTCTAGTGAACAAAAGGAAAGGGGAGGTTACACCCTACCTTTCCATACTGGTAGCAGTGGGGAACGGATTCCTGCAGCCAACATGTGCATGGTTGCCAGATAGATACAGTGGTACCTCGGGTTACATACGCTTCAGGTTACAGACTCCGCTAACTCAGAAATATTACCTCGGGTTAAGAACTTTGCTTCAGGATGAGAACAGAAATTGTGCAGCAGCGGCGCAGTGGCAGCAGGAGGCCCCATTAGCTAAAGTGGTGCTTCAGGTTAAGAACAGTTTCAGGTTAAGAACAGACCTCCAGAAGGAATTAAATTCTTAACACGAGGTATCACTGTACTTAAGAACAGGCACCATAAGAACAGGTTGTTGCCAGGGCAACTATCCACTCATCTTCTTTACACTTCCTTGGGGCTAGCTGTGGTGTCCATAGGAATAGGAGAGGAATCTTACTGCAGACCTACCTAACTGGTGGCGTAGCGTGGGGGGTGCAGGGGGGGCCGGCCGCACCGGGCGCAACATCTGGGGGCGCGCGTGCTAATCTAGTGGAAGAGACTCGAGTGCTAAAATCCACGGGTTAGGGGGCGCAAATTACTTGCCTTGCCCCGGGTGCTGACAACCCACGCTACACCACTGTACCTAACCTTCCCAAAACAGTGTATGAATTGAAGCACAGCTATGCACGCAGCTCCTTAGATTTTAAAAATGTACAAAAATGCATATATTGGTAAAAACAGACAAGATATATTGGTGATAAACAGACAAGATGCATTACACTGGGCAAAACTGCTTGCAAAAATGCTTATATTAGGGGCAGGGCTGCCGAGAGGTGGGTACAGGGGGTGCTGGTGTCCCAGGCCCACAGCCCACTTATATATATATATAAAAGTCTCTAGCACTTCTAGAAAGAAAAGGATGTGGAATTTAATGTCATTCAATCATTCCATCAGCACAAGCATTTCTCTTTGCTAGATGGAACGATCTCTACTCACCTCTTCACATGCACTGTTCTGTTCTGTTTTGTTTTGTGGGCAAAATGATCCAATTCATGATTCCATTTGGCCATTTAAAGATGGAGCTGCTCTAGGCTGCATCAGGGAACTCACTAGGCAGGTGCTTTCCTCTAATTAGAGCAGCACAGTTTGTATGGAAAAAACAGAAGCATAATTTGTTCCACACATGCTCCAGAACACCTGACCCATTTGGCTCAGTCTCTCAGCTAAAACAGTTTGCCAGCCACTTTGTAGAGAAGCCATTGTGGGATGCATCCATTCTAAAGCTTTCAACACCTATTGAATTCTCAGGACCTCCTACTGGGCTGTCGGGAACTGCAGAACAAATACAATCTACCTAACAGGTTTTTTTTAAAAAAATGGATAAAATCTGTAAAACCTGATAAAACACCTCTCCACAACATTATTTAGATCTGATGCATCCTCAGTTTCTCAAAGCTTGATTGATGTTCTGGTGGTAATTACATTGCTTCCCAAAGCTACAATTCCTTTATATCACCACTTAATAAGAAGAAGCAATGTACTTGATTTGAGCATAATACATTTTGGCATAGAAAATAGACTCAAGATTCATCATCAAGCCAGCCCAGTGGAAAAACAGGCTCTCAACTCTACAGTATCTTCATGTATGAAATGTCTAGGTTCATTTCAATCAGGGTTTCAGCCTGGGTTTGGCACTACAAACTGCTTTGGTCACCCTGTATGATGACCTCTGTCAGGAGAGAGACAGGGGAAATGTGTCCCTGTTAATTCTCCTTGAGCTCTCAACGGCTTTCGATACCTTTCCAGAATGGCTGTCTGTGTTAGGGGTGGGTGGCTCCACCTTTCTGTGGTTCCAGTCCTACTTGGATGGATGTTTCCAGAGGGTGATGCTTGAGGAGTGTTCTTGGCCCTGTGGGGCCTTCAGTGTGGAGTTCCTCAGAGAGAGAGATGGAGGTTTCTTAAGCATTTAGGGCCCTAACCATTTGCATACCTTTCAAGTATCCCAATTTCCCACAGGCAGTCCTGGAATTACAAAAGCCACCCCAGCTTTTGATTTGGTCCTGGATGTCCCTATTTCCCTTGCCAGTCCTGCCACCACTGAGTTTGGGGAGGAGAATGAGCCAGCACTTCTCCCAAGTGGCAGCAGTGGCAAGGGACATCCCACTGCCTCTCCACAGCCTCTCCATGGCTGCTGCTGCCAGCCTCCTCCCTTGGGCAGTTCATAGTGGTTGCTGGAATGTGGAGGAGGAGGAGGAGGAGGAGGAGGAAGAGAGGCTGCCACTGCAGAGGCCCAGCCCCTTGTGAAACGCCAGTTCTGAGGGACAAGCAGAAGGCAGGGGCACCCTGGGCGAAAAGAAAAGGGGAGCGGAGCAAAGCACAAGGACTCTTGGTTTTTATTTTAATGCTCTGTGTGTCCGAGTCTAATCTTGCCCCTTTCTAAAATTTATTTATTGGTGTGTGTTTTTCTTCTTATAACTCTACCAAACAATAAAATAAAATTGGGAGTAAGAGGCTTTCTCAAGACAGTGGAGGGTATGTGTGCTGTGTCCCATTGGAATGGTGGTAGCAGCACTCACCCTTCTTCTGACAGGAAATGCTCTGCATGGGGGGGGGGGGCTGTGACAAAAAAATGGGGGTTGAGGAGAGTCAGTTGGGGAGAGTGAGAAATGCCCCTATTTGCATCTGAGAGATGTTGGAGGGTATTCATTTGGAGTCCAATAGTTCAAAGTTGCATCTTATGTGGCAGTTTATCAGTCACTGACTAATCAGTTCATATAATTGCTATTTTGGTTAGCAAATTGAAGGCACCATTGTTTTCAACTGTTCCACCAAAATCTACACGGGAGTAAACGGGTGTGGCACTCAGAATCAAATTATTATTATTTTCAGTCCATTACGATTTTAGTAATGGCACGATGATACTATAAATCTTTCCATACATTGTGTTGGTAGTTTCTCTGTTGTGAAATCTGTGCATTTGCTTGTCTCTCTGGAGTATTCGTAAAGTAAACCAGTTGTACCACAATGAAAGATTTTAGAGCTGAGGAAAATGCACATGTCTGACAATCTAAGAATGTGTTTATGCACATAAGGCATAATACAAAGGTATGTGTTAGAACCAGAGTCAGGGACTTTACTCCCTCTTGTTGGTGGTGGAATAATTCTGGGGAAACTTTTATGCTGGTAACATTTGGCCTTTTCTGTAGCAGACATAACATGTTGCAGTTTAAACCTATGAAGTCTGAGTACTTAGAAAAGGCTTTCCTGAAACACTTGGGAGGAATGCATTGGGGATTTTAATGGCTCTTGAAAGGTCTGGAATTGTTTACCAATGCCACGCTTGTTTACTGAGGCTGAAGGACACTGATTGGGAGCTGAAGTGCCTTGCACTCCAACAACCGATTTCAAAGGGCTCGTTCTGAAGAAATTATTTCTGAGCAGGGCTAGCAGTGAGGGAAAGCAGTGGAGCAGAATGGCATAGCATATGTCTTGTTCCATAGTGATTATATGCCATGTGGCGTCATAATGCAACATAATCCCTGAGCAGAATGAGGCAAGGACAGCATGATGATGATTCTCACAGGTATTTTGTCTAGCCTACCACATTCTCATCAACGGCAGATGATGAAGCAAACCATCTGCTTCCAGGCTGCGCGACTTCAAATTGCAGGGAAATGCTATCGTGGTTGCACTATGTTCCTTCATATCAAAAATAAATAGAATCCTGCACATATAGAAACTTAAAACATCAGAGAGAAGGCTAGGCTAGCCTTCTGTGTGCAAGGATATTTTTGTTGTTATTGGAGGGACATCTAATGGTGTGATCATCCACCCACCATCAAAGATGGGACAACCCAGGAACAGGTTTAGCTTCCCATCTGCCTTTTGAGAAAACCAAATCATTGTTTATATACCAAATTGAAAGGACCCAAATCCCAGTGCTAGGCTAGAATCCAGGGTGCCTAGATTATATACCTGTCTCAATGGATGACTGTCAGTGGGAAGTGTGGGGGACATGTTCTCTGCTGCCCCCAGGGGCAGGAGTAGACCTAACCAGCTTAGGTTATAGAAGGATAATTTTCTATTGCACATTAGGAGAAACTTCTTGACAGTGAGAGCAGTTTTAATATGAAGCCAGGTGCAGGGAAATTTAGGTCCTCCAGATGTTGTTAAACTATAACTCCCATAATTCTTGGGCATTGGCCATGCTGACTGCGACTGAGGGGTGTTGTAGTTCAGGAATGAAATTTTCTGAAAACCTCTATGTCATTCCTTGATCTCAGTAAGAAGAGAGTCTCTCTTTTTACGGGTTCTGTTAAAAACATCAACAGTTCACACAAAATATTTGTGTTATTATATTATTATGCACATGATGATGTGGATAACGTTATTTGTGCATTATTTATTTCAGCTGCTTGAATTTCATCCAGTTATATACTACACATGACCTCCATGTTTCCCAATGTAACCAGCACAGTGACATATACATACATAAATGCATGTAAGTATATAAAGAATACTTGTGCAACACTTACAAAATTATGCTGCAGAAATGTAGTACCACATGAGGCTAAACTCTTATGTATTGCAAGGGGTTGGGCTAGATGACCCTTGAAGATCTCTTCCAACTTTATAATCCCATGTTTCTGTTATATGTATGTGTATAATATATGTATTTTTGCATATCATTATTCAAGCTTGGTGTGTGTTTCTTAAACCAACAATGCACAAACAGTTCAGACCCAAGTGGGCCCTTGATGCAAGAGGTTGTCTAATGTGGGCAGAGCTCACTCACAAAATTCTGTGTATAAATCCATTTAAAATGGATTCTTCCTCCTTCCCTATTCTCAAACGAGCCCAACAGCTGCCAATACCTGCTCAGGGTACTTTGTGTTTCTGCTAGGTGCATACCAAAGCAGCCATTTATCATGTGCAAATTACAGCTGTGAATGGCAGGCCAGCACAATAGCTCCTTGCCCAGGTGAGCTGAAGAAAGGCCAAGGAATGCAAGGCATAGAACATCAACTAGCGCAATAGCCTTGCCGCAGCATTAGAATCAAGCATAGCTATAAAGCAGAAAGGGATGTGGGTGGTGCTGTGGGTTAAATCAAAGAGCCAAGGGCTTGCCGAACAGAAGGTTGGCGGTTCGAATCCCTGTGACGGGGTGAGCTCCCATTGTTCGGTCCCTGCTCCTGCCAACCTAGCAGTTCGAAAGCACACCAAAGTGCAAGTAGATAAATAGGTACCGCTCCAGCAGGAAGGTAAACAGCATTACCGTGCACTGCTCTGGTCCACCAGAAGCGGCTTAGTCATGCTGGCCACATGACCCAGAAGCTGTCTGCGGACAAACGCCGGCTCCCTTGGCCAGTAAAGCAAGATGAGCGCTGCAACCCCAGAGTCGTCCGCGCCACAACCCCAGAGTCATCCGTGACTGGACCTAATAATCAGGGGCCCCTTTACCTTTATAAAGCAGAAAAATCTTTTTGCCTTGAAGACTTCTCTTTGGAGGAAATGGAGGGGAAAGAGTAACAGGTAGCAGGTCAGGCATTTTTGTGGGAATACTTCAAAGTTCCCCAGGCTTTCTTCAAAAGTTATTTCTAAACACGGCAAAAATCATCCAAGAAGAAAATTAGAAGCTTCAACTCCTTTATTTTCTGCCAGGAAAAAGAAACTGAATATAATGTTTGGCAAAGGCTTGTTATAATTGTCATTCCCTTCCTCAAAAATACTCGGGTGTTATCAGACAGTGATGTATCATCACTCCAACATGGCTCAGCATGTCCCAGAGCTGACGTAGCTGTTTGAAAGGTGACACCTTAAGATAGGGTTGCCAACTTCTATGGGCCAATGGAGACACTAAGGTGAGCACCTCTCTCACACACCATAGCAGCCTATCCTATTGGCTGAAACAGAATGCTTCTTTCAAGTCTAATTTCATCATAGGGTGGGACCACCAGGTCATGTGCAAACCATGGCTTCTCAAATGGTTTGATACTGGTATCTTGGCTCCACAACATTTCAGATTGTCAAAGAGTGCACATTAATTTTCTGTACTACATAAACACCAATTTTAATATTGTGTGTAGAGTTTTTAAATGCCATGGAAACAGTGTATACCAAATTTTTATTCAACTATGATAGCAATCAGGTACCCGAAAAGGAAACCTACGGGAGCTTAGTTATCTCACACATTAAAAAAAATAAATCATAATGAAAAGATTGGCAAAAGTAATTGTGCTATTTTTATAATGCAGTATGTTGTAATGAAATGTCATCGCGCAGAATTGTATTGTAATCTTATTGTAAATCACTAACATCACCTCTCCTTTTATTTCGGAGTCAGTTGAGCTAAAAGTTAGTGGAAGCTAATTTCTTCAAGCTCTTCACTAGAAATGATGCACACTAAACCATTCAGATTTGTGGCAAAACATGGCACTTTTGTCAGCTGGTCCTCAAAGACACACAGAATGTTGAACCGTAAGTCGAAAAAGCTGGCATAAAATCCTGTGTTATGGCTGTGTTATGTTTCGGATCTGGTTTGGGGACTGGGCTGGCCTTTATCAAGAGAAGAACCCGGGAGTGTGACCTTGTTATTCTTACTTAATCTCTCAGCAACTTTGATACCATGGACTGTGATATCCTCCTGAGCAAACTTGGTGAGACGGGTATTGGCGGGGCTGCCTTCCCCCAGTCAGCTCAACTGCTCACTGGGACAAACTTTCACAATTATGTTACACTGCAGCTGAAAGAATTTCACTGGCTGGAATAGGTCCAGGGTGCTGGTTATGGTGTTCAAAGCCTCAAACATCTCGGGACCAGGTTATCCTATGCCCTTTTAAAATATGGATTTGGGGGGGTATTGGGTTGTTGTTTTTATTTTGATTATATATTTTGTGGTTTTATATTTTGATTTTATTCTGTGAACCACCCTGAGACCTCTAGGTATAGGGCGGTATATAAATTCAATAAATAAAAAGAAAAATATCTCAAAGGGTGTCTTAGCATCAGTGGCTGGACTGAGGAGGAATGGTGGGGGGGCACATCCTTTCTTGTGAACCTTTCTGAGAACAGGAGGACAGTATAGATTTAGTGGTTTGCAGAAGGTCATAGTTCAGAGGCTCCAGAGGGGAGAAGCGTGGAAATATTAGGAGAGGAACAGCAGAAAGAAGAAACACCAGGGGAGAGACAGCTGACAGACTCAGTGTCTTTGGAGAGTATTCCTGACCCCTCTCCTCTCCCAGGGCCAGGCAAGCTTTGAGGGTAGTAGCACAGAAAGCTCAGGGCTTAAGCCCAGATCAGTGAATGTAGGGATGATGTAGAAGAGGAGAGACGGAGGGTTTTGGACTTATTCAGAGCAACGCCATTATTTTAGGGAGGCTGCATTCCTTCATCTCTCTCTATGAACTATGGAATAAATTACTTGGTAAGAACTCCTCTTGTTTATTTGCTTACTGGCTGACACTGGGGGAGGGATCGGATTCTCTGAAGCCTGTCACTTAGCTATTTCGTAGGTATCAACCTTTTTGATTCCACAGTTCCCTTAACCAACTACATTCTTTCTGGGCTCCTGTGTTATTCCTTACAAACTGTCCAACCAGGCAATATAAACTGACACTTTATATGTTCCTGAGTGGTATTGAAGCTGTCATGGAGGAGAGAAGACCCTGACTCATTTCAGGTTCCTCACGTAAGGAGGACAAGGTACTAGCCCTGGGGTATATCAGCACCTGAAGAAAAATTCTGTAAAATCCATATGCATATTTGCCATAATTTTTAAACTTTAATAAGTAATCAAAATAGGTTACAACAAAGCAAAATTAAGAGTGAGTTGGTGACATGCTAAGTATAGATCCATAGTATTTGGTTGGTTAGGCATAATTAAATACAGAATTCATATTCATGCAAAAACACCATGATCACAATTTTAGCACAAGATCCTTTCACTTCAGTAAGTGCACAGAGCTGTGCGTTGTCACCCATAGCTGCTGGAATTTATGTTATGTTTTTATAAAAAGAAATACTTACATGCCACAATTTATTTATTTTACCAAAAAAGTTAAAGCAATGTACAAACCAATATAGTTACAATAAAACCACACAGGAAAGGGAAAAAATCACAGATCCCCAACTACTGGTAAAAGTTATTTATTTATTTACTTACTTACTTACTTACTTACTTACTTACTTACTTACTTACTTACAGAAGCCTGTGGCATAGAACAACTTCTAGCCAATGTTCAAAAATTAATGCTGAAGATGCTATTTTTCATCTAAAAAGAAAAGTACTTAGAGTGGAAAATAAAGGCCAATCAAATCTAATATTGTTGTCCGACAAAAAAGCATCTGAACAAATTCCCTCTCGACACGTTTTTATTGCAACTGAGTGTTTAGCCCTTGATATAAAATCTGACCCATCAGTCTCTAGTTTCAGAGAGGATTTAGCCTGAAAGGTTATTATCCTGAGTGCACAGGATGTTCTGTTAAGCATCTGAACACTTTCCTCCTTTCCTCCCTCAGGAGAGGACTGACAATTGGAGAGGAACTTGCCATTTGCTCTGGATTAAAGAACACATTAGGTTGCATTTTTCTTTCTCCCTTGAATTAAATAGGAAGTTGCATTCCTCAGCTGGTGGCCTACACTTTTTGACAGCAACTGCTGCTCGTTTTTGTGAGGCTTTTAAAAAAATAAAAATAAAAAATATCTGGTCATTAAAGCTGACACCTTGCTCCCATGGGTCTAAGCCAAGGAGATTTATAAATGCACAGCAAGGGCAAGGTTGCAAGGAGAAATATCGATCCTTTCCTTTTTCTTTTCTTTGTAAAAGATGTATAGAAACAACCACATTCTGAAAACGCTGTTAGTTGATGCACAGCAAATGCATCCATATTATGATACTTGAAGTTGGTTCCCTTGAAATGCAATTGAGCTTAGGCTTGATTGAAATCAATGGGATAAGTTAGTAATGACTCGTCCCATTTATTTCAGTGGTAATTGAGTTCAACTAACTTGGTCTGGATCAAACCCTACATATATTTTTTTTCCTGTATGTCTGGTCCCCATTATTTTCTTTTTCAACTTTTTGACTTGGTCCATTTTGTCTACATCTTGTCGTTTGTAATTTGCTGGGTTCACCTTCACATGCAAACCTGGGTCAGCCCATTGACCCATCTAAGCAGGGATGTTTTGGAGGGCTGCAAATGTATACCAAAGGCAATCTGGTATCCGCTTTGAAGAACAAGAACTTAAGTTGCTGTGCATATTCAGGATAACATTTTAAAGATGAAGTTGACTCCTGCAAAAGAGTCCCAAATGGCTGGGCAACAAATAAACAAGATGTGAGATCTGCCTTGAAGACTAAGAGACTGAAATGAAAGTTGGTGTGCTCATTCAGGACACAACTCTACATAACAGGTTCATTCCCACATCACTCTTCAAAAATGAATGGCCAATGATCAAGGATGTTGGGAGCTGTAGACCAAAGCACCTGGAGGAAACCATGCTAGCTACCCCTGGTTTAGCTAAGGCAGAATATGTCAATGACAACCTTTTGATTGAAATGGCCATTGATACACTACTGTCTAGATACCAATTCCCTACTGTATTTTAGGCATTCTCTGTGGTTTCAGATTTACATACCTAATGAGCCCCATTGTAAACTTTTGGATCAATTGAATGTACCCACTTAAGAACATCATCATCTCTGGAACAAGTTAGGATATGTATATATTGGCCATGGTCAGCCCACAACTGAGAAACTTTGTCTTATTCAATAATTGGAAGGTCCCTTACACTGTTGTCAATTACAGATAGGTAATTGTTGGTCTGCCATAGTCAAAACAAAACAAAATCCTTCCAGTAGCACCTTAAAGACCAACTAAGTTAGTTCTTGGTATGAGCTTTCGTGTGCATGCACACTTCTTCAGATACCAGGTATCTGTTTGACTGTTGTCATTGTGTAACAACTGGGCTCAACATTGGTGGTAGTGAATGGGGAATTTGACATGCAGCTGTAAAAATTCTCTTTTGTTATTACTTTTAATGTTGCTTTATGAATACACATAATTACTAATTTGTGCAATCAGCTTTGCATAAATGTCTTCCAAGCCTAATATTTCCCAAATTCATATTACAATAATTTACAAAGCATGAGCCCCTCTCAACAAAACTTGTATGATCAGGGATGCTGTTCATCTTCTAGACCAAATCAGTCAGCTTGCCCTTTCCCACTCATTCAAGATACTTCAAAACCCATTTCCCTATGTAGATTGAACATGGAATCATTCCATTTTCTGGCCCACACTACTCTGGCTGTGATGAACAAGACTTTAACTAAAGACTTCGGTTCTGCAGACACATCATCCTCAAGCCAATTAACCACTACAAACATTGGAGAAAGTCTCAGTTCTGCACCTAACATCAAGATAATTTGTTGCAAAGTATGCTTCCAAAAATCACAGGCATATTGACAGTCCCACCATATATGTGTCAGAAAAGCATTTGCTGTTGAGCACGTCCAACATTTAAAACGTGTTTGATTCATCCTGGCAGGTGTTAAGCACTATTGCAATGAGAGATAGTTAATGGAGCCAGAATGAGTTCAAATGCTTCTTTATTTCTCACCAGGCCAGGTTGTGAGGTCTGTGTTAGGAAAACTACATGATAGTTGCAGAAGATGACTCATCCCCGATAACCCCACTGCTACCTCTAAGCACAGGGGGAGAGCAATAGATTGCTGTTTAAATGAATTGGGGAAAGATGAAAGAAAACTGAGGGATCAGAGTCTGTGCTCTAAAAGCGTCTTAGTCTGCCAGCCTTCTCCCTGGATACTTTAATGGAGGCGGAAGGGATTTTTGTCTGCCTTTTGAAGGGTTTAAACTACTGGCCTCCACCTGAGCGCAACCTGCACATTTGCAAAGAGATGCAAATATCACAAGATGCCAATGAGTCCCCAGTGATTTCCTTCCAAAGGAAGCCAAAGATTGGTGCAGTGCCGTGGCCCTTGAAGAAGCGAGAGAAATGATACACACAGCTCACAGACATAAGGCATACACAGAGCAAGTAAAAGGTGAAAACAATTGTCGGTCTGATTGCATGGAACATTACAAAATGCTCTGCCTACTGGAGGGCTGGAGAAATAATATTTTCACTTCCTAGGTGCCAGCCCATCATCACATGTTTAAGCACCTGGGATATTTCCAACCACGACTACAGATTAGGCTGCCTTACTCACCTTGCAGAACACTGTTAATGGTCATATACATTGCCATCCAGGTTTCATGGCACTTTGCAGGGCAAAATAAAAGGGAAGGCCCCTGCAGACCCCTGTGTCAGGAAGCTCAGAATACAAATTTCAAGAGTTGGGGAGACAGTAAAGGAGGGGGGCTTAGCATACAGTTCTGGCCTGGCCACCTTTACTTGGAAGTAAGTCCCACTAAGTTCAATGGGTTGTATTCAAAGTAGTGCTAAGTGATCCCTTGTGTGAGCGGAATAGTTTCTACTTGTACAATGGGACTTTCCCCCTCTCCTTCTCCCATGCACCCACTAAATCTGTTATTGATGTATGTTCCCCCAAACCCTCTGGAGCAGATTTGGGGGTGGTGAGGAATGCATGCAACTGGAGGAGAGAGGAAATGGATGTCATTCCGCTCATGCAATTCTTTAGTTGAATGCTGCCCAGTCAGTATGCACAGGACAATCCCTTACTGCCCAGTGGGGGACGAAGAACTGAAGGTTCACCCACTCTTTCACTAGATCCATGTTTTGATTGTATTTGATTGTATTAATTCCTCCTGAGCCCCAGAGCTTTTCTTATTGTTCCACGGCTGTGCCTTGTGAAAATTTGATCTTATCTACTGAACTGAAGTTCCATTAAGCAGAATCTCTCTTTGGATTTTCTGTGCATCTGATTAGATCCAATTCAACAGGTAAGATTGGATTTTCACAAGACGCAACTGTGGAACAGCAAGAAAAGCTCTCAGACCTGGGGGGATTCATTAGTACACAATACGATCAAAATATGGGTCAGGTGAATGTGGGGATGAGCCCTAAGTGTTTATGATTTGATTTTCCCATTGGATTAAAATTTGTGCTACTTTCCAAGAAATTAAAAAATGCACTTCAAGTTATGCATGTGAAGCAGCATCAGATTGCCATTACAAAGTTCTCCCCCCAAGACAAAGGTGATCTCTAATTATAACAAATAAGCTTTCTGTATTGTTAGCAGATGTGATCAGCAAAATAAATAACCACATTCACCTGCACATTTTTTCCAAGTTATATTTTTAAGCACTCCTTCATTGTAAAAGAAAATAAAAGAAACGCACACAAAATCTTACAAGCAACTCATTTTGCATATGCAACTATGCCAGTGGTAACAGAATACAGGGAGGGCGGGGGAATTACATTGGACTTCAGGGTGAACAAGCTTTGTCAAACCATTTACCTTGATTTAATCCTCCTTGCTCTTGGGGATGAAAAATGTATGAGATGCCCCAGCCCCATGTTCACACCCCTTGGTTTCATTGCCGATTTGCTTTTACTAGTATAGTTGTCTGAGGTGGAATAAATGATTCACAAATTTCCTTCCCCTGCCCCCGCAAAAAAAAAATAAATACAAGTGACATGAGAGAGAAGACAAACCAATTTGATATATTATTTATATTTAAAAGACACAGAGATGCACATAGTTTTGTTTTCCTACCATGGCGGGGGGATAGTTGTCATGGTTCGTATGCCTGTATTTATTTATTAGTTCCTGCAGAGGCAATGGCAGAAGCACTTCTTCTATGCTACCAATTTGCATATGTATAGCTCCCTCTGAATCATACAGGAGGGAGCAGAAAGCAAGACATGGGCAGGGGGGAAGTAGGAAGGTTCCCAATGCCATTATTCATCTGCGCATTGCCAGGAGCTGTCAATTTCACCCGTGCTGGAGATAGAAGCTTTATTGCTTACAAATACTTTTTTATGAGGCTGGCAACCCGCAGGGCTCCCCCCCCTTCTTCTTCTCATTCTTCTCGAGGGAGAATCAAACAGCAGTCATCTACACAAGCCATGCCACACCATGTATAAAAGTATTGTTACGAGTGCCTGAGCACTCTTCTAATTCCTGGATCCAGCACAGATTCAATTCCTGGAATAGCCTGGAAGGACAGATCCTGAAGCCGAGTCTCCAATGCTTTGGCCACCTCATGAGAAGAGAAGACTCCCTGGAAAATACCCTGATGTTGGGAAAGATTGAGGGCACAAGAAGAAGGGGACGACAGAGGACGAGATGGTTGGATAGTGTTCTCGAAGCTACCAGCATGAGTTTAACCAAACTGCAGGAGGCAGTGGAAGACAGGAGTGCCTGGCATGTTCTGGTTCATGGGGTCACAAAGAGTCAGACACGACTAAACGACTAAACAACAAAGCTTCCTGGTGAAGTTATTTCCCTGTAAGTATGTACCATTAAGGTAACAAAGGAAGTGTCTCTGTGCCAGATAGCAAATGAGTGGAGGCCCCCCCCCAACTCGCTGGTAGGTAGAAAGACAAAGGCAGAGTTGATAGTTATGTGAGCTAGAAGCTTGCGGGCTGCAGTCTGGGCAGCTGGGAGACAGAGCTATGCCTGATTTCTGATGGAATCCGAGGCTGTGGCTATGGGAGAAGCAAGGCCCTCTTGGGCTGTTAATGCTGTGAACCCCTCCATCACAGACTCAGATTGTAAGATGTGTAAATAAACCATATATCATAAAGACACCACAGTCCCTGCTGTCCCTCATTCCAAAGGAAGCACGAATCCTGCGTAAGAGCTTGGAACCCCTGGAATCTCACATTGCTCAGAGATTGTGGTTGTGTGCAACAGTATAGTAGCTGATCACCATCCCAGGACAAAAGGCTACTATTCATTTCTGTTACTATTTTATTCTTCAAAATGGCTTTTATACACGTTTTATACAGGTTACCGTTCTGATAAATGGCAGGAAAAATAAATGCAGCCTTTCTTCTTAGCCAGGAATTTTCTCATGCTGCTTTCATTTCTTTGGTTCTTTTGGCTAAACAAGTAAGACAGAATACCATACAGAGAGCAAATAAATTAACAACAACAACAAAAAGCCTAAAAGGGGGTAAAGGGGGAATCGGATAGGGGAATCATGTGGCTACTACATCCCAGTCTAGGAAGACCAGAGAAATAAGATCCTGGAATTGGATCTAGGACAAATGTATCTGGTCTTGGACTGCTACTTTTTAACTGGGACAGTCATTTATCAATGGGAAAAACAATGGGCCGCATCCTGCTCTCTCCAAGGCACATCCCTCATCAGCCCTCATCAGCATTCCTCTTGAGTATTTCTGCCTGGCTGAACTGTCTCCTTGACGTTTGGTTCTGCCTCTTACTTGTCTGGATGGAGGATAGTGAAGGGTGTGCAACTGTGTGTAGAAACCAGCTTACCGTGCAAAGTAACATGGGTTACTGCCTCTACTCCTAGTTAAAGCATATATACACACTGCGCCAACATTGACCTTTGTAAGGAGATCTGGGAAAATAATTGCCATTTGCTTTTCTCAAGACAATCAAATAATCTTTAATGAGTTAGAAATTCCACTTGAATGAAACTGCAGGTACAGTGAGCAATTTCCCTCTTCCTCTCTAATTTTTGGACACTTTTCATCGTATGTCCGTGAGGACAGTCCATTTCTATTTTGCTCTGGTCCTGCCTCTGGGCAAAGCCTATTAAGGTTTCAAAGAAGGGACATCAAGCTTCTGCTCGGGGGGGGGGGAGAACACCCCTTTCACAATCTGTGACATCTAGAGCGACTCATTCATTCTGACACCCTGATGCTGTGCATTTCTGCAGCCATCGGCAGAGCTGTCCCAGGGGTGGGGGCGCAGTCACTGGACCACAACACTGTGTGTGCTCCTCCCATTGCCATCATCTCCCCCCTGCATCTGCTGTCCCTCCTCCTTATGAGGTGGGTGGGAGGCGGCCACTGGCTGCCCCAGCTACTGGCAGGAGGCAGACCAAAGCTGCCACTGCGGGAGGTGGGGGCATGGTGAATGCCTAGTTAATATAATAACAAAAATAATAAAACAATGAACAGGGGGGGGGGCTACAATGACTACTGCAATCGACACAAGCTAATATCCCCAAGGCAACTATCTGTAAACAAGCACTAAACGTCCATAAAAAATGGCAAAAGTAGTTTCTTTCCCAAATAGGTTTCATCTTAAACAATAGCAAACACAGTAAATAAAGAGTTCAGTGGTTCAGTTCAGAAGGAGGTTTAACAAACTGAAGGACATCACCCTCTTTCTGTGCTCCTTCCAGTGGAAACGTGCAGATGGGGGACAGATGTAAGTCGTTTACATACTGTCTTCTCTTGTATATTATTTACTACAAAGCTCGATGACTAAGCTCTTTAGTGACAAAACGTCAGATTACTGGAATGACATCCAAGCATTGAACCATTGGTATATCACAGGGATGGCCAACTTCTATGAGACTGCGATCTACTTACAGAGTTAAAAACTGGAAGTGATCTAACCCCTTTGGAGGGGTTCAAGTCAAGGTTGGGTTGTGGACCTTTTTTAGGGAGGAGGAAAGCCCCATTTTTAAGAGGTTCAGGTAAAAGTTTTTGAGCTTTTTTTTAGGGGAGCCAAAGTTGTTGAGCTTCTTTGGGGGGAACTGGTGATCTCCCAGTGATCTACCACAGACGTCTCCAATGATCTATAGGTACATCACGATCTACCTCTTGGACGTGCCTGGTATATCACAAGTGGACACTTTATTTACTACCTTTGCTATTGTTTAAGATAAAACCTATTTGGAAAAGAAACTACTTTTGCCATTTTTATGGACGTTTAGTGTTTGTTTACGGATAGTTGCCTTGGTGATATTATCTTGTGTCAAAACAAAAAAAATTCCTTCCAGTAGCACCTTAAAGACCAACTAAGTCAGTTCTTGGTATGAGCTTTCGTGTGCATGCACACTTCTTCAGATACCTGGTGAGGTTGATGGACTACCATTTCATGTGGCTCAATGTGGTGCCTTCCATAGTTCCAGTTACAGATAGGTAGCCGTGTTGGTCTGCCATAGTCAAAACAAAAAAAATTCCTTCCAGTAGCACCTTAAAGACCAACTAAGTCAGTTCTTGGTATGAGCTTTCGTGTGCATGCACACTTCTTCAGATACCTGGTGAGGTTGATGGACTTCCATTTCATGCGGCTCAATGTGGTGCCTTCCATAGTTCCAGTTACAAATAGGTAGCCGTGTTGGTCTGCCATAGTCAAAACAAAAAAAATTCCTTCCAGTAGCACCTTAAAGACCAACTAAGTCAGTTCTTGGTATGAGCTTTCGTGTGCATGCAGAAGTGTTGGTCTTTAAGGTGCTACTGGAAGGAATTTTTTTTGTTTTGACTATGGCAGACCAACACGGCTACCTATCTGTATCTTGTGTCGATAGCTAATATAATGACATCAATTATTACAGAGCCAATTCTACTAGACTTGATTGAGGGAAGGGGAGTTGACAAGGAGTTGCTGTTTTCTGTGGCAATCCTATATTTCTTGTAACACCAAGTCCTGCCCTTAAGTATGCAATTGCCTAATTGGGGAGAGCAACTAAAGGTTTACCATCTACCAACAGACAGATGTTCCCACCTCCTCTTTGCATCTGTTCTCCTTTGTTTACCTGTGTAATAACAGGCCCAACTCAAGCTTGCAGTTAAAGCAAACGTGTGATTTGCAAGCTGTGTTTTAGCACATGGGTAATTAGTTCTGTGCTACTATGAAAGCTGTGACAGTGTTTCACTAAGTGATGAGCCAGTGCTCTATATTTCTCCAGGACTGGGCACTGGCTCATCACTTAGCTATCCTGGTCACTGTCATCTTCTTCCTCCTAATAGATACAAATTGCATTCTAATGCCTAATGCACAGCAAAGATTTCATAAAGTACCGGGGGGGGGGGAATCACATCTGTATAATGCTTTCTGAGTGTTCCAAGTATACATTCTCTTGTTCAGCCCTCCTTGCCAGTATCTCATTTCCTTCACCAAGCAAAGAAGAAGAAGAAGAAGAAGAAGAAGAAGAAGAAGAAGAAGAAGAAGAAGAAGAAGAAGAGAAGGAGGAAGAGGAAGAAGAAAAGCTTAGCATGGGAGAGGGGCAGTAGCATCATGGAGCAGCAACACAAGTGAGCAAAGCTCCCACACTATTTAAACAGCACAATAGATGATATCATCTGCTGGAGCAGTATTATCTTCATCAGTGGTTTAAGCCTGGGGGATTGGAGGACTGATCCTGCCTGTCACATGATCTCTTTCTGAAGCAGTCTAGGCTCAGGCAGTGGCTGGTACAAGGTAACCTAAACGTAAACCTGGGTCTTCTCAGTCAGGAGGAGTTCAAAATGCTAACTACCCTTATTTATTGATTTATATGCCCATTAATGCCAAAACGGGCTTCTAAGTGGTTTACCAAGTATAAAGCTAGTTACACAGATATTAAAATATTAAATGGTCACAATTAAAACGTGTACTACAACAATCTCATTAAAGCAACACTGCAATTAAAATGACTGAAACTACTCTGCCATCTTTAGCCAAATTCACAATTCTATGACAGTTGGCTGATCTTATTAAAAGGGGTATTACACTACATGCAGTTCCTTTTTAATGTTATGTTTTAACTGTTATGCTGTTTTAATGGGCTTCTTTATTATATTTTTTAATTATGGATGTTTTGATGCAGCTGTTTCACGATGCATTTTAATTACAGGTAGCTGTAGTTACATAATTGGTTATTTTGCTGCTGTTTTTTATTTGTGTGTGAACTGCCGTGGAATTTCTTTTCGAAACGAAATGTGATATATATATTATTTTAATGATAACATACAATAATAATGTAATACTGCTCTTTGAATATATAATATATTGAATGGAGAGAGAGAGAGCTATGAGTTTGTGGGTGTTATAATCCGCAGATCCAGCAGGTGTTATAATTTAATTAATGCTGGGGGTGTTAAAACTGGGAGCTAGACCCATGTGTATTAAGTTGTATACTAGACACTTCTAATCCCCTGGAATTAGCAAGTGTCAAAAGCTAATTAAGTCAGCCTAGTCTCTTGTATTGAGGTGATAGCTTGGCGGGTAAGCCATTAAGACAACAAAGGATCAAAAGTGACTTGGTGTGAGACAACAAATGAGTGGGGCCTTTTTCTCAACAGATAAAGCCAGAGCTTCCAGTAGCAGAGTTAGAAGTTACAAGCAAAGTAGCAGGTAGAGCACAAAGACTAATGTCTGTTTGAATCCAAGGCTGTGACTATGGGAGAAGCAGGAACCTCTTGGGGTGTTGCTGTTGTGAACCCCTCAATTATAGGCTCAGGTTGTATATACGTGTGTAAGTAAGCCGTACATCATAAAGACACCACAGTCTCCACTGGCCCTCATTCCCAAAAGGAAACACAGACCCTGGGTAAGCTTCCTGGAACCCCTGGAATCTTGCACCGCTCAGAGTACCCTTTCACATTGGAGATCGTGAAACTTGTGGTTTTCCATGTCTCAAACTTCAAGTCCAGAGTCTCTGGAAAGAAGCATCTGTTCCTTGCACCACTTCCTGTTCAGGGTAGGCCTTTCAGTGCCTTTCAACTGTGGCCACTAATCCTCCACATTGCCTCTGAGCCCCTCCTCCTCCTTTGCTTGTGGAAGGGAAACTAAGACTATGCAGGGGAGGAAGGCCTGCATTTTCAGCGTTCCTGCCGAAAGCTCATGATAAAAGCTTGACTCCTGCCACCCCTAGTACAGGTGTCCTCACATATCATTCTTTCTAAGGTATGCATGTGTTCCTATCTCCACATTAGTATTGACAGATTGGAATGTGCCACCTAGAGATACACAATAGTTGCTTTCAGAGAAACATGATTGCCCACACAGTTGGCATTTGGGCGGCGGAGGTGGCGGTAGTATTTTCAAAACTTGCAGAACACGTTCAGTCAAAGATGACAAAAGGAAATGTGTCTGAAACACCAAGGACATTGATGTTGCTAGCATACACTTTCAGTTCCTTTAGAAATTATGAAATGCCGTCTTCACCCTTGGCAATTTTATGTTGTTGTGCAATTTGCCTCTCGCTATACTACAGCAGCTCTATCCTAATTGTCATCAACAATGAGCGGGGAAGGAGGCAGAACCAAAGTGGGATAGGCAAATAGCACACACACAACCTCTTTTCATATGAAGAAATTGCTGGCTTACCATAAGAAAAGGGCATTTCAGTGGCAGACTTTACTTGACTGTGATGAGGCTCCGAACTCCCTAAGGTGTTAATCGCCAGGAACTACCACTGCAAGGCTCAGCTTTTTCCAGTGTGCTTAATTTTAAGTTGAAGATCACTGAACAGAAAAAGATGCAAGATGTCTGCCACATCCAATAGCTTTGAAAGAGCAGGGCAAAGCCATAGGTTGTTCCCATGGTACTTCCACCTGTCTGGCCTATATGACACCATCACTGCATTTCAAAACATAACATAGGGGCTATGAGCATCCTGAGCTCTGAGGTTTATTCCAAAGTGTGCATAGCATTGCAAACTTAGTGTGTAAGCATCCATGGGCATGGCATCATGACACTGGAAAATAGCTTGGTTTAGTACAAACCAAAATGGGACTCCACTGCACTCCCAATAATAATCAGACACATTCCCATGAGCTGCTTATCTTCCTTCCCAAAGCCCAGTTACCTGCTCTGATGGTGGTAGGTGAGGAGGGTCTCCCTCGTTTCCTCTCCCCAATCCATACTCCCTGGCACTTAGGATCCTGATAAAGGAAGCCAGGCCACAGGACCCTTCAGAAAACTACATTTCCCAGAGACCCTTGTGCCCAGGTCACTGCAGTATCAGCAGTCTGTAAGAGGCCGAGGAGAGAAAGTTCTTTCCTCTCAGTGCTGAATTGGGAGCAGCTTTGGGCATTGGGTTTGGGGCAAGGGAGGTTGGAGTTCTATGTCTCTCATTAAAACCCAAGCTGGAGAAGAACTTAGCAGTCATTATTCTCACTTTATATTTATGAGAAGTATAATGAGTTGCTGGCGTTTGCATTCAAAATCATGGAAAGACAGACTTTGGTGACATCTCAAGATGATTCCCTGAAGCCAATGCATTTAGGAAAGATGTATTATTTAAAGCCTAACAAATTTGCCAACTTTTACTCATCTGGAGCTGAAGATTTCCATTCTTGTTCTTCATGCTCATTTGTTAACGACAAAACTTTGGGATAAACAATTCCAGCTGAATAAAAGCAATGAGAAGAATAAATGACTTGTCAATTAACAATGTTCCATTTCAACATATCCTTTGGAATGCACAGGCTTCTTCACAGTTTACATAAGAAACTTCTTGCACAGGAGTGGATTCGGAGCTGTCTAGCACAGTCTATTCCTCACCCCCTTTTACAAGAAGCTTCATTGATCCACTGGTATGTTTTTAATCTACAAAGCAAGTGTGCATACCCTGGATTTCTGCGCTGTTGGGACATAACTAATCTGCTCCAAAAGTGCTCCTGAGTGCTCACTCTCGTTCAAGATCCTAGCAAGCACCTTTCATGATGAAAACAAGCTTCTCCTAGTCCAGAAGATTGGTTTTTATCTAGAATTCTAGCAACCAGTAGGTACTAGGAAGCCTACCACAAAAAGTAGTCAATTGCGTAACAAGGAACCATAGTCTACCTTCTGCCCAAAGTTAGAAATACTAAACAACACAAGGAAACTCTAGCTGTAACTAGAACAGAATTAATTTATACTTTTGGTGACTTATTTGAGCGTCTTGGTCTTTCCCTAAGTTTCTGTGCCTTCCTCTCAGTCTCCTACTTCAAAGCTCTTCCCATTCCTACTAGTACCTGGATTGAAAGATGGTGAGTCTATCATTTCCCGTGTCTCTCCATTTGCCATTTTTCCTGTCTTAAATTCAATCCTCCATTATTTTCACAGCAATTTGCAATTTTGAAGGATAACTGCATTCCCCTATCCCTACCCGGATCCCATCTGGTCTGGCCTCCTAAGCATTTTTTGTTTAGGTTTCTCTATGATTACATCCTCTCCATAAGTCTTGTCTTGTCTTGCCCTTGCCCTTGCCCTCCCTTACCCAATTTCATTTAACCAACCAACTTTTGCCCAGTCTGTTGTTGCCATTAGGACAAGCTCAGGACCGCAATACCTCAAGGACTGCCTCTGCCCACATAAACCATCCTGGACTCTGCATTCATCCTCTGAAACCCCTTCTTTGTGTGCCTCCCCCACGTGAGGTCTGAAGGGCAGCTGCATGAGAATGGGCCTTTTCTGTTGTGGCTCCCCATTTATGGAATGCTGGTTCGCCTGACTCCTTCGTTATACATTTTTAGGTGCCAGGCAAAAACGTTCCTCTTCAAGCAGCCCTTTGGCTAATAAATGTCCTACAGCCTTTTAAATGTGTCTGTGGGAAGGGGTGTTATTGTTTTGTTGGTTTGGTTTAATTATTTACTTGTGTTTTATCTTGTAGTTCAGAGGTTCTCAGCCTTTTTGAGTCCACGGCTCCCTTGACCTACAACATTCTTTCCATGGCACCACTGTGGGGTTCAGTAGCCCAGTAATGTCACCCCTTGCCTGCAGAGATGACAGCCTCTCACACTTTTTCAAACACCTTCCCTTGTGGAGTGTTCCCTCAGCCTCCTCTCCTCTCCTCTCTCCTTGGGAGTCCTCAGGGCAGCTGCTGCCGCTGCCCCTGCTCTCTGAGCTGCCCACCCCACCCCAAAGAGAGGTGCCTTCTCACACTGCCCCACAGGGGCCTAAGACTTGTCTGTCCATTCCCAACAGCAAGGGCTGGCAGGCTGGCTGGCTGGGCTCCCTCACCCGCTTGCTTGCTTACTTCTGAGGCCACCTCACTCCTGGCAACCATCTTCCCCAGGCCAGCCCCAGAGGCACAATTCGCCTGCAGAGCTTGTAGCCAGGGCTGCTGCAACAAACAGCTATGAAAGCCGTGGGGAGGCAGATACAAGAAGGCACCTCAGGGTGCCATGGCACACTGGTTGGAAACCACTATTGTAGTTTATTCTGTGAACAGCCCTGAGATCTTTTGATGAAGGGAGGTTTGTTTGTTTGTTTGTTTGTCTATGAGAGAGAGAGAGAAATTTAATAATAATAATAATAATAATAATAATAATAATAATAATAATAATAAAATTTATTTATACCCCGCCCTTCCCGGTTCAAAAACTGGGCTCAGGGCAGCTAACAACAAAGTTAAAACACTTAATTGGTTCAACAAAAAACAGCATAAAATACTGTATAAAATGTGAATAACTATAAATTCAGAATTGAAAAATCAATTTAGGGGGGAAATCCATCCAATAAACATTAGATGATCACCAGGGCTAGCTGGCTAAATTAGTCTTATTTGGGCCAGGATGGAGACCAGGGGAGAATTAGCTGTGGGATCCCTGAGTGGGTAATCTTCATAAAAAAGGGTAGTGGGAGGGAAGGAAGGAGAATAAAAGGTCAGGCTAAGTAAGTTCAAGCTGAAAGCCAGGCAGAATAGCTCTGCCTTACAGGCACTGTGGAAGGAAATTAAATCCTGCAGGGCCCTGGTCTCATGGGACAGAGCATTCCACCAGGTCGGAGCCATCACTGAGAAGGCCCTGGCCCTGGTTGAGGATAATCTAACTTCGTTAGGGCCCGGGACCTCTAAACTATGATCATTCATGGACCTTAAGGTCCTCTGCGGGGCATAGCAGGAGAGGCGGTCCCATAAATACGAGAGAGAGAGAGAGAGAGAGAGAGAGAGAGAGAGAGAAGAGAGAGATGCAGTGCTTTTCCCCTACTCATATTGAAATACTGCCCCTTAATGAGGCCAAACCTAGATTCACAAAATATTTTGGGGTATGTGTACCCCCAGAAAAAGCACTGGATAGATGATAGTCTTTTGAGGAAAATATCCAGGACCTCATTCAGCAGAATGAGCAGCAGGGTTGGCTTACCACCCTATGATCCATACCCTCCCTCCATTCATAAGAATGCTAAGTGTAGAATATAGGGGAGGGCTGTAGCTCAGTGGTAGAGCATGTGTCTTGCCCATTCAATCTCTGGCATCTCTAGCTAGGGCTGGCAATGTTCCCTGCCTGAAACCCTGAAGATCTGCTGTGTGTTAGTGTAGACAATACAGAGGTAGATGACCAGTGCCAGCTTCCTATGGTCCTATGTAGAGTCTAAAATTATCTAACTGCACCACTGGATCAGGCTTGACCCCCCCCACCTCCACTCTTCAAACAGCTGCTCAAATCTTGGATTCCGGGGTGACGTGACCTAGCTTGTTTGAAGATATAAAGCCAATGCCAGCCTTTTAAGTAGCATTCCATTAGCCCCAGCTGCCAATGTTTATAACAAACTTTTTCTGTGGTGGTCATGGTTTGGGGATAGCTGTTGAATGCTGACCAAACTAGGACACAATCAAACAGAGCAAGAGTAATGCAGGATCAAAGCCAGGCAATCAAGGATCACATCAAGAAGCTGTTCCCTCTTGAGTACTAAGGCATAAGAAGTCATAAACAAAAAACGTGCTTTTGAGCATAGGCAGACTGCTTGTCCTTTAAGCTTCTGACAAATGGGATTAGAGCAGAATTGGGGGACCTGTGGCCTCGGCCAGATGTTGTTGAGCCACAGCTACCATCATCCCAGACCATTGGCCTTGCAGGAAGGAGCTGATAGGAACTGGAGACCAATAGCGTCTGGATGGCTACAGGGTCCTCATTCCCTGAATTAAGAGATGGAACTTCTAGGTCAAAGTACATGACCACCAAGTATGTGTTGGGCCAGGATTTCTCATTTTAGGAATTAAGTATTGCTCGTGGGCATTGAGGAACTGTTGGAAGTATCATATTTGGAAGGGTGGAATGTGGAGACAAGTTCTTGCCTCACAACATTTCTTAATTAACATAGCAAAGCTAAGACGATTGCTTTTGTGAATGGCCACTTTGCTTGATTAAATCTTAAGGTCCTACATACTGTAAAGGGTCTGTTTTTGTGGATTCCTCTTGCCCCCATGTTCATCCTAAGAGGGTGGTGGGAACCTCCAAAACAGTTTGTGAGGCGGTACTGGGGGAAATGGCAAAATCACCTCCCCTGCTTCCGCCAACCTCTTTGTATCAGAGTATTTTGTCTACAGTGATCTGATGGAAAGCCAAATCAGAATCCAAGCAAAAGAATCATCACCAACTGTAAATTTTGGATTTTATAACCCAGGGTTTGCCAACGTGGTACCCCACAGATGCTGCGAACTAAAACTCCCATCATCCATGACCACTGGCCATGCTAGCTATGACTGATGGGAGTTCTAGTCAAAAATCCTGGCAGGCATCATGGTGGCTACTCTGTTTCCTACCGTATTTTTCGCTCTATAAGACGCACCAGACCACAAGACGCACCTGGTTTTTGGAGGAGGAAAATAAGAAAAAAAATATTCTGAATCCCAGAAGTCAGAACAGCAAGAGGGATCGTTACACAGTGAAAGCAGCAATCCCTTTTGCTGTTCTGTCTTCTGGGATAGCTGCTCAGCTTGCATTCGCTCCATAAGACGCACACACATTTCCCCTTACTTTTTAGGAGGGGAAAAGTGAGTCTTATAGAGCAAAAAATGTGGTATTTCTTTTCTCCCTACTCAAACAGAGACATTCTCACCAGCTGAGGATAACACAATGAACCTGATGAAGTGGACACTATTCAGTGAAAGTTTAAACCATAACAAGCTTGTTCATGTTTATGGTACTGCAAAACTCTTTGCTTTTCTTATAAGAAATATAGGACTCAGTCGTCCAGCATGGCTCAATCCCATTGATTTTAGCAGGAGAATTAATCACATCCTTAATTCTCTTCCACTGAAATCAATGGGATCTAAACATGTTTAATGTTGAGAGGACTGCTCTCATGTGGAGCAAGCACTGCAACAGCAGCTGAAAAAAATGCCAGGCTCAAAGAAAGAACTGCAACTTTGCCAAGAGCTCTTTGCAATGTACGCAGCAATCATGTTTCCTGCAAATGTACTGATGTTATGCAAGGGCGTTCTCCTCAATGTATAGGGCAGGGATATGCCTGGGAGCTGTGACCAATTCAGGCTCTAGAGATGTGTGTCTACCCATCACATTGCACATACTTACTGTAGGCAACACCAACATACCTGCAGTAATTATGACATAACATATGGAGTAACTATGAAAACAAGGAAAGTGGGTGACTCAAGGTAGATGGGCTCAATTGGAGAGTATCAGCATCATAAGCAGTCAAGTGCTCCCTTATGAACCTGATATTGACAAGGTACTTCCTATGAGCAATAGATACAAAGGGAAAACTCAGCTGGGTGCTGAATAGGAAAGAGACTTGGCAATAATGATGGTAGATTTCCAAGAATCTACAGTTGTTAAAAGATGGCTTTTACCAGCAATGGTAAAAGCAAATGGACAATCTGAAGTATAAGAAGAATTGAAATGGTCTCCTGGCACTTAAAGGATTTCAATGTACCACAATGTTTCTGATCAAAACATTTACATATTTGGAAATAACTAGCACACATTTTGAAAGTTTGCCAGCTATTTTCAGGAAGGGGGGACAAAGACAGAGGAAAGGGTTTTTGCCTTGCTTGTTGGATCTATAAAAGTAAAATGAGAAATGTACAGGAGGGAAGATTATCATATAACAATATTTAGAACAAGGATGGGGAACCTCAGCCACAGGGGCAAATGTAGAGGGCTACAGGATATTCTGTGTCATTCTTTTAAAGATACCGCAAACTGTTGCACTGGGGTAGCAGGATTTCATACCAGGAGAAAGCAGGCCTCTCAGACACAACTGTCCTTTATCATTACATAGCAAACCTGCAAAACTAACAGGAGCCCAAGAGGTCCAAAAAGCAGTACAGTCGTACCTTGGTTCTCAAACGCCTTGGCACTCGTACGTTTTGGCTCCTGAATGCCAAAAACTCAGAAGTAAGTGTCCCAGTTTTCAAACGTTTTTCAGAAGCCGAACGTCCAACGCAGCTTCCGCTTGAGTGCAAGAAGCTCTTGCAGCCAATCAGAAGCCGCACCTTGGTTTTCAAACAGTTTCGGGAGTTGAACACACTTCCAGAATGGATTACGTTCAAGAACCAAGGTACGACTGTATATGAAACAGACTTGAATCCAAGACTTTTTATGCCTTTGTCTGTGGATGAAGAAACCAGCATACAAAAAGAAAGTGCTCTAATACTGGTGACTCTTACTGGTTTGGTTCAGGGCTATGTTAAAAGTAGTATTCCTAAATCTTGTCTTCCCGGGATGGGCTAATAAACTCATAATTGTTATTGGCTACTTTTGAGAGCGTATAATTAGAATGCAGAACAGATGGTGAAATTTTCATTTAAGTGATATGTTGTGAAACTACATTCTGCTGCCAAAGAGTAGATTTATTGTTCACAGTGAATGTGGCAGGATTTTAAAAAGAGCTAAATGCATTTTAAGGAAACAAAGCTCTGGGAGAAAAATTGTGCTGTCTCAATGTGTTTTCTTAAAAAAGAAAAGAAAAGAAAATCACCCCACTCCCCATCTTGCTCAACCTAGAAGAGAGAGCCAGAAGCTACAAAAATATAGAAAAATAAAGCTGATTCAATACAAATAAATGATAGCATATTTGTCTGGAATGTAACATATCCTATTAGATATCTCAGTAAATTTGAGAAAATGTGGCCAAATTACACCCCACCCCAGTCTGAAGTAACAACCTGATTTCTGCACTGTTTTGCACTAATTCAGATTATTCTAGTACTGAGGATGAAAAACAATTCTAATCCTACTCTAACAACCCTAATTTGGGCATAAACTCAGGGAGGGGGAAAATCTATTCAAAAGCTTGTTTCACAGGCATCTTCTCCAGATGGACAAGTCACACGAAAATCCATTCCACATGTCATATTTCCCTTTTAGCTAAAACTACAGTGTGATCCACCTAAATTCCCTAGGGCACAATCTATCGTCATATGCAATCCCTATTGAAATGAATGGGAGTTGTGCAAGAGGTTGCTTGTGTAACTAGGCCAGATGTCAGCAGCACACAGCACCCATGGGAAGCTACCAGCACCCCAGTAGGACCCACTGCTGATGGTTGGGCCTCCCTTTAGTTATTTTTCAAGCACTTTGATCAAAGCTGAGTTACTTTGTTTGTCATCTGCCATTTTAAATTTCCACAGGGCCCCAATGTAACATCCCTCCAGAAGCTCCCAAACAACTCATCCTTACTGTCTGATGCTACCATCATTGCAGCTCTCCCATATAAGAGAGAATCCATCATGTGGTATTTTGCAAGGGCCCCGCAAAACCCCGTGTGCGCAACTCCTGTTTATTTCACTGCATTTCCGCAGGAGGACTTCAAAATGGATTATTCCCATAGATTTCAGCTACTGCTTTACCCATGGACCAGTTCAAACACATACTTAGCTGGTGAACATCCTACAGTGACAGTGATGAAGATGCACACCACCCCCCTTCTCCCACTCAAAGAACATATTGTGTTCTATAAGTCCTCCACAAAGGTAAAGGTAAAGGGACCCCTGACCATTAGGTCCAATTGTGACCGACTCTGGGGTTGCGGCGCTCATCTCACTTTATTGGCTGAGGGCGCTTCCAGGTCATGTGGCCAGCATGACTAAGCCGCTTCTGGTGAACCAGAGCAGCGCACGGAAATGCCATTTACCTTCCCGCCAGAGCGGTACCTATTTATCTACTTGCACTTTGACACGCTTTCGAACTGCTAGGTTGGCAGGAGCAGGGACCAAGCAATAGGAGCTCACCCCGTCACAGGGATTCGAACCGCCGACCTTCTGATTGGCAAGTCCTAGGCTCTGTGGTTTAACCCACAGCGTCACCCGTGTCCCATCAAGTCCTCCATAGGTCCATACAATTTCTGAAGCTGCCTTACCTGAGTCAAACTATTGGTCCATTGAGTCCACTTCTCTTTACTCTGACAGGCTGCTGTGTTGGCATTTGGTAAATATATTGCAGAAAAAAATAGGCAAGATGGAGCCAAAAGGTTAACAACAGCAAATGGAAATTCATACAGATACTGGAGAAGAAGCAAGAAGAAAGGAGAGCCTGAAAGGAAGTGGTCCACTTTACCAACAAACAGTTACTGAAAGAGAAGGACTCAGTGAGGAGGAAGACAAGGTTGCCTTTCTCTCTTCCCACCACTGGTTCAGGTAGCTTCTTGTTGCTTTTCTCCCAACGTACAGCTCTCCAGCTCCCAGTGGAACAGATGTTTTGCATGCAAGTTCAAACCCTGGCGGGGAAAGGCTGAAACTTTAGAGAGCCTAGGTGATATTGAGATAGGTGGACCAGTGGTCCGATTCTATGTATGGCAACTTCCAATGTCCCACTGCCTAGTTGCAGGTGAACAGGAGCTCCCAGAAATTGAACCGGAGTCTTTCCAAATGTAGCACATGCACTCTACCACTACTGAGAAATGGGGTTATTGTTTTGGGGGGATTCTTCCTCTCAAAGGGGAGACATGGCACATATGAATTTTTGCACATATGAGCCTCCTCATAGAGCACTCCAAACCCTTGCGGCTGTTGTCATTCTTATTTATTTATATATGTACATCACTTGATGCCATAATAGCCCCCTAAGTGTTGTACATAATGTACATAATGTAACGTTATGTTTCTGGCGTAAGCGTTCTGGGCTACCCAATGGGCACCCAAAGGAAGCCCTGACAATGGGGAGAAATAGTCTTTCTCCCTGCTTTTAGCCATGTTCAGAACAAGGAGAAATGAGGAAATAAGTTATTACATTCCTAACCATGTAGTTGGAAATCTGACGCCAGCTGCTGTGTTATTAAGAATGGCTTTAATTAACAGGACTGGGCCTACAAAGGCTGTGCTTGCGAAACTCTTCAGGGAGTGAGTTACTCGTGAAAAGGACTTTGTGGGGATTTGTGAGGAGGAATAGAGCTGGCTCCGAAATGCAGACGCTGCATTTTGTGCAATGCTTTGTTCCCACAGAATTTATTTTGTCAGAAAGAAGATGTCAAGATAGGACTAATCGCATCATCGCGACTTGTTTCCGCCCTCCCATAGGATCTGTAAGACCAAGTTGCAATTTCATTACATCCAGCTTTCCAGGGGAATCCCACACTGTGCGACTGCCGAATTCAAAAGTTATGGCGAGGAATCATAGTTGTAACTCAAAGGGAAGCAGAGTGAATGCTGCACTCACGAGGAGCTCTTGCAGCATGGGAGTATCAATATCCATAGCCTCGAACAACGGGGAACCTTGGAACAATTTGTCTAGCTTATTTGTAAACCCAATTATAATTTTTCATTAACCGAGCAAAATGTGATTATGGCACATCCATCACAGGGAGAAAGGAAATAAGGATGGATGAGAAATGCCAGCATGTTCTTGCTGTGCCTGCAAGGTAAGGTTCATAGTGAGCCAGCTCTTTCCTCAGGATGCAGAGACCAGAGGCAGGAGCTTCTGGGGATTGTTCAGAAGGCAGATTCATGAAGAGAGGAGTAGACACCTGGGAAAGCAATCGGCCAAAGCTAGAGGAGCAAGAGCTTCAGCATTTGTGCAGCAGAATAGTCTAAGTCAGGGGTCAGCATTTTTTTTCAGCAGGGGGCTGGTTCACTGTCCCACAGACCTTGTGGGGGGCCAGACTATATGGGGGGGGGGGTTGAACAAATTCCTATGCCCCACAAATAACCCAGAGATGCATTTTAAGTAAAAGGGCACATTCTACTCATGTAAAAACACGCTGATTCCCGGACCATCCGGGACTTCAAACCCTGGTCTCTTAGTTCATAGACTAACCCTATAACCCTCTAACCATTACACCACACTGGTTCTCAAAAAATTAACCAACAGTAAATAAATGTTTTTACTTCATGGTAGTGTTGCTCCTGGGATTAGCTACCTCAGATGTGAAAATAACTTGGTCAGACTTGGGCACTATGTACATTGACTTACACAGGGGAGCACCATTTAGGTCAGGCATGTATGCATTATGCCCTGTCTTGTATACTTCTATGCCTTGATACCATTCCTTTGTGCAAATCCTGTATGCTCCTGTTGCTGTTAGAGAAAATATTTTCAGTTTCAGAGGAATCCTTTCCTTCTTCAGGCCTCTTGTGAAGACAGAGAACTTCACATGCATCTTCAGGTCAATGTAGCCCTGTACAATGGTAATAGCTGGGGCCCTGACCTTCCACAGCTGTGACTCACATCTTAGAGGAAACAAGGAATAAGTCCTGTAAGTCCTGTGCTAAAATGCTGGTGACAAACTTATAAAAGAACACTAGATTATGCCTGGAGGCCCTTACCATTACATAAATTTTCTAGCAGTGATCCCAGATTTCTAGAAAAAAAATCCAATAATATTTCAGTAATTTACATTTCCTCACATGAAGTAGGGAACATGAATTTTGATCCTCAAAAAACTCTTAAATTGAACCCAAATCTCATATCAATATGAATTATTATGTTGGTTTTGCTGTGGGGACCTTACAGAGGTGCAGAAGATGAAATAGTAAATTGCTTGAAACATAGCAGAGCTATGCTTATGTTATCTTCAGTGATACAATTTGTACTAGTGACCAGACTTCCTGAGTTGTTGGGGGTTTTTTCCTTCCTTATTAAAGAGAAAATGTTGACAGTGAATAATGAAACTCCAGTCATCCCAAGTTAAACATTTATACTTTGGCCTGAAATGTTATAGCTTTCCTGTGACATTTTATTGTTTTACATTCTCTTTCATATGCCCAAGAGCAGCAGTTTAAATACCAGCCATTTAGCAATGCTATTAACACTTTTCATCCTTTCCAAAACAAATTCTAAGTCAGATATGTGACACATGCTCTGCATTCCAACTTCCAAAATGAATTTTTAAGGCAACCTGTAGCCAGTGTAATAGATGAGCCCATGGCTCAGAACAAATGACAATGAAAATCAGAGTGGGCTTTAGCGATGCCTTCCAGCCTTTGAAATGTTGAATATTGTACTTCCAGGCACAGGTGGCAGTTCTTATTGAAGCCAAGTGTTTTCCTCATTTTCATTCAGAAGCAGCAGAACAGATCAAATTATATTTATATTAGTTACTTCATAATCTGATTCCAGAAGCCAGTTCCACCATTATCTGAAGCTAGAGTTTCAGAAAAAACTGAGTAAGAAATCTATCCATGGGGCAGGGCTCTACAGGAGCCAGAGCTCTATCCTGAAAGGCCAAGCATCCCTGCAAGCTACCAGCAGAATGAAATATCCCCAGATGAGAATACCATGTCTCCATAGCTACTTGTATAAGCCTGGTGTGCATTGACTGGGCATATTGGAAGCAACACTGGAGACAAGTATAATGTTTTCCAATGGATCAAAAAAGCATGGAAGGATTTTTGTCCCCAGCCCTAAATCATTTCTTGCCTAAATCATTGCAGCTCATTGAGAGTAATATCAGAACAAGAAAAGCTGAAAGAAAGAAACTTTAGACAGCCTGCCATGCTCTACAGCAGAAGTAGCCAACATTATGCTTTCCAGATGTTGTTGGACAGGACTACACCTCCTATCAGCCTTAGTGAACAAAGCCCATGGTCAGGGATGATGGGAGTTGTAGTCCAATGACAGCGGGAGGGCAATGCATTGGCTATCCTGTTCTGCAACATCCCACAGGTTTACTTTAAAGAGTAGGATGTGAAACGACAAAATCTTCAAGACAAATCTAAACTACTTCATCTTTATTTCTTATAAGACAAATGCCCATCATCACAGTACAGATTGGATGTGTAGAAGCCCAGTGTCAGGAGGGCTGCACTGAGGAGGAATAGTGGGAGCCCCCTCCCCCTCCCCATGCTCCTGATCCCGATCCTGAATCTTCCCAAGAGCAGGAGGACAGTATAGATTTGGAACAGTGGTTTGCAGACAGCCATAGTTCAGAAGGCAGAAGCTGGGAAATACTGGATGGAGAACAGCTAGGAGAAAAAACGCTGGAAGAGAGAGGGTTAACAGATTCACAGTCGTTAGGTCGAGAAGAGCTCAGGAAGTCTCAGAACAGAAAGCGCAGAGGGTATAAGTTCAGATGCCAGTCATAGGAGTGATGTAGATTAATAGGGACGGAGGGCCTTAATTAGGAGCACCACCATTCTAGATATACACCCAGGGAGGTTTTGTGCCTTGCCCCATGGGATTTATTTATAGTGAGAATCAAACATCTCCAGTATCAGAGAAAAGCAGAGAGGGGGGAGAGAGTGTGTGCATGCCAGGAGTGCCAATTTGGCCCCAAAACCATGGGTGCCCGGGGCTGTGGGTGCCATGTAGTGTGTTTAGCCCTGAGACCAAAATTTGCGGGTGCCCAGCCCCTTCATGGAGAATGTTGTGCTCATGCACCCAGGGCCCCAGGGAGTTGGCACCTATACAGCTGGACTGGGGGCTGTACAGTCTTCCAGATGTTGAACTCCAGCTGAAATCATGTGCAGTCAGTTTGCACAGCAGAAGCTCCAAGGTTCAACCTTCAGTTATAAAAGGATCAGGTAGCAGGGATGTGAAAGCTCCCTGGAGAGTCACTGCTAATCAGCGTAGTACAGCAGACAATAATGGACTAGATGCACACTGAGTCTGGCCTGCTATAAGGTAGCTTTCTATAAGCTAGCAAATAGATAGCTAGATGGATAGATGGATAGATGGACAGGGAAAAGAAGAGCACAGTACGGTGCCAGTTTTGGACAGGCCACTCTTTACAGCAGCAACAGCAGCAACATCAAACCAGCTAGTAAAATCAAAGGAGAGCCGTGTTCCCAAACGACATTACTATATAATGTATCCAGTGCTCTTTTAATTAAATCACAACGAGAGCTTTTCTTCCTGGTGCCTAATTATTCTTGCACTTAATCTCATCCCCTTCTAGTTTCTCCTTATTTGTTTCTCTGTGACTAACTCTATTTTATTTTCTTTAAGGGTTGTTCTGCTTGCTGTTGGCAGCCTTTGAACACTAACTGTCCTTTAGACAGAGAAAAAATAAGGAAAGATATTTAACTCAGATCTTTCAAACAAAAGAAGCCAGTGCCTTTTGAAAGCGGGGGGGACAGACCAGTGACCAACCCATTCACAACAAACATGATTCATTAATCTTTTCTCCGCAGACGATTTAAACCCCATTTTCAAAACAGAGGAAATGTTGCAAAAAAGAAAAGGAAAAAAAAGGCCACATGGTTATACTTCAGAGAGGAGAATCCTTTTGGAAGGTAAACTGATGACTGATCGAGCTTTCATCTCGCTAATAGCTCTGTCTGTTGGTTATTAAAGAAATGCAGGTCCCGACACCACCAGATCAAGCTGGAAAATAGTATAAGAGATTGTTGACAAGCCAGGTTAGACATTTTGTGAGGCGGTTTTGTCAAAACTGCAAAAAAGGGAACAGAGGAGGAAGTATCAAATAGCGTCAGTTCATCAGGAAGGAAGCCCTGAATGGTTACAGGGATGCACTGTGGGGTCAAATGAGATGTAATGTTTCTCATGTAGTTTGCCCTGGCGTGCTGGGGGGGAAGGTGCGTTGTTACATAGAATCACAGAATTGTAAAGTTGGAAGGGACGACCCAATGTGGGACTCAAACTCACGACATTAAGATTAAGTCTCATGCTCTACTGACTGTAGTGGGGAAGCAAGCTGGATCAGGGCTATGGCCTGGGTGGAGGGGAGAGTTAACCCTTTACCCCTGCAATCATCTTGATCAAAACCACCCCCTCCCCAGACCAGCTTTGTATTATGGAAGTAAAGCTTCCATTGCTGCCATTCATCACTGAATGAGGATTTTAACCTGCGTGTCTTCAGTCCTAGTCCAAATGTTGTTGCTGAAAGCTCCCTTTGGTGTTATCTTCATGGCATAGAAACTTCCCCTGACCAAAAAGACAATATCAGAAGCTCCAGGTCACATGGAATGTATATTGCACAACTCCTTCACACAACATCATCTCTTGGGGAAAGGGCAGCACCAGTGCAGGAAGGATACACCATGGAAATTCTTGCCATGTGGGCTCCGGGACAACATGGGGAGGAACAATACTTAGGTGGTTCTCAAATGGCAAAGACATCATCCGAACCAAACCTAAATTGTGCTTAAAGGTGTCAATAGACATGTGAATAGATTACCTTCTTCCCTACTACTCAGCTCAGCATTGTTACAGTTTTTCCATGAAAATGTTGATGAACCTCTGCACTCAGGAGAGGTAGGGATGGATGGATTGGTCATTTCTCATTCTCCACATTAGTTTGCAAATTATTTTAAAAACTTTTCATGAAAATTCATTTTAGTGTGAATACCTCTGAATATACACATCTCTATATGCAATTTTGCTTAATGCAAATATCCCCCCCCCCAAGAAATTACTGGTACTGTTATGCATTTTTGTAGTTTATTTTCACAGATATGTGCATTTTAATTCACAATTTACCCTAGTACTTGCATTTTTGTACGCATTACTTGGCTAGAGAACTGCATTGCAAAATACTGAGAAGGATGCATTTTGAAGAGTAACTGTATTTTTGTTTGCATATTCCTTTGGAATGTGCAAATTAGGGGAAATTCACCTATAAATGTGTACTGAACTGAATTTCTCCCCCCATCCATACTATTTAATGCATACGCTGCCCTAGTATTAACACATATTTGTACACATTACATTGTATTTCTACACATTACATGTCTAGAGAACTGCATTGCAAAATTCAGAGAGGGGTGAATTTTGAAGAATGACTGTGAATATTATTTGCTTTGCGTATTATTTCAGAAAACACCAATTTGCTAAGCTTGCCTTGAAATGTGAACTCAGTAAAAAAAAAACCCACCCCCCTGGACTGAGGTTACAGCAACCTAGTCTGCAACACTCCAAGCCGCATCAGTTTTCAAAATCTCCTTGGTATTCATTCCAATCTACCCAAGTAGCTTAATTACAGAGCATTTACTTAATTACAGATCTACTCCTGCTATCAAAGGCAGCAGAGAAGATGTTTTTGCCTTCCTCCATCTGAAAGCCATCCCTTCAGACAAGTATATAATCCAGGCACCCTAAGTGGGGGCCAAATAACAAGGCAAATCAGAATGATTTGGGAATCTTCCCCCACTTCTGAGTGGTAGCACAATGTCAGTAACTTCCACTTATTTGAGATCAGGGCCCCCACAAGTTTCGTGTTGCTCTGTCATTCTGCTATTTCTGTAGCTTACAGCTATATTTTATCCTCTATCGCTATGCTCATGGGCTTTGCAGTAAGTGAAGCTGTCTGAAATATTGTCTGCAGAGCACAGGATATTTAAAAGTAAAAAAATCAAGAATTATAAGCTGTTTTCCGTGGCACATTTCTGGATGACAATAGGATGCAGAGTTCTATACAAAGGAAGGCGTCAGGAAGCAAGTGCTGCGCTTGATTTGGGAAAGACTGTGTTTTAGCAGAATCAGCAGTGGAGGAAGGTCTTACAACACGTAAAAAATTAAAAGTCATTCCGTCAAAGAAATGTCCTTCTGCAGCGCATAGCCTTTTGTATTAGCTATGACATCTGCTGTGAAGGTTACATCTGTGCCACCGTTAAGAGTAGATGGAATGTATTCATCTGAGAGAAAAAGCAAAAGAAGTTTGCCCTCTGCTGAAATACAAGACAGATGAAACAGTAGCAACAGCTGCTACTTTGCATCCACACAGTCCCTCCCCTAATCAGGTTAGGGACTCAAAACAACTTCTACTAACAGAATTCTGTTTCCAATCATCTTTACCCTTGAATATTTTTTCCTAAATTGCTCTGTTATGAACCATAATTCCTTTTGCATAGAGCTGGTGGGGAAACCACATCAAGGTCTGATTTAGAAGATGAAGAATCGAAAGCTCTTGAGAGCCTTAGAAAGTGTTGTTTCTTTCCGGTTGTTGTTCTGTTCTTCAGGCTCTGCATCTACAGATTATTTTTTTACAACTGTAAAAAGTGTAATTGCTAGAGTAGCTCAATAATAACTCAAGCAGTCCCATTATGTCAGGTATGAGTGTCCATCCATCTGTTTGTCTGTCCTTCAATGCATACTTAAGCACAGAGGGGCTGATTTAGCTTAGGCAAAAAACAGATATAAGAACTGGAGGGTCCACTCATTACTGGATCTCAGATAGGCCCTGATCTAGGTGGTATTTACATAAGCTTTCCCCTCCTCCTGAGTAGACTAATGTACAGCTAACCAGACACCCTATCACCGGTCTTGAAACTCCTGCCTAGCTTGCCATCTCTTGGAAGTGTTGGGGTGGTGTTGCCAGAAATAATAATAAGAAGAAGAATTTATTATTTGTACCCCAGCCACTCTGGTCAGCTCACAATAGAATATTAAAAACATGATATGACATCAAACATAAAAAACTTCCCTAAATAGGGCTGCCTTCAGAAGTTTTCTAAAAGTCAGGTAGTTGTTTATTTCCTTGACATCTGATGGGAGTGCGTTCCACAGGGCGGGCACCACTACTGAGAAGGCCAAGCAACACAAGCAACTGACATGAAGACTTCCATCCCAGCAATTGGAATATCTGGGTTTGAAGATGTCTTACATTTACTGTTAGTGCCACACTTTGAGGGGGGTCCTGTGACTCCCCCACTTTGGCCAACAGAGGACAAAGTTATAGATGTGTTTAGATGCCCCATTATAATGAATGGAGGAACACAGAGTTTCATTTTGTACAGAGTTGCTCAGATCCCCAAATATAAAATTAAAGTACAGTGTGGCAGAAGATCCATTTTAAAAAAAATAAATGTCCAGCATATACACCAGGGGCCGGCAAATTTTTTTAGCAGAGGGGCTGGTCCATTGTCCCTCAGACCTTGTGGCAGGCTAGAGAAGTGGCACCGGGGAGGTACTGAAAGAAGAGGCGAGAGGGGCATGTAGTCCTCCTCCCCAGCCCCAGCCGCTGTGCTTACCTTCCCTGGGGCTACCACCACCACCAGTACCACCGCTACTTCTTCTTGTGGGTAGGCAGAGCAAGCTCATCCGCTCCACTCTCTGGCCCACAGGAGCACCAGGGTGGCAGTGGAGGGAAGATGAGTGGCACTTAAGGGCTGGCTGCAGAGAGGGGCTGCTTAAAATGGCACTCAGCTAGCTCAGCCCAGCCTCTTTCCTCCTATAGGCAGGGCAGGGAGAAGCTAGGATGAGGGAGGGAGGATGCGCCACCGCGGTGTGTGTGAGGTAGGGGGGGATGAAATGGCACTGGGCAGGGGAATGGCATAGCCCGAACAAACAGAATCCCCACGCCGATCCACGGACAGTCCGCGGGCTGGATCCTGAAGGCAATCTTGAATTCACGGGTCTTAGTTTGCCAACTCCTGATATACACCAATGCTTGCTTGCCAGTTAAAAATGCAGAAGCAGAAAGGAACATTTACTTCTTCGACATCTCACTACTGCTGTTGTCCTAGCCATGGTGAGGGGCAGGTGAACAACAGGCTGCAATGGTGAAGAGGAGGACTACGTGCACAGGGGTTTTTGGCAGTGGGTCTCCTGCTGATGTGTGGGCCCTTGGCAGATGCCTAACTTTCGCAACCCTTGATGGCCGTCCACCATGCTGCAAGGCGTACGTACGTGAATGAGATGCTGCTGATATCAGAACATTATGTTATTCAGGGGACAGCTAAATGTGATTGAACAGAGACAGTAAAGCTCACGCTGGCTCTTAGCTAGATTGGACCACACTTGCTCTGAAGCATGATTCATTTTTCTCCTGGTTTCCCCTTCTTCAAAGCAATTAATTCACAAGAAACATCAGTTGCAGTTACACATGTATTGGTTTGCAATTAGTGAAAGAGAACAACACAAGCTCAGCCAAAAGGTTAATATTATTCTTCTGACGTCCTTTTCAGGGAAGTGACAAGGGTCACTGAATTTTTTTTGGCACATTGTACTCCTGCTTTAGAGCGGGAGGGGAGGAGGGGAGGGGAGGAAGAGGCCTGTTTTATGGTACATAAGTCAGTGAGGGATGTTAGATCCCAAAGAGGAGGTGGAGGAGGGAGAGATCATTGCAAAGGGTCATGCTTCCAAAGATCTTGGATGCAGCTGCTGGAATCAATCTAATTTAACTGCTAAATTAAACATGTTGATTGCCTCAGAGACCTCTCGGAGGAGGAGGAGAGGGAAGCCTGCCTTATTATTTAACTGTCAAAGTGGTGTTGTATCATACATCATAATCAAAGATGTGACACACATTTCACATAAATGTATTCTCTGCACAGAGAATGCTCACTTACTAAATAGATGCAGTGCCTACTTTCTCACTGTATGTACTGGTTACTGTCTTAGGACTAGCACTATGGTTGCTTTTCATTTGCAAGCTCTCCTGAGAGACATAGGGTCAGAAGTGACTTTTGAACAAGTAACACTATTTGTTCATCTACTTCAGCATTGCCTGTTCCAGGAGTAGTCAATGTGGTGTTCTCCCAGTGTTGTTGGACTAGGACGTCTGTCACCTCTGGTTTGGGGGCATGGTAGCTAGGACTGATGGGCATTGTACTGCATCAACTTTTGGAGGGCCAACCCATATCCATTCTGATGGTTGTCAGTTCTCTGAGGTATTTGGCAGAGGTTCTTTTGAATCAACTCCTACTTGGTATTTTGGTTGGTGATACCAGGTTTTTGCTTGGAAAGTGTGTGCTCTGTCACTGAGTCATGGTCCTTGCAAAAAGATATTACAAAAGTACCATGCAAACCTAAGTGATCCAGCTCTGTAGATCCAGCTTTTTAGAAAACAGTCTGTTCATTCTGTAACAGCCCACTTTGTTCAAAAGAAACAAGGTTCCTTATCGTAGATGTAGATAACTGAAGACAATAAAACACCCATGTAGATAAAACCATGGTAAATACATCAATTCTCCTCCACTGAATATTCAGGGTTAATGCACAAATATTGCCTTTTGAAATGTACACACTTTTTTCCCCTTGCTGGGCTGAGTCAGATACTCAGTTGGTACCTCTTGCTTATTCCCAGTGATGAACCACTGCTGTCTTCCAAAAGCCATTATTGTTAACAGTTTTCTCCCTCGTGGGCCATGTTTGAAAAACAAGTTGTGATTTTTATCAGTTATGCCACAACAGCTCAGTAAGAGGCAGGGCAATCTATTTTTTTTTCTTCCCAAAATTTTTATTAGGTTTTTTTAATAAAAGAGATACAAAAATAAAAAACAGCATTGTTTGTGTCTTTACAAAATTTCATAACATCTTTGGACTTCCTCGCGTCATCCGCTCGCACTTACATTGTTCATAAAATTTTTCAAGCAAATTACCATCTTATTTGTAATCTTATAACCAATCATTACAATATAGTCTAATAATGCTCATCTAATTTAGTGATGGCCAATTGTTTATAATCAAGCATCCTTCTTAGCATTCCATCAAATTACAATAATTTTGTAAATAAATCTTAAATTTCTTCCAGTCTTCTTCAATCCTTTCTTCTCCCAGGTCTCGAATTCTGCCAGTCATTTCCGCCAGCTGCATATAGTCCATCAGCTGCATCTGCCATTCTTCCAGCGTGGGTAGATCTTGAGTTTTCCAGTTCTTTGCGATGAGTATCCTTGCTGCCGTTGTTGCATACATAAAGAAAGTTCTGTCCTTCTTTGACACCTTCTGGCCGACAATACCCAGAAGGAAGGCCTCTGGTTTCTTAGTGAAAGTATACTTAAATACCTTTTTCAGTTCATTATATATCATTTCCCAGAAGGCCTTCACTTTAGGGCAAGTCCACCAGAGGTGAAAGAATGTTCCTTCATTTTCTTTACATTTCCAACATTTATTGTCAGACGAGTGGTATATTTTGGCAAGCTTAACTGGGGTCATGTACCATCTGTATATCATTTTCATTATATTTTCTTTCAAAGCATTACATGCAGTAAAGTTTAGCCCAGTGGTCCACAACCTTTCCCATTCCTCAAACATAATGTTATGCCCAATGTCCTGTGCCCACTTTATCATAGCCGATTTAACCATTTCGTCTTGTGTGTTCCATTTCAACAGCAAGTTATACATTCTTGAAAGTACCTTAGTCTTAGGTTCTAACAGTTCAGTTTCCAGCTTCGATTTCTCCACCTGGAACCCTAGCTTTTTGTCATTTTTAAAAACTTCTTTAATCTGAGCGTAATGTAACCAGTCTCGCACTTTATCCTTCATTTTTTCCATACTCTGCAATTTCCAGTTATTTCCATCTTTTTCTAATATTTCCCAATATTTTGGCCAATTGGCTTCCATATTGGGTCTTTTTCGGGCCTTAGCTTCCAGAGGTGAAAGCCACCTTGGGGTTTTATTTTCCAATAAGTCTTTATATTTTGTCCAGACATTAAACACTGCTTTTCTGACAATATGGTTCTTAAAGGCCTTATTGATCTTAACTTTGTCATACCATAAGTATGCATGCCAACCAAAATTATTATTAAACCCTTCCAGATCCAACACATCAGTGTCTTCGAGAAGTAGCCAGTCTTTTAGCCAGCAGAAAGCTGTGGCTTCATAATACAACCTTAAGTCTGGCAGGGCAAAGCCCCCTCTTTCCTTTGCGTCAGTCAATATCTTAAACTTAATTCTGGGCTTTTTGCCCGAGGCAGGGCAATCTACCCTAGGCAGTCGTTCACAAACTTTCCATCTGTTACGCAGCCTGCTCCTTTATCTTTTCTTGCTTCAGACCTATTTCCTATCGTACCCCTTAAGGATGTTGTGTTTTTTAAGGTACTAATAAGCATAAGCAGGCACAGAACAGCAGCCATCTTGCATCTGCAGAAGTAGTTTGATCCAGATGCAAATCCTTAAAGGAAATGAGTTAAAATGGTACTCACTCAATCCTTGGAGGAATGGTAGTTGACACTGACTAGATTGCCATGAGAAACTGGCAAACAGAATACTTAAAAATGGACGGGGGACTTCAAAGGTGTCTCTGTCTGAAGGGCGAGCCACCGGTTCCTTTGAACCAAGCTGTACATTTCAAATATCCAAATTACAACTAATTGGCTGAATTCTCAAAGAGATGTGGCTAATGGCAGAGCGTGAGTTTGTACTTGATGTTGGGAGTGCAGAAACCAACATGGAGCGTAGCAGGAAACTGCCTTAAACACTTTTGCTGTAGCTCTGTGGTGAAAGCAAATAACAGATTCACAAATATGGTAGATCGTACTGGTCCAAAATTTGTTACAGGGTTATTAATTGCCTGGTTTTTTAGAGGTCTAATCTGGAAAATTGCATTCTGGCAGGTAGACAAATAAGGGGTCCGAAAAGTCAATATATTATAGAAATGGGCCAACAATATGTTATAGAAATGGCCCAACAAAACTCCAAAGTTTTGGAGTTATTTTTTACTAATAATCTCACCACAGGCTTTGCTATTGACCAGGGTCTTCTCTGGCTCCACCCCTAACTAGGACAGGGGAGAATTTTTTTGACTCAGTTCATATCTTAAGGCAACTTACCAATTTGGTGCTTTCTGAAATAACACGCAAAGCAAATAACATGCATAGCCATCCTTCAAAGTTCACACGTCTCTGAATTTTGCAATGTACTTCTCCAGACATGTAATGTGTGCAAATGTGCGTTAGTACTAGGGTGGAGTATGCACTGAAATGCATCTATTAACAAAAACAACACATACACACGTGTGTTCCCTCCCTCTTTCCTTCTCTTACTGCATGCATAGTTGAGGTTTCGCAGCTGTGCTTTAGAATGGAAGGCCTAAAGCAGTTTTGAAGGAAAAGGACTTACAAGCCGGTGAGAGAATCCAGAGGGCTTTGTGGGGTGGGGTTAAGACATCTGCTGAGGTAGAGAAGACTTATAAGAGAGGAATTATAAGAAATAGACCTCTGTTGGTATCTGTCCTATAATGCAAACCACATAAGAGGAGATATTCTTTCATTGTAAACATTTAGACACCTTTTAAAATAAGATACAGTATGTAAGAAAAGGAAAGACATTGTCTTTTGAATAGCAGCTAATAAATTTGGTTAGAATAAATAATATGCAAGCAATCCAAAACCCAAGAATTAAAAGGAACTTCTACAAAGAGAAAACAGAAATCAAGCACTTTCCCCCCCTAAAACGCATAAGTAACATATTCAGTAGTGACAGTAAAGCCCTTGAAATTTAAAACACCAGTTGTAGATTGACAAAGTTACCAGCATGGAAAACTTGCCAGTTTGCATTTTTTGATGCCAAAGGTATTGATCAGAAGCGTAGAGATATTTCCTATTCTAATCAGTTAAAGAAGGTTCTGGAAGCTTCTCTGTGTGATACAAGCTGGTGCAAGCTTGAAGTTTCCAGCTGACAAGCAAGTTTCTGTTCTGCCTAGAAACAAGCAGAAGGTTCCTGTTGTTTTCGTTATTCTTTCGTAGAAACTGAACAGCTGGTTTAAATTGATTCTGTTATCTCTTTCACTCAATGTCACGCTGACTACAAGAACAGTCCAGAAGGAGCCTGAGTTTCACTTTCTGTCTCTCTTTCCTTCTGGTGTGGTGTTCTGTACATAGCATGTTTAGGTTTTAATCTTACTGTAAGTTTAAGTACTAAGGGTTTTTTTACTGCAACTGGATTTCTTAAGGAGTATTCCTTTCCCCAAAAAATTTTTTTATTAATTTTCTCTTATAACACATAGACAAAAACATAAAAGAAAAACATTACATTTGACACAACATAAAAACTTAACAACAATAAAAACACACGAAATAAAAGAAGAATTTTTTCTTCTTATTCCCTGGTGTATTTACATTGCTAGAAGACTTCCTTGATACCCTCCAATCTGGATTTCATCATATTACATATTTTGTTGTTGTTGTTTAGTTGTTTAGTCATGTCTGACTCTTCGTGACCCCATGGATCAGAGTACGCCAGGCACTCCTGTCTTCCACTGCCTCCCGCAGTTTGGTCAGACTCACGTTTGAATGGATACATTTGATCTTCTTGCAGTCCATGGGACTCTCAAGAGTCTCCTCCAGCATCATAATTCAAAAGCATCAATTCTTCGGCGATCAGCCTTCTTGATGGTCCAGCTCTCACTTCCATACATCACTACTGGGAAAACCATGGCTTTAACTATACGGACCTTTGTTGGCAAGTGATATCTCTGCTTTTTAAGGTGCTGTCTAGGTTTGCCATCACCTTTCTCCCAAGGAGCAAGCGTCTTTTAATTTCCTGACTGCTGTCACCATCTGCAGTGATCATGGAGCCCAAGAAAGTAAAATCTCTCACTGCCTCCATTTCTTCCCCTTCTATTTGCCAGGAGGTGATGGGCCCAGTGGCCATGATCTTCGTTTTTTTGATGTTGAGCTTCAGACCATATTTTGCACTCTCTTCTTTCACCCTCATTAAAAGGTTCTTTAATTCCTCCTCACTTTCTGCCATCAAGGTTGTGTCATCTGCATATCTGAGGTTGGTGATCTTTCTTCCGGCGATCTTAATACCGGCTTGGGATTCATCCAGCCCAGCCTTTCGCATGATGAATTCTGCATATAAGTTAAATAAGCAGGGAGACAATATAGAGCCTTGCCGTACTCCTTTCCCAATTTTGAACCATTCAGTTGTTCCATATCCAGTTCTAACTGTAGCTTCTTGTCCCACATAGAGATATCTCAGGAAACAGATGAGGTGATAAGGCACTCCCATTTCTTTAAGAACTTGCCATAGTTTGCTGTGGTCGTCACAATCAAAGGCTTTTGCATAGTCAATGAAGCATTAGTAGATGTCTTTCTGGAACTCTCTAGCTTTCTCCATAATCCAGCACATGTTTGCAATTTGGTCTCTGGTTCCTCTGCCCCTTCGAAATCCAGCTTGCACTTCTGGGAGTTCTCGGTCCACATGCTGCTTAAGCCTGCCTTGTAGAATTTTAAGCATAACCTTGCTAGCGTGTGAAATGAGTGCAATTGTGCGGTAGTTGGAGCATTCTTTGGCACTGCCCTTCTTTGGGATTGGGATGTAGACTGATCTTCTCCAATCCTCTGGCCACTGCTGAGTTTTTCAAATTTGCTGGCATATAGAGTGTAGCACCTTAACAGCATCATCTTTTAAAATTTTTAATAGTTCAGCTGGAATATCATCACTTCCACTGGCCTTGCTATTAGCAGTGCTTTCTAAGGCCCATTTGACTTCACTCTCCAGGATGTCTGGCTCAAGGTCAGCAACCACACTACCTGGGGTGTACGAGACATCCATTTCTTTCTGGTATAGTTCCTCTGTGTATTCTTACCACCTCTTCTTGATGTCTTCTGCTTCTGTTAGGTCCTTTCCACTTTTGTCTTTTATTATGGTAATCTTTGCACAAAATGTTCCTTTCATATCTTCAATTTTCTTGAACAGATCTCTGGTTTTTCCCATTCTATTGTTTTCCTCTATTTCTTTGCATTGCTCGTTTAAGAAGGCCTTGCTATTTTTTGGAAATCTGCATTCAATTTCCTGTATCTTTCACTATCTCCCTCAATTTTTCTTGCCTTCTCTCCCCTGCTGTTTGTAATGCCTCGTTGGACAGCCACTTTGCTTTCTTGCATTTCCTTTTCATTGGGATGGTTTTAGTTGCTGTATAATGTTACGAGCCTCCATCCATAGTTCTTCAGGCACTCTGTCCACCAAATCTAAATCCTTAAACCTGTTCCTCACTTCCACTGTGTATTCATAAGGGATTTGACTTAGATTGTATCTTACCGGCCCAGTGGTTTTTCCTGCTTTCTTCAGTTTAAGCTTGAATTTTGCTATAAGAAGCTGATGATCTGATTATATTCTCTGCAGCCAAAGATGGAGAAGCTCTATACAGTTTTTGCTGACTGTATAGAGCTTCTCCATCTTTGGCTGCAGAGAATATAATCAATTTGATTTTGATGCTGCCCATCTGGTGATGTCCATGTGTAGAGTCGTCTCTTGTGTTGTTGGAAAAGAGTGTTTGTGATGACCAGTTTGTTCTCTTGGCAGAACTCTATTAGCCTTTGCCCTGCTTCGTTTTGAACTCCAAGGCCAAACTTGCCAGTTGTTCCTTTTATCTCTTGACTCCCTACTTTAGCATTCCAATCCCCTATAATGAGAGGAACATCCTTTTTTGGTGTCATTTCTATAAGGTGTTGTAAGTCTTCATAGAATTAGTCAATTTCAGTTTCTTCAGCACCAGTGGTTGGTGCATAAACTTTGATTACTGTGATGTTAAAAGGTCTGCCTTGGATTTGTATCGAGATCATTCTATCATTTTTGAGATTGCATCCCAGTACAGCTTTCGCCACTCTTTTGTTGACTATGAGAGCCACTCCATTTCTTTTACGGGTTTCTTGCCCACAGTAGTAGATATGATGGTCATCCGAACTTAATTCACCCATTCCCGTCCATTTTAGTTCACTGATGCCCAGGATGTCAATATTTATTCTTGCCATCTCATTTTTGACCACATCCAACTTACCAAGGTTCATGGTTCTTACATTCCAGGTTCCTATGCAATATTTTTCTTTACAGCATTGGACTTTCCTTTCGCTTCCAGGCATATCCGCAACTGAGCGTCCTTTCAGCTTTGGCCCAGCCGCTTCATCAGCTCTGAATCTACTTGTACTTGTCCTCCGCTCTTCCTCAGTAGCATGTTGGACACCTTCTGACCTGAGGGGCTCATCTTCCAGCGTCATAACTTTTATATGCCTGTTGTACTTGTCCATGGAGTTTTCTTGGCAGGGATACTGGAGTGGCTTGCCAGTTTGTGCTCCAGGTGCATCACTTTTGGTCAAAACTCTCCACTATGACCTGTCCATCTTGGGTGGCCCTGCATGGCATAGCTCATAGCTTCTCTGAGTTATTCAAGCCCCTTCGCCACGGCAAGGCAGTGATCCATGAAGTGATACATATTTAGCAGTTCCCAATTTCATATAACATCAGTATCTTCTTTTATTACAAACTTCTTAACCTTACTTCCAATTGTCATCCATAATAATCTTTATTATTAATCTTTTTCTATCCCTCAGCCTAATCTGTTACTTCTAGGGATTTCCTAATTATCTTATATTACAGTATCTCACTAAATATTTTTTAAATTTCTTCCAGTCGTCTTGTGTTTCCTCCTCTTTCTGGTCACAGATTCTGCCAGTAAGGTCAGCCAGCTCAGCAAAGTCCATCATCTTCATCTGAATTCCGATCCTGAAGAATATTGGATTTGTGACCGTAAAGCTCATTTACCTTCAGTAGTGAAAAAAAACCCTCTGCTGGATGTAACCTCTGGTCTATTTTGAGGGGAATCCTACAATGTGGTTTATGTTTTTAACTCTGCTAACTATACATTGGGATCTGCTCTGGATAATTATGAGCAAAATTCATGACAGAACTAGCATTAAAAAAGAAAAAGTGACAAATATAGTGACAAATGAAATACTGTATGCAATGAGAACTTAAGACAAATTGCTATGAATGGGGCACTTTATAACTATAAGAAAAGAGTAATTTATAGATAGGAGCATGATCAATTTTAAAGAAGCACTTTTGGGTGGCTGTTTTTTTGGTGTTTTTTTAAAGTGCCGCAAAACAGGTGTGAGGAACAGCTGCTGCAGAAATACCTGGCTGCGTTTTCCGAGCCAGTTGCAGGCACTGGAAGAAACTGCAGTTTTCTCAGACAATGTAAAAAGAACAGAAAGTGCTTTGGCAGTTAGAGCTAGAGGATATATTAGCTTTGCTTCAAAGCTCCAGTGGAATAGAATGTGCAAATGCTTACAGCTGGTGTTCCCAAGCAGAGTTTGCTGCACCCATTATGTTGTAAAAAAACTGGCAGTATACGACATGTGGACCCACAGAACTGGAGTGGCACACAAATGTACGTGCAGTGGAACCTAGGAAGCTGAATGCCTGTAAACTCGAACATTTCAAAAACCAAAAGTGACTGTTCCAGTTTTTGAATGATTTTCGGAAACAGAACATCTGGCGCGGCTTCCACGGCTTCCGCTTGGCTGCAGGGTGCTCTTGGAAGCTGTGCCTTGGAAGTCGAACTTTTTGGAAGTCGAACGGACTTCTGAAACGGATCCCGTTCGACTTCCAAGGTATGACTGTGTATAAATGCAACACACAAACGTATAGAATTTCGTAATACACTTTGGGTAGAATTCAGCATCGCGCAAAAGCCGTTCTCCTGTAAGCGAAAGCATTTCTGTCTGCCAGACAGAACAGCCTCCCCGCTGCACACTTGTTTGGGGGTCATCACAACCCCAGTCTTGAGCCAACTTGGGATAGGTGAGAGGGCACAAGAGGAGAAGTGGTGAGAAAGCCTCCTTGTGCTAGCAGGACTTGTTTTGCTGGTTTCCACTAACATAACTTTATTTGCCCTTTATTCTACTCATTACCTAAAACAGTTTGATGGTGCCATGTATGCCTTCTTCTGGCAACTCCTGCAGCTAAGCTGGTTCCCAATGTATTGCTCTGTTTTCTTTTGGACCACATCAGTGAGGCTGAGAGGGGGGGTCTTGTCTCTGGGCAGCCCAGGACCTCCATACACACTGCCCAGGCCTGCGCCCCAGAGAGATTACTATGGTGCTGCCAACACAGCAAAATCAATGTGGGAGGCAGCCTTTACAGTTTACTGGTCTCTGCAGCCACAGCAGGTGCTCTGATTCTCCTGCAGTTTCACTTCACCCCTGGAGGTGCACTCCTTTGTCTCTTGAGAGAGACGGATGCCAACAACATAATACACAGATAATTATGTGATACCTGTGGCGGAAGCAGGGTGTACGAACCAAAACAAATATCTTCAGACTCAAGTTTTAATTTGGATATCTATCATACTACCAAAGCAGTTCCCTTTGTCCTGGAGCTGCAGGGTGTAGCCTGTGAGTGGAATATTGGCTGAGAAAAGGAATTAATCTAGAGGGACCTCAGTCCCAGGGCATGATTTGAAGGCAACCAGTTGGCCACAGTGAGACCAGAATGCTGCAGCACATGATCTTTGGGTCTGATCCAGCAGGGGTCTTCTTATATTCTTACACATGGCTTTCATCTTGCTGAAGCTCATCAGGTCTGGGTTTTTGTCTGGATGGGGAATTGCCTGAAAAGCCTACGTATATCGCCTTAAGTTCCATAAAAGAAAAACAGTAGATGGGAGGGAGGGAGGGAAATGGGTCTGTGACAGATGGGAGAGAAATTTGGTTCAGTTTGCATTTAAAGGTGGACTTAATTGACACTTCCGGAAACAGTATGCAAACCGAAATGCAGCCATCCTTCAAAATTTCAAACTTCTCTGAATTTTTCAATGCAATTCTTGAGTCAAGAAAGTACACAAAATCCATGTCTTAGGGTAAAGTATGTACAGGATCAGTGCTTTCCCCCACCCCTAGAAAAATAAGTGCAGGTACTAACCATGAAGTTGTTACAGTAAGTGCCACACTTTTTAACAACAAAGTCGTTTCATGCAGATAAGATTTCTCATCTGCTTTCAAAGACCAGGATTCCCGTAGAAAGGATTTCCACTAGCACAATGGGACTTTCCTTCTCCTCCAAAGAAAATTGGCTTAGGTATTTGGCATGGAGAACCAACAGAGCAGTTTACGAAGGAGGAAAGGGGCAATTGTTCTGTCTGTCAAGCTGAGAAGCTTGCACTGTTTGGATTTCTATGCAATTTCCGCTAATACACACATTTTTGCAAAGTGGTGTTTCCTAATATGATGCATTTATGTATGTTATTTTCAGTAATATATGTATCACATGCAATGCTTTTTTCAGGTGGCACTCAAGGGTACAGAGTACCGGCACCTCTTTTTACTTAGTGTGCCACACCACCCCACAAGTATGGCCTTTATTTGGGGCTGCTGCCCCTTGGCCCTCCCACCCAGGGCAGTTGTTTGTTATTTTCATTTCCACACAGTGGCTCAGAGATTCCCCTGAACATCTTCGCCAGGCACACACACGGCAGGCTGTCATGCTAATAGCTCATCTCATCTTGTAAGTGTTTATAGTGGCATGGGTGCAATACAACAACAAAAAGGCTTCACTGAGAGCAAGACATTCTGTTAGCATGAAGTGTGTGTAAATGTGACAGCTTTTGACTCTTCTTGCTGCCAGGTTGTCAAATAACTCACTGGGTACTGAGAATTGTTGAATGCTCAGATTATGTTTTCACCTCACTTTTAGTGTGCAGAATTGAATCTGTCATCCCCACTACTATTGTTTTTCTTCTCAGTTGTAAATAGAGTTGCAGTGTTTGTGTGTGTGTAAAATGGTCGTGGGTGGCGCTGTGGTCTAAACCACAGAGCCTAGGGCTTGCCAATCAGAAGGTCGGTGGTTCGAATCCATGCGACGGGGTGAGCTCCCATTGCTCGGTCCCAGCTCCTGCCAACCTAGCAGTTTGAAAGCACGTCAAAGTGCAAGTAGATAAATAGGTACCGCCCCAGTGGGAAGGTAAACGGCATTTTTGTGCGCTGCTCTGGTTCGCCAGAAGCAGCTTAGTCATGCTGGCCACATGACCTGGAAGCTGTCTGTGGACAAACGCCGGCTCCCTCGGCCTATAGAGCGAGATGAGCACGCAACCCCACAGTCATTTGTGACTGGACTTAACGGTCAGGGGTCCCTTTACCTTTAAAGAGAGAGGGGGGAGTGGCACAGCCCAGGTGGGGGCGGTTGTGATTTGATACTGGCATTTGATGCAAAGGTATTTATATTTTTAAAACCAGGAGCCTGGGTTGGCTGATTTGTTGAGTTGAAGCACATTTCTCCCCCACAACGAAACCTGGGCACAGAGCTACAGTTCCCTGCACCTTTAACAAACTACAGTCGCTAGGATTCTTGGGGTGTCAGTGCTTTAAAGGCATGATGTGTCGGGGTCTTGGACTGTTTTAAGCACTTACGAATTCTAGCAATGTTAAGACAGCATAATTCTACTTCAAAAGTGGCTTTTCATTGCTTATTTATAGCCACCCTTCAAATATCTATATCTTTGCTAGTAAAAAATTTATCTTTGCCTTCTAGCTCTCTGCTGATGCACTTCAGTATTTATATGGAGAGAAAAATCACCATATTCTCTTACCACTCTCTTCACAGCTCTGTGTCTCACCAGAAAATTACACCGGGCAGGACTCTACCTCCATGTCACATTCAGGGCCATTTTGGGATGGCAATTTAAGGCTCACAGGCAAGACTAGAAAGCTAGAATTATTACTGTGAGCTTGTCTCCATTGCTCAAACTATACCTCTGCCACAAGGTGAACTAGGGGAACTGCCAAGTGCTTTGAATAAGCCACACACAAATAAGGGTCTGTTGAGAAAAAAGGAATATATACTCAGGAAAACAAACATATATAACTTGAGGCAAGGCAAGATATAAAACAGTGTTGTGATTTGAGGGTTAAAGTTGGGGTTTGTTTTTGAAAACTTAAATGTAACAGTACAAAAAAACCCCACAACCATTTATCTACAATAAATTATTTTTTTCCTTCCTGAAGCCATGCAGCCCTTTATCATTAACATGAAATCCCCTTCAAATGTTTCGCCAGCCTCCCAGACCCCAGCTTCAGGATGCCTAACTCAGATAAGACACAATTAATTAAATTAACAAATGGGGAAAACAGAGAAGTCGGGAAAGGGAGCAGCACAGCTCCACCCCAGAATGTGCATCACTGCTGCATGTGCCCACGTGTGGTTGTAATATATGTTTCTTTCCAACCAAAAAACCAAAACAAAGCAAAACAAACAAACGAAAACTTTTCGCACAGTTCCTATTTAAGCAAATACTTAATGGAGCTGAGCGTACTTCTCCTGGCTGAGAAATGTTGAGCACACTCCGAGTCCCATAATGTCATAGATTATATGGCAGTTTAATGTAGCGTGGCATAATTGCTTGTGACAAAGTGCTCCCATTTGTCAGCATGCAACGCAGCTTCCAGGACAATCGATTTTATAGGAAGAGAGAAACTGAAATTATATAACACCAGTATGTGACAGTATCTTCTGCCCAATTAGAACTTTGCATATTTCCAAGGAGCCGCCGTGTTGTGTGTGTGTGTGTTTTGGTAAATGCTTCATCTTCCCCCATAACTGCAGAACTTTTTTTTATCAGGATTCAACACAACGGCTGGTCCCCAAAACAGACATACTATTGATGTTGCATCAGACGCTTCGATTAATCTCTTATTGCGAGCCTTGATGTACGACAGAAAATCCATCAGGTTTCATTAAATCTCCAGGGGGGATTATTCTTGATCCAGGGCACTCCTAGCTGCTGTAATAATAGAGCAGATCAGGGATTTTTTCATCTAGAACTTGCAGGAACTAAGTTCCAGCACCTCTCAGGTGGACGCCATTGCCATTCTAAGAGAATGAGGGAGGCATTCATGAGGAATTCTGGCACCTCTTCTTCTAGAAAAATATACAGTTGTACCTCGGGTTACATACGCTTCAGGTTACAGACGCCCAGAAATAGTGCTTCAGGTTAAGAACTTTGCTTCAGGACGAGAACAGAAATTGTGCTCCAGCGGCGCAGCAGCAGCAGGAGGCCCCATTAGCTAAAGTGGTGCTTCTGGTTAAGAACAGTTTCGGGTTAAGAACTGACCACTGGAACAAATTAAGTACTTAACCCGAGGTACCACTCTAATGGGAACAGACCATATTTTTCTTGGTGGTGATGGTGGTGATATCCCAGATCAGCAGACCCAAGGACCAACCTTCCCAGGTTGCAGCTCTGCCATGTTTTGATTCCTGCCCCTGACTTTCATACTGAGGTGACTGAGCATATTCTTCCAGGTGGTCTATAGCAGGGGTGGGGAATCTTTCTCAGCCCAAGAGCCTCATTCATGGGGACTACATGCACTGGTAAGCAGAGCCGGAGGCAATGAATGCAAATTTGACCTTTGTATAGCGAGCTAGTTTCCACACACACTCCTGCTGCATTCTCCACTGCAAGAAAGCAGGAGCAGATCACCTTTGTGAAGAATATTTTGGGAAGACTGAGCATGGAGTGGATTTCAGACCCGCCTTCTTGGATTGCATGTGAGGATTAAGATCCTGAAGATCTTTCCTTTTTCAAATACATATTGTGCCTGTGGTCCATTTGGGAAAATGGGGCACTGCCCTGCTAACCTGTGTGTCCTCAGTCAGTCCCCGTCTTTCTACCTTTTACTTACAACTAGTCAAGGGGGCTTGTCCTGTCATTGGCTCTGGCACCACCTCTAACTGGTCCCTTTGTCCTTGCCCAATGATAACCAGCCACCACTGCTTTTGACAGAATTTCAGGATCTCGGCTAGTTAGATTTAACGGGCATATTGATGTACCTGCCTGTGGCTTTTTAGAGTCTCCTTCAGTATCTGGCATGCTCTTTCATCATTGTTGCTTTCTCAGAGCACCGGCATCAAAATATATATCAATAATTACACTGTAGCCCAGATGCTATCTTCAGAATACAAAGGATTAGCTAAGTGGCATCAGCTGTCTGTGCTGAGATGAAAGATAAGAATTTGGACAAAAGGTTCCCAAACCTATTCACCTAAAATGATCCGAGTGAAGTAAGTTCTTTCTCCTTCTCCTCTGTTAAAAACGAATGTTGTTGTCTTTTAGGAACCACCCTTTCATTGCTGGGAGTGAGGGAACATCTGTAATGATTCATCAGAAACCTAGAATGGTGAACTTTAAAATATGCTCCATTATTTTGCAGTTATAAATGCAAGAAAAGCGCAGCCATCTTATATCAGAGTAGCTGCTTTTCTTTTGCTAATGTATCTTTCCCAGTAGGTCGCCACATCCTAGTCCTTTTTTGAGTACAGAAAATGAAGGAAAGTTGGGTGCAGGGGGCAGAATGCAATAAGATTCAAAGCTTGACGTACAGCTATCCCCACATACCATATCTTTTAGTTGCGGCTTTTGTTGGGGAATGTATTTTTTATTAGTTTGCATACATCAGTATTGTTAACTGCTTTACTGTATTTTTCTGTGTATAAGGCTATACTCCCCCCCAAAAAAAAAAAAATTAAGTTTAAAATTGGGGGTAGTCTTATATACGGAATGTTGCAATTTTTTATTTCTTAATTTTGTGCTCAAAAAATAAGGGTTGTCTTATACACGGGGGCATCTTATACACGGAAAAATACGGTAATTATTTTTATTATGTATATTGTACTTTATATATTGTAACTTGTGAACTGCCCTGAGACCCACGGGTATAGAGTGTTTTACAAGATAGGGCTATTACTCAAGATGGCTGGGTTAAAGCAAGGCAGCAAGAAGTCACCCTGTAAAACAGGTATAAGTTACCCCATCCCTACCTTAATAAATATTGAGGCTATTAATATTGTGCATATGGAAGCTGTTAAATGAATAATAATAACTGATTCTTGTATTGAAAAAATAATAACTGATTCTTGTATTGAAATAAAAACTCTCTGGTACAAAAATATGGTTCAAAAGCTTTACTTCTAGAACTTAACTCCTAACAACTTAAAACTAATAAAGTTAGATTCACTTAGTTGCATAATTTCTTATACTTGTCCCAGTATAAGGCATAATATATTTGGTTACAAATATATTGCATCCTAATCTAAAAATCAAACCTCAGGGGTTTCCAGTCATGTCACAAGTCAATGGCAGTCACTCCCCATTAGCCCCTCCGTGGGCTGCGGGGAGGTACAGGCAGGGGAAAGCACAAATGAGCCACAAATCCTGGCAATGTTCCCCAGTGGGGTCTACTGATTCATCTATATTTTGGACAATTGGCCTTAATCAAGAGGCGCTCCTGGACTGGCATATGCTAATGCACTTCACTCAGTCAGCTGCTGAAAGGACTGGGCTTGGCTCTTGGAAGGTATTTGAATGTTTTCTTTGAAGCTTGAGAATCCTTAGAACAGCCAGGAAAGGAAGGGGGAGGACAAGGTGCTTTGTGCTTTCTTATGTTTTTCAAGTGGTCTCTTTCTTTCTTTCTTTCTTTCTTTCTTTCTTTCTTTCTTTCTTTCTTTTTTGTCCTCCCCTGCATAATGGGGGCTCTTCCTGTCATCGGCTCTGGCACCACTAACAATTGGTCTCTTTGTCCTTGCCCAATGATAACCAGCCACCACTGCTTTTGACAGAATTTCAGAATCTCAACTGGTTAGATTTAACGGGCATATTGATGTACCTGCCTGTGACATTAGTCAGACTCTTCTCCATTGCAGCCTCTATTAGCCTCGGGCTGTTTTCTAGAGGCAGACATTCACACAGCCATTCTCTTCAGCAGCTTGGCATAAAGAGAGCACCCTACAGATTAGCATTGCATAGACTTTTTCATATGACTGTGGGCTAAACACCTTGTCACTGAGCCACAATGATACAATCCTTTTAATGATTAACCTGGTAGACTCTTCATGGAAATTTCCAGTCATGCTTCACAGTACAGTATAGGAAGATTGTATATTTATTTTCCATTTCAATGTGCATTAAACAATTATACTTAACAAGAAAAAGGGTAGGAGATAAAATTAGGGTGACAGGAGGGATCCCAATCCAGCAACAAGGCGTGTGTGTGTGCACACGCATGCATACACATACCAACAAACGTTATGCCAGCCTATAGTGGATGTAATTTGGAATTTGAATATTTGTAAACCACATTAGAATCTGAAATGAGGAAGGGCAGTTTTTTTAAAAACAACAACAACAATTGAACAAATAAATAAATGTAGACCCCTCTCATGAAATGAGATATATTTATATTATATAGCTTTAATTTTACAGCTGGTAGAACAATAAGAAGCTGGGAGGGTGTAGGTGTTTCAGATAGGGACATTCTGTGTAGTTCTTTAATCAAAACACATAAATAAATGGCAATTATCCTATCCTAGCCTATTCCATCCCAATTCCAATTTAATACACCAATTCTGAATCAGAAACGACAAGAAATAAACTCCCCCCGCCCAAGGATGCAAGTTTGCTCTATTTCATCTTCCTCCATTTTTTTAGCAAGCAATTTGAGAGTCTTGTGTCCCTAAACAACACATAAAACAAGTTGAATTGTGACCTTGGTTGCTTCTGCAAAGCTTGATTTATTTACACAAACCATAGAAGAACTACTTGCGGGTATTTTTTTTTAAAATCCCTGAAACAGCTCACATAAAGCAACATGCCCATAAGTCTCTCCACGGTGGAGAGCAATAAAGAAAACATTGCCAAGGAATCAGACTGAAGTAGTTTTCTAAAGTGACAAACTGTTGTGATCCATTAGTACAATATGTTGTGGAATATATGCTTGTTCCTTTGCACCACTGAGTTTTATTTATGGTTTTTAGCAAATCTCAATATGTCATCCCTAATGGACCTAAAGGGTTAAGGAGAAGAAAACAGTGTTTGTCCCAGAGGAAAAGGCAGTTGGCATGTGTATTAATTGATGGAGGACAGTCCTCTGTGTGAAGGGCTTTCAGAGGGCAATCCTCTGTTTGAAAGCCTATTTGAAAGGGTTGATCTTGTCCAAATTTCAAGATAAAGAACCATAAGAAGGGAGAACCTTAAAGTTGCCCATCAACAGCACTGGGACAGCAGATTTGTGCATACAAATAGTATGCAAACTAGTGCCCTCTAACCTGGGTATAAACACTCCTATCCACAGAAGCGATCTGAGACTCCAGTGACAAGTTGGAATCTAGGAGACTATGAACCTGATCTTACCAGAGCTGGGGAGCACATAACCCCTCCCAGAACAGGACATATACCTAATTCCTTGACATGAGAACCACCACCCACAGCACTTTCATCTTATCAGCCTCAGTTTATTAACCCCCATTCAGTCTGTCACTGCCTCCAGACACCTGTCCATCACTTTTACACCCTCTCCTGATATTGATGGAGCGGAGAGACAGAGCTACTTGTCTTCAACATACTGATGACACTGTGCACCACATCTGCAGTTGACATCTCCGGATGGTTTCATATAGATGTTAAATAGCACAGAAAACAGAATAGACCCTATGGGACCCCACAGACCAAGAGCCATCGAACCAAGCAACAATCTTCTAGTAATACTTTCTGGTAGCAACCCTAAAGGTCAGAGAGGAACTACTTTAGTACAGAGTCACAGTAGTGTAGTGGTTAGAGTGTGGAACTGGCGGACCAAATCTCCACTCAGCCAAGAAGCTCATGGGATGGCCTTGGACCTGTCATTGCCTCTCAGCCTAACGTACCTCACAGGGCTGTTGTGGGGTTTACATGAGGAGGGGAAGAACCATCTACACCACCTTCAGCTCCTTAGAGAAAAAAGTGGCCTACAAATTCAGTCAAGTAAGTAAGAATAATACCTCTAATTCGCAACTCCCAGAAGGACACCATGGTCAGTGATGTCAAAGGCCACTGAGAGAGTTACATTCCCCCTTTCTGTCTCTCAATAAAAGTAATCAGTCAGGGCAACCAAGACTGTTTTAGTTCCAAAACCAGGTCTGAAACCATACTAGAATGAATCTAGACGGTTTGCTTCCTGCAGACATACCTGCAACTCACCGGCCACCACACTCTCGTTCGCCTTTCAAAACCTCTGAATCCAGATAACAACTATGTAGAAGGGGCTGTTATCTCTTTCAGGGTGATGGGCATAACTCCCTTCCACAGAGAAGCATTGGCCACTCCCTAGAACCACCCATAAGCATAAATCTAGAGAACAAGGATATCATCCTTCTTTAGTACATAAATTCATTTTCTATAAGAGGATGACAAATAACAAATCTAGATAATGGAGGACACTTTGGTTTAGAAATGTTACATTAGCCTCATTAGAGCTGCAAAACTAACTTGAAATGTTATCTGTGACGGGTTTATTACTTGCCCTTGGGACTTGAAATATAATAGGAGGCACAGCAGATTTGCATGAGCAAGTCTCTCTAACTCTCATTACGTGGGTTTCTTGAAGTAAAGAGCCAAAGTTATATCAGACAAACAGATTGCATGTTAACCTTTCCTATCTCCTTCATGTAGGCAGCTTCATTAACACCTACCATGCACTGTCAATCCCTAACAACAAAGATTAGCTGTGAGGTATTAGAATTATAAACACATTACTCCAGAGACAAAGGGATGAGCCAAGGCACTCAGAAAAATAAATGAAAAATTTGTAATTAGAGTCATTGTCAAGTTTATTCTATAGGCCCTTTCAAAACCTAGTTAAAGGATCTGATCCTTCACAGTTGTTTACCACTTTTTAAAGGAAACAATGTTCAGTATTTAATCCTGTTCTTTCATCGATGTTAATAGGACCGTTCCGGAGTACCATGGGCAAATATTTTAATCAAGATGACAAAACACACACACAAGCTCAGAGAGATCACAATTTATGCCATTGTGGAGGGAATTGGCATGTCTAAAGCAGGCACGAGGCCTTCCAGATGTTGTTGGACTACAACTCCCATCATCCCTAACTACTGGCCATGCTGGCTGGGGTTGATGGGAGTTGGAGTCCATCAAATTCTGATGGGCACTTCTACCACCATGTAGTTCTCCCACCCCCACACTAAAGAACACAATATAAAATGTAAATGTCATATGCTGCACCCTTCTGAAGTGCTTTGCAAGAAAACTTTATTGCCTTGGAGCATAGGTGGCTAACCTGGCCCCCCAGATGTTGCTGAACAACTACTCACATCATCATAGACCATGCTGGCTGTGGCTGACGAGAGTTGTAGTTCAGCAATGTGCCACATTGCTTAGGCAACCCTAAGGCAATAGCTGTTGTGACTAAATATCTTAACTGGCTGCTTTCCCAGTTGGCACATAACCTCCACCTGGTTTTCCTTCTCTTGGTTCTTATTTTCTTACATGCCTGGAGAAAGACAGAGGTTTGGACAGTGGATTTATAGAGATCAAATCGCTAACAACAAGAATGTCATTTAATTCTGAAGAAAGTCTTCAGTATATATTTTTTGACAGCCAAATAGCCGGTCCTCCAAGTGTTCCTATTTTCCAGGGATAGTCCTGGATTTACAGAAGCCATCCTGCTTTCTGAGCTGATCCCAGAATGTCCCGCTTGTCCTCAGGACATCGCTAGTTTCATCAGAGAAATGGTGAAAGGTATGGAATAGGACACCCCTATTTTCAATGAAGAAATGTGGGAGGGTTTGAAAGAGATATTCAATTTTTTTGAATTTCCCATTCTGAAAAATCGTTTCTCTACTGATTAATTTTATTTAAAACAATAACAATACGAATTCCATGTCAAATGACAGAAAATGGCCAAGAAGGTGAGGTGACAGCTCTACATCCTCAGCCATTAACTATTCAGGAACAGGATTTGGCATCAAATTGTCCCACAAGATGCACAGAAACAAGCAATTGGAATTCTGTAAATGAGTTTTTCATTATATGTTCAATTAGACCTCGGGATTCCCTCAAAAGGCTACACTTACCTGGGAGTAAGCCACTCAGTGGGGCTGCCTTTTGAGTTAATATGTCAGAGGTGTTTGAAAGTTTAATCATTTTGTGCTGCTATCCGCTCTTGAGCAGATGGTTCTTATGAGGCCCAAATGTGCTAAATAGGCCTCTCACTCGGTTGAATGGCAACCGTTCTCTACTGGGGCGCTGGTATGCAGGCACAATGACTCATTTCCATGCAACTTGTTTGTTCATTAAGCCAGGTAAATCTTCGAATGATAGCCAATGGGGGATCCAACATCGCAATAATTAATTTTAAAAAATCTGAGAAAAACAGAACTGAAATATCATATCCACTGAATGGAAATGATTCCAAGGAATTTCTATTATGAATATTATTATAAGTTGAATTTCTTACCTGCCGTTCATAACCTAGAGTAGGTTACCATGATATAAAAATTCAATGTTTAAATCAGTGAAAACTATTGACACTCGAGGAGAATAGGGTGGATCTGTATCTCCCACACCTAGAACACTCACATAGTCGAATCTTCAGCCAAATATTTCACTTTGCCACAATAATATAACTTCATTCTTCGAGGCTCCATGCTACATCACAATTTGGCAGAATACTTCCAGATGGTGTAGCATATTGTAAATTTGCATGAACTAAAAGAAAAAGGAAAAAGAAATAAAATCAGACCATCAGAAATGCAACACAAACAGCCAAAACTATAGATGAATTTAGTAGACCTGGAGTATAATATGTAGAGGGGGGGGGAATGCATTTCTTTCCCGGGAAACGTCAGATCATTCTTTTCCTGAGCCTTAAAAGACTACTGAAAACCCTTCAGTGCTTTTGTTTGTGCCTGCATACATTGTATAAGTTATTTCATGTGCTGCTTCCTTATTTACTTCTTCAATGTTTACTTTTCCCTTCAACCCTGAAGGGTTCTCAGGGTGGCTAACAATTAAAACACACTGAAAATTTTAATTATGAATGCATAAAGCCCCATTATTCAGCAAGAAGCTTCATTCTTTTTAACTATTAATTTTCTGGTGCCCTTTGAACGAGGACAAGAGGTGCTCTCCCCAGGGAGGCTCGTCTGGAGCCTTCATTACATATCTTTAGGTGCCAGGCAAAAACTCATTTCTCTATAACCATGCCTTAGGCTAATTGGGATTCTATGGTCTTTTAAATGCGTTTGTGGGAAGGTAGTTCTTGGTTTGTTTTTGTTTTATTGTGTATTTTGTGTTTTCAATTTGCATGGTTATGTTGTGAACTGCCCCATGATCTTAGGATGAATTTAATAAATAAGAAAAATAAAATCTTGGAGGCTTAGAGAATGAAAATATGTGAATCTTGACCGTGGGTAGATGATCTCTCCCAGTTGCACACTTACACTGGAGTAGGACTTTTATGTCTAAGTAAACACAGACGGGACTGAGACCCAAGAGTTAAACTGTGGTACTGAAGTCCAGTGTTTTAAAGATATAGCTGATCTGTGACCGTAGAAATAGTTTGATCAAATTCTTTAAACCTGTGCTGTATGAACTGTATTTTGTTTCCAGCTTTCCTTCATCTGCTTCAGTAAAGGAAATAATTGTAAGGTGTTTTTTTAAAAAAAAAGAATACAAAACAAAACATTGTGACAAAATGTATTCTTTAATGAATGAAGCTTAAGAACAGCTACTAAGCAACAGCTTACCATCTTCTTAAGAGACAAAAGGTAGAACAAATTAGCTCCATTCTAGTATTAGCTTTCGGCTTTGTGTTAAGATTTCAGCTCAAGTCTTACAACAAAATTATTGTCTTGACTACTTCATATACTTCCATGAAAACTGAGAAGCAATGTTTTAATTTCAGTTTGAATCAGACAATTGAATCAAATCCATTTATGATCTCATTTTAGTTAGTTAAATATAATGAACCAAGATGTTAACATAAACAAGTATGTGGTTGGATCCAGACTGGCTCTCGGGATCTTATTTTCTTGAAATGTAATATTAATTTTAAAAAATATACTACTGAAGAACCCTTTAAACCAATGTCCATGGGGCAGAATGTTAGTTCATCAGCAAACCCTTACTGTGTTCTGCCCCCAGGGAATGATTAGCCATAGCCCTGCAAGACAACAATAGTTAGGTGATAGACTGAACACCACTGAGAAGCCAGGAGAAGCAATATGCCCATGCTTCCCCTTTCTACCCCCTCAGCACAAGTCATCATTCCCAGCCAGCATGGTCAATAGTCAGGGATGATGGGAGTTGTAGTCCAACAACATCTGAAGGGCTGCATATTGGCTACCCATGCATTATTAGGGTGACCAACTTTGAAGCCAAACTGAAAGGGATACAGACAATGTCTTTACTTGATATCACTTGAAAAGCAGTTCATAATTGTCATATTTAATTTCTGCAATAGTGGAACTGGTAGTTTAATTGTCAGTTCATCCATTGCGGGGCTGATTCCTGTGCAGCACCATCCTATGAATTTTCCCTCATGTTTTTATATCTGTTGGAAGCCACACAGAGTGGCTGGGTAACCCAGTCAGATGGTTAGGGTACACATAATAAAATCATTATTCTTATTCTTATTCTTCTTAGTAGTAATAATAGTAGCAAATACCATTGAATTCAATGGGGCTTGATCCTAAATGGATATCCATAGGATTAAAGTCTAAGTTTCCAAGTGCAGAGGAAAAATTCAAATAACTTCAGCCAAGTCAGGTTATATATTTGATTTTCAATAACAGCCACCAGATGTTTCTGAATCTTAATCATGTCTGTGAGTGGATGTATCTTAAGGGAAAGTGAACAAACTTTTCTTTTTAAATAGAAAAATTAGATAGTGTTCTACAGGTCCCCTGGAAACACTGAGATTTTTTAAATTTTATTTTAATGTGAGAATATTGCTTGCCAAAGCTGATGCTCAGTTGTTAGTTCCTTACATTTGAATGATGAAGTTAAAAAGAGAAACTCAGCCTGTCAACATGTTTTCCTAAACAACTCATGTGTGGACTAGGCTGTCAAGAAATCTCAGATGCTTCTGGGAGAGCACAACCTCCCATTAGTTGTTTTTTTTTAAAAAAAGTTGAAACCACACAATAAGAAAAAGAATGGAATGTATGTGTGCCAACCTTTGACATTTCCCAGCAACAATACCATGATAGCTAGAAGACAAGAAGTCACAACGGAGTCTTGGAAAACCGCCCTATCTGAGTGTTCTGTTTACTTGTTGAATACTTGGGGGTGTTATATGGGCAAGGCCTGCCCCTTTCGCCAGACCACCATCACTGCTGCCTCCACAGGTCAACTATGGAATACGTTAATTTGTTCCGGAGATCCGTTCTTAACCTGAAACCATTCTTCCCTGAGGTACCACTTTAGCTAATAGGGCCTCCCAATGACGCTGCGCCGGCATCAGCGTCGATTTCAGTTCTCATCCTAAGGTAAAGTTCTTAACCTGAGGTACTACATCCGGGTTAGCGGAGTCTGTAACCCAAAGTGTTTGTAACTCAAGGTGTTTGTAACCTGAGGTACCACTGTAATGGGTAAACTTGTCTACTCATGGGGCATCTACAAGTAGGAGAGGTTCCCTTCTCCAGGATATTACCTTCCAACTTAACGGAGGGTTTTAAGGAAGGGGAAAGTGATGCACTGGAGGGATAAGAGCTTGCTAATGTCTCCCTGCTCTCCCGTGCATGATTGTCTTTATGTGAGTAAACAGACAAGAGCTGATACAATGAAGCAGGGATATCCTTCACAATCTGTTGGTGCTGACAGATGTGTTTCAGAGAAAGCTCCATCCATGTTATACAGTTCATTTTAAAATTTCTATTATGGGTGTGGCACAGTGCTATTTTTCTAGAAAAAAGAGGTGCCGGAACTCACCACAAACATCTTCCTTATTCTCTTACAATGGCGCCCACCTGAGATGTGCCAGAACTAAGTTCCGGCACGTTAGTGAACCCAGGATTAGTGCAACCATAGTGTATTGGAAAGTAGCCCAATTCAGCTTGGATCTGCTTTGGAGGCTACTTTCTTCACCTTGGACCAAAATCAGAGCAGCCACATGTAAATTGAAGCACATGGCAACCTCCACTGATTTCGGTGGGAATATGACTATGTTTGCTATAGAATTAGTGCCATCTCAAACATTCTTGTTTGGGCTGTCAGTTATATCAAGGTAGTTTTTTAAAGATTATTTATAAATTTTCAAAATGCAGACAGAAAAAAATAAAGAAATAAAGACAAAAGAGAAAAAGAAAATACAATTAGTTGACTTCCCATCCATCCTTCCATGGTTTCTTTGAATAAACGGTTACTGCTGCATATTCTAACCAAATCAATCATACATCTATATTTTCCTCCATACCATTATTAACTGCTGAGATTACTCCAAACTGCCTAGCGTCTTAACATTTTTATGATACTTTTTCAAATAATCTACAAATGGTTTCCAGTCTTCTTTAAACCCTTGTTCTCTATTTTTACTTGTTAAGTTTGCTGATTCCACATACTCCATCAATTTCATTTGCCATTCATCCTTTGTGGGAACTGCATTTTCTTGGGCATATAAAATTCTTGCAGCGGTACTAGTTAAATCAAGGTTAAACTCACAGCCCTGGTGGTAGGTTGGTAGAATCTACAATTCCCAAATGAACACTAAGAGCTGCAATTGCACAAAGATTGCATCCTTGTCTGCTTTGGGGCATAAGACTTGCTGGCAGCTAAATTCAAATCAGTTCTTATATTTGCTTCCCAGTCTTTTCAGTTATGCTCTCCAAAGAAAACTATTTTATGTTCTTTACTATTGTGTTTTGAAAGCAGAAAGTACCTTACATATTCCATACATCATTTTCTTATCAAGCTAAGAAAAAGATCCAGCTGTGGGCTCTTATTTCTGACAAATGTGGAATGGTTTATAAGCAGGACAAAGGGGAGTGGAACGGCACCTTTCAAAATAATTGTGCCTTAGCCTGAAAGCCTGAAAAATTCAGTATTAAATTGATTTATTTTATTTTATTTGTTCTAGTTTGAAAAGAGCATTTGCAAAGCAGTGGTTTCATGTTACTTTCTCTCTAAAGAGAAGTCACTTGCCATGATTTTTCAAAAATCTGAGCTGGGAATAAAACCAAAAGCACCATTCAGAAGGCTAATTACAAAATGCAAACTGTGACATGCTCTCCAAACATTTAATGTACATTTTACCGGCTTGCAGGATGTTTACAAAGTTGACATTAGCAGGCTATTTAGTCTAAATACAACCGGTCCCATAATTCAGGCTATCCATTTTGACCCTGCACTGTTTCTTAAACACATAAAGCTTTAAATCAGTCAATCAATAAATCGATCACATTGGGGATGTTGCATCACCATAAAGATAAAGATATGACTAGCATATGTGCACATCACCTCTCAAGCCAACTGCATCCTAAAAGGCTGTGGGGGAGAGGCTGACTTGATTACCACAACTGAAAACAGAAGCTGCTGCAATAAAGAAAACAGAGAGAATGTGTGGAGGGGGTATCAGCTCTCTCTCACACACACAAACACACAAACACTGCCACTTTTAAGAGGGAGGGGTGTCTCCTGCCAAAGTGCCCTTTGAAGGAGATGTGACACACCAGGCTTTTGTGTGTTTTTTAAATGCACACTGCTTCTTGGTGAGGACTAATTATGGATAGGGGTTGTTTGTCACTTACACAGCTCCTCTGTGAGGATTAATTATGGAAGGAGTTTGTTTTGGCTGTCACTTTGCTGTCCGGCTGCTCTGCTCAACTCTCAGCACCTACAATGGCATGAAAATCAGGAGTACAGAAACAGGCACGTGGAAGAATTCTTGTAGCACACCAAACCAAGCCCAGGCACTGAGCAGCCTTCCCATTGGCTACATTCCCAGTGAGAGGATGGGCAGAAGCAAGCAAGGAGGAAGAGACCACCCATGGGCTTGATCTCTGACTTGCCTTGTCTGCAGACCAAATGCTGCTGCAGCCACCAATCAGGATGGGCAGGCAGGATGTGAATCCTAGAACTGTAGAGTTAGAAGGGACCCTGAGGGTCATCTAGTCCAACCCCCTACAATGCAGGAATCTCAGCTATAGCATCCATGACAGATGGCCATCCAACATCTGCTTAAAAACTTCCAAGGAAGGAGGGGCCCACAACCTCCCAAGGGAGACCATTCCACAGTCAAACAGCTGTTACTGTCAGAAAGTTCTTCCTGATGTTTAGTCAGAATCTCTTTCCTTTTAACATGAAGCCTTTGGTTCAAGTCCTACCCTCCAGAGCAGGAGAAAACAAACTTGCTCTGTCTCTCATGTGACAGTATTTGAAGATTGCTATCATATCTCCTTTCAGGTGAGCTAGGACCCTGATCCAAATCTGCCACCTCTTCCATTCTGCCGTTGAAGCACCAGGCTCACTTTGGCTCATCACAGAACGGGTTCTGGGTCAGGATTCCAGCCATGTGGTTTCTCAGGAGTTCCAGAGATGACTGAAAAAGCTCTGAAAGGACCATGCATACAGCAGGAGACAAAAAAGATTAACATAGAATGAAGAGGAGGTGGGGGGCAGTTAGTAGTGTGGAACTGAAAATGTCCTTCCCCATGCCTCAGAGGTACAAATTTTTCCTTCCATATCTCACACCACAAAGGCACACTCCTTCATTGTCTCCCAAGACAGACAGGTGCCAACCAATATCTCATGCCGCAGAAGGCAACTTTAAAAGAGCAAATGAGGGGCACCGCTCCAAGATGTTGTTGTCTATCTGTGTGTGTTTATATCCATTGTTCCTTTTTCTATTAGCACATAATACCAATTTATGAAATAGTTTGAACATCTCTAAGGAAGGAATGTGTACAATCTGCACTTAAAAAAAAAGAACTGTGCTCAAGTGCCCTAAATTTTGCACCAGGAAAAGTTGGATGATCTGAACTACCTACACAACACAGATTAAACCTGGTCTGATAGGCGTGATTTATTCTGATTCTGTGGCTCATGGAAGAGGACACACTGCCACAAACTGAAAGTTCTATTGAACTTCCTCTGGCTCTGGGACATCTTTTCAAGCCCATCTTCACATCCATAAGGACCAGAAACTTGTCTGCTTGCTTGCTTGCTTGCTTGCTTGCTTGCTTGCTTGCTTGTTGTTAAGACTAGGTCCTTCAGATGTCTTAATTCTATACCTATACCGATGCCCCTGCTTTCGCACATACACACTTACATGGAAAACACAACCACCCTGCTCCTAAGTCTATCTGTTATTCATGTCATGGTTGCCTGTAGGGTTAGGTAACTCCATAGCCTATGGTGGTTTACAATGCAATAACAAAATGCAATAAAGTCAATAAAGCACTTTCCCTGTCAAACATCCCAAAGGCACTGTACAAATAAGATTTTAAAAAATAAGAGCCATTCTAAGTTTTTATGAGGTGTCTGTGCAGCAGACCCAGAGGGGTGGTGTCAGGGAAAGTGATGACACAGTGAAAGGTTGATATGTTGTTTTAAGACCATCTGCCCCATTATTTTCTGCTCAAAAGTCCATTTCAAGTGACTAATTCCTAAAACCAATAATTAAGGAACTGCAGTTAACAAAAGTATTTCCTGCTCACACATACACACCATATAGCAGGAAAAATGCAAGACAGGCTTAGCTCTTCAGGCTACAAAAATAATTTTTCCATCCATAGGCCTAGTTGAGTCTCTGAGGATAAAGAGGGCGGAGAAAAAATGATGCCTCAGATGCAAGATGAGGAAAGGCAGGATGAATTGATTTCCACTCCAGGTGAATTGCACTTCAAGGACTGTCTGTTTTGGCATTTTGAGTGAACGTTTAGCAGCATTTTTAACCCTTTATTATTTCAGAATTAGTTTTGAAACATCCATTCTTTAGTTTAAGTGATGTGGGTGATCTGTGCTTCAATAAGTAGATCAGCCCTGGCAAAGGTCAATACAACTCCCAAATATCATTTAAAAAATGACCTTTGGCTTATATTGCATCTTCTGCAGCCTGTTCCTATAGGCACCTGCTAATACTGTGTATTGGGACACAGGTGGCACTGTGGGTTGAACCAAAGAGCCTAGGACTTGCTGATCAGAAGGTTGGTGGTTCGAATCCCCGTGATAGGGTGAGCTCCCGTTGTTCAGTCCCTGCTCCTGCCAACCTAGCAGTTTGAAAGCACAAGTAGATAAATAGGTACCGCTCCGGCGGGAAGGTAAACGGCGTTTCCATGCACTCTCTGGTTTGCCAGAAGCAGCTTAGTCATCCTGGCCACATGACCCGGAAGCTGTACTCCGGCTCCCTCGGCCAATAAAGCGAGATGAGCGCCACAACCCCAGAGTCGGTCACGACTGGATCTAATGGTCAGGGGTCCTTTTACCTTTACCTTTACCTTTAATACTGTGTATGTGGGTGTTGTTGACAACCCAGCATTCAAAAAACAAAAACAAAAGTTCCAAAAAGCACCACTTTTAATGGTTTTAGAGAACTAATTACTTTAAACCGTTTTGATTGGGCCGCAATCATGTATAATCGGTTTAGAATACAGGCAAGCAAACTTGTCCACAGCCAATTTTCTGGGGGAAGTGAAAGCTAACATATACGGTAATAGCCAAGGCTAAGATGCTTCTCCTGGCTAGATGCCACAAAGAGAAAGAAACTGGGTCAATTAAGTGCACTTCAGGTACCTTTCAGACAGCCTAGTGATCGCTTCTCATCTAATTAAGACTGATTGTGGCACAAATGACACTTGAGGCAAGTTGATCTCTTTCCTTCATGATACACAGTATGTCAGAGCTCTGCTGTCTCTGTCTCTCTCTCTCTCTCTCCAGCTGTATATATAGAGAGTTGTGTGGGTGGGTGTGTATATTTTTGATACTAAAGAGGATGCTCTATTTAGCTGTTGGTTGTGTTTTATAAGATACAGAAATTCTCTGGTTTCTCTTCAGATTGTATAAATCTTTCACCTTTTACTTAAGAAATTCTCTGATTTTGTTTTTGTATTTCCTGTTTTTAAAGCTCCTTTAGCCAATGTTGTAAACCACTTAGAGTTTTGCTTAAATATAAGGGGTGTATAAATTGGCCAAATAAATAACAAATGAAGTGGCAGTCTGCTATTATTGCTGCCAGGCAGTGATGCCCCTAAACAGGCAATCAGGGCCAATGGGCCTTGACAGATGCCTCACAGTGCTAGTGCCAGTCCTCAATCAATTATTTGTATGTTTCATTTGGTAGAACGCTACTGACTGCAAAACAGTTTCAAGGTGACGTACTAATATAAAAAATGCACATTGCAATATAAAATATACAAAAGGTGTTTTTTTAAAAAAATGGCTGCTAAAAATGACCATGAAGTATTTCTAAAAGCAACATTCAGAAACCCTGGTTCCTTCCACAGGATCATGATCCCTGAGAAATTAGCCAGCTAAGATGCTCACAAAGATAACACAATGCTAGCATGCCATCAGGGTGTGAGCGAGGCCCAAGCATCTTTTCACATTCACTGTGCTGCCTAGCCAGATTAACTGTGGAACTGCAATATAGACCAAAGCCAGGCATTCGGACCATGCTTAGAAGTTGTGGGAGTCCCACTGAGGTCCAGCCTACAAATGTTCTAGTTTAAAGACTTGTCGCATCAACAGAGCCAAACTGTTATTCATTTTTCAGCTTAGCAGTGAATTACAAAAGCAAGCACAGCTGGCCTGATAAAATCTAATTCACGAAGTTTATTGCTATTTTTAAGACCCGCTTTTAAGTAATGTGCATTTGCTCTTTATGTCAGTCTGCTCTAATGGGAGCCACTTTCAGATATAAATATCCATCTTCAGTCTAACGCACTCAAAACCAAACCAGAACACTGTTGCTCTTCAAATGAGATTGTTAAACTCTCAGGTCTCTGTTTTTCTTTCAAGTACCATAAACATTTGAGTAAAAGAGTGGGAAAGAAAATAAGATGCCCTGCCTTCAGGTTTAGTTTCCTTTCTCTGAGGTCTTCCTGTCCGATTTCAACCTCAGTTCCAGGAAAAACCAGACAGCCAAATCCTCTGAGGCAAAATGTGAGGTGGCCCCATCTGAGCACTCTGCACTTTTCAGGCTGCTTAGAGCAGATGAACAAGGAAGTCAGGCTGTCTGTAATGAATGCCTTTCTCTCAGACCCAAGGCAAGTGGATTAAATCAAAGGGAGCAAAATAAGCGCTCGGTTCTATATCAGGCTTTGCCTCCACATTATAGAACAACAAGCTCAGAAGGGAATACAAGATGGATATCAGCGCATTAGGCCTGATCTTGTCTGTATTGCTGCAAAAGGATTTGATTTATATCAGAAGCTTCGCGGCATATATTGCCGAGGAAAAATATGTAAATATAATTTACCCTTTTGCGGATGCAGCATGCAATTGAAAAAGAAAGCATGGCATTAAAACTGGCCAGAAGCTGGCTTTGTGCGGCACAGAGCAATTTCGAGACTGATACACTGATGTCATCCCTCTGTAAGTCATGCTTTCCAGGAAAAGGAAGGAAATGGCAGAGACCATAATGAAGCATTGTGCAAATTTCTTCTACATTGTGTTTGCTAAAGCCTTTCTTCTTCCCAGAGGGGAGGTATTGTGAGCGGGAGCCATTTCCCGCATTAGCAGGGGGGCATGTTCGGCCCCCTGCGTCACTTCTCGGCTGCCATGCCGCCCATTTTAAGCTGGCCAATAGGGTTGGCTTGGGGGTGGGGTTTAACTGCTTTTGAGCGGACGCAGCAGCCCCCGAGCCTTATTCGGTTCTTCGGCGGTATTGGCGATTAGGCATTGGAATATGTGTTGTGTGTTGGTGGGCGGGGTGTGGCCATCACCACCACCACCACTTGTCGGGTATTCCATTAAAGGAATCCGGCAGTAGTGGATCCTGTCTGACGCCCTACTGGTGGCTAGGGCCATGGCATGACCCCTGGTGACACTAGGGGAAGCTTTCAGTTGTATTTGCATCAACAAGCTCCTCCCACTGCTTGTTTACCAAAATACCCCCCGTGGGGTGGGGTCCTGTATAGGTTGTGTGATCCAATGCCGAAGTCAATACCACTCACATGCTGTAACCAATAAAAGTTGTGGCCTTTTTTAGCCCATTGACCTTAAATACATGTGTCCTTGTGTCTCGTTTTCCACCACGCGGGATGCAGGTCCTCAACTCACAATACCGATTCCTGTCGATTCTTAGTACCTAACAGGGGCATGTGTGGTGAGGTGGGGCTTTAGAGGTGTTCTCCTGGCACCACCAGTGGCACTGAACATAAGAAAAACCCTGCTGATACCTAGATGATACTGGTGGTCCATCTAATCCAGCATCCTATTCTCACAATGACCAGCCAGATACCCATGGGAAGCCCATAAGCAGCACCTAGGTGCATCAGCCCTCTCCCCTCCTCCAGTTTCTAGCAACTGGTATTCAGAGTCATGCTGCTTCTGGCGGTGGAGATAGACCATATCCATCACCATTAGTGGCCATTGATGCTGCTTATCGTTGATGTTGCTTGCTTGGATATGGATATGGATATGGCAAAGCAGGGTGGGCAGCAAAGTTAGGGCTGTACAGGTGCACCAGCAGGACCAATCCAAAACTCCTGCCAGTGTTTGGCACAGCTCAAATCTCACTACTGCCCTGCCCAAGGATCTAATGGTCCAATTCGAAAGAAGCAGTGCCTGAAAAAGCAAGGCAAAGCCATAAGCCAAAGCAGTTACATGTATCAGACATACACATCACATAAGAACATAGGAAACTGTCTTGTATACTATTTATGCAGTGCTGTCCAAGCTAACTGGCGACAGATATTCAGGGTCTCAGGCAAGGTCACATCACCTGATCTTTTTAATTGGAGATGCCAGGAATTGAACCTGGAACCTTGCGCCTGCGAAAACAGAAAATTAAAAAATAGACTCTGCTGCTACCTATGATCCTTTCCCCATTTCCCCCAATGCATGTGGGTAAGTAAATGAGGATGCTAAGAATGTTCTGCTGCAGGAGTAGCCAGCAAGCAGTATTGTATCCTCAAGATGTATTGGGTTCCTTCAGATTTGACTGAGCCTCACTCTTGCGCTCTGTGCAAAATCCTCTTTCTACTTCAGGAATTCATGTAATAGGACAGGGGCATCATCACAGTGCCATCCAAAAGTTATGGACTACGATTCCCATAATCCTTCACTATTGGCCATGCTGTCCAGGGTTGATAGGAGTTGTCCAAAAGTCTGGAGGACTGGCTACTGACAACTCCTGCTTTATTACATGGATTCCTAAAAAAAAATATTTATTACAAAGACTCAGTCAGATTTGAAGGAATTCAGCAATACTCCTTGAGGACAGCCGTCCGCCACGTTCCCTGAAGTATTTCTGTGTGTGATCAAGCAGGTATGCTGTCCATATGCCCAGAAGAATCTGTTCCCAAGGTCTTCCATTATATGAACCTGACACCAAGCTGATCAGCATGGTGGATCTCTCCAATACCACTGTCACAAAGATTTGCTTGAGCATAAAATGTCTGCAACAAATTAAGCAGTATCACATACAAATGCTAAGCACATCCCCTCAAGTTTGGCACATGAAGTACGAGTAATGCGAACCATCTGCTACCCAGCATCTGGTCAGTGTTGGACCAGTTCCATGTCAGACAAGTATACCGTCTTCACATTTTCTTCCATGCTATTGATTTTATTATTCATTAGGGCCTCTTTTTTTGTTTCCAAAACTGACTTTCTGACAAATATTTTTAGAACTACATTTGTCATTTGTCTAATGAGTAATCTGTTGCAATTAGCTATTTTTGGATCTTTTCACACATCGCTGTGCTTGCCACTGCAAAGTGAGTACAGTCATTTTTTAAAAAAAGAAAAGCTATATGAAGTGCTTCTTTCAGACTCATCAAAATTGCATGCAGTATTTAGTTCAGCTGTACTGTATGCACGTGAACCAAGGGAGAAACATGAAATTTTTAAACTTCCAAGTGTACAGAGGTAAGGGACACAATGGAGCAGAATTTCATTTGTGCAGCTTTGACTGCTTACTAAAGTGGGGTTGGAAACTTCAGCTCAGGCTAGGGTTGACATATTTCAAAAAGTGAAAATCCGGACAACTTGGTCAACGTTGTTGAGCTTTCTGGCAGCCGAATCCTAGCGATTTCTGGGAGATTCCACCCCCTGCAAATGTTTCACCAGGAACATTTTCCATAGTCTCCTCAAAACAATGATTTCAGCCTCAAATAATATCAAAATGCCTAATCAATGAACAAAATGTTATGATGCATAGTAACACCAGTTACTATTTTCCTCATATAAAACTGCAGTTCCTGCCATGAACATGGGACCATATTTGCCGCCTCCTTCAGAGACAGAGAGGGGAAATGCTTTCAGGGAAGGTCCCAGAAGGCATGGCTTACAGTTGAGACGGGTCTGCTGCTCCTATATATGATTCAGTCGAAGGCTGACTGTTGTTGCAGCAACATTAGATCTCATAGCATTCAGTCTGAGCCTTGCCTTGTATAAGGTCATTGCTGAACAGTAAGAGTGGTTCTGACACTAGTGGAATGAAACTTTCCCCATCCCACCTCTCCTTTCCCCTGCAACCCCCCATGCACCCTCAAAATCAGCTCTGGGTGGTTGGGGGAACCCTCTGGAGAAGATTTTTGTGGGTACCAGGGGGAAAGAAGAGGAAAGAGAAGTGCCATTGTGCCAGTGGAACCCTGCTGCACACCATTGCATGCAACCCTAAATGTATGCTGGTGGCCATGAAGTAGATCACCAGAGGCTTCCAGAGTCCACTGCTCAGTGTTGGCGGGGAGAGAACCTGGCACCCTTACCAAACAGTGGCATGAAACAGTGGTAGGGGTATGAGGTCAGTTAGCTCATCACCATGCAGACAGAGAACTCCTGAGTGGCTACAAGTGTCCAGCACAGGCCAGGATGTCAGTGGCCCTTGCTGGAACCTGCTAACCACTAGGTAGTTGCATGCCTGCAGACAGCTGAATTCATAAGTTCTGTGCCTCTGCTGCTGGTCAACCAACTGGGGATCTCCTCGTTTGTACAGCAATGGATGCTGGTGGGCTCTAGCATGCTAGTGGAAATGGTGACCATGGTCAAACATCTGTATCTAGAGAAGGATTGGAGAAGTGGTCCTTTAGACTTCTTGAAAGCTTTCAATATGATTGGCCCTTGATGACTATTTGATTACCTCCTGGTTGGAGGTAATTGTACTTTGAGTCTGTCCTTAAAGTCCCAGCTGATGCAGAATTCTATAGTTGGCCTGTTGCTTGAGATTGGCCCCAAACAATAACTGGTGTTTTCTTCACTTGAACTGGTAAGTTCTTTGAAAAAATAAAATCAGGTACCTTTCAAAATACCAGTAGGAGCCACTTAACCCTTCTCACCATCTCCTGCAAATGTTCCCTGTGCAATTTTCCCATTATTTTTAGCCTATCTGGGCTTCATAGCCCAAAGGAAGCCCACCTGGAAGGAAATGGCCACAGAGGTGGGGGTTAGTTGCAGGGGAGAATCAGGAGAAGAAGGAGGAGGAATTGCTTTTCCTTCCTACCGATCCTCTCAGCCAGTTCAATTTTCAGGAGACACAATTGCTGAGACAATGTGCAGCTCCTCTCTAACACAGAGCAGAGATGTGACCCTGCAACTGTGCTTGTTAGGAAACTAATTGGCTGATAGTTGTAGTGGAACTTGAGCAAAACTGCAGTAAGTGGATATTTTGGAGTATTCTGTAGGTCAGCTTTGTAGATGAAATGCTGTTTGGTTTTATTTGGAGAACAGCAGCAGTACAACACAACTTCTTTCACCCCCACAACAAGACTGCAGTTTTGAAAAGCCAGTTGAATGTGTGTCACAACTGCATAAGACTTTATGAGCTTGGTGGGTCAAAGAATTACCTGTTGTTGCTGCTGCTGTTTGCTTTTTTTTAAAAAACACCAAGGTTAACACTTGACATTTCGAAAGCAACCAACATCAGTAAAGGCAATACAAAAATATGTGATAGCTTTTATTTGAACATCCTCAGTCTGTAGGCAAAAAAAGGTGATATATGCTTTCAGCTGGGAACTGAAACTCTCAGGTCACTCAGGTGAAACCAATTCAATTGTCATCTCGAGTTCAATCAAAGGATTTTCTATGCCTTGAATAGAAATATATAATATACTATAACGATGAGATATGTGGGAAATCCTCATGAAAAGATTCATTGGTTTTTTTCAAGGAACCTTATCATTTGACTCTGGGCTTTTCCAGACAAGCAAGGAAAAATGCAAATTGATCTGTTAGTGCCTTAGAGAGCACGGGAACAGCATTAATAGGATAGGAAAGCTATTCTGTTTCCATAGAATGGACAGAGGGATCTGTGGCTTCCTTTACCTTAGGAAATAGCTGTGCTGTGGAAAAATCATCCACTGATATGTGTGTTCATGGACTGGAAAGAATATCATTTTTCTAAGCAGATGATTGACAAAATACAATTTCTGTTGTTTCTTTGGAGCCCTTAGTTACACGATGCCTTGTTTAATACTAGGGATATTTCATATTTGATCTTCACTGCAGTATAAACTCCAGGTGCACAGATGGCTTCCTAAGATCCACATCATTGACTATTTTTAAAAAGATTGAAACCTCACTGCTTCAAGTAGAGATTTGGAAAATGTGAGAGCAAGCTTAATAACAGGTGACCAACCAATTGGACAGGGCTCCTAGAAGCCAAAATCTCCTGTGACATGTACCTTCACCAATCCTTGCAGTTTCTTAGAGCTCTATGGTTGCAATCTTATGTGCACAAAGGAGTATACAGTACTAGTCTTACTTTTACCAAACCTTGGACTGCACAGAGCCAGTATGGTGTAGTGGTTAAGAGCGGTGGACTTGTAATCTGGTGAACCGGGTTCGCTTCCCCGCTCTTCCACATGCAGCTGCTGGGTGACCTTGGGCTAGTCAGACTTCTCTGAAGTCTCTCAGCCCCACTCACCTCACAGAGTGTTTGTTGTGGGGGAGGAAGGGAAAGGAGACTGTTAGCCGCTTTGAGACGCCTTAGGGTAGTGATAAAGTGGGATATCAAATCCAAACTCCTCTTCTTCTCTTCTTCACTGTTAATTACAATTACTCAGCTCTGCTTTCATAATGCAAACCTCCACTGTTGTGTTTCAGTATTCCAACATCTGCATGTACACATATATTAGAGCCATAATTTACTCTAAATGCATAATTTGGCTTTTCTTATCCCACAGTTTTATCTGGGGGTGGGGTGGGGAAATGTTGTTTTCAAGGAATGTAATTCCAGCTTTGAAAAACATAGGCACCAGTTTTCATATTAAGCACAAAGGCTTATGTCCCCTTAAACAATTCATTTTTTTAAAATACACCAAGCAAGTTCATTTATCATCCTTTACTCCTGAAATTGCAATGGCTATTTTTTTTTTAATTTGGAAGTGTTAAATATTTCTTTCAGCAGCAGCATTCCTATGAAAGAGCATTTATAAATCTACGCTGGCAAGGCTCATAAGCCATTAATCAAAAGGCATGGAGCAAAAGGCATGGAAGTTACAATTAATTAAAATGGCCTGTATTTATGTGAAAAGAAAAATCCGTTAGTCTCTTTTAAACAATTGAACCATCCTCCCTAAAGTGACTTTAAAAATATATATATCCATTAACCAATATTTATGTTTGCATTCGTTTTTTAATCAAAGTGTTGCCAATGGATTTTTGGGACACTTAAAGTAAAAGCTGCTTCTGCAAAGAAAGGGTAGCATGAACTGCCAAAACAGAAATGGCACTCTGCGAAACAAATGGGGAGGTTCAGCTGTGTGTTATAAAACAGAGAAAAACAAAGAAGTAGTGCTCCATACATTCTAACTCTCCCAATTTGCTAGGGAAAGTTTTGTTTTCTGGTCCTTGTCCTGGCTAAATCACTATCCTCTATTTTGTGCTGCCTGTTTGCTTTTGGGACAGCCAAGCCCTATGAAGATGCAAAGCGAGATGGTTGCATCAGGAGGCAGATAGTGGAGGGCAGCAAACCTTGGCTGCTGAAAACCAAGATGCAGTTCTGTAACTTATTTGGCCTAGGATTGTGAGGCTGGCTTATAGTGTGACTTGCTAACAAAGGTGACATCAACATGGAATGGGAATCAAAAATGGGACATTTTGAAGCAGTTTGTGGCCCTAAGGCATGGGTAGGCAAATTAAGGCCCGGGGGCCAGATCCAGCCCAATCCCCTTCTAAATCCGGCCTGGGGACGGTCTAGGAATCAGCATGTTGTTACATGAGTAGAATGTGTCCTTTCATTTAAAATGCATCTCTGGGTTATTTGTGGGGCCTGCCTGTGTTTTTACATGAGTAGAATGTGTCCTTTTATTTAAAATGCATCTCTTGGTTATTTGCGGGGCATAGGAATTTGTTCTCCCCCCCAAAATATATATATATATATAGTCCAGCCCCCCACAAGGTCTGAGGGACAGTGGACCGACCCCCTGCTGAAAAATTTTGCTGACCCCTGCCCTAAGGCAATCTTGGCATCAAATACTACAGACAAGTATCTGCTGCAACCAAAAGTAATGTCTCTAAGATTACCATAACACCCAGTCGAGATAATGGATGGAGGGACAGCAAACACCAAACTGGGGTGAGGGTGCAGGGAAGAGCTCCATTGAGAAGGGAAGGACTAGTTTGCAGTTAGAATAATTTACCAGCTCTCTCCAGTTCCCAATGCTTTGGGATGGGATCCGCTTTGCAAGAGCAAAACTTGTCTCCAAGCTTAAGGAAACAAGAAGAGGGCACAGATAGAGACTTTGTTGTGACTGGCAGGTCAACCTTGTAATCAGGCGGAATAATTTTACCAGTAAAGCAAATGAATCCTTTAGTTCTTTCTACCTCAGACCCAACTTTAAAGGAGTTTAGCACAAAAGCCCCTGGACCAATTTGTCTGTAATTTGGCAGCGTTCTTGCCCAAAGGCATCTCTCTCATCTCTGCATTCTTCAGACTGCTTGCCACAAAACACCCAGAGAGATTAGGTGATTTCCACCCTAAAATGCTAACAGCTGCCCTTGCAGGCCCTCAGAAGCAGCGGTCTTGCCTGCAAGTCATCAAATTCTATCCAATAAAAAAAAAATGGCAGATGGTTCCTTTCTTCGGGGTGTGTGTCACATTTTAGAAGCATCCATCACAAAAGCCCCTGGATCAATTTGCCTGCAATTAGGCAGGCTGTATTCACTCTGGAGAAGCAGACTTCGAATCCTAAGCTGAATCAGGCAGCCTCTGAATAGTTCCATGCTAAATTGGGCTATTTTTCAAATTGCAAAATTGGGGTCTGAAAATAATCTTGTGGTTGGTTCACATCCTTGATGAAAACCCTATCTTCAATGACTGTTATTTCATGAGACATGGAGTCCTCAAGTGATGAACATGAATGAGTGAACTAGCCCATCAGTCTAATGTGATACTATAAGTTGTACCATTGCATCATTGAGGGAGGTGTCATACACTGGTCTTGCTGCTTCAGGCATCAAGAACCAGTGGTTAGGGTAAACACAGAAGTGGTAAATCAAAACCAGTGATTTCTCCAAATGCATCTCAGGCACTAAGGTTGAGTTGCGGTTCCAATGTATTATTAAGACTTCATTGCCCATTGACTTTGGACTACTTTAGTAGAAAAGCAATGGGGAACCTATGGCCCTCCAGATGTTCTTCTGCCCCAGCCAACCTGGTCAGTGCTCAGGGATGATCGCAGTGGTAGCATAGCAACATATGGAGGGCCATAGGATCCTCATCCCCATCATAAAATAATACATTGCCTAAATATTGTATGCTAGCAATGATCACTATGGATGAAATATGATTGTAAGTCATTTTGACCTGGACTAGAATGAAGTCTGTTCAATACCATATCTCATAAGGAAAAATGCACAGAAGTCCTATAAATTTCACTCAGATTTAACAGGGCTTTGAAAATGTTTTTTAGAATAATAATAATAATAATAGTAATAGTAATAGTAATAATAATGCAGTAAAAAGAATTCAGTAAAACAGAGAATACAGCACAAAGCTATACATAGTGTAACAATAGCAGTTCCAAAGCAACTCAGAAAACCAGCCACAATGTGTTGACTGAAACCTGAGAAAATAAAATAGTTGGATTTTTTTTTTAACCACTTGCCTATACTATATGAAGCAGGGGCCAGGCAAATGTCATTTTACATGGTCTTAAAACATTGACAGACCATATAGGTTCTCTATAGACAGGTTTGTGAGACTGGTGACAGAGCTTTACTTTCTTCTTCCCTTATGTATGAAAAGAAGGGATTTGAAATTCCCTCTCCAATAATACTTAAGAGGTGTCCAAGGGTTTTCATGGCTGTCGCATGAGAGTGATGTCATCCGTACCCATCATTCCAGGGGAATTGTAAGAACTGCCAGCAGTGGGCACACCAGCTGCTTGACGTGGCAACTGCGAGTAAAGAAAAGACAGCCCTCAGCCACCTGCTCAGCATTGTTGCGGAGACTCCAGTGTGCTTGGCCACCTCATCATAAAACCCACAAAGATTCTCAACCATTTCTGATCCACTCTTCAGTCCAGGAGCTGCAGATCCAGTGAGTCTGCTCCAGAATTAGCATTCACTGAAGAAATCCTTCTCCATCCCTAGTGATTATACAGCCATGAATAAAGATGAGGAGACATTTGTTGTTACTAACATCTTTTGTGGGGTATTGTAAAAATATGCTCTGCATGATAACATCAGCCAGCAAACGAAATAATGGGGGAAATGACATCTTTAGGCAAGGAGTAAGAGTGATGATTATGGCATATTGACTACAACATCCTTTTAAGGCACTGCTTGAGTGCAGGTTTATTGATTTTCCATTGCTCTACCATTAAATAGTTTTTTAACATCTTTCTCAATAATTTCACACTTGGTGTCTCAGATTGCCATCTGTACGTAGTATCAGTAATTGGCATTCGGTCAGTGCTAATACATGTTATCTGTGTTTGAGAGAGCCTGCCTTTTTATCAGTATCACTGATCAGTACCACTGAATTTTTGTGGGGGGGGGGGCAATAAAAATGATAAAACTAAGAATTAGTTAGAAACTGAAGTCAAATAGGCTATAGAAGCACTTTTACACAAATACATCTAAATTCAGAATTATCACTCAGACGTTAAGATATCCTTAGTTGTAAGATACTTCAGTTAACCTATAATTCAAATAATACAGTTATAGAGGGTGAAGCATTCCATCCTTCCACCTTCTCTCCCATGCGGAGACCTGTGGTCCCTGAAAAACCTCTCTCTTGATGAGGAGCTCTCCCTGAAGCATGTAGGATAGGACATCAGGGACTGCTGGAGGAGCGGGGGAGGGGGGTTGCACAAAACCAGGTTTGGACCTTAAGATTTTCACTAAAGGAAGTTCATAGAAGGAGCGTTTTTCATCTCTCCTCCCCCGGGAGGCCTGCCCACATGCTCTTTCCACATTTTTCAGGAGCCCCCAGCAGGGGAGGCCCATCCTGTTCTGCCACCTGAGTCCAAACTGGAAGCTGCTGTCCCCGTCTCCCCAATCCCCAACACCAAAGCCTTGGTTATTGGGCTTATGCTGCGGCAGCTTCCAGGATTTCACCGCCTGAGGCGGCTGCTTCAGTCAGCCTCATAGGCGGGCTGGCCCTGGATAAGGGAGATACTGCTGTAGGCTGAACAGCCACCCTATCAAATACAAAAATGGTGTGAAAATGACAGACATAGCCCACCTACCACTGGCCTTCCTGCCTTCTGCCCTATTGTTCCCAATGGGCACAAGCCTCTCTAATCCACTTCACAGGAGGGTCAGAGGGGAGGGTCAGCATCCTTGTTTCCAGCGTGGTGTAGTGGTTAAGAGCAGTGGACTTGTAATCTGGGGAACTGGGTTCGCGTCTCCGCTCCTCCACATGCAGCTGCTGGGTGACCTTGGGCCAGTCACCCTTCTTTGAAGTCTCTCATCCCCACTCACCTCACAGAGTTTTTGTTGTGGGGGAGGAAGGGAAAGGAGAATGTTAGCTGCTTTGAGACTCCTTAAGGGGAGCGATAAAGCAGGATATCAAACCCAACACTTCTTCTTCTTCTTGTTTCCTCTTCCAAAGCGGCTAAAGGGCAGAAAGGAGAGATTCCTCCTCCTCAAGCGCAGGTTTCCCACAGTTCAGAGCCCCCCCTCCCCTGTTTTTTCCTCCTCCGCCCGGGCTTGCCAACGCAAGTCTGACCCCAACAATGCGGCAAGACTCATGACAGAAGTATGTTATTGATTTTTTAAAAAAATTGTTATTGTTTTTATATGAAACAGCATAATTGGTTTTTTCTTATGAAATCATTATTGAGATGTTTTGTGGAAAGCAAGTCATAATTGGAATTAATTAAGAAAATAAACTTTCCATACTTCCTGTAATATATACCGTACTTTTCGCTCCATTGGACGCAGTTTTTCCCCTCCAAAAACTGAGGGGAAATGTGTGTGCGTCCTATGGAGCAAATGCAGGCTTGTGCCATAGCCGCGCGCAACCCCTCCGGCAGGGAGAGGCTGCACGGGGCTATGGCTTCTTTAGCCCTGCGCAGCCTCTCCCGGCAGGGAGGGATTGCGCGGGGCTAAAGAGGAAGCCAAAACAGCCAGCGTGATCCATCCCGCTTGCTGCCTTGGCTTGTGCCATAGCTGCACACAACCCCTCTGGCAGGGAGAGGTTGTGTGCAGCCTGTACGCTGCTCTTTGGGGCTAGGGGGAGGAAAGATTTTTTTAAATTAATTTCCCCATCTAAAAACTAGGTGCGCCCTATGGTCCGGTGCGCCCTATGGTGTGAAAAATACGGTATATACTGTATAATAAACTTAAGTTTATATATATAATAAACTTAAGTTGGGCAATCCATACATGATGGGGGAAGTAAAACTTGGTGTGTGTTTTGCAAAATTAGTCGAACTTGTCTACCAATCACCTTCTTTCTCCATTTGCATTTTTTTTGCCTAGAAAAGAGGCACTTTGTTCTCAAAGTAGAGTAACCCTTCTTTGCAGTACGGTCCCATAGTATAAATTAAAGCTGACATCTCCAAACATTCAAATCAGAGAAGGCATATGCTGACTGTAGGCTACTGTTAAGTTTCAAGAAACACTTACTTCAAACCCCAGCAGGCTTCAGTGCATTGTGCCATATAAAACTGTCTCAATCATTACCCTTGAACCAGCATAAATTGTCCCTACAGAATTCCCCAGGAAGCCCCAGGAGTATCAGCTTCACCACCCCTTCTATTACAGAGTATAAGCAACATGGGTTCTTCTCTCTTCCTTTAATTATTGATGGGTCCCTCTTGCCGTTCTTGAACCAGACCCTCTATCCCAGGATGACTGCTGCCTTCTGAGCCTCAGATCTTTTCACTCACAAACAGCTGCCCATTAGTTGGTCACACGGTCATCCTCCTAATGACATAAGACCAATGGATCGCCATCCCTGCATCCATTAATAGAAACAGCCTAAAGAACTGCACGTGGCCTGCCCTGGGCCATAGCTTTCATTTTGCTGCAGACAGCATCTTGCAGAGAGAGACTACTGTGCTGCATGAGAATCAGCCGAATTATTTATATACTTCTGTTTCTCCTCTGAACTGATCTATTCCAGACAAGGACATGCTTGTTTTCCCTACATGTTTATTGCCCCCCTGCTCTCTCTTTGAACATACTAAGGGTTGTTGCTTACACTGAATAAATTTAAATTGGGGATTGCATTGAAGTATGATGAATGTTTTCCATTTAAGTATGCCACTCTCAGTTGTGGTCACAACAGTAATCCGTCAGTTTTTCTTGATTTAATTGCTCTAGATAATTCCCAGCTATGTGATTTAATTGCCAGTTATATGGGAGACTTCTTCATACAGTAAATGTGTTGTTATTCATTTGTTGTAGACAATGCAGACATGTTCCCTGTAGGTTCTGATGTTGCATGGATATAATATTTTCCTAATGTTTCAGCAATATTCTGAGGTGGATTACGTTTGGTGTGGTGACAATTATGCACAAGATTGGTTGGACCTTCAGGCCACATAATCTATCCTCTGTCCCTCATGCATGACAATGCTTTCTTTCCTTTCAGATGCCTCCAAATCATAGTTGGTTGTTACATCTGAACCAGCAAATCAAGTTTTCATTCATGATTAATCCTGGCTTCTGATTCTAGTTTGCAAGGTACGTGTGAAGCATGTTTTGTTAGTTTAGACAAAACAGTAAACTATGATTTGCCACAAATGAAAACAGGCAGGAGGGAGCACCCCCAAGTCTCATTCACACAGTTTGAACCAACACCTTGCCATTGAGAAAATAACATTTCACCATACCAGCTAGCAAAGCTTTCTTCAATCTCATGGCCTCAATATGTTTGGACTACACCATTATACTATTAACATTATATTCCAAACCATTTGGAAGGCAACAGGTTGGGGGAAGTTGAGCTAGCACAACCTTTTCATTTTTTGATTCCTGATCCAGGAATCTTCCGTGTGCATATTTACAGCAGGGTGGGGAAAATCAGAATGCAACAGATGGGGTGGTCAAATAAGCTGCAGCATCACCAGAGGCAAGTAAAATGTGCGTTGTGGCCTTTAGACTTCACCTATTTAAGAAAATACACAACCGCTCCTGTCCTGACATTTTCCAGTCTGTTCCTAATCAGATAAAAGTTCATTCACATCTCTACCTTACTGTTTCTTAAACTGGTTAGATCTGCCTTCATTTGCACACACAGGTTTCATATAGCTGACATTTTGACAGTACTTATGTAGCTGGAGTTAAAAGAAATCTTACTGCTTTCTGTGTCTGTTGTCCACCTCTCCCTCTGCCCTTTAATGCAAGAAGGATCTTAAATGCCTGCTAATGTTTTCCACTTATATACATTTGTTTTGATTGCCCATACCATCATTTAAACTGGGGTTTTTGCCTCCCACCCCCTACTGAACAACTGTTGGTGGAATTTATATGGTGGAAGTTATTTGGTAGAGCTCCACACATATTTAGTTGGATCAGGACCCTAGTGGATAATCCCCATGGCATTATTAGTCATCACCAATGCAAATCCACCCCCACCTCTCATGTCTATGCCAACTTCATTCATGCTCCTGTTAGTGGATGTGCTCAACCACTGTACTGCTTGCGTGTTGCAATTCTCATGTTGCTTTCTCTCTGTGCACATGTTTGGATGGAACAAAAATAAGCAGAGTTATTCCCTTCCGCCCACTCCCACCAGCATTTTGTCAATATTTACCGTAGCTTCTTAAGGGGCCAGTTCTGAGCTCTCCCCCATGAAAAAGCCAGCTAAGGGGCCATGGGATGCAGCAGAAGTACACCAAGTGCCCCTTTCCCAGAGGAAAGTCAGCACATGCACTCCAGAGGGCCCTGGAACACACCCACAGAAAACTCTGCAGGCAGAGATGTAGCACTGTTCCTTTCTGCAGAGCTTTCTGTAGCACCTGAAATGGGACGTTTGAGGGGTGTTAGGTGGGAGTCTGTTGTCTTTGTCCATAGAGTTTTCATGGCAGCGATACTGGAGTGGCTTGCCCAGGTGGATCACATTTGGTCAAAACTCTCCACTATGACCTGTCCATCTTGGGTGCCCTGCACGGCATAGTTCATAGCTTCTCTGAGTTATTCAAGCCCCTTCGCCACAGCAAGGCAGTGATCCATGAGACTCTTGAGAGTCCCATGGACTGCAAGAAGATCAAACCTATCCATTCTGATGGAAATCAGCCCTGAGTGCTCACTAGAAGGACAGATCCTGAAGCTGAGGCTCCAATACTTTGGCCACCTCATGAGAAGAGAGGACTCCCTGGAAAAGACCCTGATGTTGGGAAAGATGGAGGGCACAAGGAGAAGGGGATGACAGAGGACGAGATGGTTGGACAGTGTTCTCGAAGCTACCAGCATGAGTTTGACCAAACTTCAGGAGGCAGTAGAAGACAGGAGTGCCTGGCGTGCTCTGGTCCATGGGGTCACAAACAGTTGGACACGACTAAATGACTAAACAACAACAACAGGTGGGTGTCAGGGATGGGCTTGGATCTGCAGGTTCCTATGCCCCCATTCCACACACACACACACACACACACACACACTATGTCCCCAAAAGGGGATGGCTGCTCTAGAGCTGACATAGTTAATTCCCTTCCATTATGCTCAATGAGAAGGGAAGGCATTTTAAAAAATAAAATAATAGGACAATATGCCCACACTGTCTACTGCTCTGACCATACCAAGCTAACAAATACCATGAATCTGCCCCCACCCCATGCATAAGATTGCTCTGCCTATTATTATCATTATTTGGTACTGAAATACTAAATAACATCTTCCTGATGTTATTAAAGAGGTGAGCACGAGTACAGCTATCCCCCTTAGCAAGGTTATCTCCCCTGCAGAATAGCAGAAAATTAAAATGTGTCTTGTTTTAATGGATTTGCTAAAGGAGCATGGGGCAATGCCTTCCTTGTAAATTGTTTTTACACCCAGGAGAAATAAAAAGCATTCCAGAATTGCCTTCTCATATTTAATCTTAGATGAAAAGACAGTTTAAACTTTGGGTTGTGTGCATTTTAGAATGTTGAATTATCTGATTTCATTCTTATTTATTTAAAAGTAAAGTGGCTTTTAAAAGGCTTCTGGATGGGAGGGTGGGGGGTGGGGGAATCAAGTACCAAGATTCTCTTGTGTCAGTATAACCAGACTTGGGATTTTCTAAAATAAAATAAAAATGCATTGGGTTTAGCTTTAGCATTGCAAACTGGGCCAAAACCTAAGCCACAATAAAACCAGAATTGCCTGTCTACTTCTCAAAGCAACACAAATATAACAACAAAATGGAGAAATAGGCAATTGGGAACATAATAAATGCCCTGCTGGATCAGGCCAAATGTTCATTAAGTACAACCTCCTGTTTTCACCTTAGTCAACCAGGTGTCTATGGGAAATTGGGAGGCAGGATTTGAGTGCAACAGCACTTTCCAACTTCTGATTCCCAGCAACTGGTATGCAGAAGGAAAATGCCTGACAGTGAAGGCTAAGCATGACCATCGTGGTTAGTGGCCATTTATAACCAGAAGGTTTGTAGGAAAGGAGGTGGTCTATCAGGTATTTGGCGCCTGAGTCATTTAGGGCTTTAAACACTAAGGTGAGCATCTTGAACTGGGCCCGGAACTGAAGTGGCAATCAGTGCAGCTGTTTTAAACCAGGGGTTACACGAGATCTGAAAGGAACCCAAGGATGGAGTTGCATTTTGGACCAACTGAAGTTTCCAAGTCTTCTTCCAGGGCAGCCTCACATAGAGTGCAGTGGGTTCTCTAAATAAACAATATCATACCTGTAGGTCCAACAGTGGCATTTCAACCACTTTTTTAAGAGCTGCTGACGACGACATTTTTGAGTGGTGTGCCCAACTTCTTATTCCATGTGAGGCACAGAGGTTCAAAGTACAGTTCAGTGTCAATTCAACCATAATTGTACAAGCTCTTGGCAGGGTCACGAAAAAATGCCATAGATGGATAAGGGTCAGTAAAGCTGACAGAACTGCAGAATCTTTTTTCTGCCCAAACTTTCTACCAGACAGACTTTTGATTCCTTAAAATCATCACATTAGTGCAGTAAAACCCATATAAACTTTTCTCAGGCAATATATACTTTTTCAGTGGGGGGGGGGGCATTTTCTTGCCCTGAAGGAGAATAAGCTAAGCACATTCAGGCTATGAAAATATTCCAAGAGCTGCCACTGTCACCGCTCAAATGGATAAAAATGACACATTCAACAGACACTGTCAAGTGGCGTACACCTTCTTCGTGAAGATTGCATGCAAATTGTGCCTCCAGTTTGTAAATAAATATGCAAATGCACTGCAGACCTCAAGCACATAATGTTGCCATGGCAATCCATACAGACTGAACAAGCTGCCCACTCTTGCTTCCAAAAAAATTACTTAGAAAAAGGGACAGAAAGGGACAGCGGGCTTGATTCCAGACATGCAAGAGTATCAAGCAACAGTTCTGGATTTGACAAATCTGAATGCTGAGCGCCTGCTCAGACTTGGGAAATCTGGTCTAATAGTCTACTTCCCAAGCTCACGCCTCTGTTGTTATCCTTAGATGAACTGCAGCAAGCCCATTAAATTGTTATATAGATCAATTAAAGCAATTAGGAAAGCCCCCAGATTTAATGTGACACAGACAGAAAATTCTCTTTGAAGGCAAGACAGTGATTAATTCCTAGAGGTTGTTGGGGGGGGGGAGTGCCAGAGTTCAAAAATGTCTGCGGGGGGAGGAATCACCCACTAGATCTGGAAGTCTTTCCCCTGCGCGAAGGGTGAGAGGGACGTTTTTCAGCCAGAGGTCCACATTTACTTTGGAGTAAGCTTCCAGGAGGCCATGGTGAACATTTCCAGAGGCAAAGTGGGCCTGGCCAGAGAGAAAAGTGGGTGTAGCAATGTGTGCGGCTCTTACTTTTGCATAATATGCTACATTCTGCACACTCCAAAAGAACACAAGGAGAGCCTGTTGGATCAGGCCAATGTCCCATCTAGTCTAGCATCCTGTTCTCCCAATGGCCAACTAGATGCCTGTAGGAAAGGCATAAGCACATCTCTCGATTCTTCATCCAGGCACACAAAGGACATTATCAGAATTCAAGGAGATATTCAAGAGAGGCAGAAGGTGAGGATGTGAAGTGGAGACATTGAGGGCCTGGATCTGGAAGGCTTTCCCAATAAGCCTTGATGTATAAGGCATCCGTGTAGTTACTCAGGACTAAAGCAAAGGCACTCTGCACCAGCTGCAATCCATTCTAGGTCTGAGCCCTGGCATGGACAATCAATACCAGAGGTGAGCCCTGGCACAGATTTAGTCCAGAGTCAAGCATAGCGTCTGTCAAAATGAGCAATGTCTGAGATTCCTCTCTCAAGGGCACCGCATTAAGACAAATTGATGCCCAAAGACAAAATCGCTAGCAAAATCCCCCTTGCACGCAGACAGAATGCACTTTATGGCAAAACTCTGCATAGACCAAAATAGCTGCTGACCACATTCAACAAGAGTCATCGGGGACAGTCTGTGCAGTCTGATTTTTTTTCCTCCCTGGGTCAGGAGAAGTGAGAAGGTTATGGCAGAAGAACAGCACCTAAGGAGAAGCAGTCTGTTGGAAATAGCTGCAGGCTCAGATGCTCCTGGTATAAGGAATGTTTGAATTATTATTTATTAAAGTGTTCTTATCACACACACACCCTCCTCGTACAAAAGCACCAGTCAGGATGGCTTACAACATTTGCATTTACAATTTTGTAAAAACAGCAATATAAAGCAGTCAACCAATGAGGCAGAATAAGCAAGTAAAACTAAGCAATAAAATTTAAATGATGGTATGGACAATCAAAACAAATGTATATAAGTGGCCAACATTAGCAGGCATTTAAGATCCTTCTTGCATTAAAGGGCAGAGGGAGAGGTGGACAACAGCCACAGAAGGCAATAAGATTTCTTTTAACTCCAGCTACATAAGTACTGTCAAAATGTCAGCTATGTGAAACCTGTGTGTGCAAATGAAGGCAGATCTAACCAGTTTAAGAAACAGTAAGGTAGGGATGTGAATGAACTTTTATCTGATTAGGAACGGACTGGAAAATGTCAGGACAGGAGCAGTTGTGTATTTTCTCAAATAGGTGAAGCCTAAAGGCCAGACGCACATTTTACTTGCCTCTGGCGGTGCTGCTCAAAATGACAACCCCTTAAGCATCTCTCCTTCTGGTAACATTTTGATGTTCTCATCACATGAATCGGTGTCATGGTGTTGTGTGGCCAAGCATGCAAACTTCCCATGCAATGTTCGCAGCAGTTCAGGAGGCAAACCAAGTGGTGTTCTCAATCCATTGTGTTATGGCAGAAAGGGGAATCAGTTGCCATTTCTGGCAGCCTTCCCATTGCAAATCTAACGTGCTCTCTGACCCTTCTTCCAATTAATGACTCAACTCAGTAGTCCTTCCAGACACAACAGCACTATCATCTTCATGAGGTTTCTTTTGCCACCCGCACAGTCTCCCCATTTCACATCAACAGAGGGGCAGCGCAGTGCATACTTCCCTTTGCAGGTAAGGATCTACCTCCCCCATTGGACCAAATGGATGATCTACAACCAAGATGTGCACTACAACACCTGCACGATTCTTGAGCAGAGCGTGTGTCTTTCGTCTTGGAAATGAATTGTTGTCATCACCGTTTTGATCCTCTACGATAAATCTAAATATACATTTCAGCAAAAGTATAAGATGGGGCTGCACAATTTATAAATGCCCCAAGTCATGAGCAGCACCCATCTCTTATGATGTTGTGGTAGATAAGTCTTCCCTCTCCATATGTTGTTGGGATACAGCTCCAATCAGCCTCAGCCAATATGCCTTATGGTCAGAGAGGATGGCAGTTGTAGTCCAACAACAGCTGAAAGGCACCAGGTTGGGAAAGACTGTACAAAGCATTTGGCAAACGGTCACTCTTGGTTTTAGTCTCCTGGTCTTCCCATCAAATAGCATTTAAGTAATGCTTTGCCTATGAAAAGCCAGCGGGATGCATGTGGTTTGCTAGAGCCCTTGTTCAGGCCTGATCTAATATGTGCCTTTCATTAACATTAGTGATGGACTTTCACATTCATTGTGTGTGTCAGAGAATCAATACATGCTGCAGCATAACTATGGGCTTTTCAAGTTCTGTGGAGAGGAGGGATTTCACAAACGATTAACATAGTTAAACTCCTAATATGCATGAACATTAGATTAACCACCTCAAGAGCTTCAGCTGGAGAGGCAGGTTTTCTTTGTCTTTTGAGTTTGAGAATTAAACAAAACAAAAACGCAGAGACAGTGAGTGGGGTCAGTAGTGATACTTGTGGCAGGCAGAATGAGCCTTCTCCATGTGTTCTAAATGTAAGTTCAGTAGAGAAGCAAGCTAAGAGCATCAGGGATCAGCACAGTGGCTTCAATCCCCTGCCCACAGTGCTCTCCTGGTCACCATCCACAAGTTGGAAGGTGACCATCTGAAGCCTTCTGGAAAATTGGGTTTCTAAAACACAGTATGAGTACCAAAGGCTTCCTCACTACAGACATTTGCCCTCCAAGTCATGGAGAGTAACCAGGATGGTGATGGGAGGTTGAGGCAGCATGCTTGTCCCCACTGCCACATACCCCCCCACCACCATGTGTTAACCTACATTTAAAATGCCTGCAGGGGGCATTGGTCAATCTACAATTACCAAGTATTGAGGTTGGAAGTTTTGATAGCCAACCCTCAAATCCCATCAAAATCAGCAGGAAGATCCAACACTTTGCCTCCAATACTCTGGGGTGGGGGAAATGAGGCTAATGCAATTCACAGTCCGTGTGCATTGGAAAACTACTCTGCATTTCACATTTTGAAAACAAATTTTAGTAATCAGATAAGCCATTTGAGTGTGCAACTCCAAATTCTGGTGGCACACCATCTATGCTGCCTTCTGTTTGCTGTTGTGACGTGGGTTACGCAGTGGTGCCATCTGTCCAGGCCCCACTCAGCAAACTGAGCAGCATATGAGGAAGAAAATAAAGAGACTTCATACTGCTTCAAACATGTGTCATCAGGTGAAGGCTTGCACTTGAGAATGATGAGCAACCACGGGTCAAAGATCACAGAGTGAATTTTCATCACATCACCTCAAATGCAATGCCTTTCTATGGTGAAATGCATATATCCAATGGCAAGTCATAAATAAAATCCTGCTGATATACAACGATAACAAGTCACATTATTATATTTAATGTGTGAACCACCCCTCCATAAAAAGAATAACATGAGCTAAATTAAGTCTCTGTGCACAATTTTGGGAAGAACTGTGTAGGAGAAGTGTGTATTTTGGAAGCAGTTTTAGATTTCCTTCTCTTGAGGTTGTATGTTTTGGGCAAACTGCTCATAATCCAAGCAGTTGATAGAGAACTCTGTAGGAGTTAATATCCCTTTATTAATCATAAGCCGTACCTCACTGAGCAGAGAAATTATCTGCAGTGTTTGTGAACAGATAAAGTTCAAACCATTAACATAAAGTCTAGTAGCAATTATATGAGCAAACAGAACAGGGATGTGTAAATAGAAGCCAAGAGCATATTAAAGCTCTGGAGGGGGAGAGGGAATGGGGCTGTTGTTGGGGCACTGTACACTTCAGAGAGTGGGTGCTAAAATTTAGATGGTGGCAAAAGTGCTAATGAGATGGGTGCTAAATTAGGACAGGTACTAAATTAGAGTAAATGGACACTGGAAGTTTAGATAAAGGTAAAATGTCAAGCCTTACCACACAATCAGGTGTGTGTGTTTTAGCACATTAACACAGCAGCCCATTAGTTACAGAGATACTGTTGATATTGTCACATATGTAAGCACACTTCCCTATTGAACATAAGCTAACCTGTGACAGTCCCAATATACCCTGTACAGTCCAAGAGGGATTATCTTCCAAGACCTAACATGACTTCAGGATTGCTGCTTTGTTCAGCCACACACACACACACACACACACACACACACAATTTCTTTAGCACTCATGTTCAGTCACAACAATCATTCCAAACGCAAGACGTGTGAATGCTACAGCTAGTACTTCATCTCTCTCATGGTGAGAGCCTCATCAGCTGATGATTTAAACTCTGGCATTTTTGTCCAACCTGACTTACTTCTCATTTTCCTTCTTTCACAGTTTCAGGGGGGAAAGCAATCACTACACACCAGATCAGGAAACACCGACAGCTTGACTTTATTACAGGTTTCAGAATATTTGTTCACTGAATGATAGCTATCAGCTATAAAGGTTCCTGGCAAGAAATACAGACACAAATATATAGGAAGGTTTGTTTTAGAAGGAGAGCGAGAGAGATAATGTTTCCCCCCTTCTTGTTCCAGCCAATCAGCCCATGGGTACAATTGATCATGTGAAAATACTTCTTTCTAATGATTTCCAAATTATATGCTGAATTTATAGTTAAATGGGCTAGTCTGGACTGGTTGGGAGAACACATTGAGTCATGAATCTCATATAAACATCCAGCCACAAAGTACTTTGCATCCAGAGAGTTTTGGATTTATTCTAGCCATGTAGCAGAGGGGCTCTGGAGAAATCGTCGGGAGGAAGCAGCTCTTGCCTGAAGCAATTGCCTCACTTTGCCTAATGGTAGGACTGACCATGATGATGCGTTACAGTAATCTAAACTGGGGAACAGGGCCAGAGCTGAGAGAACCAAAATGGAAAGATCGGTCTATACCTAATCCTGATATGGAGTCTCCAGCTAACCCTAAAATATCTGAGTGTCCAAAGGGGAAACACTGTTTCCCCCCAAATATTCATTAACAGCATGCAAGTCATAATGAAAGTCATTCCATCAAAACCAGACATTAACTGAGTGAGGCATATCAAGCACAACAGCTTAAAATAGATACCATTACCTATGACTGAGCAGTATCCTCAACAGTGATCTGAAGTGAGACTCCTGTTTGTTCCACCTCCATAAATAAAGTAGACATATTTCAATATCTTAAAGCTCTGGGTTATTAAATATAACTGCAACCCAAAGGAGATTCGCACCACACAGTAGAATGGTAAAGTAGAACCAATGGGTACAAGAAAGATTTGATGACAAGCTCATCTCCAAATTTCACAAGGAATTGTGTGTGTTTACCTGTATATTACTTTTGGTAAATGTCAGCAAGCAGAGCTATCTGGCACTGACTTACTGTGCCTCTCCCTCTATTTTCCAGTGAAAAAGCATCATTCCATATCTAAATAAATGCAGCAGTTTGGATTCTAAAATAAGTGAATTTAAAGAAGTTTTTCTAAGTTATTTTAGGACTGAAGCCCAATTTTTGGTAATTTCCCCCTCTCCTATAATTCCCCACACACACATACATTGTTTAAGAGGGCTCTCAGGAGAGACATTTTGTGGGGTCACAGAAAGCTTTGGGAGATGGGAAACTTTCCTTCCATGAACTTCACTTATCTTAAGATCCAATACAATGGTCTTCAGTGGTTTCTGGAAGTTATCAAGCTTATGAGGTTTTTACACTTACAACAATGAACTCTTTTACTAAAGCTGTAAACACATTACCATTTTCTCTGCCCCCAAGATGCTCCCACAACTGGTGTTTTAAGACAGGTGCCCATGGAATTAGGCTTAATCCATAACTATCTTGTAGTTTCTTGAGAAATACTACTGCTTGCTGCATTTCCCCTTAAACCAGCTTCCATCCAATCTGAAAATAAGCTCCACATTTACCTCACAGTTAAGCTGAGGTGTATACATTTGAGACAAGCATTGCACATGTACAGATGAGAATGCACATGAAGATGACAGCTTCATGAATAGCAGTTGCAGGCACAGAGGGAACCAAACAGGTAGTGCACATTGTGTGAAGACATCCCTGCCCCTCTTCGGTGTGTACAGCAACATGCAAATGCAACTTGAAATACAGAAGTGAGGAGTTTCCTTGGTGCATTTTAAGCTGCTAATGTGTTTCTAAACAGACAGACTGACAGGCAGGCAGACAGACAGGTAGACATTGTTATATTGATTAAAGTGGAAGAATGCATATACATATATATATATATATGATGAATGGATTCAGTATGTGTTTACTCTTTCACCTAAGGATGGAGACAGATTTTATTTTATTTCCAGAATGGGAATTTGTCCATTGTATGTTTCTCTTTCCAAAGCAGGCCTTGAAAACCTGGCATTTGCACAGCGCTTCAAATAGCCTCATGAGAATGTTTGTTCTCTCATTCCAGATGCTCTCTGAAGAATCTTACCAAATGGAGACTCATAGTTTCACTACAACCAATTTCCCTATCTCTTTTGATTTGATTACCATCAAGCCTGTTGAAGAGTTTTCAAAAGCCTTCATGCTCTTCTGTGATATTTTGATTTGACTAATATAGATTCTTTCTCCTGGCAACAGTGGTGAGCTCCCATTGCTCTGTCCCAGCTTCTGTCAACCTAGCAGTTTGAAAGTACACCAGTGCAAGTAGATAAATAGGTACTGCTGTGGCAGGAAGGTAAACGCCATTTCTGTGCTCCCTGGCTTCTGTCTCGGTGTCCTGTTGTGCCAGAAGCGGTTTAGTCATGCTGGCCACATGACCTGGACAGCTGTCTGTGGACAAATGCCAGCTTCCTCATCCTGAAAAACGAAATGAGTGCCGCACTCCATAGTCTCCTTTGACTGGACTTAACCATCCACGGGCCCGTTACCTTACCTCCTGGGCCAACATGGCTATTTTTCCTCTCTATTTTTTGCAAAGCTTGTTACCTTGGCAGAATACATATATGTTCAAAATGTGTTGGGAAATCTGGAAATTCTATCAAAAAGAACTGATCACTCCCTAGCTTTTAAAATACGCATTGGAACACAACAAAATTTTTCAGCAGGAAACCTATTCTGGCTGTCCATGATTGTTATCTAGTTCTGTGTGTTTCAGCCATTTCAACACAAACTGCCTTAAGATAAATAATGCTGGAATGTAACAAATATTTATTACCAAAGCACCTATAATGGTGCACCCATAATCCACACACCCTTTCTGTCAAACAAAATGTTCTGTGTTATTGTGAGCTACTGACATTTAATGGAAAACACCCAACCTGGTTGTCTAGTTCATTTTAAAGTTCATGATGGATCATGTTAATGTTTGTCTGGTCTGCACTGTATCTTTTTTTATTTTATTTTCTTAAAAAAACATAGTTTTCCATACTATTTATGGTTGGAAAAGTGAGATAGGCATCCATGTTGTACTTATACTAATCCACCTTGTTTACTGATAGTGTACATAGTCAATTCTCTGACTTCCAAGCCATACGCAGCTTTCTTAAGTAGAACGATGAAAGGGGTTGTGTAGCCTATAGCACACGTCATAGTCAAGCTGTTGTGTTACATCTCCAAAACAGTTCTGAAACTTCAGAGATTGTTACATGCCCATAAGCGGTGCTTGACAAGCTAACATCATTGTATACGCAGAGTCGATATGAAGATAATACGCTGACATCAGCCACTGGAGCAAAAATTGTTGCAACCTTGCAATATGGGTAATTAATGGTGGGAACTATCAGCACAACTGACCATGGCAGAAGTCAGAACTGTTCACCCATATACATAACTTTTTGTTAATTAGAATAACCTATATTTTATTTTAGTAATTAATTGGATACCAAATTGGATTCAGAGCAAACGTATGTTAAGCACTGTTTGATTATGGTGAGTGTGTGTTTGTGTTTGTGTTTGTGTTTGTTTGTGTGTGTGTGTGTATGTGTGTGTAGAAGAGGCTCATCTAGTCCAATATCCTGAAATGCAGGAATCACAGCTAAAGAAGAAGATAAAGAACTGCACAACATTTAGAAGATATCTGAAGGCAGCCCTGTATTGGGAAGTTTTTAATATTTGGCATTTTATTATGTTTTTATATGTGTTGGAAGCTGCCCAGATTGGCTGGGGTGACCCAGCCAGATGGGTGGTGTATAAGTAATAAAATTATTATTATTATTATTATTATTATTATTATTATTATTATTATTCCCTGGCAGGTTTCCATATTCCATATAACCTTCATTTTAATACCTCCAATGAAGGAGAGTTCATCATCACCATGAGACAGGCAGGCAGGCATATATTGGACATAGGGGAGGGGGAAAAGAAGACAGCACCAAGAAGAAGAGACAGACCTCAGAAGAGGCTCTGAAAGTACAAATGCGTAAGCTATATGTATTCAGAAAAATGCCATCTGCAATGTCTTAAAGGCACACAGGAGGTCATCCTGCACAATTAATAGTTGTGTAAAAGAGAGAATTTCATGCAAGCCATACCAGCAGCTGTACAATTGTTAAAAACATGGAAATCTGCCCTGCTTTATTATTTGGCTACCCTAAATCTTTATTCTCATATTCAGCTCACATATAATGACCCTCTCCATCCTTTTCCCTTCTAACAGCACTGCCAAAGACTCTTCCCACTCATTGGGTGTGCTTAATAACTGGAAAACCCACGTTCCAGTTGTTGGCATATATAAAAACAGATGAGGCAGCGCATGGTTCTTGGCTCCATCACTTGGACTATGTGTGAAAATTTCGGCTCCCTTTACCTAATTGAGCCACCTTTTCCTGCTAATGTGCTTTCCCCAGCTTTTCCTTTCTGTTTTAACTAATTGCCACACTTCAACACTTCGGGGAATTGTCTCCCAAGGGAAGTTCTCATTACGCACCAGCTTGCTTCTGCAAAAATCACACAAGGCTGGTATTTCCATTTCCATTTCATTTTTTCAGATAATGTGTTAATTACCTGGAACAGTCCCCGAGGCAACTTCTCCAAAGCCACCTGCATCTTCCAAAGTAACAGCCGTCTTCTGTCTGTCAAGAAGGAAGAAACTTGCACTTCTTTCCACCTACAAACAGGCAGCAGGATAGGCAAATCAGAGAAGAAAGACAATGCCCTTTGTAACTTGTTCAGATGCTGATCTTTGCCATTTGCAAGCAGTTTCCAGTTTCGAAGGTGAGGTGTCTAAGTTGTCATGATCTTCATATCTTTTTCTCTAAAGCATGGTTGGTTGGTTGGTTGGTGGGTGGGTGGCTGTGTAAAACTAAAAGTGAAATGCAAGGCAATGTTAAGAACATAAGGAGAACATAAGGTCTGGATCAGACCAAAGGCCTACCTAGTCCAGTATTCTGTCCCAACACTGACCCAAATGATGCCTCTGTGAAGCCCTCAAGCAGGACATGAACACTATAGCACACTTGGATGGGGGGAATATAAATAATAAAGTTGTTGTTGTTGTTGTTGTTGTTGTTGTTGTTGTTGTTAATGCTTCCCAGCAACTGGTACTCAGAGGCATACTGCCTTTGGTCCTTGAGTTAGTTTGTATGCAGCCATCATGCCTAGCAGCTATTGATAGCCTTACCTTCCTTGAATTTGTTAAATCCCCTTTTAAAGCCATCCAAGTTGGTGGCCCACCTTCATGGATCACTGCCTTGCTGTGGCGAAGGGGCTTGAATAACTCAGAGAAGCTATGAGCTGTGCCATGCAGGGCCACCCAAGACGGACGGGTCATAGTGGAGAGTTTTGACTAAATGTGGTCCACCTGGAGCAGGAACCGGCAAGCCACTCCAGTATCCCTGCCAAGAAAACTCCATGGACCAAAACAAAAGGCATATAAAAGTTATGACGCTGGAAGATGAGCCCCTGAGGGCACAAGGAGAAGGGGACAAGATGGTTGGACAGTGTTCTCGAAGCTACCAACATGAGTTTGACCAAACTGCGGGAGGCAATGGAAGACAGGAGTGCCTGGCGTGCTCTGGTCCATGGGGTCACGAAGAGTCAGACACGACTAAACGACTAAACAACAAGAAAGTTGGTGGCCAACACTATGCCTGGTACAGTGGTGTGGCATGGGTAGCTAGCACCTGGGGAGAGCGCACCCCGGGGGTGGGGGGTGGAAGGTGAATGGAGCCCACAACACTAGTCCAGCCCTCACTGACAATGACGCCGGAGTGACCGAGTCTCAGGGGTCTGACGAGTCGCATATGTCACTGCCAATGCCACTTTTGACCGTGATGGCGTGCCTTTACTTTGATGCAAGCGAAAGTAATTGGGCAGCAATTGTCACCTGACAACAATGCTTATTCAATTTGTCTCTGACAGAGAACATGGGCCCTCTTTCACGAGAGAGAGCAATAGTTTTAACAAAATGTGACCTTTCATTAGAGCAGTTGGATATCAATTTTGTTGAAGTACAAGGTACAGAATCAAAAGAATCCATAATGGGGGTAGCACCCCCTTGTGCTTGGAGGGTCCATTGTTCCCTAGTGACAATATCCCATCATTGTAGGTCATGGGAGGTCTGGATGGCATGTTACAGTGGTGCCCCGCAAGACGAATGCCTCTCAAGACGAAAAACCCGCTAGACGAAAGGGTTTTCTGTTTTTCGATGCGCTTCGCAAGACGAATTTCCCTATAGGCTTGCTTCGCAAGACGAAAACGTCTTGCTAGTCTTGCGATTTTTTTCGCTCCCCCCCCTTTTTCTAAGCTGCTAAGCCGCTAATAGCCTTTTAGCCGCTAAGCCGCTAAGCCTTTAATAGCCGCTAATCCGCTAATAGGGTTGCTTCGCAAGACGAAAAAACCGCTAGACGAAGAGACTCGCGGAACGGATTATTTTCGTCTTGCGAGGCACCACTGTATTGGCTATCAAGAACAGAGTAAAAGGAAAGAATGAGTTATGCAATAAAATGCATCAACATCAGAAGAAAGATTATCAAGCAGATTTACTGTCCGTCTAAGTGAACAGCATTTGTATTATACACAGCTGATTGTGCCGTTTTACACAGACTCTTTGTCTCATTAGATTTCCAAAGCTGTGAGGAATTTAAATATGCAAGGAAAAGACAGCACCCTCTCCTTCTGCATGAAATATGCGGTCTCTAAAACTCCCCTCCTCTCTCCCCTAGTTATGATGGAAACCACTCCTCAAGCAGCTCCCTTAGGACCTAACCTCATGTGGCATTAATGATGTGATTAGCAATCATGTCATGTTTTTAAAAATGACATGATCTTGGGTGGGAGTTATTCTCAAGAATGTGCAAAGGGGGGTACCTGTAAAATCTACAATCTGCCTCTCCCCTGCCCCTCAAAAGTGCTGCTTCTGTTATTAGGAAGAAACTTCCTGCTGAGGTCAAAGGTTTCTCCCATTGTTGCTGACAGTGTTACAAAGCAGGCAAATTATTCCAACAGCACCTCCTATTCGCTGAGAGGTGATTGTAGGAGCAACATTGCATTGTAGCCTCTCAGGGAATAGGAGGCGCTGCTGATGGTCTCTACCCACTCCTGGGGGGATAGCATTGTGGGGACTGCTGAGGAGGCAGCATATACAGCCTCCAAGGGGTGTGCTGCAGCAATTGCTGCACCAGGTGATGCAGTCCTTGGAGGCTGGATCTGTGGATCCTGCTGCCCGAGGCAGCCACTTCACCTTGCCTCATGGATGGGCCAGCCCGGAATACATTGCTATCTTGCAACTGGCCTCAGAGTTCCTGTTCCTGCACCTATGCTAGGCAGGTTTGGTCCTGGTCAGCCTGTGAAGAACAGAATAAGAAGAAACCAGAATAGGATGGGCAGAGGATTGGAAGCTAGGTCTCAATAGTGCCTGCTTGTGTGTAGAGCTGGTATTTGAATGGGCCAATCAGGATCTTCAAAATTGCCTTTTATCGTGGCCTTTCCTCAAACCCAGCATTCCCATCTCCAGATGTTTTGCCTCCATCAGCCACTGCCAGGATCCAGGATGACCAAGGACGAGGGGAGTTGTGACTAAGTGCAGAAGCTAACTAAAGTTATTGATTTGTAGAGAATGTCACAATTCAACAGTGCCTTTTAGCAAGGTCCAGTTGGGGCAAAAGGAAAAGGCAAATATGGAAGGCAGAGAGAACTCCCAAGTCCCCTATCATATATACATTTTATAATAAGTTTCTTAATCCACTATTGCTAAATGTCGCCTTTACTCATACCCTGCAGAGATTTTACTCAGTAATGTCTCATCAGCTTGTACAAGGTTGAGCCTAACGCCAATTAAAGCAGTATTGATAGCCACTGAAAGATAAAGTTAACATACTCAACATACTTCATCTATTTTGACCCAAGAAACAGGCTTCTAAAACCAAAGAAGAGAAGTCAGGGCCAATATATACAGCTGACCAGAGTATTAACTGAGTGCTGGGATGCTCGCTAGCAGAATCCTTCAAGCAAGAAGATGTATTTCTATGGCTATTGTACTGCCAGTGCTGTTTCTTGGCTGGTCTTCCATGTGTGGTGTGGACTGTACAGTCAATACTCATTAATCATTTTAATTGTTCATAGTGTGGGAGGCCTTGAAAAATAGCAAACTTATTATGAACAAAGTTTGCCCGTATTTTTGTGAAGACAGAATGATAGAGCTGAACAAACCTCAATCAGCATTGCCTTTAGTTTCAGAAATAAGCAAGCTTTCAGGGATCAAAATATGTGCAAAATGCAACGGTAAGCAAATTTTCTTAAAACAGGACACTCTACTGCCATGAAACTAAACAGAGCACATCATGCTGTAGAAATATGGATTAATGTTTGTTTTACCCTCTCTGAAAACTGATTATTATGCACTAGTGACCAGTTTCCAATTTTATATTTAAGCATTTAAGTTATTTATCTACAGTGGTACCTCGGGTTAAGAACTTAATTCATTCTGGAGGTCTGTTCTTAACCTGAAACTGTTCTTAACCTGAAGCACCACTTTAGCTAATGGGGCCTCCCACTGCTGCCACGCCGCCGCCGCATGATTTCTGTTCTCATTCTGAAGCAAAGTTCTTAACCCGAGGTACTATTTCTGGGTTAGCAGAGTCTGTAACCTGAAGCATTTGTAACCTGAAGGGTTTGTAACCCGAGGTACCACTGTACTAGGGTGGCCACATGTAAAAGAGGATAGGGCTATTAAACGTTCAGATGCCCTGCCTTCTTTTAATCTGCTAACAATCTCTTCACCAGTCTATTGAGATCCTAACCAATCTCTTGACAACTTTCATTCTCTTTCTTTCTTTCTTTCTTTCTTATTTTCCCCAATGCATTGGATGGGTGAATTGCCCATGATTTGGCACATTGTGTCACCTTCTAATGTTTCATTACCAGGATGCAATGGATGTACACAATACCAGAACTCCAGGGGCGGGGGGAGGTCTGAACTATTTCTATAACCTCGATGGAAAAAAAGCTCTACCAAAAGAAGACAGAGGAAATAAGTTAGACTGCTTGGTGGGAGAGAATGTCAGCCTTTTGCAGCCTAAACCGAGGACGCAGGATCAGGATTGAGAGGAGTAAAAAAAAAAACAATCACATCAGTGTATCCATTTTGAAAGACGAGATGCACCTCCTGGTGGTAAAAGGATGTAATAATTCAACACAAGCAGACAGGCAGGTTTTCCGGGGGGGGGGGGGGGCGGGAATCAACATCAACAAAAATGCACTCAGGGATATTTAATGGGAGAAACATACAGAGGAAGTTGCCCACTGCAAGGATTTGTGCAATCTCACTGGACACGCATATGGCTAAGTTCTTTATGGGACTGTCAGCTATCTCGGCTTCATCAAGACAATTCAAGAAATCTCTAGCATGCATATTTAAAGATGTTCTGGAAGCACGTTATAGGGACTAGTTTAGAATGTGGTGGCCACACACTCCACAAAGGGTGGTCCTCTACTTGGTAGGGTCTCAAAATTGCCCATCAACAGCTACTACCTGAACAGCAGACTGAGCAGCCAGACAATTCACCTGGTCACAGCCTTCTCTATTATGGTGAGATGTTCTGCATTTCTGTTTAAATTACAGTCCGTACTGCTTAATTTGCATCTATACGTATATATTAGCATATGCAAATACCATGTAAATTGGTACAGTCTTTTGGGATGGTGTATTGTTTCCTCTTTTTCAGGTGATGTATAAATGGCCAGCCTACTTTAGAAATGGGACAGTTTTTTAAATTAGAGCAGCCCATGACCTGTTCATACTGAAATTGCCTCCTACAGTAAGATTTGTTTGTTTCTCAGAAGCAGGTAGGATGCCCAGCTATTTCATTTCATTGCCCTGAGCTGAGAATCTCAATTTTACCTGTTTTTCATCCCCCAACCAGCACTGGCTAGCTAAAAGGATGCTGGTCTCCTGCTCAAACATAATAGATTCCTATTGTTCGTTTGGCAATCCCACTTTGAGAAACTGTTTTAAAACTGCACTTACTAATGTAATACAATATTGTATGTTGGTTTTTTTAATGTGACATACTTCACCAACAACAAAGTGCCTTTGCAGTCTCTGGGTGAAGTTACAGGAAGATTTGCTATTAGGCATGTTTGCTAATGGCTTTGGGTTTCCCATTACTAGGAAAGAGATCTAATTCATTTAACACTGATGCTAGGAAATTCCAGCACCAAGCAGAATGCAATCAGTGTCTTTATAGTTCCCAGAAGTGGAGGTGGAATGAAACAACAAGCCTCCTGTTTGATTTTCTATTTCTGTCATGTTTTTGTCATGTTTTTAATGTAGGAGTACCTTGTGGTATCTAACTAGTCTTCTTCAGAGTACTTTAATGGGCTAGGTGTTGGAGTCTCAGTAATGAAAAGTGCTACAGAAATTATACATAATCAAAACTGTTCCCATTTTCCACAGGCAGCTTACTTAAACAAAACAGCGAGTCCAGCCACTTAAGCGAAAACTATTGACAGAAAGCACACTTATCCAAAAATCTGATTTAGAGCGGTCTAGTACCCTTTGATGAACATTTTTCACAGGGGAAAATGCCTTTGCTATTGAAAAACATGGAACAGAATGAAGGCAAATCAAATAGCTATCCATTTAAAAATTCAAAACAACCAGATTATGAAGTAACCTGGTTTTTGTCCTTCAGTGTTGTTCCAAATCAGATATTATCAATATAACTATTATAATTATTTATTACATTTTTATACTGCCCTTCATCCGAGGATCACAAGGCAGTTTAAAATATAAAAAGATAAGCATAACAAGTAAAAACAATAACATAGACACACTGTTTAAAAGGCCATAGATTGTTTAACTAACCAAAGGTCTGGGAGTAGAATGATGTTTTTGCTTGGCACCTACAGTTCTGTAATGAAGGTGCCGAGTGGGCCTTCCAAGGGAGAGCATCCCACAAGCAGGGAGCCACCACAGAAAAGTCTCGTTCTCATGTTGCCATCCTCTGGACCTCTCATAGAGGCGGCACGCAAAGAAGGTCCTCAGATGGTGATCTCAAGGTCTGGGTTGGTTCATCGTTTCACATGCCCCCAAATCTGAAACGAATCTTCCCCCTTTACCTCCCTCCCTCCCTCCCATGTGGCATGACTAGCATCTATTTGCATGTGTTCCTAGCTTGACTGGCTCACTGTGGTTTGCTCAGGGAAATAATGAACTGAATACATGCATTCTTCTGCCTTTATCATGACTGGTTTCCACAGAAACAAATGTCCATGTCTTGTGGTTCTCAGGGTATGTCTATCACTCAACACGCCCTCCCTACCAAGATGATAGCAGTCATTTTATTAATTACTTTTGTGGGGAGAATGGTACGTGCCAAACTCAACAGGAAGATAAAATATACAGCTTTCAATGAAGAAAGTAAACAAGGTCTCTTATTTTCTGCAAACTGCATCAACAAGTAACATCTTGGGACATGAACTGCTTTTATTGACCAGGTAAAAGAACAGTGGGAAGCAGAAATTGCATAACAAGCCAAAATTAGTTTATTTTAGAGCCATTTTTATTTCTAGGCAATTGCATAATTGGCTATGCTGTGTTGCATGCTTAATCAGGTGCTGAAAGCTTTATGCCTGCATCTTCATTGCAATGCCTGGGTTTCCAACGGTTTTAAGCTAAAATGTCTAGATCAGGGGTTCCCTAACTTGGGTCTCCAGCTGTTGTTGGACTACCAATCCATCATCTCTAGCTAGCGGTGATCAGGGATGATAGGAGTTGTAGTGCAGCAACAGCTGGAAACCTAAAGTTTGGGAAACCTTGGTCTAGATCTGGCATAGGCAAACTCCAGCCCTCCGGATGTTTGGGACTACAATTCCCATCATCCCTAGCTAACAGGACCAATGGTCAGGGATGATGGGAATTATAGTCCCAAACATCTGGAGGGCCAGAGTTTGCCTATGCCTGGTCTAGATAAACGGTGATGAACAAGAAAGCAATAATTGTGCTATGCTACTTTTCAGATAATGGTTTTAACAGGAGTGCAATAACTAAGCTAAGTGGGATAGGTGGAATAGTAGAATAGAAATAAAACTAAGAAAGAATAGCTTTTTGCCTAAGCTCAGTCTGCCGTAGAATCAAACGTCTGTCAAGAATACCATGAAGTAGGAGGCAGAAGGGGTTTCCTGAGCTCCCATCAGATCGGTTGCTGATGCTAACCACAAGGGAGTGTTGGGGAGGCCAAGGAGATCAGTGCTGCACTGTACAAATGCATTGGCTGAAATGGAACAGCTTGTTTAAAATAAATAAATAAATCCACGAAGCTATTGCTTTGAGCATTACATAGGAAGCTGCCTTGCACCAGATGAGGCCATTGATTGGTCCATCTATCTCATTATTGCTGACTCGGATGCTCAGCAGCTCTCCATAGTTTCGGGGTTTCTTTCCTAGCCCTGCCAGCATTAGCTTGGCATGGCATTGGACATGGTAGTTCAACTGCCCTCGGTCCTCTCTTAAATCCATTCCTAAACACAGCTTCCAGGAAATATGCCTCATTGGAAACAGTGGGACTTGCACCCAAGGAAACATTCTTAGAATTGCAATGGAATATACTGTTGAAATGAGCGCAGACAGAGTTTCTGCTGCAGCAGCTAACAACAGGGTAAAGTGTAGTCTGTGTTAAATGAGTGGGGTGTTTAGATCCAGTATGTGTTAGACTTCATTTAATCTTTATTTCATTTAATTTATATTTAAGTTACACAGTTTACACATTTGTTGATGTTCTTAATCGATTTTATTGGGGACCTCATTGAGTTATATTAGCTTTTCGCTGTTTAAGGCTTATGTACAGGATTTTTTTTTCTACATAAGTTCCAACTGTTCCCCCATACGTTGTAAGTGCTTATAAGCTAACCAACCATATGGAAGGTCGTTATCATTATCGTAACAGAAGGCTGGTTAAGATCAGTCAAGAATGAGTTTTCTCTAGGAAGGACTAGGTTTTTCTTGCAGGGGAAATGAAGGATTGCTGTAACTCAATATGGGTTATTTCAGTACATAACAGGCTGTGAGCCCATAAAATTTCCTTCTCAGAAGACTTAGGCTAGGGCTATTTAATTGCCCAAGTGGCCCATTCAGGGAGAAGCTGATCAGAACAGAAGCAGTGGTACATGCTAACTATGTAACTTGTGGCATGGTCATATATGCACCTCTTTGCTTGATCTCCTCCTTCCTTTTTTTGAACAGGAGAAAATTGTACAAGTGATTTGCATGAGCTTAATTTCTGAAAGGCAGCGCTTTGTCCTGAATCTTAGGCAAGTCAGTTGAAAAATTGGAGGCATTTAATTGGCATAATACAAGAGAGAGAGAAAATGGAAAGTGAGGACAAACAAAAGGGAATGCCAACTAGTATGAATGGGAAAAAACTGAAGTTGCTCCTCTTGTACAGATTTAAATCTGTGCAAGTGTGGACTTCTCTAGTCTAATTTGAAAGGAAGGGGAGTGGATTAACAGCTAAATAATGCTGAAATGTGGGCCAGCCCTGTATCTACAGGACATCCTGCATTTACGCTAAAGGACAAGTCTCCCCCCTGCTAGGTGATTATTTCAGTTTCTTTGGAGATGCTCCAACTCCATCTGCCAGCCTTAGAGCCTCACACTATGCCTAAATGAGCATGCCTGCCTCAAGCACTTCCTCCTGTCAGTCACTAACAAGCACCTTGCTGGATAACCAAGTTGGCCACAGCGAAACGTGCGTAGATTCAGCCCACTGGTGCTCACCTAATGCTTGAAACGACAGGGAGGGGAAAATGTCAATTAAGATGTCATGCCCAGAGAAGGATAAAAGAGAAATTTGGTTCAGCCAAGGGGCAGCAAGCCGAACTGAAGGATGAATAGAATAATGGGGAAGAGAGGAACGAGGAAACCTGTCTCCTGTCACTCACTCTGAGCCGCACATAGTGTGCTACAATGATAACTTGCTAGTGTTGTAAAAAGCCAGTCACATAATGATCCCTGAGCTTCTACCCCAATCCTACTGTCCTCATTTACTTTATTCTGAATCCCTGTGTGAACTAATTGCTTGCAAAAAAAGGTTGGCAGCTCTAATGCGACAGGTTGCAGCACACAAAGGTTGTGGCCAGTCAGACATAGTACGCTTCTCAGTATCTCATAGGAAATGGCCAGAAAGAGAGTCGACCATGCTAGAAAATGGAGATTCTGGGTCTATGGACTTCCTCCTTTCACTTCAGTGAAGAAGAAGCCTTATTATGTACATCATTGGAAAAACCGGACTCCCCCTTCCATCCGAAAGCCCTTGTTCTGTGTGTGCATGGAAGCCTCAGTTCTCTGCAAGCGATCTCTGGATCAGAGCAGTTTACTGTGTATTTAAAGAACTACCTTATTACATAGCAAGAATTGAGGCGGTTAGGAAAGTGAGCTAAAAAAGGGTTAAATTTTGACCCCATTCAGAATGCAGGAAAGAAGCACCACACAGAGATATATCTGGGCATTCTCTGGTTCAGGTATAATATCTGAACAGGGCTAGCAAGGACAATGCTTCTGGCTCCATTCTGATGTGGCTTTGTGACATATTAATCCAGACAAAGTTGATTGGCTGCATAATGGTATGATGTCGTTATATTACCAACATATGATCCCTGATAGATTTGGCTTGCTTCAAGAAAAAAACAACACCATTTTTTAAAAAGGCACCTATACTCTAGGAAACAAAACAGGTAAAGTCAATGAACAAAATGTGTATCCAGGGTCAGCAGGTGTCAGGGACTGGGCAGAGGGGGAATGGAGGAGACCGCCTCCCCAGCCTGACCCTTCCAGAGAAGAAGACAGTTCAGAATTACAACAGGGGTTTGAGGGAGGTCACAGCTCAGAGGAAGATGAGGGGGAAAGCTGGGAAATAATGGGAGAGGAGGAGGAAGAAGCACCAGAGGAAGGACAGCTGATGGACACAGTGTCCATGACCCCAGCCCCTCCCAGAACCTGGCGAGCACTGAAAGTAGGAGAGCAGAAAGCTCAGATGCTGAGGGCACATTTCAGCACCCTATAGTGATGACACATGAAGGGAGAGAGGGAAGGGGTGGAGACTCACTCGGGGCAACGCCATTATTCCAAGAGGCTGCATTTCCAATCCTTTCTCTGTGAATATTGAATAAAAAGCAGTTGGTAAGAACTTTTCATTGTCTTATCTGTTCCTGGCGACTTGCCATGGGGGTTGGATCCACTGCCACCTGACAGCAGTGAGAGTCTCATGAGCTTCCTTCTGCTCTTGCCCCATCCCAAAAAACTTCAAAGGCAAAGCAGAACTCAGCAAAGCCCAAGTTGAATGATCCTATAGAGAAGGTGAGGAGACAGCTTTGCCTAACAGAGCTGACATCTTTGCTCTTTCTTGTGCACAATCAGAAACATCTTTGTCTTCCACGATCCATATTTAAGTGGGAGTTTTTCAGATCATGTAATGGCTACTTTAAGAGAGCAAGGCAGAGGAAGAAATGCCAAATAAAGAGGCAGAAATACCCACACCCCAAATATACTAATGTAGCTCAAATGCAATCTCAATTCTGTGGCCTGTTTTAATTCAACTTACAGTGGTACCTCGGGTTACATACACTTCAGGTTACACACTCCGCTAACCTAGAAATAGTGCTTCAGGTTAAGAAATTTGCTTCAGGATAAGAACAGAAATCGGGCTCAGGCAGCATGGCAGCAGCAGGAGGCCCCATTAGCTAAAGTGGTGCTTCAGGTTAAGAACAGTTTCAGGTTAAGAACGGACCTCCGGAACAAATTAAGTACTTAACCCGAGGTACCACTGTATTTGCAGGTTTTCCTTCGTTTGGATAATTTATTCTGTTTCTCCCCATCCCAGAGAGGTCAGTAAGCTATATATGGCATGGATCTTCAGTCTATGGCCACTGGAGATCCTGTTGATCTCACTAAGCATAGAGCATTAGCTGTACAGTCATAAAGGCTAGAATTTTACTTTTAAACACTTAAAAAAAAACCACACACAAATAAATCCTCAAAATGCTGAAATCTGTGGCCCCTTATGCTCTGATGAAGAGTCACATGAATAGAGAAAGCCCTGAGACTAGTTTACCTAGTGTTTCAGTGAGAAGTATAAAACGGGGTGCAGGGAGTTAACTATTCATGCCTTGGTATTTGTGTTTGTTTCTAAGGTACCCTTGCATTGCTCTGTTAATGCAAAAGTTGTATATCAACAGTGACAATATGGGGAATTAGAGTTATTCAATGGCAGATATGTATGCAGGCCAACAATGCTGCTTTCCATCTTCAATCCTCTGTGGGCAGTAAATGGAAACGAACCTTTTAGAGACAAACACTTTTTTGTGAATAACTTGAGGCTTTTCTGAAAACCCGTCAACAGTTTTATAGAAGAAATGTCCCAGGAAATGTTTGCTACCCAGTGATAAAAGAATAGGCACACTAAGCGCGTATTCCAAAATACTTCTTCAAAAGACAATAACTGTGACTTTGTTTTTTTACTTCAGCAGCGAGACAAATGTGGAGTGAGTCTGTAGCTGTGATTCAGTAGGTGCCTTCAGATGTGCAGAAAGCATCCATTAGGACTCATTTTGTCCTCCCTTTCAATGCTACCGTCAAAATCACAAGCTGCTTTTGAAACTCCCTGAGGTTAAAAGAAGTTTGAAATCTGTGCACAGGGGATGTGCTGTTTGAAAGGATGAGTGGAGATCTCACTCGGGGTACGCAGACCAAGCCGCGTGTTTCTCTGGCCTGTGGGTCTACATAATCGTTACATGTTTATCAATGTATGTGTCAAGAGGTAAAAAGTCCCAAGAGTGATGTACAATTCAAAACACAAAAGACAAGCAACAAAATTAAGCGCTAAAATTGGAGACAGCAGCAGAGTCCAGCTTAAAATTGTTCTGCAACTTGGCAATGAAATGAGTATAACAGTGAATAAAGTTTGATGTAGCCTCAAAGGCAGTGGATTTGGCAACATGAGTGGACCCCTTCCAGAGCTAACCTCAGGGACAAACTACACGTTTTCAATAGCTTCATAGAACAGGTTCAATGATGGTTGCCAACTCTTGGCATACAGAATTTTGGTACCTGGGTAAGTGGGAGAACCCACAGGGCGGGGGAATGCTCTGTAAGTCTAAGATGTACAGCTTATTACATGTGCATGCAAATTTCTGACATCCAAGCAATGCCACCCATGCAGTCCCCTCTTCAGCTTTTATCCACTTGATCATTGGGAGTAAGACTCCATAGGTCTGAAATAAGGCACCTACACACTGCAGCGGGGCCAGCAGGATATACAGCACTGGGCATGATGTTCTCCCTTCCCCAAGGATAGGCCATACACATGGATAAGGTCTGAAGAGTGACGCAATCGAAACAGGGCCCTGATTTCTACTGTGCCACCATCAGAAAGCAGAAAGCAACCTCCTTGCACATTAAGCAAGTCAAGAGAGCAAACTGTTGAATGGTCTCTTTAAATCTGAAGGTTCATTATTGTTCCACAAGATGTGTTTTTCTTTCAGGGCCAGAGCAAATAGTGTGACCTAGTTTTACAGCTGTGAAGCAGTATAGCAGGTGCTGTTAAGTTATGTTAATTAAGCTGTTGGGTATAGTATATAAAGAGCAGCACCTAGCTCTCTCAGTACCTCGGTGGATGGGTTGGGCCGTGCTTATTGATAAGGAGTTTTTGTTATTAAAACCTAGCAAAAGTTATTTTGTGTTTCTTGAATATGTGGTCTCCCCAGCAAGCTTTCTGCAGTGCAACTAATCTGCAAATAGCCCACACAAACAAGGCCACTAACTTACTCAAGTCAAGTCACACCGTTATCTCATATGTAATTATTGATTTATACCCCAACTTCCTCTGATCAATCATGCTCAAGGCATGTTAAAAGCAAAATTTATAAACATGACAAATGAAAAACAAGTGCTAAAACAATTGCCCATCAGAATAGACCAGTCTTAAGAGTCTGTTTAGGGACGCGGGTGGCACTGTGGGTTAAAGCCTCAGCGCCTAGGGCTTGCCGATCGAAAGGTCGGTGGTTCGAATCGCCACTGCGGGGTGCGCTCCCGTTGCTCGGTCCCAGCGCCTGCCAACCTAGCAGTTCAAAAGCACCCCCGGGTGCAAGTAGATAAATAGGGACCGCTTACTGGCGGGAAGGTAAACGGCGTTTCCGTGTGCAGCTCTGGCTCGCCAGAGCAGCGATGTCACGCTGGCCATGTGACCCGGAAGTGTCTCCGGACAGCGCTGGCCCCTGGCCTCTTGAGTGAGATGGGCGCACAACCCCAGAGTCTGTCAAGACTGGCCCGTACGGGCAGGGGTACCTTTACCTTTTTAAGAGTCTGTTTAAAAGGCAAATTTAGAGGAGGCGGGCAAGTGAACCTCCTTGAGAAAACTATTCCCTTGCTATGGCGCCACAACTAAAAAGACCCTCTCTTTCATTCCAATCAACCATATCGTCTGTTGGCAATGGGATAATAAGTAGGAAATCAGGAACTGAACACAGATCTGGAGCAGGTTCATCTCAGAGGAGGAATCTCAGGTTCAAATGTGTAGAAACACAAAAGCTTTTTCCCATTCTCCAGTCACTTCCAGATAACCTGTTCATTGAGCATTCATCTTGATTTGCTAGCATAAAGTTTGCAGTAATTAATGGGGGCAAGAAAAGCAGATTAGGAATGGGGGGGGTAAAGACAGTGTTCTGTTCTCATCCTGAACTACAATCCCAGAAGTAAAACAAAGAAGCAAAACTGGTTGAGTGCTCCCCTGCCCGCTCCACACCATCAAACAGCAACCCTAGCTGCAATGTTCTGAATGCAGGGAAGCCATTCAAAAGGGTTCCTGCAGTTTGCTAAAAAAACAAACAGCCATGGCTGACCAGCTCCATTCAGAAACTTCTCCCACAGAGTGAGCAATTTGTTTCTTAATAGCTGGGGCTGAACATTTCAGGTATCAGGAAATGAAAGAAATTTGGTAACAAGTCACACTGCCTTATGATTGCTTGGCAGTCGGTCAAACTTTTGAGTTTGGAGATACAGCCTTGAACAACTAGTTTACTTATTTGGAATCCAAATGCTGAAAATTGTGCAGCGATAATTTCTGTAAAGCGTTTGAGCAGGAATAGCAAAGATTGGAGGGACGCGGGTGGCGCTGTGGGTTAAACCACAGAGCCTAGGACTTGCCGATCAGAAGGTTGGCGGTTCAAATCCCCGTAACAGGGTGAGCTCCCGTTGCTCGGTCCCTGCTCCTGCCAAGCTAGCAGTTCAAAAGCACGTCAAAGTGCAAGTAGATAAATAGGTACTGCTCCGGCGGGAAGGTAAATGGCGTTTCCGTGTGCTGCTCTGGTTCGCCAGAAGCGGCTTAGTCATGCTGGCCACATGACCCGGAAGCTGTACGCTGGCTCCCTTGGCCCATAAAGTGAGATGAGTGCCGCAACCCCAGAGTCGGTCACGACTGGACCTAATGGTCAGGGGTCCCTTTACCTTTACCTAACAAGGATTGGGTGGCTGGCACTCTACTTTGTACTCCTAAATATATTCTTAGGCTGCAATTCTATACCTGCTTGCTTAGGAACAGCCTCATTGAACTCAATGGGGCTTATTTCTGAAGAGATGTGCACTGCTAGCTTTAAGTGCAGGATACCTTTGCTCACACAGACCCAGGGACCCTCCTTCCATTCTGCCTGTCCCAACGATGGCCATTTTGCTAGTGTTCCATTAAAAATTAGTTATGGTCTTGAATTGTTGGGGAGTGCGACTCTCTGCATTGCCTTTTTAAGAAGCCGTAGAATAGAAGGGCACTAACAAAGGACACAAAGGCGTTCACATATATTCCGGAGGAAAGGGCAAAGGGGTAGCCACAAAAGGGTAAAAAAAAAAAAACGCCCAGAGAATAGGTGGAACTTCGAAATGAAGAAATAGAGCGCTGACCTTCAGAATTTCACAGCAGTCCTAACAAAAGGCAAGGAGGCAGATTTCTACAGTCAGTGCTTTAACTTCAGACCCAGGGGGTTAAAAAGATAATATAATAACTGGCAGGAACGTCCTTTAAAACATTCTCATTACTACCAATGCAAGAATCTCAGGAAAGTGCTTTTGTCTCTGGCACAGCACACAGTTCGTTGTTGCTTAGTGACAAGCAAAAGACCATAAACCATTTTGTACAAGGTTCACAAAGAAGAGTAAAAGACATTCCTCTTCACTTGCTTATATAAAGAAATATTAGCATTACATTTTTCCCCCATCCCACACGTACCCCTCTAAAGTAGGCCAACCATTCTGTTTACCCACTCTGAACCACATCCTATTTTCATTTCATGACCATCATCATTCAGCAGACTGCTTCTGGTAAATTGTTTATATGTAATGTTTTTGAGATTAGAATCTCTGTCCTAGTTTATATACTACTCCAACAATGTGACTGTCACCAGGAAGCCAAAACATAAGAAGACCCTTGCTGGATCAGAGCAAAAGCCTACTGGGTCCAGAATTCTTTCATCGGAAGTGGAAGAAATTTGCAGGCGTAATTGCTCATGAAAAATAGATAAAGCCTGCCAAATCACAGGCAAATAGATCCAGGGGCTTTTATGCTGGACGCCTTGAAATCATTTCGAAATCCTTAATCTTTGTAGCAAAATTAGATTATATTGGCAGGTTTCCTCAACCCATCTGAGGGTATGAATCCTGCCAAATTTCAGAAGAATAAATGCAATAGTTTTTCTGCAAGGACAGCCTTTACAAAGTTGGGATGGGTAATTTTTTTTAAAAAGGAAGCACTTAACCTTCTCTAGTTATTTGTGGACAATTCCTCTGAAAATAGTGACTATGAGAGAGGTGTTGCTAGGTTGACTTGATAAAGTGCAGACAAATTGCTTCAGTAGTTCCAAACTGCCAGGGCACCATGAAACACTTCGTGGTGCCCTGGTGTCCTCACTTCATTTTAGGCTGTCTGATACAGATCCTACTTTGCCTCAAACTAGACTCATCTAATCCAACATGCTGTTCTCACAGTTGCCAACCAGTTGCCCATGGAAAGCATGGAAGCAAGATATGAGTGGCCCACAGTCAACGGCAACAGGTGAATAGGCATCAAAACAGCCTTCCCAGGCCTGGTAATCGTGGGGCATCTCAGCACTCATTTATTTACTTATTGCTTATTTCTCAACCAACCCACCCTTCATGTGTACTGATACGGGTGGATGAGAGACACCATAACGCTGCAGGTTTTATGTTTCCTTATTTGTTTTTGAAGAAAAAGATAGAATGAACACTACATATACTGTATATATAACCACACAGCAAAAAACAGTTCCAAATCCAAATATCAAGATTACCCTGAACTCCTGACTTCTCCCCATCCCTTCCATGGGCCCTAAAGTAATTATTTACAACTGCATATTAATACTTATCCAAATGTTTAATCCTTCTATATTATCCATTCTTTCCATTACTTTACAAGTGTGGTCAAAATCCTGCTAATGTTTTAACCTACTTACAGTGGTCTTGTAAGTAAATTATTAAAGTTCTTGTCTTCTTGATTTTTGAGCTTCCCAGTTAATTTTGACATCTCGGCATAGTCCATCAACTTGGTTTACCAGTCTTCTCTGGTCAGCGTAGTTTCTTCCTTCCATTTCTGGGCTAGTAGAATCCGTGCAGCTGTTGTCGCATACATAAACAATCTTTTCTGGTCCTTTAGTATCTTGGTACCTATAATTCCTAGCAAAAAAGCTTCTGGGTTTTTAACAAAAGTTATTTTAAACATTTTTTTCATTTCATTATATATCATCTCCCAGAAATTTTTAGTTACTTTACACATCCACCACATATGATAAAAGACACCTTCTTTTTCTTTACATTTCCAGCAGATATTTGAACTTGTTCTGTACATTTTTGCTAACCTGGCAGGTGTCAAATACCTATACATCATTTTCATATAATTTTATTTCAGTGAACAACATGCTGTGAATTTCAGTTCCGTTTTCCATAACCTCTCCCCCAACCATGGCTATCAGCTGCCTTCAAGCAGGTGAACTTGCCTTATTTAGTGCTCCATACCATTCCACAGCCAGACGGGTGCCTCCATCCATTTGCCAATTCACCTCTTGCATGTGGAAGAAGACTGGGCAATGATGGCTGTCGCAGCTGCTGCCTGCTGGGTTCTGTTGGGGAAGAGGGGAAAATCTCACCTTTATATCCACGCAGCTGCAATGTGCTTTTGTGATATCACAGGTAATTCGGAGTCAATGGTAACAGCTTGGGAAGCCTCACAATTTTAGGTGCACATCAGTGCAATGATTTGTTTGTGTGTGTGCTTATTAACAATATTTCCTATAGCCCCTCCTTCTACCAACTCCCCATCCCAATCTCTCAACTAGTTAAGCCATCACTGTTCCAGGAAACATTCCAGCTTGGGGGGAAACCCTTAAGAGGGGTTCAGATGAAAGCTGGTGAGGGGCATAGCATGGGGAGTATTTCAAGGATGAGACAAGAGTGGTCTGGAGGGCTGGATTTAGCCTGAAGACTAAGGTGCCCTATAGATAATTGCAACATTAAACAGTGGAAGTGGAGCATAGAAACTGTGGCTAGTAGCTGTTGGTGCCTTATCCAGGTGCAGCAGTAAAACAGCTAGCACATTTGCAAAGCTAAGCAGGGTCCGGTGTGGTTTCAAATTGGATGGGAGACTGCTGGAGACTGGACTAGACTGACCCTCAGGGTCATTTCCAACTCTACATTCTATTATTCTAACTTCACATATGCCCCATTTGTATTACAGTATGTGTTGGCTGCTAGGTAGCATTAACTGATTCCAAGGCTGCAAATACTTTCAAGGCACATTATTTCCCTCAATGAATTTGGAGTACTGTAGTTTAACACACACACACCCTTCCCCGAGTTACCATCCCCAGCAACCCTTAACAAGCTACAGTGCCCATAATTCCTTGAACCTTAAGTTTCTATCAGTATAACTCAGGTGTAGTCAACCTTTTTATACCAACCGCCCACTATACACTGTACATCTTTCTTGATGGTAAAATTTCCTTACTGTCCACCAGTGCTCGATGGAAGGAGGATTCAGCTTGTGCCATAGAAGCCCCTACCATCCACCTAGAATCCTCAAACACCCACTAGTGGGTGGGAAGGACCAGGTTGACAACCCCTGAATAAACAATAATTTACTCCATTAGGTCTAGGTCTTGGCAAGTCTAAATAAAGGGGAAACCTAGAAGTGTGTGCATTTTCACAGGCACCATTTGAGAAGGGAAAGCCATCTCTGTTTGGGTTTTCTCTCCCCATCCTCTATACACACCTTCATTAGCTCCTACTGAAATCACAATGCCATCATCCTAAGCTATATTTGCATATAACTCAGATTTCGCTTCTACAAGTTTTTTTCTGCTTGAACTGCTTGTTCCTGTTCCAAGTCACAGTCCTTTGAAATCACAGCTGGTTACTCTATAAATTAGCTTAATGCAGCCAACGCCACACCGTGAGCTCAGCTTGGAAAGCAGCAGCATGAAAAGATCAAATTTAAATGATTTGCTTTACATTGGGATTCTGTAGACTAAGGAAGATGAATACAGAAAAGCCATCACTGAATAAGAAGCAAGGCTTTCCTTTTTAAACGAGATCCAAATGAAGGGGGGGGGGCATTTTCTGCTTTCAAACCCTGCTGTATTGTTCTGCCAGCAGCTTGAGGTCTTCTGATTAAGTAAAACTAATATCTTAAAAATACAGCAGTGCTGTGTAGCTTTTAAATGTGTGAGAGAGTATTAGCCAAAATGAAACAAGGTCAGTTTTTGTGCTTGGTTTTCAATATTAAATTTGATGTTAAATATTAGCATCCATTGTCAATTTAATAATACGCAACAAAAAGTCACCTTTGGGCAGGAGAGTCCTGTTTATTCTGTATAACAATGCAATAGGGTAGAGATATCACTGGTATGGCATAATGGCTAAATGTCCAGTCCTAACCCCCTGATCGTTTTTGCTGGGGGTGGGGTGGAGTAGGAAATGGAGCTGATCCTCCACTGACCCCTTCCTGTCACCCCCAGCTTTAGGGGTAAAGAGGTACTGGCAGCTTCCCAGCTATGGAGAATATGTTATTGCCAGATCCAATTTTGCAGCTCACAGCACAGAAAAAGTGACAGCTGGAAATTTCTTTTTATTCTCCCCCTCCCAGCTTCCTTCTTATTCTTACTAAAATGTGTTGGCTGGAGTGTGTCTACCAGGATTTTCCCTTAAAAAAGAAGAAGAAGCATATATCTATGGTGTAGTGGTTAGAGTTGGACTAGGACCTGAGAGGCCAGGGTTCAAATCCCTACACAGTCATAAGGCTCACTTGGTGAATTTGGGCCTCTCTCTCTCTCTCTCTCAGCCTAACCTGCCTCACAGGGTTGTTGTGAGGATGAAAAGGGGAAGGAGAAAATTATGTGATGGAAATCCAACAATGGGTGGTTGAGTACAGGTTCTCTATCCCTAACATAGACCACAGAAAATGATGGCTCTGCTGGAAACCCATGTAGGCTTTGACGCACACCTTATAACACTGTTATCATGCCATCTCCCCTTCTCTTATGAATTGTCTGTCTCCAGTCATGGAGACTGAATAAATTTAATTATCTGTCCCACTGAAATCACACAATGCACAACAAGCAAAGGAAAGGAAGCCAGAACCAATACTCCAAAGGAAATCAAAGCAAGCCATTTCTCTTTCAAATAGAGTTCTCCTCCCTGTTCGCAAAAGAAAGTTACTGTAAGTTTGGAACTTTTTAGTGATACACATCAATATTTACAGGTAACCTCCCAAAATAGACCAAAAGCTTCCTGAGCATTCAAAAAGCATTCCATCAGCACCTGATAATGCTGCTTACGAAACATGAAAGTGCTTTTTAATTGTTAACAATTGCCAGCTGCAAAGAGGCTTTGCTTCCCTTTGTGTACCTGACCATCTCAGCCCCAAAGCTGCCAGAGACCATTTCGGCTGCATGTTACAAATGTCGAAGGAAACAATTCTTGCCACTACCAATACATTAACGCTCTTAGATTTCCTGTCTACGCTATCAGAGTCCACATCTTTCTGCGTACATTCAGGTCAGATCTGCCAGGATTTTGCTTTCAACAAAAGGGACTTAACAGATCCTTTGCTCAAACCCTTTTAAATGTCAGGCTGTGTCCTTTACAGCAAACATCACAAGAAGCTAAATGGATTCATTATCAACAAGGTTTTTTCTCTGCCCCAACCTGAGGCTTTCTTTCCAACGTAATTCTTGATTTAATTGCATTTTTTGCCCTCTTTCCTTTAACTCGGTGGCAGCCACCTGGTGGTTTGCTGATAGCAGCAGCTGGCATCCCACCCCAAACAAAGCAAGAGCTTGCCCCCAGGGGGCAAACCATGGTTTAGTGTGAATGTGTGAACATGCTGGCTCCCAAGAAGGAGATCATAGTGACTTTGCTCTTCCCTGGGTTTTCTAGGTCAGTGTGGTGTGCCAGCTGAACCAAAGGTTGGTTTAGTTTATCATCTGAACACGGGGTTGTAGTTAAGGTCTCTCCTCATTAACCACACTCCAAGCGATCTTCCTCAAGTAGTGGCACTGCCTTAAAGGTAAAGGGACCCCTGACCATTAGGTCCAGTCGTGGCCAATTCTGGGGTTGCAGCGCTCATCTCACTTTATTGGCTGAGGGAGCCGGCGTACAGCTTCCGGGTCATGTGGCCAGCATGACTAAGCCGCATCTGGAGAACCAGAGCAGTGCACGGAAATGCCGTTTACCCTCCCACTGGAGCGGTACCTATTTATCTACTTGCACTTTGACGTGCTTTCGAACTGCTAGGTTGGCAGAAGCAGGGACCGAGCAACGGGAGCTCACCCTGTCATTGGGATTCAAACCGCCGACCTTCTGATTGGCAAGTCCTAGGTTCTGTGGGTTTTTGTTTTTTTAAAATGATATTTATTAAGATTTCCCAAAATAAGGTTACAAAAATGAAAAAAGTAGAAAAGAAAAAGAAACAAGAAATACAAAATACAGAAAAAATAAAAACAGTTAAAAATAAATCCCTCTTTCTATGTCTTACAATTCATTTACTTGTTTCCATGACTTCCTCACACCTCCCTTTTTTGTATTCCAGTTCGAATAGTTAATTCAGCAAATCCTTTCCCTCTTTGTTTTATCATTCAAAGCAGATGGCCTACCACAAAGTGATGACCTGTCTCCAAGGAAGGCTTCACAGGGCGTCTTTCATCCTCTCTTGATTGTTGGTCGCTTTTGATAAACCATTTGGCAGCCGCTGAGTTAGAAATGTGTCTGTGCATTGCTAACAAAGAAAAAAGAGAGTTTAAAAACACAGAAACTGAAACATAGATACATGCACCAGGTTCCCTCAGCTCAAAACTGTAAACTGAGTGTATTGATCTGCATGGGCTCTTAGATGTCTGGAAGTCTTTGGATGTTTCAGATGGTTACACAAACAGCCTCCCACTCTATATTGGGATAATGTAATATTTTTTCTCTCATAGGAAAAATCCTGAGACACGGTAAGTCAATCCATCACAACAGTGCTGAGGTTAAACACATCCCTAATCCAGAAATATCATGCACCCTGAGCATCTGTAACAGTAGCCCACTAACTGTTACAACTGTTTGTTTTTTTAAAGTAGTGTCATATCTAAATAACTACTATATTCACTTTGCTTTCATCCACCCTTTTATTGTGTGATGCTCCCCTGTGTAGAAAGCTACACATGAGCAGCATGATTTGACTAAAATTCAGGGGAATCAGAAGATGGGGTTGTGACTTTCATTAGGCCCAACCCTGCCTTTCCCCTGTAAACAGAGAACTATTGGCGAATTTATAAGCAGATTATGTTTCCGCTCAATGAGTCAAGCAATCATTGGTCCGTGTAACCAAGTATTCTGTGTCTTGAAAAGGAGCAGACCCTCCAAGTGTCCCTCTTTTCCAGGGACAGACCCAAATTTACAGAAGCCATCCCGGTTTCTGATTTGATCCCGGAATGTCCTGCTTTTCCTTAGGACGCCCCTATTTTCATTGAAGAAACGTTGGAGGGTATGGAACAGATAAAGGGACCCCTGACCATTAAGTCCAGTCGCAGATGACTCTGGAATTCCAGCGCTCATCTTGCATTACTGGCTGAGGGAGACGGCGTTTGTCCGCAGAGAGCCTCTGGGTCAGGTCATGTGGCCAGCATGACTAAGCCGCTTCTGGCGAACCAGAGCAGTGCACAGAAATGCCGTTTACCTTCCCGCCAGAGCGGTACCTATTTATCTACTTGCATTTTGACATCCTTTCGAACTGCTAGGTTGGCAGGAGCTGAGACCAAGCAACAGGAGCTCACCCTGTCGAGGGGATTTGAACCGCCAACCTTCTGATTGGCAAGCCTTTGGCTCTGTGGTTTACACCACAGCACCATGAAATAGGATGTCCCTATTTTCATTGGAGCAATGTTGAAGGGGTATGCAGGAGTGGTCCCTCAAAGGCCTAGGAGAAGGCCTTTGCTAACCAAGTTACCGAAGTTCTGTTTAATTGGTGATTCAAAAAATACTGAATCTGAGACCTGCGTGTGCATTCTACCAACAATCCAAATTCCTTCCTCCTGCAATTAAAAGGCAACAGGTTTCTTCTGGGTTTGTACCAGAACAAAAGAACAGGGTCATCAAAGAAGGTATTGTTTGTTTTCTGCATAATGAACTGGGGCAACTTAGAAGAGCTTGACCCAAAGGCTTGACCCAGATAGTTTGTAGAAGACCTTGGCTTCTTGATGATGAAAGCAGCTTCTCTCTCTCTCTCTCTCTCTCTCTCTCACACACACACACACACACACACCAGCTCTTCTTTGTGTTGATAACATTGGCAGCGAAAACTGTTGCTTTGTCTGGCTTAAACAGGGCCAGTCTCAGGGTCCCAGAGCTGCACAGATATTAAATGCCAGCTCTGTCTCTGAGAAGAGACAGGCTGCCAGTCAATAAAGGAACTGCATGTATCACAAAACAATCAATCCTTTGCTTTCAAGGAGGTTCAGGTGCTCTGACTTCAGTGGAAACCTGTGATTAAACCGATTCATTCCACAAAATGCACCCTAATGCCTTAAAAAAAAAAAAAAAAAAAAGATCGGCTATTCTCAAAATGGCTGTGGTGCCTTGTTTCCTCAATGATTCTTGGCAGTGTGCAGTAATTTTATTTATTAGGAAGGCTGAGAGCCACAGACAGATGCAGACTTTCACAACTCTTCTCATTCGGGAGGTTGGAAATCATCAGTGAAAGAAAAGCTTAAGTAGCAGGGTTGGTCAAACCTGTTGATGCTGGGTTTCTCATTTTTTTCCGGTCTTCTGTTCACCACATTTACAGTTCAATTGACTGTTGTTGTTGCTGTTGTTGTTTTTATTTAAAAAAAACATACACACATCTTCATGAAAATGTCTCTGCATTTTAGTGTCCATTTCTCCTAATATACAAATTTTTGTATGCAGTTTTGCAAACATGCACATTTTGCAAGCAACTCTCCTGAACACTGTTATTTTCATGAATGCATGCATTCTTATCCCTGCTGTCTCCTAATATATGTGTTTTGGGGGCACATTTTCTAGTTGGAGAAATGCATCACAACATTTGAAGAAGTACAAATTTTGAAGGATGGCGAAGTGCCGGTGCGTGGATTGTTCAGGAAAGTGTGGGTTGGGTAGGCTCGGATTAAATTAAAATATGAACTGAACCAAATTTCTCTCAAGTATTCCAAGGCAGTCCTGTTGGCATCATTAGCAGAAACAGTCTAGGAACCAAGGAGCAGTGACTACAAGCTTTACAAACTGTTATACAGACACACTAGTGGCAACAGTAGCACTTATGCTACAGTCCATACATTTGCCAAGGAGACGAGGCACCAGTGACCTGGGTTTCCCACCCAATTTCCAGGCAATTGGCCCAAGGTGTGAGCATGAGCAGAGTGTCAGGTGGATGTTGGGCATGGGCGTAGCCAAGGTGGGGCAGTGTTAGTTTCTGTTCTTATCACTGTGCAGCTGCATGGAGTCACAGGACTTTGTTTACATTCCAGAGACCTTCCAAGCTAGTGGAAGTCTCATGGGAGGGGAGACAGGCTGTGACGTTAGTGGTTTCCTGTTTCCTTTGTTCCTTTGTTCAGTTGCTCTCTGCTTTCATAGAGAGATGATGTCTTTTCTGTTCTGCATAGTTTAGAAATAAAACTCTTTAAAATGTAGCCATAAATCTCATCACTTCCGCATGCTGTTTTGATGCTCTGCTGGGAGTACGTGCCTTGGAGCTTCATCAAGGGCTCGAGGTCATTAAACATGTCAGGAGGCGATTCTGAAGACTCGGAAAGAAAATGAGCTTTATCAGCTTGGCCGAGCGGAGATCCCGAAAGGCAGGGAGGGGTAGCTGCTCCACTAAATAAATAAAAACACATAGCAAACTGAGGTTCTTCCCTCCCACACACAAAAGGCCTGCCCCTCCTAACAAAAATCCTGGCTATGCCCATGATGTTGGGACTAGAGCTGGCAGGTTACAGAGGTCAAGGGCAGAGCCACCAGTCATATTCCCATCTTCTCACACCAGTTCAGCAAATGCATGGATGAGAACAGTACTAATGTGACAGTGACACTAAAGGAAAAGTGAACCATGGTGGTGAAACCAGATGCCTAAGCTGAAGACTGAGGAGGGCCCTATTCTCATTGTTCAACGAAGTGTTGGAATGGGCAGAGAGGTGTAAACGTCCCCAGCCTCTCACACACACCCCATCTCATTGCTGAAATGAGGATGAGAATAACTCCTTCTGTGAGGAAAGGAAGCTGTGTGCCTGTCTGCAGGTGTGTATGGTGTGCATCTGAGCATGTGAGAGAGAGTAGGTCCACCCACAGCCATCTTTGGCCCTGCCCACATGCACTCAGAGACGCAAGGACTGCAGCGGTGAGTTCGGAAACTGTAGTTCGCAGTGCTGTCAGCTGATCCTCCGCACTCATGGCTGTCACCGTTTGTGAGCTTTGCAAAAAAAAATTTTGCGTTCTTTGGGAGGGGACTTACTGTCAGAGCCACCCGAGGTCCCAGCTCACAAGAGACCAAAATCCAGTCCAAGTTATATACAAAAGGTTTTATTGAAGAACATTGTTGTCGTTACATCCAAGCTCCGTGGCTCAGCATCTGTTACCCTTAGATGTTAGAAGTCCCCTCTGAGTCAGTCCCGCCCCTGCACCAGCTTAAGAGGCTTGTACTGCTCCACCTTTTCCTCTCCTTCCTTTTCCGCAGGGTCTTCCTGCCCCCCTGTGCTCCCTCCCTTCGGGACTCCCCCGAGGCTGAGTCTTCTGACGCCTGCTCCCCCCTCCTTCGTGCTTTGGGACCAGGCTCCTCCTCAGGGCTCTCCTCATTTCCGCGCGCCTCCACATTTGAACTTGGCGCGCGTACGTTGCCTCTGACCTTCCTTTCGACCGTTACGCTACTCTCGGTACTACACTCCTCCCCTTCCGGCAGGACGTTCTGCTCCGAACTCCTTCCCCTCTCTGCTCCCTGTTCTGCTCTTTCTGACACACTGGCAACTCCACCCCCTTCACTCCGTTCCGACGGAGAGGCCGGTCCCGATCTCCAACCCCCACTGGGGATTCCCTCTTCGTTCCCCTGCTTCTGACTGCTTCCCTCTCTACTGCCCCTTGGCCTGACCAGGGGGGCTCCCTTTTGGGAATCCTCGGATTCACTTAACGGACTCACTGACAACCTCGGGTCATCGTCGTCCTCTTCCTCGTTGCCCTGGGACCCCTCCCCCTCGCTCTCTGTCCCTGAAACCCTGACAACAGTGAATGGCTTCAGTGAAGTATAATCTTCCATAAAGGTTATATTATAATTTTTTTCTCAATGCATTGCTGAAGATATGGCTGAAAAAGCACTTACCCTATAATGCTCACCTTATATGCTGATAACCAGCATTGCATGTAAAAAGATTTTCCTGAAAAGTCAGAAAATAAGCAAGTGTGACATCTTCCTCAGCATGGGAAAAATGTAATTTGTCAGATCCACCTGCTATATCAGGGTTAAGGCGAGAGTATGGAACCTGTGACCCTGCAAATGTTACTGGACTACAGTTCCCAGCAGCCCCAGCCAGCATTGTCAAGAGCCAGGGATTACGGGGGTTGTGGTCTGGCAAAATCTTAGGGCCACAGGTCATAGAATTGCAGAGTTGGCAGGGACCACATCTAGTCCAACTTCCTGCAATACAGAAATATGCAGCTGTCCGAACCTTCAACCTTGGCATTATCAGCACCACACTCTAACCAACTGAACTATCCAGTCCTGCTAGAAAAAGAGGCAAGAATGCTTTGTATATACAAAATAGAATCAATCAGTCACATGGAATAAAAAGGTAAAGGTACCCCTGCCCGTACGGGCCAGTCTTGACAGACTCTGGGGTTGTGCGCCCATCTCACTTAAGAGGCCAGGGGCCAGCGCTGTCCGGAGACACTTCCGGGTCACGTGGCCAGCGTGACAAAGCTGCATCTGGCGAGCCAGAGCTGCACACGGAAACGCCGTTTACCTTCCCGCTGGTAAGCGGTCCCTATTTATCTACTTGCACCCGGAGGTGCTTTCGAACTGCTAGGTTGGCAGGCGCTGGGACCGAGCAGCGGGAGCGCACCCCGCCGCAGGGATTCGAACCGCCGACCTTTCGATCGGCAAGTCCTAGGCGCTGAGGCTTTAACCCACAGCGCCACCTGCGTCCCAACACATGGAATAAAGTGCATTAAAAAAAAATAATAATAATCCAAATATTACATTTTTTAGGGGAAAGTAAGTTATCCCATATAGTTTTATCTTTGTTTTGTTTTTTATTAAAAAAAATTAAGGCAGAACTATTTGGATTCTATGGTTCTTAAACTATACACTGCCTTGCAGTAGAAAGATGGAAGCAAACTAAAAATCAATTGCTATCTTACAACAGTAGAATAGCAATTTGGAACGCAATGTACACAAAACGTTGGGTAGTGTCATAAAAAAACATTTCACAGTCCATTTTTAAGGCTGAATATAAGACTGGGAAGAACACTCTGGCCTCTGCCATTGGCCAGGGGACTGAGGGCCACTAGAGGCTCCACCCCTGCCTCCCAGGAAGACTATCAATACTGTACAAGAGAGGGACCAACTTGGCCACATCTACCACAGGCCACTTTGACAGGTGGGTGGAACCACCCTCCTGTCAATGACCTGATGTCATATCATGTCAGGTGATTCAGATTTAAAGGCACAACTACAAAGGAAGGATCAGGAGTGCATTCTAGGTCCCATTTGGGCTATAAACTTAGCATACCACTTAAAACACTTATGTCTTCCCCAAAAGAATCCTGGGAACTGTGGTTTATTAAGGGTGCTGAGAGTTGCTAGGAGACGCCTATTCCCCTCACAGAGCTAAAGTTCCCAGCATAACCTGGGAAGAAGGATTGACTGTTAAACCACTCATAGGATTGCAGCGTGAGTGTGATTAAAGAACTGAAAGCGAAGAACAGCAATTGAAGAGTGCCAACCATCTGTCTGCAAACAAATAAATTGACAAGGCAATTATGCATCCGTCTATAAAGGAAGGAGGCAAGGAAGCCAGGAAGAGGAGACTAATAATGTCTAATTTAATCAGTTTAGACAAGGTCAACCAACAATGGAAAATAATGCATTTTTAAGGCTACTTCAAGCCATTTTTCATCTTGTGAATTCAGATGCACAAACATCTGAAGATTTGCCATGCCAAAACAGCAACATGCACATTGTCCCTTGGTCTGAAGTGTTGTTGTTGTTTAGTCGTGTCCGACTCTTCGTGACCCCATGGACCAGAGCACACCAGGCACTCCTGTCTTCCACTGCCTCCCGCAGTTTGGTCAAACTCATGCTGGTAGCTTCGAGAACACTGTCCAAGGATGATGCATATAGGGCAAGAGAGTTTTCCTCATAAAAATCTTTTAAGTCTCTACAATGGTAACTACCAGAATTTTATAAACACAAACAGGCACATTTTTAATTGAGGAGAACAGTTCAGGCTCTCATTCATGTACAGTGGTACCTCTGGTTACGAACTTAATTCATCCCGGAGGTCCGTTCTTAACCTGAAACCATTCTTAACCTATGGTACCACATTAGCTAATGGGGCCTCCTGCTGCCGCCGCGCCACCACCACTGCACAATTTCTGTTCTCATCCTGAGGTAAAGTTCTTAACCCGAGGTAATATTTCTGGGTTAGTGGTGTCTGTAACCTGAAGTGTTTGTAACCCGAGGTGTTTATACACCTATATCCTCAATGCCATGAAACTGTAAGTTAAGACATCCATCTTAACTTCCACACCATGGAAGCAAAACATGTTCCATATAAGCTTTTCCTAACCCGTGCCCTCTAGATGTTCTAGACTACAACTACCATGATCCTCAACCATTAACCATGTTGGTTGGGGGTGATGGGAGTTGTCGTCCAAAACACCTGAAAGGCACTAGGTTGTGGAAGGCTGTTTGATAGTCTCACATATTGAATTCAGAGATCCACCTACATAATGCGACTGGTGGAAGCTGACCCCTTCCCACACTCCCCTCTATTTGCCAGGCCTCAGAACTCTCTCCCCAAAAATATTCCTCTGATGGACATAGGACCCTGCTGAGTGGGATGGGTTGTGTGGAGCAGGGTTTTGAGGGGTGGGGTGGAAGACATGTGAATGCAACTGGTATCTTCATTCTTCACTCTTTCCCCTCAGCACCATAGTAGTGCTACAGAGTCGATCCCATTCAGCCACAGGGGACTCTAAATCTTTGCACACTGCACATACCTGTAAATCTGCCGCTGTGTGGAGGTGGGGGGAACAGGATTGTGGAACATGAATTGCTTTAGTTACATATACTTAGCCTTAGCTACAGTTGTACACAGAATTTGGGACAAAGGGTTCATGGAATGGGTGGGCTGTAGGAAGGAATTTTAAAGGGGGGCACCGTATGTAGCACTATACTGTATGTAACTGGGGGGGGAATTCTTGTTGTTGGCACCCTTCTGTCTCAAGAGACAATTGAGTGTGCCTTCGGGGGTCAAGTCAAACTGATTCATTTGCAGCACCAAAGTGACCTCCCCATGGTTCAAGCTTGGGCAGTGTGTATAGAGGTCCTGGGCTGCCCAGAGAACAAGACCTCACTGATATGGTCCAAAAGCAAGCAGAGCGATACATTTGACACCAACCAAAACCTGAAAATACATTATCTATTAATTTGTGGCATATATAAATACAAACGTACATTGATTTAGTCAATATATTGGTGCCACATGGCAAAATCCAAGGATGATCACCTACTTGTGCAATGGATCTTCCTGTTTTCTTCTCCTCCATCTGTTCTGGAGCGTCCTGCAACCTGCTGAAGCTGATCCAAAGGCTTCCAGAGGTGCTACTGGAGGGGAGGAGAAGAAGGAAAAAGAGCAGCCCATTGTGGACGTGATCATCTACTTGCACTACATTAGATCTCACCCATAAAACAAAAGTTTATGCCTTAAAACATAATAAATCCACCTGTAGATTGAGGAAGTAATAAGTTTTCTCCGTGGCAATCGATAAATGGTTCCCGATTTAGTAGAAAATTGTATTGCAGTTGTCTCTCTTTTCTCCATCTCAGAAAATATGTCAATTTTTCCATTAAAGCAAGATCCATTCTTCTATTTATGCTTTTATTATTAGCACTCTTTGTAACCTCCATTCCTTTTTGTGTATAATATTATCTCTGTTGTTACCTTGCATGAGGTTAACTCCTTATGATCTTATTTTACACTGCCATCCATATATAAAGCTTAAGGGGGGGTGGAATAGTGGCTTTAATGGAAATTAATCATCTATCATCTTTGTATAATCTTTGATTTCATCTTTTTTCAGTATCTCTTTGCTAACTCTTGCGTGGCAAGTCCCCTCCCCCCTTGTGAAATGAAGACACGGACACATTATTTAAGGTTAATGGGCGAAAAAAGGCCACAACTTTATTGATTACAGGAATTGAAAGGTATTGGCCTTAGACATTGGCTCCTATCGACTACCCGGCATGGAAACCGGGAAGGGTTAACCACCAGCCGGGGGAGTCCTGCTGAAGTACGCCAACTAGGATCCCCCGGGTGTCACCGCTCGGGGGCGTGCCTTAGGCCCTCACCTCCCTATGTATCGGACAGGGCAACGCCCCCCTGGAGTCCTCTACCAGACTACCCTTTTCCTTGGGGGAAGGTGATGGCGCTTCCTTCCCCCCCTTCATTTGCATCACAATAACCCCTGCAAATGCCTAACCGCCAATACCGAGGAAGTTGTGACGTTTGCTACGAGGTAGGCAAAAAAACCAAATGGCAGGAAATTTGCCAAGTGGAAAAATTCCTACCGGCCCCTTGCGGCGACCAACCGGAGTCCATAGCAAGATCAAAGCTAGCTAAACCTAAGGGTGGGTGGGATGGGAAATCCGGAGCAGCTGGAAAGGGAAGAGAGGGCGGTCCCCGGGCGCGCCAGCCTTAAATGTGCAAGGCCACGCCTCCCCGACGCGCCAATTGGCTGGTCGGGTCGGTGACGCGGCCGAGGATTCCCCTGCTCTCGTGGGGGCTAAGAGCCAGCCCCCGCATGCGTGGGAGGGGGTGGGCCCACAACCCCACCTCCTCTCAAGCTCAGAAGTGGCTATGTAGCCACCATATGTGATAGCAATCCTCTCTCTATTTCTGACATTTACAACATATCTGTGTTCCAGATCATTACTGTTTATTACTATTTATAGCCATGGGTGTCATATATCACCTTGCCATTACTGTATAATAATTTTGGCTTACAATTGCGTAAAGAAAGTGTACCTGCTTTTCATAGTTTCCTAAACTTCCATTAGAATATGTTGTCCTATGTCCTATACCACTTAACCATAAATTTGTTCACTTTCACAGAGTCCGTATTGCATTTTAGAAGCAGTTTATTTATCCTTGTTGATATATGCTATTTACTTTCTTGATTGGTTAAGTTCTCAAAATGTTAGTTCTCTCATCTTATGGTTACGTAGTTCTATTTGCTTATTAGACATATTGAACCAAGGAGAACACACCTGACCCAACCTACTTCTGATACTTGAGTATTCAACCATCTTATTTGGACAAACCAAGCCTACATATCAGTCTGCCTGCCTGCCTGCCTGCCTATCTATCTATCATCTATCTATCTGTCTATCTATCTGAAGCTCCTAGCCTGTCTACATTACATTGCAGATCAGTTTCAAGTTTGGGGATCCCCCCCCCAAAAAAAAAAACAAGAACACAAAAAAAAAACTCTTTATTAAGTCATCATTTATACCCTGTTGTGTTTGTTTTATTATTTTCTAAACTATGTCCTGATCAGTTTCATGTTGAATTAAACAGCATCTGCACTTGCTGTTTAGCATCTATGGGTCATATATACAGAAGCATACTCACTGCAATCATGAATTCCATTGGCTCACAAGTTTACATTTCATTTGTAACTATTCAGTTTTTAAACTGCTATCAAACTTTTATGAGACCCTGTGGTCATGTAGCTGAAGCCACTCTGTGTTTTGTTTCTACAGTGAGTCAATTAAACATGATAGGCAAATTGAGCAACCTGATACTGATATTTCCACATGGCAATCTCAGCCTAATGAAAATCCTCCTGGGAAAACCCTGTGTTAGAATAGCTAATCATCAATGTACACCTTTTATTCTAACCACAGAGCACTGCTTTGATTCAGGATTTAATGCAAAAATATAGAACTCTCTTCCTCGGTCACGAAGTCAGGGTGGTTTAGAATTCAGAGATGCCCACCCAAGAGTGCAAGCCCTCTTATACCTGCAGAAGGGTGGGGTTTTGTTTTTTTTCTTACTTCAAGATTCTTGCACAAGAAAGAGAACTAAAATTCAGAGGTGTGACTCTTCTTGCTCAAGACGTGGCACAAGGTCTTGTGGAAAGACAACAAAGAGTTGTTGACTGACATTTGGAGAGATTTCTGATGTGTACAATATCCTTCATCTCCTGAATTTCCCCAAAGAAACCTGAAAAATGTTTACAGAACTAGAGATAGAGGCTCCATGCTAAGATATAATTAATGACAAGAAGCAGAATGTAGTGTGTGACCCTGAACGATATGACACCAGATGAAAAGGAACATAGGGAAAGTGTGACCAGGTTTGATGAATTTTCCTAGCACTTAATAATTCATTCACAACAGGCTTGGTCTTTCATCAATACCAGCAGTAGTGTTTGATGCCTCAAACCCTGGATATGTTCTATAAGAGCTATAAAGATGTTGTAAGCAAGCTGGTTTTAAAATGCTATAGCTGTTAAGCTGACATTTTTCATTTTGTTGTAACACATTAAAAATTAGTCTAAAGCACTGTGAAATCAATTAATGTGAAACAGAAGCCACAGATGAGAAAGCATAAACAAATAAACAAAAAGATGGCTCTGAGGGCTGGAAAACTACCACGTAATAAAGACTACTTTTCTAAATGTGTATTCCTTTGCAACATCTATTTCTTTCATTTAGTAATGGGAAGCAACCTACTTTTGCCTCCCACCATTTCAAAATTTCTCAAATTTCCAGAATAATTTTTAAAAGAGTGCTGCTGTATCAGGCCAAGCATGCTCCAGCACCATTTTCCCAATCCAAAATACCCCGGAGCTGCTTTTTACCAGGTATGTTTGCTCCGTGGGGCAAATAGCAGCCGTGTATGTGTCTGTAAACCACTGACAGCTTTAATGAGTCATTTTAATAACATGTGATCTCCCATTGTCAAGTCTAGTTTGGTCTTGCAAGCAGATGTTGGCGGTCCAGATATCAGAGACCTCCCAGCTCCTTTAATGTATTTTAAAAGCAGATGTGAGGGATCTGAACTGGAGCCACATCATGGTACTTGAAGCAGAGTTTTAAAACCAGCACTGGGGAGGGGACTCAGCAGCTCAGGAGCCAAATACAGCCTTCCAAATCTCTCCATCTGACTCTTGGGACTCTACTCCCAGGCCACAATCCTCATTGGCCCTGCTTCCTGCCCTCCTTGACTGTTTTGGCCTGGCTGGCATGTGTTCTTGAACAATGGTAGTGCTCCATGGGGCAAAGAGCAGCTGTGTATGGGAATAGCAGCCTGGATGGGAAGCTGGAGAAGCGTGTGTGGAAACTAGCCTACCATACAAAAGGAAAAGAAATACACTTATTGTTCCATCTACTTCTAGCCTCAAACACCATTGGCATGTGCGCCCCCACAAAAAAAAAATGCCTTGAAGGGAATGCAGCCCCCAGGATGATAAAGGTTTACCACTCCGTAAACATTTTTCCACAATGCAACCCAGCCCACCCCCCCCAAGCATTTATTTGTGCCTAGGAAAAGCCATATGTACTGAGTACCCAATCACAGTTCTCTAATGTCTCATCTAATTTGGCCCAAAGCATCAAAACCAATTTCACAACTGTCAGGGGTTCAGAAGGAGAGACACAGGAGGGGGAGCAAATGGAGAGTGAGGAGGAGGAGTACGAGGGGGGCGCAGGCAGTGACAGTGGCCAGAGTTATTCCACAAGCCTCTCTAGCGAATCGGAGGACTCACAGAAGGGAGCGCCGGTGGCCAGAGCAAGGGAGATTCCAAGGGAGAAACCTCAAGAGGGAGGGGCCAGCGGGGAGTCTCTGAACAGCAGCTGGAGATCAGGGCCAGCGTCTCCACCAGAGCGCAGTGGGGAGGGGGAGTCCCAGGAGTCGGGACCAGTGTCCTCACCACCAGAGGGAGGAGAGGAGTCAGGTTTGGCAACACCCACATCAGGAAGCGGGGAAACGGTCAGAAGGAAAGTCACCGGCTGGGCGCGCGCGCCAAGTTCAAATGTACAGGAGCGCGGCACAGCGGGGAGCCCGGGAAGGGAGCCAGGTCCTAAAGCCCGCCGGAGGGAGGGGCAAGACTCAGGAGGCTCCGCGTCAGAGGAGTCCAGGAAGGAGGGAACCCCAGAGGGCAGAAGGACCCAACGCAGGAAAGAGCAGCGCAAGAGGTGGAGCCGGGCTAGAATCTTAAACTGGTGTGGGTGGAGCAGTGAGTCAGAGGGGACTTAGCCGGTCTAGCGTTAAGACGTGGGCCTGCGCGCCCAGAGCTTGGAAATGGAAACTAAACTTCAATAAAGACTTTTGTATATAATATCCACTGGGCGTTGGTCCTCTGTGAGCTGGGACCTAGCGGCAGTCCTGACAACAACTATTCAAATAAACCAATCTAGATTTAAGTGCTTTTCATCTAAAGGGAAAAAAAGGAATCTTGCTTATTAAAGTTTCATATTAAGAAGTGGGGGGGGGGGAAGGCTGGAGTTCCGGCAATCATTACTGGAAGCAAAGTGGAGTAGAATGAAAACCTCTTTTTTATTTTAAAAAGCTTTTTGATTTAATAGAGAAAAACCTTGAAGGCTTATTAATTTTCAGGAGCACTGGGAAGGCATTCACCTGTATTTTTTTTCCTACCTGTTTCTTCAAATCTCTAAATTGCATCCTATTTCTTTTGCCTAATATGAGCAGTTTATATGCTCTGCATTCATTCATTCTGCCTGTTTAGCAAACCGTGGAAATTCATCTCTTTTAAACACTGTAGGAGCTGATGAAATGAATTGGCAGCTTCAGAAAAACTGGGTTTTGTTAGAGAAATGCAGCTCATGGGATTAGATGCTGCTGCTTTTTGCAGTTAGCAACAATGGTTCTCTAACAATTCCATTACTCTCTAATATATGAAATTGCAAGGATGTCATCATGCTGCAGTTTGCTTGGCAGTAGACAGGTGGAGCTGTAAACTACTGTGTGATGAGCTGCTGGGCTGAAAGGTGGGTGGGCAGCCCAGAATACAGGAGGAGATCCAGAGGGTGGATCCAGGGGCAGCCTACATGAGTGGTCCAGGTGAGGTGAGGAGGAGGGAGTCAGAGTACAGAGACACAGGCAGGGGAGCAGGTAGGACACAGAGCTGTAGAGTACAGACCTGTGCCTGGAAAATGCAACTCAAAAGGAAGTCTGAATGACCCCTTTGCTTTAAAAGAAATACAGAGAAATTGTACAATAGCTGGTTAGATAGATGGTGTCCAGCAAGTTGGGAGGAGACCCAGTACTGTGATGGGGAAACTGTGATGGAGTTGGTGAGCCACCAAAAGCAGTTTTGTAGGATGTGGGTTTGCCACCTTTGCTATAAGGACAGCTACTTAAGACAACTATGTTTAAACATGTAAAAACATGATTGCTCAAACATATGATGTTTGTGTTGTGAACACTATTTATACATAGCAGCTCTAAATGAAATGGGGAAACACTTTTACTGCTTGAAGCTTCCCAGCTAAAGCAATGACCACCGCAGTGGTATACATTTCAGACATTAATATGTTTCAGTAGCAATTGATCGAGAACAATTCAGTGGATGAGTGGCTGTTGGCCAAAGCATTAACAGTTTCTTTGCCTTTATTCAAGAATGTTTACTTTCCCTCCTCAAATCCCCTCTTCCTCCCTCCAAAACAGATGGCATTTGATTCCAGATCTGTCTGGGAAACAGCTTCTTTGAAAACATATTATGGCATCGGCATCTGGTGGTTGCTTCAGTTTCAGTCTGAGCAGTGCGTCTCCCCAGTCACTAGAAGTGATTCAGTTCCTGAGATAATTTATTATGCCATCTCAGGTCACTCAGTGCAGTGAGCACCAAAAAATGTAAAAGAAGATAAATATAACATGAGTCTGTCACCGGAAAAGAGAATTGGGAGACGCACAAAGTGATTTAATGGAGCAGCAAAAATGGCTATCATCTGGCAAACATCACCCTAGAGAGCAAGATGAAATTAATGGCTAATAGATGGTAAGGCAAGATGTGAATGGGGGAAGATGTTCCCCAAACCCAGAGAATAAGGACAGAAGTGCCACGTACAATGATAGTTCTAAATAATAGTCATGGTGTAACAGTGCAGAGAAGAGAGACTTTGCTGTGTGTGGAGGAGAAAGCAATGTGTGATGCCAAGGCTGAATAATCATGGCCTTAGCCTGAAAGTCATTCCCCCTGAACCCAGATATGTTGTAGCTACCTGTTAGTGAAGGAAATTCACTTTTCTTCTCATGCTTAATGGTGCACTACTGCTGACCTAAGCGTGGGGCTCAGCTCTGGCAAGGAAAAAAGGTTCCAGGGCTCCTGAATTCTAGCTCAAGATGAAATGCTGTGAAAATCAGGAGAGGAGATATGTGGGTGATAAGACCAACGGCATTCCCTATGTTCAAACACAACGAAGAAGGCGACATGGAAAAATTTCGTCTTTTCTTGAGGTAGTCTGCAATTTGTTTATAGGCAACATTGGGCAGTTAACCTCAGTGGGTACTGGACTTACGATGGCTGCCTAGAAACACTTATCTCCTGGATCAGCAGTATCCTACCCCTGAATACCAGCTGGTGAGGAATAACTCATGCGCTGCCCATAGGTTGGCCACTGTGAGAAACAAGATACAGGACTAGGTAGGCCTTTGGTCCGGCCCAGCAGGCTGCTGTCCAAGGTGCTGCTGGCAATGGGGAACTTCAGAACACCTGATCTCATGGCTTATGGTTCTTTATTTCTAAACCAGACTTGGATTAGACAGTCCTTCAAAGAGACGACTCCTTCAAACTTCAAATTGCTTGTTTGTTTTATTGTATTCCTCCCCCCCCCCATTTTTATGGTTTTATCTTTTTGTAAACCACTTTGAGGTTTTGTTGTTGTTTTTACAATCAAGCAGTGTATAAATTTTATGAAATGCATGGGCGTCTACAAGATGGTACCTGTGACATCACATTGCTAATAAATAGAACACAATAAGTGACCTCTTACCTATTGGATTCTGTTTTTATTTCTATTTAAATAAAATGTTTAGAGGCAGAGCATTCCCCTGTTGTGATGTTCAAGTACAAAATTATTTTAAGTGCAGAACAAAGTGGCAGACATTATAACTCTCACAGCTGTGGTGTGCTTCTTTCTGAAAAGCATGAACTTGCCTGTTTCCTTTAACGCTGCCTTTCTTACAATCCTTATCCTTGGTGGTTTCAGCTGAAATATCTATGGGCCTAACTTACCAAGTCTTTATTTTAGACTAGCATTGATCACCGGATTGAGTCCTGCTGTAACAAGACCGAAACGGCTTCATTTGACATCACTTTGTTTAAAAGTAGGCAATTGCTTGCTGCTTCATTGTCTTCAAAACTTAGCCCTGCAGCTAACCAACATGTCATCACTCAGATTTTTATTGCTCTCTGTGGGGCATTAACAGCTTTAAAATGTTTTCTTTTTTTCACTCAGAGAGCATGTAGAGGTGCTCCCCGCCATCCACTACAAAAAACCAACATCAAGAATCACAGTAGGCTACATTGAAGGATTTTTTGTTATTCTATTGTACACAGTGCTGATTCCAAGTGTTTAAAATGAGGCCTCTTCTGAAGTCCATTGAAGAAAACAAGTGCATTCCTATTCCTTCTTTCTTAACTGACGAGCACATATAACCTGAGGCATCGTAACTTGAGGGTCAACATCTGAGTTTCCAATATATCTTTCAAGCCTAGGAAGAGCTAGATCTTCACATATGCGACAAAACCTAAAATTGCCATCATTAACTGGATTAGAGCATTCATTAAAACAGGTGCTATTTAAGCTCGAAGGCAAGGAAATGAGTGAGCCAGCTTCACCAAAGTAGCCCCATCATGTGCAGGTTTTCCAGCACAACTGCCTCTGATTAAAGAATGGATGTCCCTGGACAGCATATGAAAGACGGAGAGCGAGGAACCTGATGGCAATGATTTGATTCCAATACAGTGGTACCTCGGGTTAAGAGTTTAATTCGTTCTGGAAGTCTGTTCTTAACCTGAAACACCACTTCAGCTAATGGGGCCTCCTGCTGCCGCTGCTGCATGATTTATGTTCTCATCCTAAAGCAAAGTTCTTAACCTGAAGCAATATTTCTGGGTTAGCAGAGTCTGTAACCTGAAGCGTACATAACCTGAAGCGTATGTAGCCTGAAGCGTATGTAACCCGAGGTACCACTGTACTCACCCTTCACCCTAACATCCTAGGGCAGGTTACGGCAATTTAAAACACAGTTTTTAAACTTACAATTAAAGTTTAATAAAAAAGAGGGGGAGCCCTGAAAATATACATCACAGGTATCAAAGGATGTGGTGCATGCTTTTTTATGTGATAAGATGCCTCTTATCTGCCTAAATTTCCATTGTTTGGAACTGGCCCTACCAGAGTATAGCAGCCACCTCAGGCAGCTTTTGACGAGGAGCACAGAGCACGCAGAGCTATTTGCACCTTGTGGGTTGCCATGCAGGGGCTACACAGCATCTGCTGTCCTTGGCACTCCTTTATAGTCATTTGTATGCATGACAGGCCAGAACTAACTTCTGTTGCCTGCCTGAGGTTGCAAAACAAGAGATCAGAAGCATTAAAACAGGAGGTTGCCAAAGAAACACCCACTGGTGCCAGGGCACCTGCCAGAGCCTCCTGTGACACCTGCAAAAAGGTCCCCTCAAAAATCCACAATGCATGTTTGTTCTTCCTGGTCAGTTCCTTTTTTTTACTGGCTCTGCCTCTCCTCTATACTGAACACGCCCCCTTAAACATGCCAACATTTCACTGGATACCAGGATCTCACACCCATCCTCCCATCTGTTATGAACGGAAGAAATATTTTCTCTCTGTGAGCAAAGATGTGCTTTCTCAAAATTCCAAATGTGGCCACCGGCCCAAAAAGGTTGGAAACCCCTGGCCAAGTCCTCACTGGTAATTTTCTTACCAGACAGTAGTAGCTCTACATATGCATCAATCAGCATAGATGTCCACACATCTGCACACATGGAAGCCTTTCCTTAAAACTGGGAACTCTGGGAAAGGCTGGCTGCTGGGATGCAGGAAAACTCTGGTGTTCTACTGGAAAATTCTGCTGTAGTTTTCTGCACTCTGCTGATCACACTAGTTGAGGTGTGGTGTGGTATCAACAACAGGTTATGGGACAACTGACTTCTATAAGTCTAACAATTTGTGTGTGTGTGTGTGTGTGGTGTGTGTTATATTTATTCATTTCCTTAGCTCAGCTTCACTGCTTTCATGCATCGCCACACACAGATAGGGAGGCCAGAACAGCAGCATGCCAGACCCTTCCTCATTCAACGAGTGCAAATTGGCATTCATATATTCACCTGCATGACTTGCTGAACTGACTGGCAAAGCATGAGGTCAGAGAAGCAGCAGCAGCAGCAAAGGGAGAGAGAGGGCGGCAAGGGTGAGGCTTTGGAGTTGGAGACAAGGGGTTAGATGATGCATGAGAGTTGAGAGATGAAAGAGAAAAGGAGAAAGAGTTGTGATGGGTACACAGAATATGAAGGACGTAGAGTCAAAAAGGGAGAAGAGCGGGAGGCATGAAAGCTGCCTGAGATGGGAAAGAGGCTTGCAAGCAGGGATCAAGAACATGAGGATTTTAGGGTGTGGGGGGTTAAAAAAATGACAGTTTTTGCAACAGTGGAAAGCAGGGGAGTGTATATTGATAGATGATGAGGGAGCAGTTGGGTACAAGGAGGTGTGATTTGGACAAAATGTGGCTTTTTCTTTGAAATCGCTGGGAAGAGGGCTTTGTAATGGCTTTGGAAGGAAGGCAGTGAGAACAGCTAGGAAGAGCAGAATGTGTTCATATATTAAGGTTACCAAACATCCCCGTTTCCAGGGGACAGTCCCCGGATTTATAAATGAGTCCCCTGACAAAATCCATCTATTTAGGAAGTTGAAAAGTGTCCCCGGATTCATTGAAAAAAATCTGGTAACCTTAACACACACACATCTCCTGGGCCTTTTGAAGTAAGCTGTGCAGAAAACATCAGTCATTTTGTATTTATGATAACAAAGCTCAATTTGGAATACACTTCTTTTTCTGTCTCTGTAGCTGCTTCCACTGAATGGAGAATGAGTAATTAAAGGCAGAAACATTATGGTCATCAAAGTGGGAGTCTGGAAAGGGTTTAGCTGTAGGAAGAACCCAAACATCATTTTGACTAATCCACCCTAAGGCTGCAATCTTAAGCCTAAAGTAGGAACCCTTGTGATGCATTTTGGATGTCTTTTGTTGAGGGGGGGGTGTTATTTATTCCACTTTATTTATTTGTGGTATTTATGTGTCGACCAATAACTAAAGTTCTCAGGGTGGCTTACAGTAAAAAAAAAAAAAAGTAAAATACAAAATAAGAGCCATTAAACATAATATGGGATAAAACCAGCAACACAGGGGAAATCAAGATTCCATAGCATCAATAAATAAAAAAATTCATAAGTCTTCAAATACATCCAGAGGATATATATACAGTGGTACCTCGGGTTACATACGCTTCAGGTTACATACGCTTCAGGCTACAGAATCCGCTAACCCAGAAATAGTACCTCGGGTTAAGAACTTTGCTTTAGGATGAGAACAGAAATCATGCTCCAGCGGCGCGGCGGCAGCAGGAGGCCCCATTAGCTAAAGTAGTGCTTCAGGTTAAGAACAGTTTCAGGTTAAGAACGGACCTCCAGAACGAATTAAGTACTTAACCTGAGGTACTACTGTACACTAAAGTATTGTACGCTTGAAAGCTAGGGAGAAGAATATGGCCTTCAGCTGGTGCTGAAAGGACTACAACATAGGCTCCAGGTCAGCCTCTCTGAGGAGATTGTTCCGCAAATGATCTATCTCTCTAGTATCATGGATGTTAACTCATTTGGTGGAGTTCCTAGAGAACAACTCTGGAAGATGATGGTTAAGGGTTGAGTGGGTACATGTGGGAAGATGCAATCCTGCAAGTAACCTGGCACCAAGCTTCTTAAAACTTTAAGGGATTACATCACCAGGACTGTCTTGGCTACCTCAGTTGCTTGGCAGAGAATGATACTGAAGAGGTTGAAATCTGTTTCCAGTCTAATCTAACAGTATGTTGACAGATGCCCATAATAAGAGAGTAATTCAAAAAGCCTCTTCCTTGTCCAGGAACAGCTTCCACCAGCTGGTCTCCCTTACAGCCCTGACCTCAGCCAATTACAGTGCTTGCCATTTTATTTTACATTTTATTTTACATTGGGATGTTAAAACAACAGATCAAGGGCAGCATTCTCAAAATGTCCCCTCAACAAATAAACGCCTAAGCATATTTCATTTCCTGTGATTTCGCCTCGCTGCTTTTTATTTTTTCATCCTTTCTGCAGGAAGTTGCAGCTGGTGGCTAAAACATGGGTGCTGCCAAACCTACTCCATATTTGCAGAAGGGGTTTGTTAAAAGCCAGCAGGAAAACAAACAGACCACTTGCAGATTTTAGCTGCTGAGCTCTGTGAAAGCAGCATGTACTCATGAATGAGAGCCACTTACTAAATTGCTTGTAGGAGAGAGATCAAATGTCCAGAAGGACTGCTTGTTGTCCAGAGGTAATCCTAGAACTCACATGCCCCACCACAAGCAGTCCATTACTAGGAGCAGATGTATGGATGCAAGTTTGACCCCACCAATTTCTGCAATTCTTCCATCCTTTGATGAAGTGGAAATATGATGAGTCGCATTTATACTGTATCTGTTTGTGCAGATGCTCAGGTCTCCTGTGTTTTCTTATACATGGGAGCAGGCGTACATCATGCCAATAGCTTAATTCTCCAGGTGATGACATAGTAAACCTATGAATGACTAAATCTTATTTTAGCCCTAATCCCCAATCCTTTTCATTATTCATTGTCATGGATTCCATCTACAATTATTCCGTTTATTTTTCTCTGTTTTAATTGTTCTTTCTGTAGTGCTGCAGATTAACCACTTTCTTTGTCATAAATCAACAGTCAGCCAGTAGCATTTGAAGCGAAAGATTGAACACTTTGACTTTAAAAAAATAATAATACTGTGCTACATGTTTTGTACATAACACACACGCTCTCTCTCACACACTTTGTAACTGTGGGCTGGATCTAGATTTTCCATGATACTTCGACTCCCACTGATGGAAGAGAGGAAGAGGAAATTTCTGCTGATTCCTCCTTTCCCTTGCAAACACCTGAAAACCTACTTGGAGATTTGGGGTATCTGCCAGAACAGTATGGAAGGGGGATAGGGCTTCAAGGCTAAGTGGAGATAGTAAAAATTACCTCTCCAATTTTCTCCAGCAGGAACCTCCACTGTCTCAGAGTTGTAAGCAGTTTTGAGCAGAAGAAGTCCTTCAATTCATGGAAGGAATTGTCTGGAAGCAAGAATTTCATTGCCCCTTTAGACTTGGGTAGGGCTCACTTTGAGGGGGAATTGGGAACATGCATCTACATTTGCAGGAGCTTCATTTACTAGTGAGTAAGGAGGCTTCCAGGGACGCAGGTGGCACTGTGGGTTAAACCACAGAGCCTAGGACTTGCTGATCAGAAGGTCGGTGGTTTGAATCCCCGCAACAGGGTGAGTTCCCGTTGCTCGGTCCCTGCTCCTGCCAACCTAGCAGTTCGAGAGCATTGCTCTAGTTTGCCAGAAGCGGCTTAGTCATGCTGGCCACATGACCCGGAAGCTGTACACCAGCTCCCTCAGCCAATAAAGCGAGATAAGTGCCGTAACCCCAGTGTGGGCCACAACTGGACCTAATGGTCAGGGGTCCCTTTTTAACTTTAAGGAGGCTTCCAGATGGACTTTTTATTCTGAATTGTTTATTGGGAAGTTAGTGTCCTGGGGGGATGGCAGACCCCCAGTACCTCTGAGCATCTCCCGGTAGGCACATCTCTGGAATGGCATGTCCCTTCACCCCAGAGTGCCTTTCTGCGACACTTCTCATATGAAAAGTGCACACAAGTCTTCCAGCATCACACGGCAAGAAGATAGAAACATATGTAGATCTAAACTACGTTTTATTCACAATATAATCCATAATCACGTCTGTGTTCTCCAAACTCTGGCAGAAAACAGAAAACATACAGCAAAAGGGAAAGTACAGTCCAATAACACTCTCAGACAGAAGAGATAAGACAGTCTTCCATTCCCACACTCTTCTCAGACATCTCATGTGATTTATACTATTCACACTAGCCAGCATCGGCTACATAAAATCCTAACAGTTAGATGTTGTTGTGTGAAAACAGGTGCTATCCCACAATTTCGAGTGTATTTTCCAGTCACTTTACCTATCACAAAACATCTAATCTTTTTGGGAAGTGGGCTTGTTGCCCATGACTTCCTATTCCACTGTAACTGCGCAACCTGAATTTCTCTCTATATGATTGGATCCCACTCAAAAATAGCAACAACCTGGAAGCACCCTGTGTCTCTGCTATTACCTTGCATTTGCATAGATGAATGTTTAAATGAGTACTTCTTTTACATGAGAAGAATAGCGCATGATTACCTCAAAATCATCCCTAGCAGCAGTGACAGTGTGAATGAAAAATGGCAACGAAAACAAAATTTATTATCATTTAATTTGTAATGTATGAAACACAGAGAAATTGAATCAGTCATAATAGTATCATTTGTTTTAACTGATGCCTTTCAGTACAATTAGCTTGTGTTCACAGTTGTGCAATTATTGAAATGTGTATCAGAAGTAGTAATGCTGCTGCTGCTTCTTTCGCAACAAAAATAGCGTCATGGGCAAGTCTATTGTCCTTGACTTTTATCTGTGTCTCTTACATTTAAACATTACAAAAAGTTCAAGCTGACATATTTCCTGCCCCAAAAAATTGAATTAAAAGTTTCTGTGTAAGCTGATTTTCTTTTGTCAACAGAACATAATTAAATTCCTCATTGTTACAGTTTTGGCATCCAGCAGATTTCTGGGGAAATTAACTGCTACAGAAATTAGTGATCTGAACATGCCCTACAGAGATACAGGATGTAGCAAGTGGGTTTCCAATACTTTATGATTCCAGAATACTGGCTAATAAAGTTTTGAAAATGAATTATATTAAGCCCATACATTAAACTAAGTTACTCCCCTTAAGTTAGTAAAAAGTTTGCATTCTATAAGTAGTTCATTAAGGGTAAACAAATGCCAAACGTAAGGTCTACGCACTCCATATTGATCAGTGGCATTGGCTGAGACCTCCAATGTCCGATTTACCTTTGCTGTTAATATTGGCAAGTGACTAGTGGCTGATGCTCAAAGTAAGCTGGGCAGATGAAAGAGGACAGGACTGCTGCAACTTCAATAACTATGTTGCAGCAAAACCTTTGCAGGTGTACTTTGTATGTACAATACTGCTATTATGTAAATAAAGGTAAAGGTACAATACTGATTTTCATCTGGCAGTGCTGTAGCGGGGGAGAGGGTAGCTGGGTTTTTTGTTCTGGGTGAAGACTCCGGGGGGCGCCATTGAGGGTCCCAGCCTCTGTGTGTGTGTGTGTGTGTGTGTGCGTGCGTGCGTGCACAAATGCACGTTGGAGTGGGGGCAAACTGGGTCTTTGACCTCCAGGTGAAATAAAGCCTAGTTCCGTGCCTGTCACCTGGGCCCTCTCTAAAACAGTAGGGAAATAAAGGAAGTAGAATGATTTCAAATCAGACCAAAGTGGGATTGTCCTATATCTTTTCCGGGGCCCAAATGCAGAGCTCCAGGCCTCTCTATATGGCCCTCAGAACTCTGCCTAGGCCACACCCCTCTCCCCACCCCAAATAACAACAACAACAACAACAACAACAACAATAAATTTATACCTCGCCCATCTGTCTGGGTTTCCCCAGCCACTATGGACGGCTTCCTAACTCTCATTGACTTTGTTCCACAGCTTTTTTAACTGCTTTGGCTGGGCTAGGATGGGGCCTTGAACTGCTTTGGCTTGCATGAGTAGAGTTTGAAGGGTGATGACTCATATTTCAAAAAGTGAAAATCCAGACACAAAAGTTAGCTTTGCCCAAAGTTGTTTAGCGTTGTTGTTTTTTTCAAAATCTAAGGAGAAGAAGGAGGAGAAGTTTATGAGCTATTTTTAAGCAAATTTGCCAAAATCTAAACTTCCGACATGGGTTGCCATATGTCCAGATTTTCGCAGACATTAAAGCAATTTTTCGCATCCCGGCTATGTCCAGGAAATTCCGGATGTATGGCAGTCTGAGGGGCATGCATGTTTGCTTAGAAATGTCTGTTTTTTTCACCTGCTGTCGAAAAGTAAGAGTCACATCCATTGCTCCGCCCACATTAGCCTCTGGCCACACCCACCATTGGAATATCCAGCTCCCAGAAGGTTCCCCAATGTGGCCCTCTGGCTGAGAAGGGTTCCCTGTGGCCTACAGAATAGCAGGAAGAAGAGCTTCTTGCCAAACCTCACCATGGGAAGCTAATCCAAAATAGCAGTGTTGCTACCAGTGGAGCAAAGGTATCGGAGAGGATGCATTTGGGTGAGGATAGGATGGGAAAGTATTAATAAGTGACCATTTTGCACACTCATTCTTCTCAGGTATAAATAACTCTGGCAATATTTAGATTATGTTGCTTTTCAGCAACTTTGTAAAGCTCATAGAATTAATGGTGGTGGGGAAATGGCAGCTGAAAACCCGTGTTGGCCTGATAGCTATTGATATCTCTTGTGTAAGAGAAAGTTAGCTCCATATGAATGCTAGTGCTGTGCTTTGTATTCTGATTGCTCTGTTTAGATGTAACTGCTTCTTTTAACCTTGTTCTTTTGAAGAGTCCATTTTAGAAATACATTACTATGGGCAAGAGTTAAGCGATGCTTAGCCAAACAGTCCAGTAGAAAGACAGCGGGGTAGAAAGACAGCGGGGTTATTCCAGAGGACACATAAAGGGAACTGTAACTTCAATGTCATTCTAACCTAACTTCTCACAGTCTTTTTTGTCCCTCAACTCTTCTCTGAAGAGTCATTCAGGGAATAGGTAGGTAGCCGTTTACAGAACATGTCGTGAGTCCTAATAGAAGATTCTCTTAGCATTCTACTTTATTTTTAGTACAACGGAGCAAAGTTTATTTGTTTAAATAACACAATTTTTTTAAAAAATCATCTGCAACATGAGATATTTCCCCAAGGTTTACCTGTGCCTACAAACCCATCTATAAATTTTTGATTCCTTGTCTGCCTCATTACAATTTTATTTGTCAGAGCCTGGCTCTCTTAAAGCAATTTTCCCATTCTATTAATATTAAGAAATAGTGAAAGCATGCTAGCTTTCTCTATTTTTTTAAAAAAAATAGTCTCAGATGTGTCATCATCAGGCTTCTTGTCTTATTTGCAAACCAATCTGCCAGTAATATGCATAGGGTTGCTGTGCACATGTCACTGTAAGTTTGGGAGCATGGAGACAGAACCAGAATTGGTTGCTCCTTTGCCTACCATTGCCTGTGGGCTGCCCTGCCCTCCGTACTACCAGCCCCAATGGGCATCAGCTGCCATTGCTTAGCAGGATTCAACTGTTCATGGTATTCCAAAAAACATTTTTTTCCAAGTAAATTTTTATTATTTTCTTTACATATATTTTCTTTTTCCAACAGTCCTTATTGTTACCATATGTTCCCTTTGACTTTGCCGAGTCTTGACTTCCCTCCCTCCCTGCAATTGGTATATTTATCCCATTCTTATCATGCACATTATTCTTATATCACTACTGTTTTACATTGAATGTATTATTCCAGACCTGCTGGTGTCTTTACATTTTTACAGTTCTCCTTTAAATATTCAATAAATTTACTCCAATTGTTCCTGTATCTCTGGTCTTCTTGGTCCCGGATTCTCCCTGTCAATTTGGCAAGTTCCGCAAAGTCTGTCATCTTCATCTGCTACTCCTGGATGGTTGGTATCTCTTGTGTTTTCCATTTTGGGGCCAGTAGGGTTCTTGCAGCGGCCGTGGCATACATAAACAAATTCTGATCCTTTATTTGAATTTCCCTTCCCATTAGACCTAGCAAAAATGCATTTTTGCCAAAAAAACATTTTTAAGAACGATTTGGATGGTTCTTTGAGACTACACACTCTCCTTTATGAAGAAATTGTTCAAAGAATGGGAAGACAACAATTTTTACCAAGTTGAGTTTGCACGTGGGATTCACTGAATAATATGAAAGTGAGCTGCTGTGTGTCTTTATTACAGTTACACTGTGTGTGCCAGAACATTTAAAGTAACCAGATTGATGTGATTAATATTTCTCCAGCTTCACATTCAGTGAGGACATTAAAGACTATTGAAAATGTCACATTTAAAAACAAGCAGGGTTATTCATCTAATTATAGCAAAACATTACTAAGGAAATTAAATAACACTCAAAAATAAATTGAAAAGTACTTTCCCGGTTCTGATTGACAGCAGATCAAGAAAAAACACAGGAAAAAGAATCCCTGTTTTTTCATGCCAAACAAATGCAATGCACGAAATTCACTGCCAAAGAAAAGTAGGGGATAGACGGTTTTCAAATCACCGGAAGGCAAATCTCCTAAGATTGGTTCTCCTTTCTTGTCACTCTCATTCGACGCTGCCTTAAAGAGGGACTTTAAGGTGTGATAAGATTCTTGGTTTTGCTGCAGTGGCCTAGCATAGCTACCCATCTGGAAGTTGCTATTAAAGAAAACAACACCCATCTAGTATGTCAGCTGGAGACACCATTGTCAGAGGTACCTTAGATTAGCTTCCCAACTGGAATCATAGATGAGTCCAGGGTTTGATCCAGCCCAGCTCTTATTGGGTTGCCATTAGTGCTTTATCCCAAATCTGCCCTCCTGTTTCTTTGTAGCAAGGGTATCCTTTGGACTATAGGGAGACAACAGAATTTTCTGGGCATAGAGTGTTGTTATGTGAATGGGACACTTCAGAAATTAAGATAATGGATGACTAGAATCTCACTGGCACTGCTTTGCAGCACACTCCACTGACCTGTAAACGAATTTATTTATGAGCTCTCCATGGAAAAGTTCTAGGGCTGCAGCCTTTGGGGCTTCTAGGGCTGCCATACATCCATGCTTTCCCAGAAACATCCAGGAATTGGGCTGCAAAATGGCATCCAGGCGGATTTTTGCTGAATCGGCAAAATGTTCAGGGAAACCTGGATGTATGGCAAGTAGGGCGATTTTTTAAGTAAATGAACATTATAATATCTAGGCAGTGATTTCATTTTCTGTTTCCCAGGACAAAACCCAGTACTGTCAATGTACATACATACATTTATTTGTGTGCTGCCTTTCTACACTTCAAACCATGCTCAAGGTGGCTTACCACATAAAAAATGCACAACTACAGCATAACAAAAGTAGTCATGAAAAATAAAACATAAAAAATACAAAACTAAACTGAACAATTTCCACATAAATCACATGATCTAAAATAAAGATGAAAAACCAACAGCAACAACCACCCCCAACAACACCCCATACTAACTCTTACATATATGGCAGCATATATACACCATGCATTTAAAACACATCCCACCCTCAAGGAATCCTGGGAACTGTAGTTAAGAGTATCTAGAGTTGTGACTCTGTGACAGGTAAACTACAGTTCCCATGATTCATGGGTGGTGTGTATGTGCTTTTAATGTGATTTAATGATTTTGTTTATATGCAGCCTATGTAGACAAATAGTCATTTTGGGAAAATGTAAGTAATATGGCATGTTATTATCAGAATAAAACCTGTTCCCAAGCACAAAGGACATACAGTGGTACCTCGGGTTACAGACGCTTCAGGTTACAGACTCCACTAACCTAGAAATAGTACCTCGGGTTAAGAACTTTGCTTCAGGATGAGAACAGAGATCGTATGCTGGCAGCAGGAGGCCCCATTAGCTAAAGTGGTACCTCAGGTTAGGAACAGTTTCAGGTTAAGAATGGACCTCCAGAACGAATTAAGTTCTTAACCCAAGGTACCACTGTATAGGTAAGCATAAAGCAATTGCACCACAGACTTTAGCAAGCTTACAGGAGGTAAAGAACACCAATAAAGTCAACTCTTAGACCATCCTGTAACTCTCACCAACCCCTACAATAGACCAAGTATCCTTCTCCTAACCAGTTAACTCAGATAGAAAGCACTTCAGCTTTGGGCCCAATGCACTGCTTGCTAGACCGGCTAGACAATGCCTTGCTTTGCCATTTCCCACTCAAGTTGAAACGATTTGCATTGGATTTTTGCTGCTTATCTGCTCAGAGCAGATAAAATGATTTCATCCAGCCATTTGATAGCTTTAATGCCTCAGTCACCTGCAATTGTCCAACTTTCAGGCTCACCTCTGCTGCTGCTTCAGTTTAATCTGTCACACTCTAACGCTAGTGGCACAAGATATATTTTTCACATTCATTCACTATCACAGTCTGACCTAATTCATTTCTGGTGGGCGGGGGGTAACCCCAACAATGCCTACATAAAATATATAATTCTCATCCAGCACAATCTGTTTAAAACATTGCTCTCATTTACCTTTGTTTGAAAGACATGTGAAAAATACTAGAGGAAGGCAGGTTATAACTGACGTTTGGAAGATATCCACCTCACATTTTAAAAACACAGTAGAGAAAGAAGCAACTGTGGGATTTCGTATCTCTATCTAAATCAGATTAGGGAAAATAATTTCTGGAGCACAAATTCAGATACAACGTCAGCTGCTCATTCACCCATGCAACACACACAGAAAGAATTCATAAGCTTTTAATTTTTTAATTAACTATTATATCCCACTTCAATATTAGTAAGCATGTCTACTGTTATGAGCTGTTTAGCTATGGACTTTTCCAGAAGTTGGAGAACTCTGCATTAAAAGTCTTCAAGCAGAATCCGGTCCTTTTCCAGGATGCTGTAGCAGCAGAGTTCCTGTAGTGGAAAGGGGTTACTGTTAGGCTAAGGCTGTGTGCAACACCATACAGCTCTCAACTGAATCTTCATCTGGGAGCACAGAGAGTATGCATAGTTTTCCCTCTGCCATTTATCTTCCCAACCACCCAATCTCTTTCAAAGGTTGCCTAATTGACTTCATAGATGAGCAAGGATTAAAACCTAGGCCTTCCTGGTCCAACACTTACACTTAACCACTATATCATACCTTTCAAAGCAAGCCTATCAAGGTCATAAGAAACTCTTCAGTTTGCCAGCCACAAATTGTTGAATGGTCTCTTTAAATTTGAAGGGTCATTATTGTTCCACAAGATGTGTATTTCTTTAAGGGCCAGAGCTTTAAGGGCCAGACCTAGTTTTACAGCTGTGAAGCAGTATAGCAGGTGCTGTTAAGTTGTGGTAATTAAACTGTTGGGTATGGTATATAAAGAGCAGCTTGTAGCTCTCTCAGTACCGTGGTGGTTCGGTCATGCTTATTGATTTATTATAATTAATGTAAAAAGAGTTTTTGTTATTAAAACCTAACAAAAGTTATTTTTGCATTCCTTGTAATGTGTGGTCTCCCCAGCACATCTTCTGCAGTGCAACTAATCTGCAAATAGCCTTCACAAATGAGCTTCCTACTAGCTTGATAGCTCACCCACTGCACTCAGCTCCAATTCTGGGATACAGAATATACAGTAGCTGAAATGTCACATCCTCTTCCCTCAAACTTATGTCAACTACATATCACACCTGAAACTCATTAGGTGAGTGTGCAGATATGGCTCTCCAATGGCTATTCATGTTATTACAAACAGGAGGAGGAATGCTGATATTCTGCCTCCTGGTCCAGCAAAGATAAACATTTGGATTAGAGATGAGTTTATGCTACTACAGGCTATGCTACTGAAGCAAATTATAACTCATCGACAAAAAGTTGATAAAAGGATTGGAGCACGGGAATAGTTTTTAAATGCAATTATGCCATTTGTACCTTTAGGAATTTTTCACCATAATAGAAAAAGGCTTCACTCCTTACGATTCCTCATAATTATAAAGAAATAAAAAGCACTCTCGGCACAAATTGGGTACTGCTAGGCACAGAATTAGAGGGAAGAGTGAATAAATCAGCAGTAGAGAATCTAATTTCATATGTAAATCAGTCCAGTAAAACGTTTTGCTTTCATTCTCAAGAAAATGTATTTCGCAAATATGATTTTTTAAAATGTATCTTTAACAATTATCTTAAACCAGAATCCGAGGCCCTACTTTATGCTTGCCAAAGGGCTTGTACTGCTTCCTGAGCAGCAAACTGCACTGTCAGATCACAAACAGCTTTTAAACTCCCCTCTGTTCAAAGGGGCCTTAATGTAGTGGGTGGGCTGGGGTGAGAGAAACAAGTTTAACATGCCCTTGAGCATAGAGCTTTATCTGGAAATGCAACAGCTTGCCTAAAAGCAAACTACAAAGAGCTATCACAAGAATGAGATGCCTGATTTTTTAACATGACAAAATTGCTGCTGTGGATTTGAGACTTGATTTTTGACACAGACCTCAGTTTGGATGAAAGCAAACATCCCATTTTTTCTCCTCACAGATAACCAAAAGACAAGTATAAAATTTTATTCAACCAGCTAGGTGGTCCACACAGCAATACCTCCCTGCTTGGAGACATTGGCAGAAGCAAATGAGAAATGCCAGGTAATACCAGTACAGTGGTACCTCAGGTTACATACACTTCAGGTTACATACGTTTTAGGTTACAGACTCCGCTAACCCAGAAATATTGCCTCAGGTTAAGAACTTTGCTTCAGGATGAGAACAGAAATCGGGCGGTGGCGGCGCAGCACCAGCGGGAGGCCCCATTAGCTAAAGTGGTGCTTCAGGTTAAGAACAGCTTCAGGTTAAGAACGGACCTCCAGAATGAATTAAGTACTTAACCCGAGGTACCACTGTAGTGCTAAGCCCTCTTCCACAACCTCCCATATACCGGTATTCTGGCTGCACTTGGGTCTTGTTGCAACCCAAAGGGACAGAGCAATCTGGTTTAAATACTTAGGGAACCTGGAAACATTTCAGCAGTCAATATGAAATGGCCACCAGTTTTAGTGATTACTTTGGGAGACTTGAGTGATGAATAACCAATGTGGTACATTTTTGTCCAACTAGGACCCAGGAGATGCAGGTTTAAATCCAACCTCAACCATGCAACTCAGCCACCATCTGTCAGTTTAACCTATTTAATGGGCCAAGAATCCTTTTCTAAAAACCTGTTTTTTGGTCCATAGTAACAATGATCAAGCCAACTTATTACAAAAGAATACATCTAAAACAGCCTATAAAGTTTATGGGGGGCGGAATACTTTTGTAATGTTTTGGAACAAGTTCAATGATAATACCCACCCTTATGCTGTTTTCACCCTTCTGTAACAGTATTTCTTTATGCTCTTTATCTTTATTAATAAAATAATTTGTTCACAAGGTTAAAAGGGGTGGGGCTGAGGACAGTGTGCACTTGTTGCCTGAAGCTGCCATTGCCAAACCATTGAGATTAAGTTTGCAATGTGAGCTTGGATTAAGTATATGCAAGTTATACCAATGGTACATTGATTTATATCTATTTTGAGCTGCATACTGCCAATTGCTCCCCGTTTTTTCCTATATTCCATTTGAACAAACTGCTTAACTGGGGAGTGAGTGGGCAGGCATTCAATAAAAAAGCTGTGTGGTTAGTAGTCAGAAAGTCAAGAGCAGTAGTGGCGTTTGAATGAACCCCCTTGTGTGTTAAAAGCACATGACTTTGTGGTATTACACAGGCTAGCTCCCTCCATTCCCCAAGCTAGGCAACTGCGAGAAGAGGTCCAATACCAAGGTTGGTCCTGTGGCTGAAATAAGTTTTGAAAGCAGCATTCTATTGCAGCCAATAGACTAGGTTGTGGAGTGTGCATGATGCCCACAAGTTTCTCTGCTTTGTAGACGCATCCACAGCCCCAAAAGGTTAGCAATCCCTGCCCTATACATATACCAATGTACCGGTAACTTTGCAGTTCCCCGTGTGTGCAGTTTTGCATGCTTTTATTGGTAAGTGGGGTCCTTTCTATTGGTGAAGGACAGTTCAGAGAAGGACAAGGGAAGGACTGCTGCACAACAGCTATCACACATAGGTGATTCTACTAGCTACTACTTAGAACTACACGTACATATTAAGGTGAGCAATAATATTCATTCAAGAGGGGCAAGGCATGCTGTGACTCGGACGTTATTGGTGACAAAATTTAGTAGCAGAATAAAAGATAAATGATCTAACATCCCCAAAAGCAGAATAAATGACCAAACACCACTAATTGTAAACAAGATTAGTTTATTTGCAGTAAACAATTTACAAAAACAATGGGGGGTTTCGTGACACAAAAAATACTGCACGGACAAAATGAGTTCGGTACAAATATCCATTTCCAGTTAAAAAAGTCAATTGTTATATTTTATATTTAAAAGGAACATGTGTTCATATTATACTTTGCCTTGGATCCAAAGGGCTGTACCCAACACTGCAGGTCCATTGGCACAAGCAGCTTCACCCCCCTCCCCAACACCCTCAAAACCACATCTAGAAGGATGGGAAGCTCTCCAGAGCAGATTTTGGGGATGCACAGCAGGCAAGGATAGGCAAGTCCTGTTGCACCCATGCAACCCTGCAGGCACAGCATCAGCTACAATCCCCACCTCAAATGATCTGAATGAATGCGTATGTTGCCTGCCCACTCTCCCTTCCCAAATGCAGCCTTCTGATGGTGCGGCACACTCCATTCAGAAATGCATGGGAAAGACAACAAAGTTCTACAGAGGGAAAATAGCAGGATGTGTATTCTTTGGTTCAAAGCCATACATTAAAAAATCTAGTTAATTAATCATTTGCCTATTTGCATACTTTAACTAATCAGGTGTTGAAGTCAGATAAGCATGATACATTAGTTTTCATTATAATTAGAATATTTTAATTTGTTACCCTAGTACTTATTTTAATACTATACATATTGTAGAGTAATCAGTGCTTCTTCCTTTTTTAAGGAAAAAAAGGTGCCGGTACTCACCATGAGGTTGTTACAGGAAGTGCCACACTTTTAACACTTGGAGAAAAAGAAAGGTGCCGGTACTGTTTCCCCTGAGTACCCCCAGAAAAAGCACTGATAGTAAGCTATAAGAGAACAGCCCTGCTGTTTTAAAAGTGTAACAAGCAAAATATACAGTTCTGTTTGGACAGTGTTAAAATATGGTTCAGTTTTACGTGCAAGAGCCTCTGGCCTCAGTACTTCCCCTTTTGTCGCTGTGAGAAGATGTGAAACTTTCACTTCTGCTTTCCATTAACTATGGTTTGTCACATCTGACTCTTCAAACTGTGGTTAATCTTACCTATGATTTCCGGAAACAAGCCAGAACTGTAAACCAGGGTTTGAAATCTAACAACAGTTTCTCTAAGTTCAAACACAGTAGATGTATAGGGACAATAAATGTTCCCTTTGTGCCAGTGAATTTCAACCTAATCAGAAAACTATGGTTAATGGAACAAGCCAGGAATCCAGTTTGATGTCAGTTTCATATTCTGTCTTGTTCCTAAGCTGTTTCCCAATTTGGATCAAATGAGAAATGAAAGTAAACTGAGGAGTTCCTGGGGTTTTTGCACCTGTTACGAAGGGGTTATGTGCATGCTCACAAGCCTTATTCATACTGAACTTATTTAAGTTAATATACGATTATCAGAACCTTTGCTATGGCCATCAGCTGATGCGAATAAAGTTTTATCTATCTAAGATTATCAGAACCAGGCCAATAAATAACTACTGCTGGTTGAAACAGAAGCAGAAGTTTCTGATCTTCTCCTTGTGGCTGCAACAGGTGGACAACAGAAAGGAGCCCATGAATCCAAGGTTAATACACATAACACTAAGCCATAGTTTATTTTAGCACTACATACTTTTGCAGCCAGTCTCACTGAGAACAGAAAGAAACCAAACTGAGAACAGGGACAAAACACATTACAGCTGCATTAATACAATATTGGTGTAGTCAGAATTTTGACCCAACACTTGGAGGTAGTGAAAATTAAGGCAGTGCTTTCTTAGCTATCAAGTGGCACAATCTACACATACTTCTAACTGAAATTTCCCCCCCCCCCAGCACTCCTAATAAAAGTATTATGTAACATTGTTACAGCTTGACAGCTGGTCCTGAACTGATGCCTGTCAAATGGGAAGCCCCTCTTTCTTAGCGGCATGAGGGAGCGAGCGAAGCTGAGAGTTGAGACTTGTAAATTAGGGATCAGCTATGTGATTTTGTCTTCTAGGTCTTTGACACACATATAGCTGTCCTAGCCCTTCAATGACCCTAAAGCAGGGCAAAACTAGGCTTTATTTCACCTGGGTCAAAGGGTAGAGTTTGGCACTCCCACATGCACTTGCATATGCATACACCAAGGCTGGGGGACTCAATTATGCCCCGCTAGAGGTTTCACCCAGGGCAAAAAAACTTGCTAACCCCCCCCCCCATAGGGCTCTGCCCTAGAGATAAGAATAAGGTGGTTAGTAAGTTTATTTGCACTGAATTTATGTTCTGTATGTAAACCTTTTTTTCCCAATCTACAATCCCTGTCCTTTTAAGTCTAGGAACAAAGTAAATCCCATAGTGGAAATTGAGTGAAATTGCAGGGTCTCTCCTTTCGATGCTGTCCCCTTCTCCCAAATGAAATTAAGTTAGTGTAAATCCTCTGAAATCGAATGAGCACAACTGATGTGATTCAAACCTACCCCCCCCCCAATTTTGTTGCTAAGTGTGCAGCATGTCAAAACCAAACCTGAAAGTTCACTGAATGGTATAATAGAATAATGGCAATTATTATTAATCCAGTGGCTATTTTGAGCATTTTATCAGCAACAATCCAGGGGCGCCGACTTATAAAAAATATTGGGGGGGGGGGCAGGGGCCCATACCGACTTATAAAAAATATTGGGGGGGCCCAAGACCTCCAAACCGCTGCTGCTGGGGGAACGAAAGGGGCGAGCCCCGGGCTGCCCCGACCTTAAGTGAACCTGTGAGGGCCTGCCCTTTGCGGCAGCCGATTGGCTGCCGCCGTGGGCGGTGAATATTAATGAGCTAGGGGGAATCCCCGCTTCTCGCGGGGCTGACGCCAGCCCCGCGAGATTGTTGATGGGTCGAGAGCCCGCAACCCCACCCCCTCTCTAGATCGGGAGTGGCTTTGTTTTAACTCATTACTGAATGTATTTTAAAAGGTAACTATCGTCAAACAAGGAAAATAAAAAATACCAACATAATTTTGTGATTTTACAAAGCATAATATAACTAATAATTTTCTTAAATTATTGGGGGGGCAGAGCCCCCCCAAACAAATTTTTGAGGGGGCTCGGGCCCCCTCAGGCCCCATGGAGTCGGCGCCTATGGTGGTTGCCTCATGAAGTCTTTTGAAAATGCTGCAATCATTTCATGCAGCTGGACATTTTGTATACACCTCCTTTCCTTGTTAATCTGTCTCCACCAGTTGGTTTGTTTTAGAAATGCCTCCAGCTGCTTCCTAAAACATTTGGCATCATTTTGGAGAAAGCATATTAAAACAGAGATTGAGGCAAGTATACTGAACACATGGATGGTTTGTTTGTGTGAAGGCAGCTTCAAGCGTCGTCTAGAAAGCTGTCTCTCTATGAGAAAGTTCTCAGTACAGACTAAAGGAGACACCATACTAGGGCAAGAGCTGCCACTATTCCATTCAGTATGGCCATACTATAGCCCATGTGAAAGGAGTGCCCAGTCATTCGCCTGAAAAAAGCAGAAAACCAGTATGTAGGTAACAAGAACATTACAAAAGCTAAAATTAAAACTTTATAATCCTAGTCATAGTCCTATTCCAAAAATGAAAAATTATTTCATTACCACAATAGAAAGCCTGAAGAAGCCAAAGTATAGCAGATTATTACCAATTCCCTTCAATAAAACTCCCACAAACAGCAAAAACACAGAGAAATGGGAGTATATTCAAAATATTCTACATACAGAAAGCAATAAATATTGGTAATTTGGGGGGGGGGTAGTTCACTGTATATATTGTAGATCATGGTTTTAATTATTTTTTACCTTGACTTAAAATTGTTTCAGGAATACTAAAGTAAAGGTAAAAGGACTTTATATAAGATATGAAAACTTATGATAGGACACACCCTGCTGGCTAACTTGTAAAATTGTTTAATGTGAAGTCTCAGAAAGAACACATTCTTTGTATTTTGTGAATACAAGGCAACAAAACTGTCCTTAACATACAACATAACAAATTAAACCTATTTTACATCCTATCATGTATAACAGTTTATGGTAATATTGCATTTCTCAACTAAAAACATAGAATTATTGTACTCTAGCTAGTCACCATGGACTCTGTCCTGGTGACTAGTCCAACACTAGTTGGCATAAATTTGTTTCCTCGAATATGAAGTTGTAACAGCACCAGCATATTTACGTATTTTTCGCACCATAGGGCGCACCCATTTTTTTGGGGGGGGGGAAATAAAGGGGGGAATTATTTTTCCCCCAGGCGCGGGGCTGGGGCGGGGGCAGCTCGAGCTTCCCCCGACCCCAGCCCCCAAACAGGCAAGTCTCCACAAGCCGAGGGAGCGCTCCCGCTGCTTGCGGAGAGGTCCGCGAAGCCTGGGTGCGCTGAGCTCAGCGCGCGCAGGCTTCAGCATGCAGGCAAGTCTCCACAAGCAGCGGGAGCCCAGCGCTGGGCTCCCGCTGCTTGCGGAGAGGTGTGCGAAGCCTGGAGAGCGTGAGGGGTCGGTGCGCACCGACCCCTCTCACTCTCCAGGCTTCAGCGAAAGCCTGCATTCGCACCATAGGACACACACACATTTCCCCTTCATTTTTGGAGGGGAAAAAGTGCGTCCTATGGTGCGAAAAATACGGTGGTAACAAGCTGTTCCTTACATATCTATTATAGTGGTTTACTAAGCCCCGTATCTGGTCGTATTTCAGTCTTACGAAGAAGGAACTCACTTGAATCGTGCAGGTGAGAGTGGAGTAGGAGGAAACATTCCCGGTTCAAAGGAATCAAAATAGGTCACTGTCCAAGAAAAACTGCAACATGAAAGTCCACTCATCAAGGATAGAACAAGTAGACTCCAAAATCCTTAGGGAAGAGAAACAAAGTGAAAACCTGGAATACAATTTTAATTTGGCCACAGGAGCGATGCATCAACTCCACTGTAGAATAAAGATAAAATCCGGAATAGAAGTAAACTAGCAAAATGACAATTACAATACAACCCTACGAATGTTTACTCAGAATTAAGTATATTGAGTGAAACATGTTTGCATTATATGTGTGCAGAATGTTGTAATTTTCATTATGGTTAGAACAAAACTAGCATTTTTGTGTCTGATCTATGGAAAGTAATAATCCATTGAGTTGTTACTGTTCGCTCTATTCATTTTTGATAATCTATCTGGAGCCAAATACCATCTGTTGTGGATCTTCATGTAATTCTCCCTCAATGAATTGCAGACTGTAAAGTTTATATTTCCCCCCCCCCCAAAAAAAATTCCAGTCTTCCAATCGATTGTATAGCCTAGGTCCCGTTCCCACTTTAGTATGTTCTCTCCTTGTACCTCTTGATCTGAAGGTACTTTTTCTAACAATCTGTACATTTTTTTAAGTGTTTTTTGATTACTTTTGTTTTCAAATCCCCTAGTCTTTATATCTTTCTCATACGTTGCCTTTAATTGGAAATATTCTAGCCAATTTATTCCCAGTTTTGAGTTCTTCATAATTTTTTTATTTAGTGTTTCCATTTGTTTCTTCTGCTAATTATCTATATGTTGGCCAGATAGTTTTTATATTATTTTTTAGTGTCGAGGTTGCCTCTAGTGGAGAGATCCACCATGGGGTTTTTTCTGTAATTCTCTCTTTCGTTCTCTCCCATACCTCAAATGGGGCCTTTCTTACTAAATGAATCCTTTATGTAGTTGTATCTTCCCATAAAATAGATATCCGTGCCAACCATATATTTTGTCCCAACCTTCTAACTTTAAAACTTCAGTATCTTTTAATAATATCCACTTCTTCAACCAGTTCCAGCACGCTGCTTCGAAATATCTTCTTAAGTCTGGGACTGCAAATCCCCAACTTTCTTTTGATCCCATCATTATTTCTGATTGATCCCATCATTATTTCTGATTTTATTCTGGCTTTCTTCCCCTGCCATATGAAATTGTCAAGGTCTCTTTGCCAGCTTATGAAATACTTTGTCCCAATTATTATTGGGATAGTTTGAAATAAAAATAGGATTTTTGTAATATCACCATTTTAATCATTGATACTCTCCCCCCTAATGATAATTGTAATTTGTTCCATTTTTCTATATTCCCTTTAATTTCCTTCCATTTTTAACGTAATTGTCATTAAATAAATCCGTGTTTTTATTTGTAATCCATACCCCTAAATAATTTACCTTGTTTTCTATTTTTAATCCTGTTGTTCTCTCTTAACTCATTTCTATCTTTCTCCCCCATATTTTTTGTTAATAATTTTCACTTGTCTTTATTCAAATCCTGATACATCGCCAAATTCTTTCATTTTTATTAATGCTTACTGAATATTTTCTGTTGGTGTTTCAGTTGTTATAATTACATCATCCGCAAATGCTTTTACTTTAAAACACTATGTTTCAAGGTTTATGCCCTTTATTTTTTCATCTTTCCTTAAAGCTATTAAAGTGGTGATAGGGGGCATCCCTGCCGTGTCCCTCTTTCAGTTCAAATCAATTTTGGACAATATATTGATACATCCCCCAGCCCTATTAGCCTAAAATGAACAGCCATTATTCCAAAATAAAGCGACATGAGCAGCTTACCTAAAATGCTTGTTTCTATATTCTCATCGGTCTTCCCTTTTTCAGATCGCAAATCTGTTGGCAGAAACAGCAAACAATCACCCAAGCATTTTTTCTTCTGCCCCACGACTAGACAATCATTTTGTTGCATAAAAAAATCAGTTAGAATTCAAATGCCGGTTAAAAGTGTGCCACAGGTTTTTAAGCAGAAGTATGCGGGTGGCGCTGGGGCTTAAACCACAGAGCCTAGGACTTGCCAATCAGAAGGTCGGAGGTTTGAATCCCCGCAACGGGGTGAGCTCCCGTTGCTCGGTCCCTGCTCCCGCCAACCTAGCAGTTCAAAAGCACGTCAAAGTGCAAGTAGATAAACAGGTACCGCTCCAGCAGGAAGGTAAAGGGCGTTTCCGTGCGCTGCTCTGGTTCGCCAGAAGCAGCTTAGTCATGCTGGCCACATGACCCGGAAGCTGTACGCCGGCTCCCTCGGCCAATAAAGCGAGATGAGCACCGCAACCCCCCAGTCGGTCACAACTGGACCTAATGGTGGGGGGTCCCTTTACCTTTACGGATCACTTTGGATGCCTTCCTTGAAATTCCTGCATTGCAGGGTTGGGGTTGGCCTCGATTACCCTCACGGCCCCTTCCCTACGATTCTATGGCTGCTGGGAAGGCGCTAGGCCTGGCAAGCGGTATCCCATGCACTGAGGCGTCTCCTGCCTCCTCTTCTCGCCCTTTCCTCACCTCTCAGTACCAGGCAAGCGATGGCCAGCAGGAAAGCCAGCAAGGACACGGCCAGGAGGCAGCACAGCACAGAGAAGGCCCTGCTCGGCCACCGGCGAGCCGCCCCGTCCGGCAGCGGGGCCAGGGTAGCCCGGGACACGGGGCTTCTCCCGAGGCCGCCCAGCAGCTCTCCTTTGCCGCCGCCTTCCTCTTCCTCCTCAAGCTCCGCCTGGAGGTTCCGCGCTACCTCCCCTCGCTCCGGCGGCCACGGAGTGCCGGGGGGGCCAGCGCGGCCGTAACGGACCGCGGTGTTCCGGTAGCGCACTGCCATGGCAACGGCGCTTTCGAAGTTCTCGCGCGCGAAACGGCCGCTGCGGTGTCGGCCAGTTAAAGCGGTCCCCTCCCCGCCCCCCACGCGACTGCCTCTAAACCGGAAGCGTATCTATCTCGCGAAAGGGGTGGGACCGAGAAATTGCCCACGCCGGATGAACGCATCGGGAGCCCCGCCCTCTTCTGTCTGTCTCTCTTGCACCTGCCACCCCACCGCCTCGCTCACTCAACGGATTAAACTGCTCAGGGCCTCTTAAAGGGACCGAGCAAGGAAGCAAGCCAAACGCCTTCGCTGTCTCGCTCCCACCGCCCCGCCCTTCCAGTTCAGCCGAGGGACCTCTTGGCTTTCCGTAGCCACGCCCCCGACCTCGGCTCGCGGGAGCCCCTTTTCCCAGTGTCCTTTGCGCGCACGTCCCCTCTTCCCCCACTCTGTAGTTTCCATCCTCCTCAGGCCCTTCCGTTGGATAAGTCCTGACCCCACGCGCGCTTCTTTTTTTCTTTCCCCCTTCGCCCCCCGCTTTGCTTATTGCCTCCCGCTGAGGGGAGGAAGAGCGGGAGGCGGCGGCGGCGGCCCTCAATTCTCCCCACAACCCGGCCTGGAGTGAGTTTTTTGTTCCGGCCCAGCCGCGCGCGCAGGGCGCTCCTCCTTACGTGTCGGTGAGCCTGACTTTCGACGGAACCCCTTTTCTCCCCCCGCCCGCCCCCCGCCCCTCCTTCCTCTTCCCGTTCGCTCCTCCACTAACGGTTCCGCTTAGACACCCCGCAGCCGGGAGGGCAGGCTCGCCGGAGCCGGGCCCGGTCCAGGGGAGGCGATGTCAGGCGGGGACTCGGCGGCCGCCGCGGCCTCCCCTCAGCCGCTCCCTTTCTCCCTGCCCAAGCCGCCTCCCCTCATGCAGCTCAACCCCGGCGAGGGAGTGCGGCCCGTGGGGGGCCCCGGCCCGGAGCAGTCGCCCAAGAGCAGCCGCATGGGAGGCCGCCCGGATTGGCCAGCCGGGAAGCCCGTCAGCCTCTTGGCTCCCCTCCTCCCGCCTCGAGGGGAGCCCGAACCCCTCCTGCCCTTCGGCCCGTCTTCCCGCCAGCCGCTCCGGGGCAGGCTGCTGGGCAGGTGCGGAGGTGGCGGCGGCGGCGGTGGAAGCCTCCTCAATCCTTCGATGCGACCAGGTGGCGGCGGTGGCGGAGGCGGCGGTGGCGGTATGGGCCGAGAGCCCCTCATGGTGAGTGGAATGGTTGTGACTTGTTTTTCCCGCTGCGTTAACTCCCGCGTGGAGTTACCCGTCGCTCATTCATTCTGAGCGCTTTCAGCGTGATCCTCAAACTCTGAAGTCAAAGAGTAGGGTACGGTTCTGGTCTAACCTGAGTGGAATATGGAGATAGGGAGTTGTTATAAGAGGTCCGGGGCAACGCAGTCCGGCATAATCGCCCTTCTGTGTTTCCCCCGCCTTACACACATCCAAAAAAAAGTGCACTTCATGCTTCTAACATAATCGGTTTCTAATAATGGAGCTTTTTCTGCACAGACGTCTTGTGCTGTCTTGATCTCTTAAGCACATCGTGTCCGAAGTCCTTTTGGTCAAGTTTTGGGCTACTTCGTTACCAGGAAGCTGCTTATCAAGTTATGTATTAAGTAGATTCATACTTTGATTAACCGTGTGCTTTTCAAGTAGCTGGATGCAATGTGTGCTCATAAAATGAGAGAAAAAGGTAACTTTTTGTTTGGTGATGGTAATATGTAAATTTGGCTTTGGGCCACTAAGGTAGAAAACGGCTGTTTTTAACACAATTTTTAGTTGCAAGTCTGTACATATGAAGAATGGTTGAACAAGGCCCAATCTGGTATTCAGTTTAGTGTCTGAAGACAATCATGAGAGGGGAGTGGGGGCATGCTGGCAAGATTTGCCCCCTCCTGTGCCTCAACTTCCCCTCCATTATAGCCCACTGCTCCGGGAGTTGGAAGATAAAGTTCTGTAACAGGGAACCTCTTGTATGTGGAGGTATCATAAATTTAGGTAATTGGTAGTGCTCACTTGCCAATACAGTAAGTTGAAAATAATATGCTCATGATTGTCAGGATAGTTTAATATTTTATGTTACTCTCTTTTGCCCATTACAGGGTAATGGCCTGAATGACAAATAGGTGTATACATGTTAGACACGTAATGTGGGAAGTAATCCAATAAAATGCTTTTTTTAATTGTATTTAATTTAATTTTGGTTTTTTAAACAATACTGCTTGAGTTCCTTTAGGAAGCTAAAAACTGCAATTCTATCAAACATGCAGTTCCAATCCAATTGTGGTTGGGTGCAGGAGACATTGAGTATCCATCATCACTTGCCATGCACTACTTAAGTGCAGGTGGCATATCCTTCAGTTGGCCTTTGTATTAATACAGTGAGGATTGGAGCTTAAGGCTGTTCTTCAGTAACATCTCTAAATGTGATAAAAAAATTCAGGACATTCTTGGTAATCAGATTGCTATTTCTGTTTTTATTGAGGCTGAGTCAATGTTTAAGCTTTCTGCAATACTTTAACATAAATAAATTAAAATTCATAAAGGCCTAGCAGATAGGGAGGATACTTGGTTGGATCCACGGGAATCCTACTGTTAATGAAAGAGATTTTTATACAATAAAGACTTCTGTGAATGATAGTGGGGAGAGGTGGTAGTTTTTCCTGATTGGATCAGGGCATCGACACCCAGTTTCATTTGTTGGAGTCCATATTAAATACAAACCTTTTTCAAAAATTGGGGAAGTCCTGTTCATGAAAGAGCATTTTTAAATCTCACACAATGTTCTAAGCTCTTTTTAAAGGCTCTGATGAGAGTGTTATCCTTGCATAATAAAAGGACTTGATGCATATCTTTATACAAGACACTTATTACACTATTTATTACCGTTTTATAATAAGGAGTATTGCTGCAAAGAATCAAAAGTTTGGGGTTTGATTTAGTGGAAACTCTGGAAAGCATTAAAAACCAGTGGATTGGAATATTATAGTTTGAGATAAGTAATCTAACTTCACATTAGAAAACTTAAGAAGAAATATATTGATGGATCTGAGAATTTCATGGAAGCAAACACCGTGTGAGGCCATAACTTTATAGTAGCAGACAAGAATACCTAAATGACCTGATTTGGAACCCAGAGAGGTTATTTCCATTGTGTTTATTATCTTGGAATCTTGATCTGTCACAAATATTGTTTTTTCAGATGGGACATCCGGGTATGCCTCACTACCCTCCCATGGGAATGCATCCTATGGGCCAAAGGCCACCCAATATGCCTCCAGTCTCTCATGGAATGATGCCTCAAATGATGCCCCCTATGGGAGGGCCACAAATGGGACAGGTAAGTTGGTTTTTGTTGGTTTTGTTAATAGCTTCTTAAAAGGTGCATATTAAAGCATGAATTTTAATCCATTTTAGGGTGTTCTGTAACTCAGTAGGTGTTGATTACTCTGAGCTTCACATCAGCACAGTTTTTAAACTACCTTTTCTTTTCTTTTTGGAAAAAAACTCATTATTGACCTCATTGAATTGAAAGTTGTCTTGCAAGTAGACAAATAGCTTCTTCTCAGTTGAGACATATTTTAATTCATGTAACCAGTAGGTCAAAAAGAAGACAGAACCCTACCACTGTAATGCCTTTTATAGGAGTTCCTATTTATAATTAAGGGGCCTTTGTGCTGTGAAGTGAAGGGGTTTAGCCCTTATATGATCAGAGTGAAGAGCATATATCCTGTGTTCTCCATGAGAATCCGTGAGCAGTTGAGCCCTTTCTCTCAGTGCTTTACTTTCCTTGTTCTCTCGATTGTAGAGGTTGTAGCATTTCATTTGTCTCTTCCATGGTTATCTAGAAGAATCAGAAATAATAAACTCTGTCTAGCATTTGCTCCTCTGCTTCTCCATCATTGGGAGAAATCCCACTTCTGATGATAGTTAAAGAAGACTTTACTCTGCTTAGGATTGGGGTCCCCCCCCCGGCTGTTAGTGTCAGATGCCTTTTCTGTAAAGCCAGCAGCTTCCAAATATTTCTTCCCTGATGTCCTAGTTGTAGGCGAATAAAGGGAACCCTGTCCTAGCACGCAGTTCATAGATCAGATTTGTGGGTGGCATGCTTCCAGATTATGAACAGTGTGACAGCTTTTTAGTTCAGATGCTTGTAGGGTAGCGTAGACAAGAACTAAAGAGGAAAAGGAAAGACATGCAAAGTAATTTGGGCAGTGAGTGTTATTTTCTGTAATTGCTCACTTTCAATGGTGATTTTTACTATAAAAACTGTATTCTCCAAGTGAAGCTTTGCTGGTCAACTTTCTCTTGGTTAATAGTGTCAGTAAAATTTCTATCTTCCGGTGTGTATTTTAGAGGTAAATTATTAGAAACAAGAATTTTTTTTAAAGTAGGTCAGAATGTGGTTTGGTATCCAGAATATAGGAGTTTTGTATCTTAAGAGTCTGTTTAGCGCCCCCCCCCCCCCGTCTGCCCTCCCATGAACTTTTATCTGTTTGTTTAGAACCTCTCTCCTTGTTGCTTTTGGGGGCAAATATCCATAGTTCCACTGGGAATGTACCCACAGTATTTTGTCATATTCCATTGGACCTTTCCCCTTAATTTAAATAACAGCTTATTCCTACTGATGATAGAATTCACTTTCTTCTGTCCTTGGTTTATAGTGACCCTGAACTTGAAAATTGTGTGCATAACCCATAATATTAAGGTTGCCTCAAAGTAGTTAAACAGGGCTGTTAAACACACAGTTAACAGGCTTTATAACCATGTATTGTGACCCATCATATATTGGATAAACATTGAGTTTTTGTGGCTCACCAGGATCAGAACAAACTGGATTTATCAAGTTCTGTTAATGTGGGAAGCATACAGCTTGTGTCCTGGAGGCTATTAATCTGGCATCTCTGAATTAAGAAATCCTTTGTTTCAAAAGCTACTTGGATAGAAGCTTTTAGGGAGCATCTCTAGCATGGAACACAATTATTTGGAAGCAGCAGTGGGGCAAGACTCCTTTCTTCTCCTGCTTCTACAGGATGGTGGGGAATGGGAGGGCCACTCCCATTCTTTCTTCTCTTCCTCACGCTTCCAAGAAAACCTTGTGGATTGAGGGTGGAGCAGTAGCCCTACCAAATACCTCTCCCTCCACACAAGATGGAAGGTAAGAGGGAGCAGTAACCTGATGCTCCCTGAAGATACATGGGAATGGGGTCACTTGGCCAATCCCCCAGGGACTGTCACTTTATAGTGGGGGGTGATTTCCCAAGAACTTTTTGTGGGGCTTGCCAATCAAATTGGCTGAATATGGCCAGTTGAATACATTACACACATATGTAAAGGCCACTGCTCTTGTTGTCATCTACTTGTTGCAGTCCCCCAATAAGGGCCAATGAAGAAAATCGGAAATAAAACTTCTAGCTTTCCTACAAAATTCATTTCCAGTTAAATATATCATGTGCATACACAAACAGATTAATTCTTCATAGTAACTGCATTAGGTCTCTGCCTTGAATGGCTTTTGCTAGACCCCCACATAACCGTTGCCTTGCAACGTCCCAATGTGAAGAATAGCCCCCTTCAGCATATTTATGATGCTTTCAGGAACAAGGGCAGTGATGTGGTTTTAAGCAGTTACGGTAGTTTGCATCCCTGTTGCATGCTTTTCTCAGCTTTTTTTAACAGTTCATGTTTTTGAACCCTGCAGTCATAATTCTTAAACTTTATAGTACTCTTCATCTTGGAACATCTTTGCAAGCATAACTCTTACTCCAGCCCTGTGAGACAAGTTCTTCAGGTATTATCCTCTGTTCATAGATGAGGTAAATGAGCCCTCAAGATTATTAGAGTTTACATAAGTCACATGGATTGGGTTTGGGAACTGGAATTAGATGCTTAATTGATTTGGGCCCCATTCCTACAGTGTTTCATGAATAGTGCTAATATTTTGGGTTATTTAATATTAAAACACTGAGTTTTGGGAGCCCTGTATTCTTGAGAGAACTTTTCTGCTTTCCCCTCCACCCTGAAACTTCACTTCCTTTATCTTTTGCTTTGGGTACCCATTTGACAGACCACTATGAGTAGCTGAAAAATCTTGCCCTTATTTGTTGGCCCTCTAACTAATAATCCCATGCCCACAGAAATTCCTCTGATCACGTAAGACCCTAAAAATTTTGTACCCAGAAAACCATTAAGCTATTGGATAAATATTTTGTTAGGTGTATAAAGCACTTTACATAGTTATTTTTCTTGGTTATGCCCCAATTTCTTTATGTTTGAGCAGGATTAAACACTATTTCTATTAGCATAAAAAGATACATATGTAGCAATTTGTATTAACTTGGAAACACGTACTATAATGATACTTTTATCGTAGATGCCTGGAATGATGCAATCAGTGATGCCTGGGATGATGGCACCCCATATGTCTCATGCTCCCATGCAGCCTACAGGACCGGTAATTATTAAATCTATATTTTGTTATTTTAAACCATTGACTATCTGTATTTTATTTTTAACCTAACATACAGTGCATCTCCCCCCCCCCCCCCGTTTGAATAATTTTCCAGCTATGTTGTTATGGGGGGGTATGTTAATGGCTTATTCTTATTATAAGGTACAGGAATGTGTGATTTATTTCCTACTTAATGTCAGGAGCAGTTGTCGGGAATAAAGCACCCAAAGTGAAGTTAACTCTTTATTAGCAGAAATGTCTGTTCAGGAGCGCCAGGCCTGATGAGCACAACAACTCTTCTCAGTAGATCTTGTCCCTGTGAGGCAGTTGTGGAGGCTGAAGGTCCCTGCCTTCCCACAGCTGCCTAAATCATCTCTCCCAGGTCCTTCCCAAGCATTCTGAGACTATGCTGACATGCCTGTCATTGCTGCTCTCTCTTCATATGTCTTCTGGCCCAGGGAAACCCAAGGGAGGAGAACCTGTAGTAGCAGGACAGGGAGACACCCTGGCTTCTTCAACAGCCTGACTCATCTCTGCCTCTTGGCCTCCCTCCTCTCCTCCTGATTCTGGACTTCTCTCTGCCACAGATTCTCTCTTCTCACTAAGCTATACTTTGTTATTCTAGTGCAGGGATGGGTAGAGTGCATCTCCCATCATCACTGACAAATAACCATACTGTTTAGGACTGTTGGCAGTACAACAGCCTCAAGGGTCTCTGCCTCCCCTTCCCTGCTCCAGTGTTTATTTGTTGTGTTCAGGAAGTACATTCTAAGTAACCTTTTGTGCACATTGCTTACAATAGCCCACTCTTCAATGGTAAAACAGTAAACTTTAAAGATTAAGTAAACAGTAGTTTAAATAAACTACAGTTTTTCTTATCAAATGTAACAACAAACTGTGGTTAATTTTAAAAGGTACTGGATTCTGCCATAGTCTTGAAGCTGTACCAGAGGTGGAGAAGATGAGAGGCATGTCTAGTGCTAAACTATATGTTAAATCTTCATAATTCAGTTTCTTGCATTCAGAATAAGTAAAGCTTCCTATAATACCTGAATAGCAGCTTCAGGGACCCTGGGAATATTTTTTACAGCATCAGAGCTATGCTTAAAGCAGCAAATGCTAAAAGAAAAGTGGCAAAACAAAAGTGGTGCACAAAATGACTTCTCCATTCTCTTAACCCCCCAGCCCCTTACCCTCTGTTAAAAAAACAAAATAAATCAAATTTTATTATGTGACAACTTACCCGAGCAGATAGTCCTGTATTGAAGGATTCTTGAAATAATGTGAGGTGATGTGAAAGGCCTGATGAAGTCATGAGCCTTGTCACCCAATTGTGCTGCTGAACATTTAAGGACAAGGCTCCCTCGGGAAATTTGTTTAGCTATGGCATATTTATAGTATAAATCTAAAGGCTTTTTTCTGGTTAGGTAAAAAAAAAATTCATCACCTCTCACTTGACTAACATAGTGTTGCTATAATGTTGCATCACCTTCACAGTAATTAATTGGAATAACAGAGAGCAATTCATAGAATTTCAATTTCAAGATTAATTGGTTCAATCTTTTGAAACAGTCCTTTGAAGATTTTCCAAGTTTAGCAGTTGGCAGAACAATAATATGGTTCACCAAGCGCCTGTTAGCGAATTGCATTATCTAGCCATGTTTAGTGTTGGCTCCATCTTTCTCATAGCTCCTTTTTAGCATCCAGGAGAATGAGGCATGTCGTAGCATGTCTTATCTAGACATTTGAAAATCATATTGGAAGCGCTGTCAAAAACATGACTAGTGGGGCTGCTTTGATAGTGTGATGTGTAGCTTTATATATAGGCAGCAGCCATTTCGTGCAGAGGGTCCGTTCCCAGCCCTTGCACACATTGGTAGAGCACGGATAAGTGCACTCTGTTACACCCCACCACACACACGCATCGGCGATCGTGTGTCAATTGGACATGCCTAAAATGGTCACTACCCGCATAGCAGAGTTGCTTCTTAAGCAGGGGTTAGGTTTCAAAGCAAAAACTACCTTATCAAATTCCCAGTATTACCTTGTTTGTAGTGCCTTCCTCAGTCTCTGTATTTTCTCATTGGCTGTTGGCTGGCAAGGGGGCTTTCCTACTGGCTGACAAGTGGGAGAGGGCTTGCAGGGACTCCTCCATTGCTCCACTACCTCTCTTCACTTTTCCACATGTGAGTGACCTACCGAAGTTGGGAGAGGGAGGCAGAAAGAAATACAGGCAGGCAGAGGAAAAAGGCTGGGGTGGATTCTTAAAGTTGCACATAGGATTCTAACTTCTTTAAAATGGAAAAGCTTCATCATCCCTTGTTCTTCACTACCATTACTTCATTTTGCAAAGCTGTGATATGTTACTCACTTGTTGTGGTGGCAAAATAAGGTTGGTGGTTGTTTACCAGGGGGTAGGCATTACAGGGCAATGTCATAATGTAGTACTGGGTTTAAGTCCTCAGTGGGACGAGTGTGTGAGAGAGGGAGATGCTGTCTTGTTAATATTTTAAGTTCCAAGAGTGATTTCTATCTATAAAACAGTAACTGCTACCAAGCTCCTATAGTTGAATTTGCTTAAGTTACAATGTAATACATCATGTAAGTTTTAACCCTTTTATTTCCTACAGCCAGGAGTAAACAGTATGGATTCTCAAATTGGTATGTAAAAAGAATTCACTATTTATTTAACAATTTAACCAGAAAAGATTCAAAACTAAAAAGAAGTTTGTTAATAATAATGTGGGTTAAAATTAAGAGTTTATTCAGTTACAGGCAACTGCTCTTTTATGTGGGGGTTCCATTCTGAGGTACCAAACGTGTCAGCGGGCCATAAGTGAGCCTGTTCCACCCCCATTCTGCCCCTTTGTGGTGCCGAAAACAGTGCACATCCCAAACATGCACAAATGCCTGTATGTAAGGAGAATTTGAAAATATCCCTTCTTCCTATTTACTAATTCTCAATGAACTAAAACATTGAGGTGCTTCCCACTCTGTTGACAAGGAGGTAGGATTTTTTTGCGGAAGGATTCATCTGGGATTGAAGTATGATGCACCTCACACTTACTTATTTATGAATTGAAATTGAAAGAATTTGTTCATTTACCAATGGAGAATTACACCAGCATCTTTCCCTCTGTTTCCAGAGAGTGAGTGTGGCATCCTTACATACCTAAAACAGTTACATGCACAAGAGGGAAATTTCACTAGGCTTGGGAACCCTGAAGTTTACAGAAGCACAAAAAAGTTAGAAAATAACTCTTTTGGCAGGGGAACCCCAAAAACATAAGCTCTGAGCTCACCCACAGGCCATGTAATGCTGACTGATTGATGGAGAAGGAATGGAAAATGGGAATTCAAATGGGGATATTGTGTAGGAAGACATGGCTGTCTATGACTGGAACACTGAACAGGAGCATTGCATGTTACAATGTTTTGTTACAGGTCCCAGTTTTAGCATGTGAGTATGGTCTCTTGAACGTGCTGGAGTTGAATATAGTGACTCTTGCATAAAACTGAACATGAAAGTTAGATCTTCATCGTTGTCAACATTGTGGATCATTAGATTTTGAGCATTCATGTCAGATTCTGGCCTTCCTGTTCTGAGAAAATTATTCATTTGAAGCTCAGATGAATAGGCAGAAGTAACAGAGAGATTATTGAAATATTTAGTGAGCTTCAGGGGAAAAGCTTTTATAACAAGAAGTGACTGGCTGCATCTACTATCTGCTCATTGCTGGTATGTAAATCTAAAATACAGTCTGCTTGAAATAGTTAATTGTAAGTCACTTGTAAAATTTAACACGTATGTTTTCATGTGGTCTGAAAGTCTTTTGAGTCACATTAAAACCAAATGTGGAGGTGTGGATTGTTCTGGTTGTGCTATCTGAAATGTGGTTTATCATTTTATATTTCATAGGTTTAGCCCCCCCAGGAACTCAGGTAAGCAAGGAACTTTTGTTGCTTGGCCAATTTAATAATTTCATGTGTTAAACTTTGTCCAGTTTCCATATTTTTTCTCCCTTCCATGCTAAGGCGAGATTGCACCTTGCCCTGTGCTTTGGATGCCTGTGTTCCTTTACATACCTGCCAAACATCCACATGTATGCATAAAAAGAGTGTATGTGCATGAAATACAACAACATGGTTCCAAATCATAGTGTATTTCAGCTTTTATCCACAAAAAGTCAATGTGCATTGACTTTTATGTCAGCTCATCTGAAACACGTACATGAATGAAATGCATTTTATTTGCTCCCCAAAGTTCACTTTCTTTGGAGAGGTCCTTTTGGAGCTTCTCACAACTTCTCTTTTTTAATGACCCTGAACAATTTAATGTCATCAGCAATTTAGCAACTTGGCCACCTCACTACTCATCATTTACTCGAGATGCTTATAAACTAGTTTTGAAAGCACAGCTCCCAAAATCAGCCCATAGGGGACTCCTTCCATTCACAGAACTGCCCATTTATTCCTACTGTCTGCTTCCTGCTACTAAACAATATGTGATCCACAAGAAGAGATCTCTTCTAAATCCATGACATCTAAGCTTATTCAGGAAGCTTTGGTGAGATACCTTTTTGAAAGTCCAAGTACACAGTGACCATCGGTTCACCTGTATCTGTAATGTGCTCTTAAAGAACTCTTAATATGTTCATGAGACAACTTGCTGAGAACAGAAACAGATGCTTGTGAACTACTACTGGGTATGGTGGAGTTTTTTAGCATCTTTCTGAAAGTGCTGGGAGCTCTGTCTCTGTGTTTCCTCTGAATTGGGAGAGGAGCTTGAAGGGCTAGACTGGTGCTTGGAGGCGGTAATGGCTATGGACTAGTAAATTAAAGCTCAATTCTGAAAAGACAGGTGCTATATCTTCAGAGCTTATGAGTCTGGAAAGTGGGGAGATGGTGTGTTCTGAAGGAGGTGAACTCCCCTGGAAGGAGCGAAAGGTGTATAGGTGGTCCTAAATCCAATGCTGTCACTGGATGCCACCATACCTGCAGCATTCTAAGCTTCCCATTGACCTGATCAAGCAGTCTCTTTATATGTTCTTATCACAGACTGCTCCTGGAGATGTAGGGCATCTTGTGAGCAGGAGACTTGGAGAGGGCAGCTAGGACTGCAGACTGAGGAACAGAAGTGCTAGATAGTGGTGGTCTTTGTAGAGTTGGTAGCTATCACTTCCCAGAAGATCCTTGGTTTGGAGAAGACGTCTGCTTCACCTGAGTACAGATTTCAGGTGCAGATGAGTTTTGCCTGGACTTCACCTTTGCAGTTATTCTGGCGTGAGTCCTCTGACACTGGTTGGGAACTCTAATGCCACTCCTAGTAGTGCAGCCCAGAATTAATGAATCATGTATGGCTTAGCATTGCATCTGAATGGGACCGTTTTACAGATTGGGGGTATGCTGTTCTTATGGCTGTGTATTCTTCTCTTTGCAATCTTACATTGTTTTAAATAAAAAGTAATCTGCTATATTTTCTTCAGAAGTGTGCTTTCCTCTTTAATATTTAGCCAACAACTCCAGTAGTTTGTTCAGTGCAGCAAGTCACCCCGGCCAACAGCTCTGCTAATGAGGAACCTTCCAAACAGGTATCAATTTGCCCCTGTAGACATTTTTGTGGCACTTTGTCTCGCACTTCCTAGACATGTTGCAGAATTTATTGATACGAAGCTTTGTTTTTCATAGAAATCTATGTGGTCAGAGCATAAGTCACCAGATGGAAGAACATACTACTATAATACTGAAACAAAGCAGTCTACCTGGGAGAAACCAGATGATCTCAAAACACCTGCAGAGGTAAAATAAACTAATTGAGAAGAGTGCCTGTTTAATTGACCATGTTTTCAGTGAGTATAAAATGCCTTTTATCACTGGAGTGTGTGCCAGTTTTCCTTTCCAGCTGCAGCCATTCGTGCCACATTGAATCCTACTCTGGAGAGTTCCCTAAACTTCAGGATTAGCTTTTTGAGGGGCTGCAGTGGGAAGAGGGTGCCCCAAAAGCTCCATTACAGGCATGGTATTTCACGTGCAGCCCTTTATATTTTGTCCTTTGTTTCTTTTGATATGGCTTTGCATGCCTCTCCTTTGATTTTATAGGCATTTTTAATATATGGCGTGTCATATGACGGAATGATTTTTAAAACGTTTTTTCTAAACATTCTGTTCTCTAGCAAATGTTGTCAAAATGTCCATGGAAGGAATATAAGTCTGATTCTGGAAAGCCTTACTACTACAATTCCCAAACAAAAGAGTCACGCTGGGCAAAACCCAAGGAACTTGAAGATCTTGAAGGTAAATTTTGCAGGGCCTTTTTTCTGTCTTGATTTATAGCTAGCACCTATTGGCTATAATCCAGGGCTTGGCTAACCTTGTGGCCTTCCTGATGGTTGTTCAGCTTCCATCAAACACAACCATCATGGCCAAAATGATGGTGGATGTTGTCATGCCGCAACTTCTCTGGGTAGCAAAGATAACTCTAGTCATTGAAGTCAGTTTTGGATGCTATTATATAATGAAACTGTCCCTAATCTGGAACTATAATAAATGTCTTTATTGGGGGAGGAAAAGCTGTCATGGACAAAGATGAAAATAACACAATTGACCACAATAGCTATTGTGGAAACACTTGAAAGAGCAGCTGTCACCCACTAGTAGTAGCTTCCTTCAGTAATTTTTGTTCTGATTTATACCAGTACTCAGATGTCTCAGGCAGAGGTCTTCCTGATCCTGGTACCGAGACTCTTTTTTTCTGGGCTGTCAGGATGTTTAGCATCCAAACCATTAACTCCACCAATTACTTATGTCCTTTACTCAAAAGGTGTTTGTTTTTTAAGTGAGAGAATTGTTGCCTCTATTCCCAAGTTCCGCGCAGAGGCCACAGCCTTACTTTGCAACTCAATATTTTGAAACAATTTATTTCATTTGGATCAGTTTATTACTTTTCTTAACATACTTTATCTTCTAATATGCAGTTTTATTCAACTTATAAATAAATCTGACAACAATTTATTTCTTTTGTGCAGCAATGATTAAAGCTGAAGAAAACAGGTATGTTTGAAAATATTTTACTCAAGAAAAAATCCATGAGCTGGGACTTTTAAAAGAAGGGTGGTATCAATACAACTATATTTACACTAGCTGTTTGTGGGTAGAACAGACTTCCACTTGCACACTAAAGTTCACCTTCCTCTGCTCTGCTGCCTCCACATGCATTATTGCGTTGGGTGGTTGTTGTTGTTGTTGCCTTAAACAGACATTTTATTTCAGAATCTCCTGAGTATTTCTTAGTAGTGAAACATATTGTTGTTTAGTCGTTTAGTCATGTCTGACTCTTCTTGAACCTATGAACCAGAGCAGCCCAGGCACTCCTGTCCTCCACTGCCTCCCTCAGTTTGGTCAAACTCATGTTGGTAGCTTCAAGAACACTGTCCAACCATCTCATCCTCTGTCGTCCCCTTCTCCTTGTGCCCTCCATCTTTCCCAACATCAGGGTCTTTTCCAGGGAGTCTTGTCTTCTCATGAGGTGGCCAAAGTATTGGAGCCTCAGCTTCACGATCTGTCCTTCTAGTGAGCACTCAGGGCTGATTTCCTTAAGAATGGATACGTTTGATCTTCTTGCAGTCCATGGGACTCTCAAGAGTCTCATCCAGCACCATAATTCAAAAGCATCAATTCTTTGGTGATCAGCCTTCTTTATGGTCCAGCTCTCACTTCCATACATCACTACTGGGAAAACCATAGCTTTTAACTATACGGACCTTTGTTGGCAAGGTGCTGTCTCTGCTTTTTAAGATGCTGTCTAGGTTTGTCATTGCTTTTCTACCAAGAAGTAGGCTTCTTTTAATTTTGTGACCGCTGTAACCATCTGCAGTGATCATGGATTCCAAGAAAGTAAAATCTCTCAACGCCTGCATTGCTTCCACTTCTATTTGCCAGGAGGCGATGGGACCAGTGTCTATGATCTTAGTTTTTTTTATCTTGAGCTTCAGACCATATTTTGCGCTCTCCTCTTTCACCCTCATTAAAAGGTTCTTCAGTTCCTCCTCACTTTCTGCCATTCATCCAGTCCAGCCTTTCGCATGATGAATTCTGCATATAAGTTAAATAAGCAGGGAGACAATATACAGCCTGGTCATACTCCTTTCCCAATTTTGAACCAATCAGTTGGTCCATATCCAGTTCTAACTGTAGCTTCTTGTCCCACATAGAGATTTCTCAGGAGAAAGATGAGGTGATCAGGCACTCCCATTTCTTTAAGAACTTGTCATAGTTTGCTGTGATCGACACAGTCAAATGCGTTTGCGTAGTCAATGAAGCAGAAGTAGATATTTTTCTGGAACTCTCTAGCTTTCTCCATAATCCAGGGCATGTTTGCAATTTGGTCTCTGGTTCCTCTGCCCCTTTGAAATCCAGCTTGCACTTCTGGGAGTTCTCGGTCCACGTACTGCTTAAGAGTGAAACATTTACATTACCTAATAGAGGAGGGGGATTTGGGAACATATGGACATAGTTGTTCACTTCGCCTTTTCTTTGAAAGAAATTGCAGAACTGGCTTTTTTTAATTAGCATGGCCAATTAAGCTAACTATTAGTCTTCAGCACTGCATCCTGCAAACCTAGAAGTCTGCAGTTTTTTAAAGTTTACATTGGACAGTTGAAACCAGTAATCTGAAAGCCATACACATCAGTCCCTATCTTATGGAACACTACCAGTAGAGAGTTGGCAGGAACTATCCTTCCATTCAGGCTTTTCCTGAAAACTGTGTTGTTTAGGCTGGCCTTAGTAAAATGAAGTTTCTTTGTTAGCCAATTGCACTCTAGAAGATTTAATGATGTTTTTAATGTTATTTTTATGCTGATTCTGTGTTCCATGAATTTTTAAAACGAAAGTATGTATTATAAATACGTAATTAAAGATATAAACCACAGTCCAGTAAGAAGGTTGTAGGCTGCCAAAATCTGAAGAGAAATTGGATTTCCCCCGGAATAATTCTCAATGATAAATGCATTGTTCCTGTGATTGGCAGGGTTATTAACACAAATATGATGTCTGCTGTTTATGTAGTGGTAAACCAGAGGAATCTGTTCCAACATCATCTGCAGTCGCACCAGGGGTTACAAATGCTGCAGCCATTGTTCCTGAAGCTCCTATAGCTGCCCCAGCAATCCCTGCTGCTCCAGCTGTTGCATCGGCTCCGGAAACCGAGCCTTCCACTGTTGCTACTGTTATAGAAAATGAAAGGGTCACTGCTACAGCTGATGAGCAGGTACAGCCAGCTGCTCCTGTTGTACAGGAACAGACTGCAGAAGTTGTGACAAACTCTGTCGAAGAAGCTCCTAAACAGGAATCCTCAGAGTAAGTAATACTTTGTCTAGTTGGTGTGCACTAATCTCTATTTTTTTTTCAGGACAGTGCTCGGGGTGGGGGTGGGGAATTGGTTTTGGCAAAAAAAAAGCGGGAAATGTGAAAGGAAATAACTCGCCTCCCCACCTTTTTACTGCTTCTGAACTTGTGTTCTATTCTGTGCCTCACTCCCTTTTTTGTGCATGAATAGACTTGGTTAAAATAAGGGTTAGGAATTGTTTTGTACTCCATAGCAGACAGATGAGGAAATTAGTGGATACAGAGTCAACCCTCCCACTCCTTGGGAGCCTTCCTAGCAAATTTGGAGTGATCTTCCCTGTAGATTCATCTTTATTTCTCCATTCTTAAGTGGTATGTCATATTGCCACTTATAAGAGGCAGAAGCACCTAGTTGATCTCCCTTCACATCCAGTGAGCGGAGGGAGATCAAGACTAGATGCGGAAGGCTTTCATGTGCATCCTGGGAAAGGGAAAAGGCTTGGCAAGGTGAGATAAGTAGGAATCAACTTGACAGTGCCATGTCCAAGCCATTATTTTCTTCCTTTGGATATATATATGGGCAATTCTGTGGAACAAAAGTTTTAGAACATGCTTAAGTATACGTTTAAAATACTATGAATAATGTAATGTATAGTTTGGCTATTAGAAGGGTTTATTTTATTAGCGTTGGGAAACTTCAGTCCAAGGGCTGTATTTCCCTCATAGCTAATCTTCCAGGCTATGCTACCTCTTCCCCATCCCCCCTCATGTCCACATTCATTCAAATCCAAACAAAAACATATATACACACAAAAATGTATTCATTTGCAAACTCATTTGAACATACACCATACAGCACGTAGGCTGTGTAAACAGGCGCAAAGTGTATGAATTAGTTTATGGATTGGGTTTTGAAAAGAAGTCAAGGGCATTTCATACATAACAGTCTTATTAACGCCTTATTAAATTGCCTTCAGCCTTTACCTGATTTGCAAGAAAACTAGCACATTAGAACAAACAGCTCTTTAAAATTACTGGTCTGATAACTACTGTCAGGTATGAAATTGCTTCTTCTCAGTGGAGAACCAATATATTTTTAGTTCTGAAGAAATCGGAACTACCCCATCCCACATAGGTCTAGAGGGTCTATCGACCCTCAAGAGCTCTTTTTGTGGGGGGGGGTGGAGAGACGGGGAGTTGCATGGTTTGTAGTGGAAAGGAGGAGCCAGGAAAGCCCTGTTGCATGAGCAGTGATTTGCTTGATCTTTTAAGGATTTAACCCATTGGCTAGAAGCTGTCAGATAATGCTTTATCCTGGAACCACATTATGCCTGAAGTCTGTTGGGGTTCAATTGTGTATGCTGTCACTTCCGGGGAGACATTAGCTCTATTGTTTACAGTTCCCACTCTTAGTGTCTCTTGCATTTAATTAGTACTGGTTTTTGCTAAAGCAGCATGCTGTTCTTTAAATCCATAGTGTTGCCGCCAAAAAGGACGAAGAAGATGCCCAGCCAGTTAAAAAGACCTACACATGGAATACAAAAGAAGAAGCTAAGCAAGCATTTAAAGAACTATTGAAAGAAAAGGTTTTTAAATTGAGTCAACTACTGTTTAAAATTTCAAGAATTGCAAATATACTTGAGTTGGGAGAATTGCTGATTTTGAAAGAAACTTTATGGAATAACATTCATACTGAAGTAAACATGGAAAAAATATTCTAGCCAAAATGCACTTGGTATAAACTTTCACATCATGCTCCAGTATTGGTGGAAAATTCTTACATTTGTTTAGGTCTTTTGCGGGGGGCAGTGGGACCAAAGAAGGAAAGACAAATGAAATTTTTATGTGAGAAGAGCATTCTGGTGGCACAACAGTTCCACATTTGCAGAATTGGCCTTGGGGGGGGGGGGCGGAATGAAGAGAAGGAAAAACGGTTGTGTTTAAAAACTTCAATTACCGGTATCCACTTACTCTTTGTAAATTCTCACTCTGAAGAGTCAGATGTTGCTTTATTAAGTAGTATTACATCCCAAATGTTACTAATGAAACATCACTGCAGAATCAAAAGGACGAAGCCCTATGTTTTTATTAGCTTACCACCCTATCAAAAAAAGTTAGAAAATAAAGAATGCAACACTAGCCATATTCACTCATGATAAGCCATAAACAAAGGCTAAATCATATACAAGCCAATCATGCATGCTTTGCTTCTCTTTACTAGCACTAGGGGAAAAGCAAATGACAAACCCTGGCTTAGTGCTATGTTTCAATCAGATTGTGGTTTGTTTCCTCTGTATGCTATAGGACGAAACAAAGCAGGCCAGATAGGTGTGTTAACAGTAATCTGATAACTATGTAAACAAACAAAAAAATGTCCAGTAATACCTTAGAGACCAACTAAGTTTGTTCTTGATACAAGCTTTCGTGCGCATGCACACTTCTTCAGATACACTGAATCAGAAGTCACCAGACACTTATATATAGTACTTCTGTTTCAGTGTATCTGAAGAAGTGTGCATGCACACGAAAGCTTATACCAAGAACAAACTTAGTTGGTCTCTAAGGTGCTACTGGACAATTTTTTAATATATTTCAACTGCGTCAGACCAACACGGCTACCTACCTGAATCTGTTAACTATGGTTTGCTTTCATGTACGAACTGATTGATGCACCATTTCTAGAAGTGTAAGTAAATTATGAGAAGGCTAAAAATACTCATGAATATAGAAAGTGTCTTGTGTACCAAATTTATCATTTCCTAGTTTTATGGTAGTTTATCATTTTTACAGGAAAAGCAAAGAAATGTGACAGTCCTTTGTACAAATATTCTTTTATTTTTATAATAAAAACATACCAAGCAGAATATTTACCCACTTTTGCCACCAAATAATCTGAATCAGTACATTTGACAACTATGCCCCACTGCACAATTTAGATGCATCCATTCTTACCTTAGCTAGCATTCCTAAAGCTACCGTTGCACAAACAGAAGTACTGATTTGAGGACTTACATGATTTACTTCATGTCTTCATAGCGTGTGCCATCCAACGCCTCTTGGGAGCAAGCTATGAAAATGATAATTAACGATCCAAGATACAGGTATGCTGTTCCTATTTTCTTTTTAATCAACATGCTTTTAAGTACCGGTAGTTGTGTGTATAAACTGATGTTCTGACAGCTCAAGTGAGCTCATGGTTTGAATGCTGCCTTGATGTTCCTATTTTCTGATATTTTTAATCTTTTTAAAATTGTGCAAGTTGTATGTTTTTCTTCATATGCCACTTTGAGAAACATGTAAAGAAAGGTTTTGTATATATTTTAAATAAATAAACAAATTTAACCTGCTTTTTTCCTGAACAGTTTTTTTAAAACTGGGTTGTTATTGTTTTGAGGGGAAGCAATTGTGTACTAAGTACTTTGAAACTCTCTCCCTGTGTGCAGTGTTAAAAGGAATCTTCGTAAAAAGATCAGTTGATACTGCATTTATCAATAAATTTATGGCTTTTTTCTTTAATTTTTAGTGCTTTGGCAAAACTAAGTGAGAAGAAGCAAGCATTTAATGCTTACAAGGTCCAGACAGAGAAAGAAGAAAAAGAAGAAGCAAGATTAAAATACAAAGAGGCAAAAGAATCTTTTCAGCGTTTCCTTGAGAACCACGAGAAGATGACATCCACTACCAGATACAAGTAAGATAAATCTAATGCATAATACTAGTTGTACAATTCTAAATTTAAAACTTGAGCCTGGGTTGACTTAAGAGGGGAATGTGAATTAAAAAACAACACTTTAAAACACTGTTTCAAATACTGTGCTATGGGGAATAACAATTTGTGCAAATTCACTGTTGCAAGGTTGTGTTCTACAATTTCTACTTCTGCTGCCCATGCCTCCTGTCTGGTGCAGATTTATATGGAGGAGGAGGACTTGGCAGAAGTCTGTTCCTTCCCCTTTTTTTGTTGAGTGAAACTCCGACTCTGCAGCCATTTGAAAGTCTAGATACAAACCATGGTTGCCTCTGCATTTGTACAAAGACTGCAGTGTGTGAGAAGTTGTCACTGAGACTGTTGGCAAAAAATGTATTGGGAATGGATGCAAGCAAGGAAGGGATCCATTGCTGTGTGTTTTAAAAATACAAAAACCTTTTATCCAAGCAATGGGAGAAAAGAAATGGCAGGAGCTGGAATACAACACATAGAACTTTTTAAAAAATCTAAATTGTTAACACATTAGTTCTTTTATTTTAGCTTTGCAAGCTGGAATGATTTTGTAATATTAAACACGAGTTACGTATGATTACACATTTTATACTCTCTTGGTTATCAAACATTTGGCAAGGATTGGGATGTTGACTGATCAGTGTGAAAGAGTGGGAGCAAAGTGATTTATAGAGCCTTTTTTCTTCCTATTTCTATACAGAAAAGCTGAACAAATGTTTGGAGAGATGGAAGTCTGGAATGCAATATCAGAACGTGATCGTCTTGAAATCTATGAAGATGTCCTATTCTTCTTATCAAAGAAAGAAAAGGTAATTTATTTCTTCAGATGGGGGGCATACACACCCACTTACTCCTCTTCCTCTTTTCTATAGGTAAATCTGTCTTCCTCTACATTTTAAAAAATATCATATCTAGATTTCTATAAATGACAATGTCTTTTCCTTAATGTGGCACTACTTAATTTAGTTCCGAACAAAATAGAGCAAAAGCTTGATGTGGTGGTTACACCATAGGCATTTCTTGAAGATAGTCTTCTAGTCTATCCGGAATTATGCACGCATCCTGGCAATGAAAAGTAGTGTGATGTCTCTTTCTTGTTCAGTGATGAAGTTATGCAGTTGCTTCAGACTGGCGGATTTGCTACAAAATGCCGCCTCTTAATAATCTGTTGGTAATGTTTGATACCGAGCATTTTAGCAAAACAAATGCCATTAAATGTATCATTTAACTTTTTCAGGAACAGGCCAAGCAGTTGAGGAAGAGGAACTGGGAGGCATTAAAAAACATCTTGGATAATATGGCTAATGTCACATACTGTACTACCTGGTCAGAGGCTCAGCAATATCTGATGGACAATCCTACCTTTGCAGAAGACGAAGAACTTCAGAGTAAGGAGACAGGGTTTAATCCACGTAGTGCTAAAGTTTTTCCCCTCTCCTTCCCCTCTGTGCCTCCTAAATCTGCTCCAGGCCTTCTTCCCACTCCGGAGCAGACTTGGGGACAGCATGAGGAAGGATTATCCCATTGCACTAGCACAAACATTTAGTTAAATACAACTCAAAATATCCTGGTTCCTTTATTGTCAGAATATGATCTTAGTGATGATCTGATGGCAACAGCAACTCGGATCTTTAACCTTCAATCTAGCTTGCTCCAGTATAGAGGTGGTGTGCCTGATAAAACAGCATTGTTACCTTTGGCAGCCAAGATTTCCCAACTCACATTGCTCTTGGTGGAGAATGCAGGAGCCAGTACTGCACAGACTTTGATCCAATTCAGACCTAATCAGTTTATTTTCCTTTATATGGTTTAGCTGTATTTTTTGTTAATATTTTGTTTGGGTGGGGGGTGCGTGTACATATGTATATATATATTTATATATATATTCTATAGATAGATAACATGAATATAAGCAAAGCACCTGGGTATCTTGGGTTTGGAAATCATTGAAAGCTCCTGTTACTTTAAAATCAAAAGCTTGTCATTGGTATAGCAGAAATGAAGGAAGGGAGTGCATGTTTCTGAGGCTTGCTACAGATTGCTCTTGTAGTGAGAAATTGCCACTAAAAATGTTGGGGCAGGCAGGGATGTTGAAGGAGACTTGTCTGATGTCAGAAGCCTGCTGTACTCCTGGAGGCTCCCTGTGCACAAGTAGCTCCAATCTTCAGGCAGTTGCCCTCCAGAACTTGGATGCTGATGAGAATGATGCGGGGGTCGGGTTAGCACATTTGCCCCATGCCTGTTCCTTCTTTTTCCCCCCTGATAATGTAACATCTAAAAAGAGGGCTATGGTTTCTTCTGAGACTTTATAAATCTTACATGAGAAACAAAGCAAAAGCTTTGCCAAAAGCACATGCCAGATTTTTTAAAAATGGCTTACCTCAGCAGTGGGGAAGATCCAGTTGTGTCAACAGGCACAAAAGGATTCTCCTTTCCTCTCAGCCCCCCTCACCTCCTACCTGCTGAAGGAGATTTTTTTTTTCCCAGGGACAGGGGGCTGTTGTGGAGGAGGAGAGGAAGGGAAGTCATGTTTGTGCAAGCAGAAGATTGTGGCAGAAGCAAATTACCACAGTTGGACCTTACCCTTCATTTTCTGAAACGTTTGTATGCTGCTTTTCTAGATATGGATAAGGAGGATGCATTGATTTGTTTCGAAGAGCACATAAGGGCTTTGGAAAAGGAGGAGGAGGAAGAAAAGCAGAAGGGATTGCTCAGGGAAAGACGACGGCAACGTAAAAACAGAGAATCTTTCCAGGTTAGTGACAAAATGAACTATTAGGTGTTGGGATAGGTTACCATCAATCTTGGTATTCTGTAAATTGCAAATAATGAGTGTAGATAAATACTAAAAGATCTTGCAGGTCAACATTTTATGGCTTCACCATAGTCTGTTTTACCTGAAGAAAGTTTATTTTCGATTCATCATCTCCTGGCATGTCTGTCACAGTATGGCCCATGGTCAGGGATGATGGGAGTTGTAGTCCAGCGTCATCAGGGAGCACAGGTTAGCCACCCCTACTCAAGACTGCAGTCCTAACTCCACTTAGCTGGTAGTAAGTGCCACTGAATTCAGTGAGACTTAATTTCTGAGTAGACATTATTAGTATTGCAGTCCTAGAGGTATTTTAGATGCTTTTCCATTTGATGTCCACATGCTATATTGTAGCATTCTATGGGGCAGTAAAAATGACAGGGCTGACTCATTTCCATTTTAATATACAGGATTGTGAGATTGCCCATTTTCTACTGTTTCCTTTGCAGATATTTTTGGATGAGCTGCATGAACATGGCCAGCTGCATTCAATGTCATCATGGATGGAGTTATATCCAACCATAAGTTCTGATATTCGATTTACTAACATGCTTGGTCAGCCTGGTAAGTATATTCTCTCATGCTTGTAGAAAATAAGATGGAGGTAATGCTTGTGCATTTTTGGTAGATAGAAGCAGGGTTACTAATGTAATAAGAAATGCAACTCTTGGGTAAGCGGGAAGTTTTGACCAATGTAGTTTCTTTCTTCAGGCTCGACAGCACTTGATCTCTTCAAGTTTTATGTTGAAGATCTGAAAGCACGCTACCATGATGAAAAAAAGATAATAAAAGACATCTTAAAGGTGAGGGGAAATGTGATTTTAGTTGCTGGGAGAAAGCCAGTGTTTCCAATCCAAAATGAGTGGGTTTAGATACCTTGAGCTGGGAATCCACACTGTCATGTTGTAACATGAGTTTGTGCCATCAAAATTTGCTGTTTTGCAGGACAAAGGATTTGTAGTTGAAGTGAATACTACTTTTGAAGACTTTGTCACAGTCATCAGTTCAACTAAAAGAGCTACCACTTTAGATGCTGGAAATATCAAGCTAGCTTTCAATAGTGTAAGTTGGACTTTTAAAAATCTAGAATATTTTTTAAAATCCTAATGTTAAGAAGACTTGATAAAATGTTTACAAGTCTGCAAATAAGTATGTAGTATCTGTATAGTCAAATGCTAGAATATAAACGTAATGATGATAGGTGGAAAAGTGTGGAATTGATGGGGCTGTTTAGACCTAAAAGCAAATCACAGTTGAGGAGCCTCAGGCTTGCATCCTACCTCCTCTACTCAGATAAGATTCAATCAAAGTTTAGTGGCAAACTATGATGTATCAGAATTTGCCCTGTTAGTGATTTATAGAATCCAAATCATGGGTGGTACCAAATGTTGCATGAAAAGACCTCCACTCATGCAACAAGACGTCCTCTTCTCCTTCCTACACACACACACCCCAAATAAGCTCCAGATGATTGAGGGACTCCCCAGAGGGGATTCTGGAGGTGCTCAAGTGAAAAGAGAGGAAGGCAAAGTCCTACATAGTGAGTGGGAAGTCTGTTCTACTCATGAATGGATCACATTAGGTTCAATCACATGATTTGGTGGTGCGTCTGAACCACCATTATATGTGACACATGCACAGCAAATAATGAGAAAAGTACTCCCTTGCAAAATGGGATTTGGTTGTTTTCCCTTTTTTCCATTGCCCTTACATTGAATGGTCACTTGGTTTTGTTTTGATGTAGCTGTTGGAAAAGGCAGAGGCTCGTGAACGTGAGCGAGAGAAAGAAGAAGCCCGCAAAATGAAACGGAAAGAGTCTGCTTTTAAGAGTATGCTAAAACAAGCAACCCCTCCAATTGAAATGGATGCAGTGTGGGAAGATGTAAGCATGTTCCATAGCATTTTGCAAGAGAATGTTGGTTACCCAGAAAACACTTTTTTCCCATTGTTAAATGAAGTGTGTGTTTGGGGGGGCGGGTGTATGTATCGATCTAAGTACAATTTCTTTTAAATGAAATTAGAAAGACTGTAAATGGAATAACAAAATAGGTGAAGTGCTTGCAGGGAGATAAATTGAAGGATTTTAACTCAAGTGGTCATGGGGTGGGGCAGTGGGGTGTCTTCTCAGGAGGATGCAAAAAGGTCCCGTTTAAGAGCAGAGATAATAGATACATTTTGGAATGAAATGCACTTTTGAATGTTTTCTCACATTTAAAATTGTGGCATCAGATATTCCAAACATGGATCAGACAGGTTTTTATACAGGGTACTCTTCTAGAAGTCAAGGAAGAATTAATCCCACTTGGCACAGTATGAATATTTGATGATTGGAAAAGCTTTGGATTATGTTCAGTGAGAATACTGGAAGGCATTTCTGAAGAAAATTGATGTGGGGTCTAAATTCTTAACCTTTATAAGCATCATACATAAAGCACCTCACGTTTCTGTCTTTACCATGGGATCTTGGCTAAGATTCAGCCATGCTAAGAATATCAGCAGAAGTGTGTTTCATCATTATTTGATCTGGTTTTTATGAACACAATACTTTTAACTAGTAGATTGTATTGAGCCGTAGTCTGATCTTTTTTTGGAAAAACAAAGTAATTTGTATACAGAACATTTTTATTTTGCTGGCTAAACCATATACATAATTCTTCTCTTATATATAGATTCGGGAAAGGTTTGTGAAAGAACCAGCATTTGAAGACATCACTCTAGAATCAGAAAGAAAAAGAATATTTAAAGATTTCATTTATTTACTAGAGGTAACAATACTATGATAAGAGCATTGTCTGATAGATTTGAAACAGATTTTAAAAAACTTAACTTATTGAACTGATCCCCAACAATAGAATTGGAGAACCTTTTCTTCCTGTATCTCTTAGTGTAAATCTGTTGGCACCTGCATGCAAGTGGTGGGTGGGAGCCAGAGCCAAAAGTTGGTGAGGTATTCCCTTTTCTTTCTCTTGTGGACACCCTTTCCCAATTTTTTCCTTGGACGACTCATGAACTAAAGCCGCCTTTCTCCAATCTGGTGCTCTCCAAAGGTTTTGGAGTACAAAAGGCCTTGCCCAGCTTGCTTATTAGAGTGAGCCGAAGGGGATTAGCTGGGTTGGGACCAAAGAGAATAACGTCTCACTGGGGCAGGAGCAAGTTCCAGCCATCCTTAAGGGGGCATCACTGGACCAAGTTATTTATTTAACAACTATCACTGATTGGGGAATACTGTGGCAAGGTGCTTGAAAGGGTGATGGCAGCCCAGCTTGGATCAATTTCATTCTGGCTTCATCTGGGGTCCAAATAACAGAAGGATGCTGTCCCTAAAATATTTAGCAGTAGGTGTCAGCATTTGCCTGGACACAAAATACTATTGAAAGTATAGCTTTGTAGAATATATTTATGGGGACATTAGCTTCCTGTCTGAGAGTGATCTGTAATTAATTTTAACGGTTGGCATCTTTTTCATTAGATTCTATTTTTAATAACCTAAACACTGGTAGTGTATTCATCATCAGGAAGGATTACATGAAGATGTCAGCCCTCCCACTGTTGGAACTGCTCTTTAAATGTTGTAATTCATACCTCCCAAACATCTTTCTTTGCAAGAAGTATCCTGTGTTTCCAAAATCTCATTTGCTGTTAAGAAGATGGAAGAGTATGAACAAGTGTGGCTTTGCAAAGCCAGTAAAAGCCAGTGTCCAAAAAGGCATGCAGTGCAGTTTCAAAATAAAAGTATATAGAGGAAGTATTTCAGAATAGAGACTTAAAGAGATACACTATACATACTGTATTTGTGTAGCAAAAAAATTAACAAAACGCATGCTTACTCTTTCAAATGAGTAATTTTTATTCTTTCAATGCTGCAGCATGAGTGTCAACACCATCATTCAAAGAACAAGAAGCATTCTAAAAAATCAAAAAAACATCACAGAAAAAGGTCTCGCTCTCGTTCGGTAAGTATGCAGTATTCAGTTGGTTCTTTTTACCACCCAGCCTTTAAAAACTAATGTTACATGTCAAATACTCTTGCTTTAAAGGGTTCAGAATCTGAGGATGATGACAGTCATTCAAAGAAAAAGAGGCAACGCTCAGACTCTCGATCAGTCTCCGAACGATCCTCCAGCGCAGAATCTGGTACTTAAAAAAAAATCTTACCTAACAAAATAGAGATTTAGCAGTTATCAACTTAAATAACCCTGATACCTATTTAATTCTAATGCATTAATAGAGAGAAGCTACAAGAAATCAAAGAAACACAAAAAGAAGAACAAAAAGAGGAGACACAAGTCTGTGAGTATACCTCAGTTTGGCACTGTTCTCCTCCCACCCCACTCAATTTCTTGTATCTATCTGTGAAACGAAGAATTAAGGTGCACTTAATAAAATTGAACAACAGTGTGCTATTTTATTATTTGTATGTGAATTGTGTGACTGTACATTTGGTACAGCCATTTTTTTCTTTTAAAAAATCCCTAAAAAGTAGTAGTTGTCTTCCTTCCTAACTGAATTCTTGAAAGTTAAAGCATTCTGTATCACGGAAGTTTCCTGTTTAAAAGCTCACAAGCTGCCAGATACTTCTCCTGAGCCAGAAAGTCTGAATCCAGTTTGTTGTGCTTCACTTGCACATAATTTCTGTGCTATGAATATGATGTACAGTTAGAAGCCTTGCAGGTAGACGAGTCCCCCCGATACCAGTTAAGACTTGCAGCCAGTTGTCATGAGTAAGAGCTAGGTTAAGTCTCTTTAAATGTTCAGTCATGATTTTGAAAGTTAATATTTTGAACATGGAAGACTCAGGTTGAAATTCCTGCCTGCCTTCACCAGACTGTTGTGTGGTAATGAGAATTGATTGAAACACAGGCTTGGGATATAGAAAGACTCTCGTGGAACTAGAGGTAGATTCCCATTGGCCCCACCCTTCTACAGTGTATTCTCTGTGCATCCTTGATTTATACTGTTTATCTTACTCTGTACAGGATTCTCCAGAATCGGATGTGGATCGAGAAAAAGACAAAAAGGAGAGAGAAAATGAAAAGGAAAGAAGTAGGCAAAGATCTGAATCTAAGCATAAATCACCTCCTAAAAAGCGACCTGGCAAAGATTCTGTGAGTTTGCTTGGCTTTATTGTGTTAACTATCTTACCAGTAGATTAGTGGTTGTGTGGTCTAAAGGTGGAAGGATCTGCTATTTCTGATCGGTGTCACTGTTGCTTGTTTTTTACCCATAATAGTTATGCTGCAATTTTTTAAAAAACCTGGGGCCCTCCAGATGATGTTGGATGCCAATAGGCCCAGCCAGCATGGCCAGTCATCTGCAGTGATGGGAGCTATATTCCATTATCTGGACAGCCACAGATGTATTTTGATACATATAAGCTGCCAAAGCTATCACAACATTTGGAAAAGAACAAATTGGTGGATAACTGATACACACATTGGCCCAAGAGGTCATTTTGTATAGCTGTAGTTTTGTTTTGGCCTTTCAAGTTTATATCCTTCCTTTAAACACCAAGCTTGTATAAGAAAGCATGGACTAAAGTGTAACATTATATCTTCTCTTCATCCACAAAATTTCCTGAGAGCTTATTTGCTGTAGCTGAAGACCTAAATGCTAGAATTTAATGATCCGCATTTAAGTTTTGCTGGCTTCTGCCTGGCCCTATTACAATATAGATTGGCTCTGCTAATTCTCAATAGAGTGGCAACCATGGATCATAATGGCTTAATGGGACTAAGTTATTGTGGTTCAAGCATAACAAACTATTGTTTGTTCTCCAGAACTGTTTCTAGTTAATACACATCTCTTGTACAGTGGTACCTCGGGTTAAGAACTTAATTCGTTCCGGAGGTCCGTTCTTAACCTGAAACTGTTCTTAACCTGCAGCACCACTTTAGCTAATGGGGCCTCCCGCTGCAGCTGCACCACCACCGCACAATTTCTGTTCTTATCCTGAAGCAAAGTTCTCAACCCGAGGTAATATTTCTGGGTTGGCAGAGTCTGTAACCAGAAGCATATGTAACCTGAAGCGTTTGTAACCCAAGGTACCACTGTATAAGCCTTAGAATTTACAGTGACCACCAGCCACTGATACTATATGTATTTACTCAAGGTGGTGATGTGTAGTTAACTCAGTACCTTCAAGTTAACAGTGCTATTGAAAATCCACTGAGAACAGAAAAACGATCAAGCCACTCCAGTGGCTTGGCTTTGCACTAAGCTGAACTCTGTTCTGGAAGTCCAGTTAGGGTTTAGAATACAGTATGAGCAATTCCCCTCCCTGCGATTACTGAGGCATCTGATGAGTACATCCAACTCCTTTTTGAAGATTTAACACTAGGATTTAGCCCCCTGGACCTAAATCACTTTGGGCATAGCTTTTCTGTGAAGAAGGCACTAAGAGACTCCCATGTTTATTCGGAGTTCAGATTAAGTTACTTTCAACTTCAGAAAGATCAGATTCCTCAAGCATCTTTTGTTCAGACACTAGTTATATCAACATTTTATATGGGATTTCTGTTCATAGTGGTGGAACATGTCATTTATTCTCTCTTTACATTTGACTTACTGAATGTGGATTAAAAGGGCAGCATATAACTTTAGATAACATTGCTGTAGCATCGTAACCTGGAAGAGTGCATCCTTCTCCTTTGTTCTCAGTATGTTGTTCACCACTAAAGTTACTGTCTGCCTGGAAATGTGACTACACAATGTCCTTGATCAATTTTGACTTTGCTTGAGGGAGCAGTGCCAGCCAGTCAAATGAAAAAGTAATTTAAAAAAATATATTGGGTGCACTTAAAAGTAGTTATTTGAATTTGGTCATTAAATAGGCCTGAGGCCTGTAATTTACCAGTGGTGCTAAAATCGTACAGTTTGAGAGTTTCAAGTGATTTTTAGTATGAAATCTTAGGTTGTCTAGTGATGGCCAAACTGCAGTTCTTAATAAATACTGAAATGTTCAAAATCACTACAATGACTGAATTCTAAACTGTGGGAAAGGGTATATCGGATTATTTTTCATTGTCCTTTTTCAGGGTAATTGGGATACCTCTGGTAGTGAATTAAGTGAAGGTGAACTAGAAAAACAAAGGAGGACCCTCTTGGAACAACTGGATGAAGATCAATAAAAAGTATTTATACCAAATATGTTTACAATGTGATTTAATAAGAAATATAGATGATTCATTTCAGGAAATGGATTCCAATGTTCCATTGGCATAGCAATGGCTTTTCAGTTCTACTGCATAACTAAATATTTCAAATAATATCATTGTGTGCCTGGCAGCAAATTGTCAAAGACGGTGAACATTCAGAATTCAAGCTTCTAATAAGCTAGGCAGCCTGTATATATACCCCATGCACCTTGGCATTCTTCAAAGAGCACATTAGGATGAACAGAAAATCTTTTTATTTTTGAGCCCTTTCAATAGCGGCTTGGAAAAGTACTTGAGCCTTTCGGGCCTCTTGTGTCTATAAAACAGCTCTTGCTATGAAAGCCTAAACTTGTTTTTCTTGTCAAATAAGGTCTGGGGCTGGGTAAGGGGTGCACATGTTCTGTTCAGAAAGATGCTCCTATAATTTTCTTGGGCTCCACTTCTGTTGGGTTTTTTTAATTACTTTTTTATTTTGCAAGTGGAGGGAAATGAAGAAGAGAGGGGGAAATATTTTTTCTTCATTTATGGTAGTCCAGAATCCATTATTGGGTTTTTGTGTATTACCTTGCTGGCCAAAATGATGTTTTAGGTGGTTTCTATTGAATTTTGACTTTAGGTTGAAATGTATATCGAGTTTCACCCTGAAGTGAATTTTTAGTGTCAAGTTTTAAAACTGTGAAAAATAGATTAATTAATGGAAATCCTAATAGGCCCTTAATTTTCAAGGCTGTAAGGTATGCTGATGTAATAACATAGCTGCCATTTTTTATTAGAGAAGAACCTGGTATATGTACAAAGAAAATAACCAAATTGGCAAAGGGTATTATTTCAGCATTAATCTTGATGTTACAGAAAATAGCAAAATCAGACTAAATTGATGCAATATGTTGCCTTAAGGACTTCCGAAGAATGTACCACCAAGTTTTGGAAAGCAGTTGCAATACTCTTGTCTAGAAAAATCAATGTTAACGTAATACTTTTCTTTTGAAAGATGTTGACCTAATGTTGAAAACCTGGTCTCTTTTTATTCTGTTCTTTTTCCTTTGTACTGAATAGATTCTGACCAGCCTTTGATTAAAACTATCAGCCCTATACATTGAGGAGTATTGACTACTGTGGTACAGACTCTAAAATCTTTCTGATTTGAATATTTTTGTACATTTTTATCACTTATTAAACCTTGTCTTCTAGCGTGCACTAGTATTTTTTCTGTTTTTTAAAAATGCTCTGTACAGCCAACACATTACTGATCTCACACAGTGTTACTGGTTAAGTTAAGTACTCTAGTGTGGTGCTTCCTTTTTAATATATGTATAATCACAGCAACAAAAGAAAGTAGCTGTCAAAGATCTGTAACAGCACAGAAGTGGAATACTTAACAATATATAGTGGTGGTAATTCAAGATTGGCCTTTTTATTTGTGAATTTAGCCTCTACTATGCAAATTAAGAAATAAGGACAAATATAGCAGGCATGTTGTTATCCTTAGGTTTTACAGATTTCTATGGCGCTTGTGTAACAGTTTGCTCTACTTGCAAGTAAAAGGTTGGCTTCACAGTACAGGGAACTCTGCTGATTGGAGAGAAGCCATTTTCACTGATTTTTCCTTCTCTCCCCCCTCCCCCAATTGATAGAGTATGGGGGGAGACATCAAACAGTACAGGGTTGTACACGATGCATTCTGAATACTCTCAGGCGCAACAAAATGAATCATCCCTCCTTTATGGTGACCACTTCTTAATGAAAAATTATTCATACTAATTTTGTCTAGTTATATAGCTTAAGGTAGAGTGCAGTGAAACGTCCAGGAAATTCCAGAGCAGTAAGTGTTGGGGAATGAGAATGTAAAATGCTATGACTTCCTGCTGTCATAGTGTTTGGGACTCTGCTTATACAAGAGAATTTAAATATGTATTTTGTTAATGTTGAGGAGGAAAAGAAGAAAAAAACCAATTGCATATTTGGCTTCCTGTTTGAGAAACTGCAATTATGGTTAACTTGTTCATACCAATTGCATAGTTTGCCGTACATGGATTGGTAGCGCATCATGTTTCCCACTCAGCTACATACTGGTCTAGAGGTGGGAAAGTGTCACAGTACTTAAAACAGCTTTGAAGGAATAGCAGTTTCCCCGCTCCGATGCAAGTGATATTTATGTAAAATATTTTCTTATTGCCGCCTTGCATAATTTACATGAAGAAACATGTTTCTAAGTAAACATTACTTTTTAAAGCGTTGTCTTTATTTTTCCATTAAAAATAAAAAGCTTTAAGTATAAAGTTAGTTTCTTCATATTTCTGCAAACTGTCATACCCCATATCTTATTTGCTACAATCTGATTTCTTCTCTAGTTTGCATATCTTGTACATTTGAACTTTCCCCACTGCGTCTCAAAGAGAAACAACATACATATAAACTGCATCATTTGAAACTTCTTCAAATAGGTTTTGCCTAATGCAAACGTAAAGCAATGCAAATGGTTAACATGGAGATCTTTCCAATTCTACAATTCTGAGTCTATGTAGTCCGCTCATCCCATCACTAGGTTTCATTTTTCCAGCGTTTAATTTAAAAAGGGTTGTTTGCTCTTAACCTTATAGGAGAAAGTGCATGGTAATGAAGTTACCTGTTTATAGCTCATTACTACTACATTGTGGAAAAAGTCCAGTGCCAAAAGGAACTCACGCTTACATGCAGCTCTCTCTGGTTCTTGTTTTAGCACAGCCCTGCTACTCTGCATAATTCTATGGCCCCATATAGATCAGTCTGAGTAACAAGGAAAAGCTGTGGATCATTTGTAGTAGTGTAAATAGTTTATTCAATCATATGCCATGAACAGATCAGAAAAGTAACATGAACTGCTTTTATAAAACACCTATAATATTGCTAAGAAGCAGGTCTGTTACTAGATAAAATATTGAAGAGAACATGCCAATATTACAGCCCATTGTTCCTTTCTAAATATTTTTAGCATACTGTGATTTCTCATAACTCCTTAAATTTTTGAATTATATTACCAAATGTTGTTTCCCCCAAACCTAAACATTCATCTTTCTGCGAAGGAAAATGGCACAATCGTGGCATGTTCTCTTTAACATGTCAAGTACACATTGCTGTAAATTGAGAGAACAATTGGCAGTTTGTTTAAAATAAACTTCTCTGTAAATAGTTAAGCAAATGTCAATGTAATAACTTTTGAGCCCCAAACTGTCCATTTAGTTAAATATAAAAAAACAAAACTATAAGTTAAAATAACATTCAGATTGTATAGCACAGGCTGATGCATTTTTAAACAATATTTACAATATTACCCCGAGGCTAGAGTGGGAATTAAAGAGAAGTGTAAAAACCATAAAAAGCACCAAATTTGTAGCAAAATATCTGTACATTTAGAAACATTATCATATAACTACACATTATTAAAGGAATATGGGACCTTTACCAGTGGTTCACATAAGCACAACAAAAAAGAAAATAATTCAGTGGTTAAATACTATACAATAAATTTTACAATTAACAGTGATGCAGTGCTACCAGGAAAGGAAAGCTGTAAGCAAGATGTCCCTTAACTTTAGTCTGATTTTTGTCTTGGGAGAGAAAATCAAGTGCCCTGCCTTGTAAGTGATAGGTGGGGTTGGCAATGGCCGCTCTTGGTAATTAAAACTTTGTTTTAAATGTTTCAACTGGTTAAAAATATGAAATACAAGCACTCTAATCTGGAAAGGATAGCCACAAGCCCAAGGCAGATGCATTTCTAAAATGAGAAAGTCATCTGTGCACTGTAGCGTTCAACAGATTGTGCGTTCCCTATTAAACCCACATGTTTGGAAGAAATGAAGTGCAAATACATTTACAATTTCCAACTGCACATCTGACTTACACTTCTTGTAGGATGTTGCATCCATCAGCAGATCTGAACTGGGATAAAAAAAATCTATTTCAGGTTTGAGAATGTATGCAGTGATAAACTGTTTCGTTAACTAGCTACATTTCAGCTGAGAGACAGCTCTTACTTTCTGAGCCAACCTGGATTGTCGCATGGCAGAATCTCTTGTGGAATGGAAGTATAAGCTTATTTATGGAGGGTATCCTAATTTTTCGGCAGGGCACCAGATTTTTATTATTCTGACAACTGAACAGTTGTGGTCCTCAGGAATTATAATACTGATTACTGAGAAGTTAATATCTTAGTGCTAATTAATAAATAACATTGTTACCCAAAAGCTGCCTCTACCTGTAGAAAACAGTAGTGGAATTTCATCCATGATTCCTCTGTGTTTGCATTGTGTTCTATGAGCTATACCTCCTCACTTCAGCTTCACTACCAACTGGTATATAGCAGGTAGAATCTGAAAGCAGGTAGCTGTGTATTAAAATAAGCCATATGTTATCACATCCTATTTACAGCCGAAACCCCACTATCCAAGCCTTTCTTATCCCAGTTAAGTTTAACCTTTTGTAAAATGTAATCACATCTACATCAACTTCTGTTTTCTGGATGTTTTCCCCACCCTTAAGAGGAATGCATTTTTCTTAAAAGGGTACAATTTAATGAGTTTCTCCCCTTCGTATATGGTAAGTCCTTACATATGCATATGAAGGTGTATGCATACATCATCATAATAATAAGTGCAACAGAATCTCAAAACTAAGTCAAACTGTCCAGAAGGAATGTATTGAAATCATTAAAAAAAATCCACAGCGGATCACTTCCAAGTATTACCTATTTACAAGTCATGAGATCAAGAAAGCCCACTGAAGGCTATTCACTAAATGGTATGTAACAAAACAAAACAAAAATACAATATGTATTTTACATTTTGGTTAAAAACACTGAACAAATTTATTGGTGTAAAACAATACCCAATCAAATAAAGTCCTATTGCTTTGATTAATTTGAGCAGGTAATTGAATTTTAGGCACTTGGTAGTTACAGTTGAGTGGAGAGCTCATCTTCTCCCCCCCCCCCCCGTATTTTTCCCCTCTGTGTTCCTATGTGTTTGCTGTTGTTATTGAGCCCTTCAGAAGATAAGTTAATGTACTGCAATAAAGTCCACAATTAGAATGGTAGCGCAAATATAGTTCACATGGCAAGGAATCAGTCAAGCACACGTTCTACTTTACACATGCACGTTCTCCCAATCCGGCTCACATGGCTATTTCAGCACCGTTGAGAGTGCGTAAATTCTGATCATCAAAACGCCGCCTCACGCTTCTCCTCACCGCATCGGCTCGTCTGTAGGGCTGGTTTCTAAGATCTGCAGGGAAGAAGCAGGAAGGTGTCAGAAGTGGGCTAGCCTATGCCTCTGGATCTAGACAAGGAAAGAGTCCTGCTGGTAGCCAATCAAAGCAGCTTGAAGCAAAAGAGAAAAAGGGACTGTTTAAGCTCCCAAGAGAGCCGAGCAGAACAGCAGTGATGGGCCTCTCTCTTCACTGACTATTACTAATATGAAACTTCTGCCTACTGCATTATTCAGGGTTATGCATCTAGGTATGAAAAGGGTTCTGCGAAAGCAATCTTGCAATTTCATTGCATAGCAAAAGCTTCCACCAGATTTCTCCTGTATAGAGAGAATCAGGTGGGGAGCTGCTTCCACACCAGGGTTCTACTACTGAAGGACCAAACTTTGGGGCCACCATGAATCTGCATCAGCTGCTTTTTCTTAGGAGGATGAAAATGAGGGTATGGATTATTATTTTTTTAAAAAAACACACAGACAGGATGGCAGCAGGGTTAGATGCTAATGCTGGTTGGCTGTCACTTGCCACTAATTTTCCCTGAGACCCAGGCTTCATTCATTCTCTCAACCTCTTCAAACTGTGACCTCAGACTCTTCTATACTGGTGAGTTATAATATGAAAAATATGTTATAAAAATGGGACAACAGGGCGCTGTAGTGTTGCCCATGTGAAATTGCATTGAGAGCTATATTTTTATAGTGTTTTCCAGATCAGTGTAGATCCAGCTGGCGACTCCTTTGCCCCACATGCTACCAATTTCTGCTGTCCACAGGAGGCAAATCTATTGTGTTTCGTAGTGGTATGACCAGCAAGCCAATCTGAAGCCTTCCAGGTTTTTTTAAATAAAACAGCAGCAGCAAAAACAATAAGCAGGCACTGCTCCTCTTTCCCACCCCCACCCCCTTCTACCCTGGAGTTCCCTTAGCTCTTTAAAATCACACCTCCCCAGCTGTGCTAGATTTCCAGACTACAGCAACCTACCAAACCATTCACAATTTGCACAATCTGTACTTGCTTAATGCCAGCAGTTTTGACTACTGTATTACACTGGCACTTTTAAAAGCCAGTTGGTCTACACTGCTAGCAGTGGCGCGGTCCTGATTATGCTTAAAAGAAGGGAATGACGTGGGTAGGACTGCTTGTGGCTGCTGCCCCAACAACATTACCCTACCCTACAATGCCGCTGTGAGCAGCAGCCACATGGCCAGTCCCATTTGCTTCAATAGACTATTGTATTTTAATATTCTGTTGGAAGCCACCCAGAGTGGCTCGGGAAACCCAGCCAGATGGGTGGGGTATTAATAATAAATCATCATCATTATTATTATCATTATTATTTGCTGAAACTGGGGACAGTGCTGCATCAGGAGCAAAAAGCACACACCTATCCTGAATTTGTATCCCTTTCCACCAACAGGGTTCCCTATAAACTCCCTACTAACACACACTCCCATACATAGCAGCATGAAGGTGCTATCCATACACATACACACACACACACTATTCTCCATTGTTTTTTCTTAGATTTTATTCTAAGGTCCATGCACACTCCTGCTCCAGGAGAATGAGATGGATACAGGAAACGGGCACTTTCAGAGGAATTGCCCCTCAACTTAGCTGATGCTCCCAGAGCCTGCACTGATAATTCGAAGAAGCCAGCCAAATGCTCTCAGTGGCAGCATACAGTGTAAGGATGGCTGCCATTGCTATGGGAAGCGCTGCTACTGAAGCAGAAAGGCAAACAAAGGTGCCGTTGTTAAAAGAGGAGCAAAGAGAATGACAGTCCCCCCTCGCAGGGAAGATTTAGTTGTAGCGCTTACTCAGCCTACAAGAATAGGATTCACTAGCAGCCCCCCGAGGTCTTTTGGATAAAGCAACTGGCTGTAAATCACAGGAGGCTCCCAAAGACCCAATTGGGGAGGCAGGGGCGGCTAGTAGATGTGGGAATAATAGTTAATTGCTAAGATGCAACTAACAGCCATAAGATCCACACACAGCCTTTTCTCTTTTCCTAGGGTTTGCTTCACTAATAGTGGCTGAATCCACTGTCCTTGCAGGGTAGACAGAGCACACAAATAAATCTTTGCACGTAAGCTCCCATTTCTGAGAGGTTCCCACATTTCTTTAGTATGGCAAAATGCCTTTTGGAACCACCTGGCATATGGAAAAGGAACGGGCAAAGCTTTATACACTGTATGCTTATGTCAGGAAATGCTATATTGCTGTTTGATGGGCTGCTGTTAAAAAAAGAAAAGGAACACAGAGCCTGTAGAATAGTTGGCAACCCTACTTTGTGCCCCTTCCCTCTGCAGAACACAGACTCATCAGTACAACACAGAGGCAACAACATCTATCTTGTGGAAGAGTCTGGAAAGGGAGGAGCCACTAAGTGCTGTGACGTCATCCAGCACAAGCAAGAGCTGCAGATTAATCCATCCCACACGCTACAGATAAAAACAACAGAAGAAAGACCGAAAAGCACCAGCAATGCTGCTAAACGCTTGCAGCGTCATCCCTCCTTTATCTTAAACTTGGCTGTGATTTGCAGCAGTTTTTGTGTTGGCATACAGAGAGAGGAGGAAGCTAAGTAAAAAGTGATGCTTGCCAGCTCTGTGTATCCTCCACCACCGGTGTGCTAGAAGAAATCCTTACCCTCGAGTGAACATTTGGAAATTTAGTGATATTATTCTTCTTTAAGGCTAAACAGAAGGGGGAAAAAACACAGAATGATGGTTAAGTTAAAAATGGGATGGAACATGAAGAGCAACTCAATTCTGTGCCCAAAAAGCAAAATAATAATATATTTATTTTTTAAAAAATAAATGTAAAAAGCCACACATGTTAGCAAGTAAAGCAAAAGTGGGTGAGGTGGAGGCTTAAAGAAGGTTAAAAAAAGAGAAAGGGAAGGGAAGAGGTGGCCATCGTAAGCCTCTTACTAATAAAATTCCAAGCTGCTTTGAACATTGGCTCCAGGATGACTGTCCAGCAATTAACTTGAAAGAGCAAAAGAGGAGTTAACAGGCAGCATTCTTATTTTAAAGCTCCCCATTAAAACATATTACACCAGTAGGAAATGAAATGCTGCTTTAAGATGATTGGTTCTTGTATCAAAGACAACAGCATTGACAGACACATGCAGCGTAAACAGCACTCCTTTTTAAAAAACATTCTACAGTGCAAGATGTTAATGGATCCAGTTCCATGACAATAACGCAGGGTATCTTCTATGGCAAGGCAATTTTGATCATATTGCTTCACTAGGCCTTATCTGCTGCCACCTGAGTAGTTTCTTCATCCAGCCCCTCAATCTTTGTTTCTTGGCTCTAGATGAGTTTAGCATGAGAATTAGATGAGCTTAGCATGAGAATTATTTAAAATTTATTTCTTATGGCTTGGGCTCAGAAGTCAAGACCTGCTTTCAGAACCATGGTCTGCCTGGGTCCTGGGTTTTGCCCAGCCTCCACTATTACGAAGGACTGAACTGATCAAAGGCAGAATGCTATCTTAAGCGAGGCTACCACTTGGCTCAAAGGAGATTTCCCATTAAGTTGCCATGGAACTGAAGCTAACGACTGTGGGTGTGAAAAACAAAGGGAGTGGGTGCGGGGACCACGACCACATTTATTTTATTCCTGTTCACACATGCAAACACAAACATGCAAGCGATGGTTAGAAGGACCCATGTGGAAATAGGTGCTCACAGATCACAAAACAGTGACTTCATTTTACATGCCATAAACAAAGCCCATAAACATTCATCCTGGCTCACTGATATATACTAGGTTTGCTTCCGGAGATAGGCTTGGCTTAACAGGACTCATGCAACATAGATCAAGTCACAAAGAAGTAAAGGAGGTGCGAGAGCCCAGAGGAGAAGACACAGAAAAGCCAAGTGAACTGTCCATCACATTTGCCATTACAACCCACAACCATCCCTTGAAAATTGTGGTGGCTGGCTTGAAGCGCAGCCACCATGGGCCTTGAGGACATTTCTGTGACTTCCATCACTTGCTGCTCTATGGCGCTGAGCCCACAGGGTGACTTTGAAATGCGGAAGGTAGAACAAACGGTCACTGGGAGGATGGAAGGGAACCAAAAAAAGGTTCCTGACAGGCAAAAACATGCAATGAGATGAGCGATGTCAAATATGACTCCGACGAGATGCCAAACATCACTAATCCATTCAAACAGCTATAATGCGGAGAAACGTCAAAAACCTACAGCAACCTTTTTGTTTTTTTTTAAAGAGCGTCGGGTGTGAAAGAGGAAAAGTTTAGTAATGGAATTCCTCTGTGAGAACAGGTTCGCAGAAAAAACGAGAGCCACGCTTGGCCGTCCGAGCTGTAAAGGGAACAGTCTTCAGCACTGCATGGGAAATAACAGCCAGACAAGACAGAATATACAGTAAGAAGCAAAGATCTATTGTATTAGTACATTGTTAGTGCTTTGTTAAAGACACCCTGAGGTGGCTTATTCAGTCATTTAACCACAATAGGATTTGTTTGGCTGGGTTACCAGTAGAATTATCTTTCTGCAAATCACATCAGTTACTGGGGTGGTTTTTTTTAAAGGTAAAATTGGTGTATGAACAAGGGCGTGATGAAGTGCACACTTTTATCTCAGCACAACATTTATTTGCATGGCTCTTCTCGCACCCTGATGGACTGCTCTTGGAACTTAGTGAAATGAAATCACACAACAACAGAGTGGGCAAAGTAAACTCTAGGCGAAGTCTCAGCCAGGAATCAGCCATAAATTTACCACTGAAAATGAGACATGAGAAGTGAAGTCCTGGCTGGATAGGATCCATGCATCTGTGCGTGGATGTTTTTAAAACCCACCGTATTTGTTGCTTGCATTTGGTATTACTCATACTCAGGGACCTATTACTGCTGATTATGGAGAAATTATTAACAATTAGCTGCTGCTGTTTTCATCCACTCTGTGATTGTCCCAGAAGCCACTAAATCAGATTTCAGCAAATCACCTGTCTGTTGCAGGAGTAGTTTGCCCACACTGTACTTGTCACGGCAGCTATAAATTAGACCCAGCCATTGTCAGCCTATTGCGTTCAATTATGGATTGCAAAAAGGGACTAGTATTAGTCTGTTGCAAGAGGAATATGCAGCTCTGAAGTTCAAAATCGTTCAACAAATCCAAATCACACAATTTTGTCCTCCGTCACATATTTAATGCTGGAGCAATTACCATTAGTAGGACTTGAAGGACAAAACAAAAGCTTTTAAAAGCAAGGCTCAACTCCAGTGGCTTTGCGCATGGATCAAAAATACTCAAAGATTTGCAAGGCATGCACCTGTTGCAAAAATACGTCTAATAAGGCTCTACGGGGTCTACAGCTTGAGTTATGAGAGCATGCTGAAGTGAAGGAGAAATTAAATAATACACAAATGTTATGTCAACGAGGCCTTGCCAAAGAAGAGGACTGAAACCCTGAGCACTATATAATGTGCACCATTTGTTAAATGACTGATACATGTGATTATTGTCACTGAAATCAATTTATAACCCTTTAAAGAGCTATGTTAGAGCTTTGCAAAGTGAAAGCTATGAAGGGGCACTTTGGAACAGCCTCTTCCTCCTCATTATTATTTTACCTGTGATGATATCTTCGATAGCTCCATCCTTCCCCTCGTACACATGTCTATTGTCCTTGACTTGTCGCCGCCTTAGCTCTGCAATCAACTCTTGCTGCTGCCTCTTCGTTTTATGAGACGGAGACTGAAAGGGAGCAAAGGTCGGTAAAGAGCAATGGCCAACAAGATGCTGAAAACACCATCTCTTCTCTTTGAGGTATAAGGTAAGGAACTTAGGTACCTGCCCCGTACAGAGTTAGAACCACTAGGTCAACCCTGTCTTTCCCCAGCCCTACACATATTTCACCTGCACTCATTTTCACTAACTCCCAGTTCACTTCTAGAAAAAAAGGGGGAAATTATGGTTCTAACCTATGAAACTTTGAAAAGTTTGGGATCAGAGTATCTACAACCCTTTTCCCACACCAACCTCTCGGCTGAGAGAACAACGTTTGAGGCCTGTCTCAGGGGGTCCTGGCCTTCTGAGGCTAATCAAAATAAGGACCTTTCCTGTGCTGGCTCCCTGATTATGGATTGCCATCCCCAGGCATACCCATCTGGCACCATGATTATTACTGTTTAGATGTCAAGTGCGGTCTGTCTTGTTTGTCACATACTAACACTTAATCTGCTTTTAGCTGCTTTTTGTGATTTATACATTGTAGTGCTGATGGTTTTTGTTTTTGTTGTTTCTTTTTTATTGTTCTACACAATATCAATGGCAATTGTAAAGTTGCCATGAGGGCCAAGACACTGGAAAAGTGGGGAACACAATCCTGACATTACAGGAGGTGGGGTTGCTTTGTGCAAATATCTGTAGAAGTCACCTTGCATAGTGAGAATTCTTAATTGTATTGTTAAAATATATTATCATGGAATAGAGGGTCTCATACGCCAAGCAGAACTCTGGAAAATGCTAGATGCAACCCAAAACGGCAGTTTCTGCCACTGCATTTTCTTTGAGCCTCTTCTGACTAGCCTTCCTTCACATTTGGTAACTGCATATTTATGGGTGACTATGCGCTGAATGTCTTCCTGTTATCGAATTGCTTGGCCAAGATAAATGCTCATTACTTCTTGGTAAGCATCTTTCAAACAGGGCAAATTCCAAGCATTGTATCAATGGCTTTAGGAGAATAAACACCTTTCTGAGATTTAGGAATAACAGGAAAGGGCATACACATGAAACTCCTCTAGTTTCCTTTTAAGTTTCTTGTATGACTGCCTTGTTAAAATGTCTCTGTGAGAAAGAGAGCTTCAATAGTTATCTCTGAGAGAAAACACCTGACAGAAAGGTGTTTGGAATGTTCCTTGCCAATCCCAAAGACTTGAGAGAAGCAGTCTCAGCCAATAAGGCAGCAGTAGCCAAGGTGGTGCTTTCCAGATGTGTATTCCACAACTCCCATCATCCCTAACAACTGGAGTTCAATAATATCTGGACATCGGCTGCTCTGCAATAAGACGATCTCTTTCACGGGACCAACACATGCCACTTTATCAATCCACGTAACCAAAATGGCTTGGTTGTTTGCTACCTTTTGGTCTTGCTGCTCCATCAGTGCCTCCTGCTCCAGAAGTTTTTCCATCAATGCCTGTTGTTGCTTTTTCCTCAACTCGTTCTCCTCTTCCGCTTGCTATCGACAATTTTAAACGAAATACACACACCGGTTAGAGCTCGCAATGACTTCAAAAAAAAAATGGGGTTCGTTTTTAGCTCTCTCAGCAAAATACAAATTCATTAAAGCCATTTTAACTTGGATGTGCCGCTTCCTGTTGTGGCGTGATACAGCAAATTCTCCCAAGAATTTCTTCAAGAATTTGTCCTCTTGTGATTCCCAGCAGCTGTCATTCAGAGGCATACTGCCTCCGACAGTGGAGAGCATAGCCATCAGGGCTAGGAGCCACTGACGGCCTTATTCCCACTCTCTTTTGAAGTCACCTAGTGGCGGATTTTTCCAGCCACATGTGTACCTGCCTGCATGTCCTCTGCATGTCTGAATGTGTGTAACAGCAGGAGTGCTGTGTGTTCCTGATGTCTGCTGTGTGTTTGTCTTCTCTGTTCCTCTGTTGGATTTTGTTTCATTTTGCCCCAGCCATCATTGGAATGCAGCCTCCAAGAGGCTGGGCAAGTTTCAATCTGGCCTTTGTTCCAAAGATGGAACCTTAAGGCTCTTTCATATGAATCATATGGAAGGGACCACGAGGATCATAAACCCCTTGCGATGCAGGAATCTTTCACCCAACATGGGGCTCAAACCCACAACCCTGAGATTAACTCATGGGGCTCAAACCCACAACCCTGAGATTAACCCATGCTCTACTGACTGAGCTATCTGTGTATTTGCTAAGGAAGCTACACAACCACAAAGGGAGCCTTTGGTTAGAAAGTGTGGCCACATTTGTAAGAATAACAGAAGTGAATTGAACTTCTGTTCACCTTGTAAGCTTTCACAAATCGAACAAAGACTGGGAAGAAGACTGATGGAGGTGTCGTCTTGGGATTCTCTCCAAAATACTTCACAGCATCATCAAAGGCATCCTGTAAAAGAGAGACTTTTTAACGAGATATATATATCATTTCAACAAATCCCAAACTATGCAAGATGGTGTTTAACCCACGAAAAGGGAACCACCCCCCACAAGCTGAAGGCTGATCAGGTGGCAAGGAATCAGGAAGGAAGCAGCAGAGACAAGAGTGTAGGTGCATTGGAGCCTTTATTACCAGTGCAACAGAAGGGAGGCCTGCTCTGCAACCTGTTTTGCAAAGTGCGCAATTTCAGGAAGCAAGAAAAATCCCAGTTCCAAGTATAAACTTGCAGTTTGAAAATATGCATTTTGAAGTTCTGCCTTGTACTGCTGTTAATTGCCCTCTTGTGCTGGGATTACTCAACCGTTTTTGCAGGTTGAGCCTATTGCAGGTTCAGAACAGATAAAAGGAAGAAACTTGTTTCTACCATCATTATTTTAACCAAGAAAGTAAATAATGAAACTTGAGTGGAGCTACTAAACATTAAGTATCTGTGTGTTTCCCCTGGAAAATAGCTCTGTGTGTGTGTGTGTGTGTGTGTGTGTGTGTGTGTGTGTGTATGAGAGAGAGAGAGAGAGAGAGAGAGAGAGAGAGAGAGAGAGATATGTTTAAGGGTGCATGATTGCACATGCCACTAAATGAAATGCTATTGCATAAGGTGTGAAGTCACTCTCAGTGACAGATGTCACATCAATACTGCAAAAGAATAAACACATTCTATTGTTTTTTTAAACCACCCTTCCTTCTGCAAGCAGCACAGAGAAGCATTCATTGTTCCCCTTCTATTCCCCCTGAGGGGGAATGACTGGCCTAAGCTCACTCATTCGGACACTCTTAACTATACAACACAACACCACACTAGAACACAGGAATCAGTGAAAACTTGTCCTGCCTACTCCAAAAGGAACATCTTTGAGCTTGAAAAAGGTAACAAAAGTTCTCCGTTCCTGAAAGCTAGACCACTCAACAAGTGCTGGGATACACAGAATACCTGAGCTATTTTTGCATCATCCTGCAGCTTCTTCAGTTTCCCTTCATTGTTCTGAATAAACTCCTTCAGCATGGTGTTGTGATCATGCATGGTGTACTCGCGCTTCGTTAGGTCGAGACCTCTTTGGAGTTCCTTTACATCCAACAGAACATTTTCAAGGGATACTAAAGGGTGGAAGGGGAAAGACATTCAAAATGTTACTACGCATTGCCTAATTGATCCTTAACATCTCCAGTTAGACAGATCTCATGTAGCAAAGCCTGGAGATATAGCTGCCTGAGACCCTGGATAGTTTTCATTGGGGAATCTCTGTTAACATGTGGTTGCTGTTCCTGCTACTACTATTAAAATTGAGAAGCCAACAATGGAGGGTCTCACACATACAAGACAGAATTGCAGGCCAGCGAGCGTATATTTTGCATCCAAGAGACAAAACTGGAATGGAATAGAAAAGCTAGGAATGAGATGGGATGGGGGGAGATGCATCAAACAAAAAAGAAGGTGAGTAGTTCAGGGAAGGTATTGTTTTAAACCACCTTTACAATATAGATGCACAAGCTCCAGTAGGGCTGATGCCTCCTATACAGTTTCTACCCTGACCATGCAGAACAGAGGAGGAGAATAGGATCTGATCTTCTCCATCTCTCGTGGGCCATTTTGGCAGGTGGGCAGGGCCTCCCTACCCCTTCCAAGTAAAGATATCTCTACGTGTAAAGATTTCTGCCAGAAGGATCCTTTCTGTTCGGTATGTTCACACAACATTTACAAGACGTGCCTTCCAACAGGATGTGCATCTCTTGCACCTGAAGTTAAGGACTTTACACAAACTATGTGGGAGCAATGAAGGAAGCCCAATTAATGAAAAGAGGAAAGGCTCCTGTCAGCTTTAGGGAACAGTATGCTAGAAGAACTAAGAAGGCATTTAAAAATTATGATGCTTCTGTATCCTATTGTGCTCACAACATTTAAGATGCCCATCTGTCTTCTGCAAGGTGGTATCTTTTCCAAACAGGTAGCTTTCCCTAGGACATGGGTGCATTACTGTATTACAGTATCCACAAAACATATCTGAACCTGCTTTTAAGTACTTGGGAAATGAATGTGTGGCTATGTTACCTGCAGCAGCTTTCTCCACATAGTGAAGCTCATTGTAAAAAAGCGATACTTGCTGATATTTCTCTCTCACAACATTTGATATATAGTGCAATAGAGTTTGTTTCCTGTCTGTAGATTTTGTGTCTAGTAACTGCAAACAAGAGGCAAAAGAAGTATGTTAGATTCAGCTTCAACATCCTTGAGTTAACTTTCCTTAGCAGCCAACCCATGATCTGCCTATATACCAAGGGTGGAAAAGCTAGAACTCGCCAGATGTGGCTGAGCTACAATCCCACCACCCCTGGGGCTAATGGGAGTTGGAGTCCACAACATCTGGAGGGTCACTGGTTAGCCACTCTGAAATAGACACACGATACAATGAAATAAGTGCAATGCAATGAAGATATCATAGCCCTGTATGAATGTTACAGGTCAGGGGAGGGGAACATGTGACTCTTGAGATGATGTTGGGCCAGAACTCTCATAATCCCTGATCATTCGCCATGTTGATGGGAACTGAGGTCCAATAACACCTGGAGGACCATGGGTAAAGAATTTTAGGACCCCTGCAATTGTTGCCCATAGTTTTGAATTTATTTATGTTACTTAAACATGATAATTCATCACATTGTCAGAAGACGACCACAAGTAAAAGAATAATCTTAATCAGGTAAACTATAGGGCATTAAAGCAATTAAGGTTGTCATCTTATTAAATCTGTCCGGTGTATTTTCATAGCGCTGGTAATTATTGTTTATTACAGGTCATTAGAGGCATTCATTCCCTACCCCTAGCAACAGGGTCCATCGCATATTGCTTTTATGAATGGCCCAATGCTATTATCCAGAAAGTGGAGAGACTCATAACAAGAACCGGCAGAAAAGACAGGGCAGTGCTAAACAGACTTCTCTGCCATTGCAAATCTGTACAGGGGGTCTACCTGATGCAGCTAGTGGTAAGGAAGAGTTTAATCACAGTGAGAAAACAAACCAGGGGAGAGTAATGAAGTTATGGGGAACTGGAATTGACCTTTGTCTTGACAATATGACATTAGAAATCTAAGTCAATGGCTCCATTCCTTCCCTAGCTCATTGGCAACTCACTAAAAGGATGCTTAGACCACTGTTGTTCATACAGGCTGTGCAAATAAATGGGGATGTGCAAACAATCTTCCAAGCAAAGCTACTTTCAAGTTCACTAGGGGTAGATTTCCCCTTACTTACCAGATCTAAGCTCTGCAGTTTAAATCCATAAACAGCTCCTCGTTTACTGCTGTTCATATAGTTACCCAGAGCCAAGATTATCTATGGAAATCATAGGGGTGGGAAAAATTGTAAGCATCAACTAATAACACATAAAATTCTGTAATAAAAAGGAAAGGGGTCGTTTTAACTTAAATATATAGCCCCCTAAAGACCACTGTTTAAGGGTGTGGGTTTTTATCACCAATATTTTTTTTAAAAAAACAACAACATTGAATAAACAAAATAAACACTTGCCTCTAGGATTTTCTTGAGTTTCTGAGATGACTTTATTGAGACAGATGCTGCAATTATTGCATGAAGTTGCTAGAGGCAAAAACAAGAAATCATGTAAACATTTGTAAAAGCCAAGTGTGAACTAAAAACGGACACCCACTGGCTTCTGCAAGAGGGACAGGTTGTGTATGTGTAGCCTTAGTCAGACATTAAGGTTCACAGAATACTAACTGGATGAGCCAAGTCACAGTTCCCTTCCAACTCTACAATTCTATGATCAAGCAGGGGATAACTTCAGCCCATTAAACAACTAGAATAAAGTAACTGCTCCAAAAGGAACGTAGCACATGCATAAGCCACAGCATGGAATTCCATTCAAGAAGGAGCTACTCTCCCCATCTCACTCACTGGAGTCAGCATCTGGATGCTTTCTGCAAAATTGCCAACGAATGCCATGATGGTCATCTTTTGCATCAGCCTCTCAATCTTGCTGAACTGCATCATGAAACGATCCTCATCTGAGAGGTTCTCAAGGGGCTTCCTCTCCCGCTCGTAAAGCCGCAACATTTTCACTTCGTTTTCCGTGGGCAAAAATCTCATCAGGCATTCGACAAAATCCACTGGTAGAGTCTTCAAATCAAACCTGGCCGATGCAAAAATATATATTTATATATATCTAAAAGAAGAGATGTTTACAGGGAAGGAAGAGGCACAGAGCTCTGTTTTCACTGAGTTCCTCTATCAATGCATCTTATTAAAGCTACTAATCAATTCTACAGACAAGGCATACTTAATGCAATAATCATGTTAACTGTGGGCACACTTATTTCACACTGGCAATTTTGGCAGTCAATATGCGAAGTGCGAATAGATGTGTGTCCCTAAGTACTTGAATATGGGTAAGTGAAAGACATGCACAAGTTACTGACGTTTTACGTATTTGCTGTAGGAAACACCACTGTAAGCCAGGTACAATCGCAGCAAGTAATTACCATATTAAGTGTGAAGCGGCACTTGGGATTTTTAAATTCTGAATATAGATGGTTAGGACTGCACTGAGAACTCTCTTGGTTGCTTTTTATATATTGCTCTGGGAAGTACCCTGAAAACCAAGTAATCGTATTTTTAAAGCTGCTAAAAGAACATGATTGCAACAAGCATAACGAACTTTATGTAAATAGGAGCAGAAAAAAGACAAATCCCTTTAATTGAGATTTGTAGCCTACACAGGGTGCCATTTGCACTGAATCTCAAAATGCTGCTTTTGACCTTTCATGCTCCTTAATTTGGGTGTGTGCTTCCTCCTGTAGAAAGTACTCCCGCAGCTCAGTAGCATCTCCCAGCAAGCTCAGCTGAGAATTTGTACATTAATGGAAGTGGAAGGATATAGGAGAAAGGAGCGCCTTCACTGTGGTAATCTCAAACACAGAGAATGGTTTACTGCAGGAAATCAGTCTGCACTCCACTCTTCTGAAAGAAATGCAAAGCACATTCCTGCAAGACAGCTTCTGCAAGACTTTAAAAACGAATGGCTGTCAGCATGACCATTGCACTGAAGTGTTTTTAGCATTATGACTTTCAGGTACTTTAAAAGTGTTTTACTGGATCATTTTATTATTGCCAGTTGAGTATTTGCAGACGCAGCCTAAACACCACAACACCAATCTGCATTTCATTCAAGACACTTGGACTCAATTCAAACACTGTGAAGGGGAGAGGGGGGGTAACCTAGCCCTTTCCCATTCCTTTAATAGCTACCATATTTATCTCACAATAGTGTTTAAATTGCTGCTTGAAATGAAAGCCTTGCATGACAAGAATTATAGATGAAAAATACGAACAACATTTTTCAGAAAACCACCAGTTGCTTTTTACAGTTCTCATAATGGAAAGAATTCAACATTGCGTAAAGGCAGTCCTTCCATCACAGCAAGCGTTTCAGCTTGCCAGATGAACAATGCACATTGTTCTGGGGGTTCTCCCAAACCCCCAAGACCAGTTTGGGAGGGGAGGTGTAATGGGGGAGGGAGTCCCATTGCACAAGTAGAAGTTTTTGTTCAGGGCTTCCACTGACTGGATTCATTAGGTGAATCCTGCCCTGTGTTACTGTGATATATGCAGAGTAAGCAAAATCCAACGGGCTTACTCCAGAAAAGGGTGCACAGCTTAACAGCTTTATGGTGATCAACTGTATATATGAGCATTAATGGCATATGAGGATCTTCCTTGGGTCTAAGCAACTTGCAGAAATACTGCTAAACAACTAATACAACGTGCCTCAAACCACATTTGTCAAACGGCCTTTACACTTACGCCTGAATAGCTTTGCATATCTCATCTGCAGTCTTTCCAGCTTTCCTTAAGGTGATCGCAAGATTTTTAGCCCTGTTTGCTTCCAATAGCGTGACTTTGTTCGATCCCTTTTGAGTTATTTGCTTGCTTGAAGAAAGATCAATGGCCGGGCCTTGGGCTTTTGTCTTGAATATTTCTTCAAATTCATCCACATTTAAATCCTAGGACAGAAACCAAACAGAAACAAGGAGTCTAGAAATCTATGTCTAATAGTGGGGGAAATACAATTAATGAAAAGTGTAGAAGCTGTAGGGCATTGGGAAAGGGATAGGTGACTGTGTGACGAGGAGAAGGCTTTGATGCTCTGCAAAGTTTCTTGGTCCATCACAAGAGAGCAAAAATACTGCACGGAGCACAGCAGAATAGGACTCTAGTTACCTTAATGTCAACAAGACCATCAAACAGAGTGATTACTGAGGTCTATGGAGTGTTTAAAACTCTTTAAGTAAATATGATGCAAGGTCAAAATGACTGCTTTTTAACAGGATACAGTAACTTCCAAAACACAGACAGACAGACAGACAGACAAACACACACACACAGAGAGAGAGAGAGAGAGAGAACACCAAATCACAATCTGCAGGTCTCATACCTCCAATATCCTTTCGTCATCAATTTCATTGAAGACTGTCCCGTTAATCTGATTGGGTTTCAGAGCCACCCAGTTAAAAACTGGCATGCGGAACTTTGTCTTAATTGGCTTCTTGATTTTCACAGCTTTAAACAAAGCAGAGAGTACAATTACACATTTCAGAAAAAGGCAACAAGCCTCTTGAGCAATCCAGAAGTACTTATGGGGGATGGCACTTCAACACTGGAGGAGGCCTGACAAGAACTAAACAAATACTGTAAAGTGTTTGGGAAAATTTGGGCTGGCTGGAAAGCTTGAAGAGAAGAGACAATTTCTCTCTCTAATTCAGGAGGTTTGCATATCATTCATGCAAAGGTTTGACAAGAACAAGCATGTTTTGGTACAATTGTGCCTATTTTTCCTATATTTGACGAGAACACACGATTCAATCACTATAGGAAGTCTAGAAAATTGTACTCTATTTACCCATGTGATTTTAGCTACGTCCTGTGATGGTCTACTATTATTCTTCTGACCACACTGAAATTAACGCAACACAAGAACATTGCCTGATTATTGGATGAAATCATGTGGAGTTGCCTATTTAAGGAAGAACAGCCTTACATTTACCTAAAAATCTTAGAAACATGACTCAAGTTTCCAGTCTCCATTAAATGTGTAAAAGGCACCAGTGGTACTCAACCAAAGGGTGTTTCTGAGGGGGGCACTAAGGTACCAACCGGTGAGTGCTGTCTAGCCTCACTCCATTTAAAAGACAGAAAACATCATCATTTTCCAGATGTGAGCTGCTCCCCTTCCTGTAGAGAGCAGCTCATTTTCTGCCTTACTTGAAGCTGGGGTGATTGCTCAATGGCTTCCCTGGTTCAGCATTTCCATTAAAGAAACTAAGTGTGAGTATATAGTATTTTTCTCTCATGAAAGGTGGTGCCCAAATGCCCACATGAGAATTAAGATTAAGAGATAGGGATGAGGTTTATTGCAAAGCATCTAGAAAGTGTGAAACATCAGGTGTCAGCAACTTTTATGGAGTGATGGACATGAGCCGGGAGACTGCCAATTCCCAGCAGGAAAATATTGTGATATGTTGCACCTACAACACCTTCCAGATTTTAAAAGCAAGCGAGTACACACAAACATGCATCTGTTGATTAGGATTGCAAATGTGTGATCTGTACCTTTATTTAGCATGATCAGTGTCATGACAGCTAAAGGAGCTTCTCCTCCCACATCAACTTGCCCAGGTGTTAAGCAGGGGAGGCCTTGTTGGCAGTGCTGCCTCCTTCTGTGGTTCATGCAGCAATAAAACTGCTAGCGCATTTGCAAAGATAAGCAGGGTCCGGGAGGGTGGAGGGGTGGCACATGTTGAAATTTCTGCATTGCAGGGGGTTGAACTGGATGATCCACAGGGTCCCTACCAACTCTACGATTATATGATTCTTTGTGGCAGTGGCGCATGAAAGGGCCTTCTCTGTGTTGGCCCCCAGGTTGTGGAATTAACTCCACTCTGAGGCACGTCTTGTGTCATTACGGCAAGCCTTTCAGTGATTGGTCAAGATGCACCTCTTCACAAAGGCCTTTTTTTCTGAGTGGATCAGTATTGCTGTGGATTGCTGTTTTGCCATTGGTTGTTTTGAGTTTTATTCTAGGATTTTAAAGTTTGCATTTCCTTTTAATTATACTATTTTTTGGTAACACACCCTGGGGCCGTTTGGACAATCAATCAATAAAATGTCCAAGTTGTTGCATGTTACATTTGCATCATGTGTCACTGATTCACTGGGACAACCAATTTAAAGTCCATAACCATGCTGAAAACCTCACTCAGGGCTCATCCAGACTTCGCTTCGCTCCACATTTCTAGCAACAGGTCCAATCTTTCCAGGTCTGTGTCTAAATGTTTCCTTCCTTCCTTCCTTCCTTCCTTCCTTCCTTCCTTCCTGGTCCTTCCTCCACAAACTCCCATTCCTTACCACTGAAAACAATTTCATGGAAAACCCTAATAGCCGCTTGCTCCAATTCAGCAGTAAAGATTGGGTTTTCCTGAGGAAAGCGGCAAGGGTGGGGGGAAGCACTCAGTCACAGACCAGGAAAATGCAGACGTGTGCCTAGAAAGTGCAGCGCAAAAGGCAAGAGTAGATGAGCCCTCAATCCTAAACAAGCAAGTGGTGTTTTGGAAATGCAAGAAGAGAAGCTCTAAGCTGAATATAAGCAATTGGAATTGACAGCAGCCACCAGGGAAATTACGCTGCAGATTTAAAGAATCCAGAGTCTGTGTTTTAAACAGTAAAAGAAAGCTCTCCAGTCTCAGCACAATCATTTCTTGGATTATTTGTTACTTTGACCATCTCTCATTGTGATTGTCTACTACATTTTCCAAAGCAGCTCTGAAGACATGCCTTCCCCATTAACCGGTGGACAAAGAATAATAAGCTGAAGCAGGAAAATTTAGGTTAATTACTAAGGGGTGGAGAAACTTCCTAACCCTAAGAGCCAAGGGGGCTGATTAAATGTCCATCGCTGGAAATATCCAGCAATTAGTAACTCATTCACTGTAAGCATTAATCTTCATGAAGTTCAGGGGACATGCACATAAAATTCAGGAAATGACATTCTAGAGAACATTTGCCACTGAAAACATCAATTGCGGCAGAAGTTTTAAATTGGTTCTGAAGCTTTAAGCAATTTGGTTAATTAATCAACTCAACCAGCTCCTTCCTCACCTTCATGTCATTAAGGACCAACTCCAGTTTGAAACTGGACACACACATAGTGCAGATTCCAATGCACAGTGCTTTGCAACAGTAGATAAAATCCTGCGCTACAATGGTAGTATCAAGTATTGCCAGAGAAAATCCTAGCTTATTTTGCCACAATGTGTATTATTATTTAGTGGAACAAGCAGTTTATCAATTTGACAGCATGAATTTAAAACTAAATTAGTGAATTGTTAACATTTCTGCAAGCTTCACACCGTCAAGAAACCCCTGCTTCTTACTCCTCCAGTTTTGAAGAAGCTACTTAGCCAGGAAAGTGAAGTTGGAAACATGCAGTTGTTATGTCCACCATCAAGCAAAGCATACCTAGTGAATTTTACCACAGGCAAAGTCACATTCCCAAAGGACACTATTGTTCACGTATGATGACTGGGAATGTGTACACCCCAAATATCTTGTTATCTATCCTCCCCCCCTTTCCCCTATAATGCACCAAACCCCTTGTGCAAAATTTCAGACTGGGGATACATTTGTAATAGATTCCACAAATTCATCCACTAATTTTAAGCAAATTTCCACACATCTTTTGTCAGCTGTCAAAACTGGAGCTGCAAATTACAATTTGATAGGCAGTGAGCCCGATATTATGCGATGATGTCACTATCCACTCAATGGTCTGAAGCTACTTCTCATTTGCTTAAAAGATGCACTTGTTTGGATGTGCGATGACATCACGAAGGGAAGGTATATTATGAATATTTCTGTTTGAAGGTAGCCAAGTGATTGATCTTGATGAGTCTCTAACATAAGATGCAATGCTGCATGCAATGATATGCCTTAGAATACCCTTAGAGTTTCTATTTTATGGAAAAACCAAGGCCACATACACACCACACATAGAAAACAGCAATGATACAACTTTAAACAGTCATGGCTCCCCCCAATCAATCTTAAGAAGTATAGCTTGTTAAGGGTGCGGAGAGTTGTTAGGAAACCCCTATTCTCCTAAACAGAGCTTTTGCACCACAACAAGTCAAACAAACATCCCACCCTTTCGGAGAATGCAACAACACAGCAAGCTAGTTTTTAAAGTGATACACAAATGGATTTGGTTAACAAGACAGGAAAAGAAGACAGCAGAAAATGAGATTAAAATGTACTTAAAATACTCAGCAAAAAGGAACCTACAGAAAAGCTTGATTGGCCCATCTTACAAGGAAGCAGAGGGAATAAATAAGAAAAAGGTTAGCTATGGTTATGTAGGTCATTTAATAGAACAATCTATTATCACAAATCAGGGCTCCTGAATACCACTTCACACATTATCATTTTTCTACATAGAAATAATCAATTGCACTTAGGCATATAGAGTTTATGGACCGGGCAGCCTACCCATGGTAATAGGTATTTACCTAACATCACCCATTAAGGTAAATTGCATTTTCCTACTTGAGGTTATCTTAGTGTAGCAGAACAGCAATGGATGAGGCCTGTGCCCACCAAAAGCCTTCTACAGATTTCATCTAAGTATCAAACAAAAGGTAGCATCCATTATTGGATGGTCCTGTACCATATTAATTCTGCAGTAAACAGTATTATGTGGAAGCTACACTTTACCCAACTTATTTATATGGGAAGATTGCAAACAAAGCCATAAAGAACAATAACCTAGAATTAGTTTACCAACAAATAAACTACTGAAGCCCAATACAGCGGTACCTCGGGTTACATACGCTTCAGGTTACAGACTCCGCTAACCCAGAAATATTACCTCGGGTTAAGAACTTTGCTTCAGGATGAGAACAGAAATCGTGCTCCGGAGGTGTGGCAGCAACAGGAGGCCCCATTAGCTAAAGTGGTGCTTCAGGTTAAGAACAGTTTCAGGTTAAGAATGGACCTCCGGAACATATTACGTACTTAACCCGTGGTACCACTGTATGTGGAGCATTCGTTTCCTGAAGCATCCAATATGTTTCCCAAAAGGAGCAGAGATGGCCACCAACTTGGATGCCTTTAAAATAGGTCTAGAGAAATTCAGGGAGGCTAAGGCTGTCAGTGGCTACTAATCCTGATGTTCTATCTCCACTGTGGGAGGCAGTATGCTTCTGAATACCAGTTGCTAGAAACCAAAGGAGAGAGTTCTGTGACATTCAGGTCCTGTTTGTGTGCTTCAAACAGGCATCTGGTTGGCCACTGTAAGAACAGGATGCTGGACTACATGGGCCATTGGCATGATCCAGCCAGGCTGTTTTTTATTTTATTTTGTTAGATTTCCCCCTGCAACATATTTCCTTCATATACAGGCAGGAGATCAAAACCCAGCTATTCTGAATTAATTTCAGTTCCCAGTGGCTGTCATTTTCAATAAGACATCAAAAATGGCTCTAGATTCAGCCTCAGGACCAAACCCAGAACCGTGGGGTTAAGTTTTCCAACTATGTTGAGGGTCTTTCTTCATTAATGAAGTTTTGTCCAGGGATGTTAATGGGCCGGCCTGATTCATGATTTTTTTAATTCTTCCAAATTGTGCTCAAGTCAACAGAAACTGTATTAATTGCAGTGAGGCAATAGATAGATTATTAGCAGGCTGAATGAACATCAGATTTGCAAAGAGGGTTGTGACTAATGACAAAACCAAGCCAAGGGTTGTAAATTGAAGGGGGGGGGGAGAGAAGAATAGGCTGGAGCTACACAGCCAGTGCAATGCCACTGAAGAACCAGAAACTGAATCTCTCATCTTCCAAGTTCACCTCTGCTATCAGAGGATGAACAACTGTTGATGGACTCAATGCAGGAAGAGGAAGGTGGGGCAGGGGGAACACACATTCACTTGAGTGCTTTAGCCTTGGCTACTTCAAGCTACTGTTGTTCCAAATAAATGTCTCAATGGCACAGAGGCATCCAAATTCTGCCTGTTTTTAAGGGATATCAGAGAAGGTTTAAAATAAAGAACCAGACACCTGCTTTTAAACATATATATATTAGGGATGAGTACCTGGGCTTTCTAAGTCTGCAATTATCATATTGTTCCATGACCTAAACTGTAAAATACCAACGAGTATTCAATCGCTTGCTCAGTTCCTTAGCAAACCCACTCACACTTTTCTGAGAGATGCCTGCCTCCTATCTTCAGAAGCCCAAATTTGGAGATTTGGATTCAGTGTTTGAGGCGAGGCATCTAACACTTTTCCACCACCAGTGAGATAACATGAAGGGATTGTAGCAACTGTATAAAGCCTCCGTTTAATAAAATCAAAGCATTTTTATGCTAGCTACTCATAATCTGCAGAATGGTGAGGGAGGGATGGGAATCATCAGATGTCAAAGAGATAAACAACTACCTGACATTCAGAAGACATCTTAAGGCAGCCCTGTTCAGGGAAGTTTTTAATATTTAACGCTGTACTGTTTTTAATACTTGATTGGGAGCCGCCCAGAGTGGCTGGGGAAACTCAGCCAGATGGGCGGGGTATAAATAATAAATTATTATTATTATTATTATTATTATTATTATTATTATTATTATTATTATCTCTTAAGTGTTCAACCTTTGTATTGGCTCCATCAGGTGCTCACCATCTCTCCTTTGAGAAGATGCAGCAAAACAACACACAGATTTAGTTTCAAAAAATTTGCCTCTCCCCAAACCTTCACTGAGAATAGGCCATCACCTTACCTCTTGTCATTTCTTTAGAAAGTTATTTTGCTTTTAATTCACTGCTGCAGCTAAGGTTTTGCAGCACTGGGACACCTTGATTCATTAAGCAATTTTTCATAACATCCATTTTGACTCATTCCTCTTTGACTAAGGACATTTTTTGTATTGTGTATAGGACTTCCATAGCACACCAGCAACACTGGCTGCTTCTTACCTGCTAATCCTGAGTTGAAAACGACTGTAGGGGAGGCTGTTCCTGGAAGAGGAGGCGCTGATGGTGGGGGTGGGGGTGGGACTGGAGGGGCCAGTCCTGGTTCTGCAGCTGGGCCAGGAAGAGGAGGTGGGGGAGGAGGGGGAGGAGGTGGGGGAGGGGGAGGAGGCATTGGCGGTGTCACAGGGCCATTTTGAACTGAGAAATGAAAAAGACAAAACAGCATTTTAAAGTACTCAACCAAACTATGTCCGCCTCCCTCCCGCACCCCAAGGGAGTTCTCTCAACTACAGGCAATCCACATGGTGAACTTTGCTATACATTGTGCCTGCAGAGTAGAGAAGCTGCCAAATAGATGTTATTTTGCAGACCCTTGCAAATCATGCAATGTGTAGAATGGACCTCAAACACAAGATGGCAAGTTTAGCAAAAAAAGTGAAGAGGATGGAAGTTGAGAATAGGATTAGATAAAATCCTCAGGGTAGGGGAATCACTCTGTTTTCATGCTTATGTTACTCTGCATTGTGTCATATACCTAATACTACAACTAGCAGTAGTAGTAGTCGTAGTGATAACTACTTATAGTAATAACAATTACTGCCACTGCTTTTTATTATTATTAAGTTCACTAACTTGTCATGATGATGAAGACATAGGGTGTAATCCAGAGCCAGTTTGGCACACTTCAACAACAGTCTAATCATAAAGTTATTTATTTGGGAGTAGACCATATTGATTTCGAGGGAATTAATTTGTAATTAAATATTTTTAAGGTAAGATGCCTAGATAGCCAGTGAACACTTAAGTGTGACTTGATTCACTGCATCCAGCTTTCTCTGGATTGGGTCCCAGCCTCTTTCATGTATGGACTGATGTACTGTGGGGGATAGGCTAACCCCCACTACCTTAAGTTGAGCAAATCTCATTTCTTCTGCAACATTTCTCACCTGCTTCCGATTCTGATTCTGACAACGGCAAGGGTGGTGGTGGAGGGGGCAAGAGAACTGAAGGTGCAGAGCCGGAAGCTGATCCTCCACAGGTGCCCGTGGCAGCTTCTGCCCCTGAGGGCAATGTCCCAGAAGCCACCCCAACAGGAAGAATGTTGATATCACCATCTCCTTTCTTCTGAATTTTAATGGACCCTTGCTTCTCCAGTTCATGGATCTTCTTCTCCAGCGTTGACTGTCGTTGAATAGCTTCCTCTTTCTCTTTGACCATTTTCCTCAGCGTGTGAACCTGTGTGTTCGCATCCTTGTATATTTCCTGCAAAAAGAGCCCACGGGTAAAGAATCAACATGTGTTTGATATGCAGAATCATCTCAAAACTGAACGAACAACATAACATGGGATTCCCAGCTGAGTCATTGTCAGGCAATGTTTGATGGTGGCGGCAAATGCACTTCTCACTTTATCTTCATCCAAACTGCGTTTTCCTTTAATAAGTTGGATAAGGAACCTCAATCATGGCCACAAACTGGCAATATCAGAAAGGTTTAAATTATTTCCTAGGGTAATGAAGACTCTATGATATGTACTATTGGCACACCCAATCCTTTAAGCCAATAAGATCCTATTGTGTTCTGGGTTAGATTGCCTGACTTCTGCTGGAAGATACTAGTGACAGAATATCGGCTTGTTTCCTGTTCTCTCATTCCATGGCTAAGAGACTCACAGAAAGGAACCAAGTGTTATAAACCTTCATCGATCCAACGTCAGGATTAAATCACTTCTGCAGACTGCAAGTAAACTGAACTGTAGCCAATTGTGGGGGCAACAGTGAATTTAGCAGTTTCCATGTTTTTAGAGTCTAACATACTTGTGAGGAACTTGGCTGACCATCCATTGAGCACCCTGAGCAGCACAATCCGCACTCAGTACACTTACTCGAACGACATCCAGTTCTTTGTTCCTCTGCATGAGTTGTTTTTCCAGTTCCACAATCTTTGCCATAGCTTCATTTTCTGTATCTTGCAGTTTTTCTGATAACTAGACACAAAAGGGGGGGGGAGGGGAGTGTTAATTGGCAAAAAGGCTTATTCATTCACAGTGGCGACTGCATGCCAGAGCCATGCATTATGTATATAATAAACATTGTATCATTCAGTTATTCATGCTGTAAAATGTCTAAGAACACGCCCCTTGCCAGAGCTATAGGAACCATACATAATCTTTACAATCATAGGGTCTATTTGTGATGGATCAATAGGTTTGGTGTTGAATTTACATGGTCAAAAGCTGTGGGAGTTGCCCATGTAACTGTGTGAGTGAGTGAGTGAGTGAGTGAGTGAGTGAGTGAGATGTCAAAGTTTCATTTGGGTAGTAATGGTTTACTCAAAGAACCAGCTTCCATTTATTTTTCTTGAGACTGTGAACACCATAGTTACATTTTATGAAACTAATGAAATCTTGAGATATATAGTGATGGGAGGCTAAATGCAAACACTAGAATTGACGGCAGTTTGTTCTGATTTAGCACTAATGAACGCTCACACCTCCTTCTGTGGGCGCCCTTTGCGGCGCGCAGCACCCCCAGGCCACGTGGGACTCACCAGCTGGTTGGGCTGGTTGGAGTTTCCGCCAAACCCTGGTTTAAACTGTCCAATCGGTGGCTTGTGGGGGTGGGGCAATCCGAGCGGACCATGTATGGACAGGCTTCCCTCTGGTTCGCTTGAGTTGTATTACACGGTGGAAAAAATTAACAGGGCCATCCGCTTGGCAATCTTGCATATCGGAGGCAGAGTTGTGAAGCATTTGGACATTAAAACCAACAGACTGGAACTTTTCAGACCCGACAGGGTGCACCTCACCACCTCGGGAAATGAACACTGGCTGGATGACATTAGGCATGGCCTAAAAGAATGGTTGTCGGATTGCTAATGTGTTTTCAGGTGTACATAGTCTTGGCGTTGAGACTGCAAGTTTGTGGTCTCAGGTGGCGATTTTAGGCCTTCGGCGGAATCCTTTAGTCTATCTTCCCTAAATGGGGGAGGGAGGGCATGAAGTGGTCACACCACACACACACACACACACACACACACACACACACACACAGCAGCGATTCCAGGGTTCCCCGTTAAAGGGGTTTTGAGTTGAGTCACTGGCCATACACTAAAAGGTTGTCAGTGAACTCCCCTGCATTGCGTGGAAATGGGGAGGGGGGCTGCCTGCGTACACAAGCGTCTTGCAGTGCACCCTCCCCAGATCCATTTAACCCTGAGGAGTCCCAGTTCCCCAGCTGGGGGGGCTGGGAGGGATAGACGTCCAATGCCTAAGCCAAGGTCTTCCTGCATCTGAAAGGTTTAATAAAGTTGTGGCCAATTTTAATTCCATAACACATTGTCATGAGTCATTATTTCTTCTGGTGGTGTCTTGGGGGTCTCTGTCTGGGCACACAAAGAGTGGGTTTTCCAGGGGAAAGCAGCATGGCAAAGACAAAACTGCTTGGATCCACGCCTAAAAGCATGGGACAAGCAGGAAACTGCTGAGACATACTTTTTTGGCATGGGACAAGCACAAGTGATGCCATGTTCAAGTACTTCAGATTTGATCACCCATAACACAGCCCTTTTTGCCTTTATAACTAGTAACTAGTAATTCTTAAGTAGGGACATCTCCTCCACCATCCCATTCCAGCATGATCCCTGCGGCTAATACATTTTTAAATCTGTAGGCTATGTTTTGCGAACACTTACAGTACTGTATATCTTGGAAGCTACAGAGATTTATGTATGCACTTTTATGGTATGAAACACAGATCTGGTTATTTGTGTTTTTTTCCCCTATGTGTCCATGGAATTTGCAATTTATATGTAAATTAGCACACACACGCCAACCTATAACAAGAGTTCTCGGTCAAGCTGCTCTCCGAAGTGCTTCCATCTGGAATTGTAATTCAGCTGAAATTAAATACTCCAGAGCTGTTTTGAGTCAATAACATGATCAGAGAACAACAAGGACCACACATATGCAATATTAACATAGGGAGCTTTCATTCATATGGATATAACACCATTGGCTCTATATCACACACACACACGCGCGCACACACACACACACAAATGCAGTTTAATAATATTTAAGTTGGACCTAATAGGAAAAACATTTTTTAACAAAATTGCTTGTGTAAGTTTTAAAACTCTAGTTGGGAGTATGTAACCACTTCTACTTAGGCTATAACCCAGGCTTCCTCAACCTCGGCCCTCCAGATGTTTTTGGCCTACAACTCCCATGATCCCTAGCTAGCAGGACCAGTGGTCAGGGATGATGGGGATTGTAGTCTCAAAACATCTGGAGGGCCGACGAAGCCTGCTGTAACCTTATGAGATTTGGTTCCAGATTTGTTCCTACCAGCTCCAGACCCCGACTCCAGACCCTCTGAAAATCTCTTCTAGGAGGCTGAAGTGTCCTCCAGACCGGGGGGGGGGGGGGGGGGTTAGAAGCTTCAGGGAAGGATTGGTGCCAAATGGCTTCCTTTCCCCTTCTGCCATTGGGATCAAGTGTCTTTCACAAACGGAAGGAGCACTTTCAATTGTGGATGGCTATGTCTGGATGCAGCCCCTGGTTTTTTTTAAAAAATGTGTGTTTTCTAATTGTTTAAATTATAAATATTTATTAACTCAGAGAGGGAGATGACAAACACTTAAGAGAGTAATCAGATAACGTTTGGTTCACAAAAAATCTTAGTAAACCTCTGCAGCAAACATCACTACCTGTTTAAAAAGGTAAAGGGACACCTGACCATTATTGGCTGAGGGAGCCGGCGTATAGCTTCCGGGTCATGTGGCCAGCATGACTAAGCCGCTTCTGGTGAACCAGAGCAGCGCACGGAAATACCGTTTACCTTCCCGCCGGAGCAGTACCTATTTATCTACTTGCACTTTGATGTGCTTTCAAACTGCTAGGTGGGCAGGAGCAGGGACCGAGCAACGGGAGCTCACCCTGTCGCAGGGATTCGAACTGCCAACCTTCTGATCAACAAGTCCTAGGCTCTGTGGTTTAACCCACTAGGCAGTAAAAAGAGCAGGCCTGCTAGATCAGGCAAAGGGTCCATTATCTCAGTATCCTGCCCCTAATGGTAATCACTCGGGCACTTCTGGGAAATCCACAAACTGAACATCATTTATACAGCAGGTAAATATTTGTGTCAGTTTGGAACAGAGACAAAAAATGAAGTTCAAGACTAAAATCGCAAGGACATTTTTTCAGTCCAGCTCTAAATGAACTTCCAGACAGAAATTGCTCAAACCTCTTGTGCTTTAACAGGAATTTGCCTCCTTTATTTCCTAGTAATATTAGAGTGTCTGTTTAATGATGTCTTGCAGGCATGCTGTCCGTGACATTGCCAAGATAAAAGCAGGCATAGCACTGCAGACTGAACTAAAAATATTAAATCACATGGAAACCAATTATCCAGGTAAACTAGCCTTTCCTCTATATTTTAAGAGTGTGTGTGTTTTCTTCTCAAGGTAGCAATAAAAATAATAGAAGACCAAAAGCTTTACTGGTAGTAATGGATATAAACGAAATAAAGTGCGTTTGTAATCACATTTTGAGGCCCAGATAAATAATCAAATAAAAACCAGCCTCCAGAAAGGCCCCCCAACATCTACATTTTAAAGCACCAATACTAACATGAGATATATTTTCTTCCAGTTCTTCTACTCTTTCCAAGGCAGCGTTCTTGGTTTCTGCATCTTCAAGTAAAGCTCCCACATCAAACACGTTGTCCAGGTAAGCTTGAATCTGCACCTGCAGCTTATCGCTTTCTGTGTGTTTCAGTTTCTGGAAGATCAAAATAGGGCAGGGGGCACAGCATTGTTTAGCACCGCTAAATAAGTCAGGTTTTCCACCACCGTCACATGTTGCTAAAATGGTTGATTTCATTGTTACTAATAAAAGCAATATATATGCAGGCCTCTGGGTTCAGGTAAGTTGAAAATAAACTATGGTTTAACGTGAAAGAGCAGCAAATGTAAGACAGAGTTGTTCTACCTGGCCTTTGGCTTGGAATCAAATTGATCCCCTCCCCATCTTCCTTTTTCTTTTCTCCTTCTGTGATGGAACTCCTATTTGGGGACTTCCCTGGCTTTTTTCTGGCCCACGTAGGACCAGTCTGAATAGTTGGCCTTGGTGAAGACTTGACGTTTTCATCCCCAAAAAAGTTTCTGATTTGAGTTCCTACTAAAATGAGGCTGCATTTTAATGTTGTATTTTAATCTTGCTTTTAAGTTGTATTTCAATCAATTGTTTCTATACCCGTGTTAGTAGCCCTGAGCCCGGTCTTGGCTGAGGAGGGCGGGGTATAAATAAAATTTTATAATAATAAGTTAATAAAAAATGGGTGCACAGTGCTCTGAAGTCCCTGCTTCACACCTCCACCATTCCTGCTGTTGTCGTGCCAGGGTAAGTTATAAACCATGAACGGAAGCTTGTCGTGGTGTGTTCTTTCTCCCTCCTCCAATTCCCATTGATTCTGCTGGATAACAAGGTTAATCATGCACATCTTGCTCAGTTGTGGACTTTAAATGCATAATATTGGCAATGTGATCTATTCCAAATCGCCATCAACCCTCCCCCCTCCCTCAAAAAAGCAATTTGTTTGAGTTACTTTTAAAAATACCCATCACATTATTCACCCTGACTTAAAAGGGGGCTCTGTGTAAGGAATTTTAAGAGCACTGCTGTTATGGCATTTCCATACCAGCAAAAGTGTTTTTCTTGTTGAACTGAACTTACCAGCGGGGAGGAGTTGTTAGCCTAAGGTTGAATGAAAATAACTCAAAAGGGTTAGCTTGGGATGGTGAGTAAGTGAGTGTTTAAATGCAAAAAATAGTCCCCATGCTGCACTGTACCACCAGGAGAAGCATATTATATGGAACATAAAGTATTGTTGTCAGAATACATGAAAGAAGCTCTTGACTATGTTATACGATGGAACAAAGCCAAAAAGCAGCAACAACAGCTGAATTCTAAGCAGCAACAAAAAAAATCTGTCTCCATGTTAAAAGTTCCTAATAATAGAGCACCATGGGAAGAGAGGAATGAAAAACACTTCAAGATGGAGAAATAGGACACAATAACTTAACTGTAATTGGTACCCACAAATTCATAGCAGCTACGAGAGGAAAAAAGTAATAAAAAGATATTCCTTTTGCTGTATAAGCCTAACCAAAGCCCATTGATTTATATTAAGAGGCCAGTATTATTTTATAATTTATATCACAGCATCGGTGCAAACGTTCAGACAATGTGACTACAATACATCAAGCCTAGACTTCATTCTATAGGAAGCAATTTAACCAAAGCAGCATTATATATCAGCTGCCGCTCTCATATTGACTTTTCAAACCCAATTATGGACATCCCCATTTCTGAGATGGAAAGGAACTGGCTAGTCATTTTGGGTCTCTAAGCTCCAGCTCTAAGCCACACGACTGGACACTCCTCACCCCCGGGTCAGAATTGCGTGCTACACGTGGTGAACATCACTGGAAGAACAAACCACGTTTTTGTAGATCACAGTTCAACCTGCCTTAGGGAGATTGGCTGCAATGAGTAGATTAAGACAACCCAGGGCTTTTTTTCCCCAGCCAGAACTCACTGGAACTGAGTTCCAACGCCTCTCAGATGGGTGCCATTGCCATTATGAGAGAACAAGGGAGGTGTTCATGGAGAGTTCCGGTACCTCTTTTTCTAGAAAAATAGCACTGAGAAAACCAATTGTCCTTCTAAACAATTCAGGTGTCCCATTATAAAGTCTATGGATTCTAGGGGGTGGGTCCTAACTCTGTAATGAAGTGCATGCTTTGTATGCACAAGGTCCCAGGTTCAATCCCTGGTGTCTGAAACCCCGAAGTGCCAGTGCTAATCTGTGCAGACAATACTGATCTAGATGAAAAACTGGGTCTTGATACGCTTCTCTATGGAAGGCAGAGAAAGACACACACACCTCCATCTGAAATTCCAGGCCAGCAGAGCGACTGGTGAGTCATTGACTGTTAATGCAAACAATACAGACCTAGATGGACCAAATAACTGACTTGGTCATATAAGACAGCTTCCTATGTTGAGCGCTAAAAATGTGTGCAAAACTCAAGGAAGACAAGCGATGCAGGTGCAGAGAGAGGAATGGGTAACGACGACATAACAAAGCAGAAATTAGCAATATTATAGTGATACTGGAGTGGGGGATTTCAAGTGTGCAACTGAAGTTTCTTCTTCCTCTTGACAACAGTCCCATGTCATCCTTTGCTTCTTCTATCTCCACAGTTGTGCTTAACTCACGGCTGCCAAGAAGGCAACCACTGTATGATTTCCGCAACTGAACCACAGGGATGCAGAAGGAATAGAATCCTCAAAAGTCAGCACAGTTTTGGTCTGAGCGGTGTATGTCGCTCTGCTTCTCAAAAGAATGAGCAGGAGAAAGTGGGGCGCAGGAGGAGTCAGGGGATCAGAGAGAGCGTTGAGCTGCTGGGACTCCTGAAATGGATCCAGTTGTCTCAGCATTTAGGTCAGCGCAGTGGAGGTACACTGTAGCAGAAGCATTCCATTGGAGCAAAAGTCACTGCACCAGAAGTGTGCACAGTATATGGCTTCATTCACATTTTCTTGGCATTGGAAGCGGGTGGTCACTGTGCATAAAATGCAGCGTTAAGAGATGATTCTCCCTTCTGACTTCTTCCAGGTTTGTGGCTGGCTTTTACCTGGGGCCGGTTGCAGCCTCAAAAGTTCAACAAGCAAAAAAAACAAAACAGCAGCACAAGGCACCGGTCGACAGAAAGTAGTGAGAGAATTTGGTCCTTTTTCTGAAGATGGCACGGCTCGTCAAGGAACAAATTGATATAAGGAGCCCGTGACACTGACGTTTGCAGCTGGAGCATGCATTTAGCTCATTGAGCACTAAAGGCAGAATGGACATTTCTAAGGAAAGACTGGCATGGGAAACATTGGTCAAACGGGGTGGGCTACCTTTTGGGGACTGAGAGCTGCACTCCCTTTGTGGGGAAAGTATAAGATACTGGAAAAGTATAAGACATGGGAAAATATAAGATATAATTCAGAACATGCAGGGGTGACCCCCTAAGGGAGGAGGGTAGGTGGGTAAAACTAAGAAACATTCATTTTCCCCCTTGCATAAAGACCTCAAGCAGTGGATCAGGGTGTATTGATGGTAGTTGATTATTCATTGGATTGTCTTCGTGAGAAGCTTTTTATTTTAGTATGGCTAATGTCTGGCAATTGTTGTTGTTGTTGTTTTAAAAAAAGTAAAGTAAAAGCAAAGAACTCCTTATGGCTCTTTTTAACACAGAAAGCAACAATGAATTCTCAGCATAATCATATCCAAGTACAAAACAAGCCAAAGCAGGCGGTACTCACATCTAGGTATTCATCCAGGCCTAGCTTAGTAAATTCATACTGGAGGTGAACTCTGAAATTCATGTCCTCTACTGAGTGAACCACTATGTTGATGAACTGCATACACGCCACCTGTAAAACAAGAACCAACAAAAAATGGAAACTGGCAGTGCTAACCCTTCATTTTGCACAGGGACAAATCATGTGCAGCAATGTTTGCTGCCTTGTATACAACCCGGATGTTTTAAGACCACCTCAAGATTATGCCTGACAATTTGTGGGAGGTGGGGAACGAATTATACTTGACAAAATAGAAATAAAGTTTTCTGAGTAAGAAGCATGTGTCTTGAAGAAGGGGAGATGTCCTACAACATGTCTACTCAGAAGTAAATCCCGCTGACTGAATGCATTGGGCTCACTCCCAACAGGGAAAAGAGTATACTGCAAACTTAAGCTCTTCTTTAATGGCAATTCCTCTCACCAATTATTGCGTATGTCGTGCCTAGAATGGTGTGGATTTCAGAATGGGAACTGTAATCAGACAAATATGGTACTGTATGTGGAACACAGCACTTTGAACACTTCAAGAGGTCTGGCCTAAACACATTCAGTGAACTGGGACAGGGATAGTGAGAGTAGCGTTAACACAAGCAAAAAGCAGAAGACTGAAAAGAAGTCACCCATTAGAAGTCATTTTCCCTGCTTCCTGGATAGATGATTAGATATAGATGATAGATGATTGATAGATAGATAGGTAGATATAGATAGATAGATGATTGATTGATTGATTGATTGATTGATGATATAGATGATAGATAGATAGATAGATAGATAGATAGATAGATAGATAGAGAGAGATAGATAGATAGATAGATAGATAGATAGATAGATAGATATAGATGATGATGATAGATAGATAGATAGATAGATAGATAGATAGATGATAGATAGAGATAGATGATAGATGATAGATAGATAGATAGATAGATAGATAGATAGATAGATAGATGATAGAGCTACAGCAGTGGAAAATATAAACACTAATTGATCCAAATGTGGTGGAATGGTTTCAGACACTAATTCACAAAGGTATGACCAAGTTTTAAAGTTTCCATCATTAATATCTCTACTTCTCTCCCTTCATTCCAGCTACAAATCCAAAATCTGATTGATACAAACCAGCATTGCAAGAACAATTTATTTGGACTGAATAAATGGATGCTCTGACACTCATTTCCACATGAGTGAGGCACATATTTAAGGATCATGAACTATAGTTTACTGAAGCAAAATATTTGGATCATTTTAAAATGGCACTTCACACACTAACAGTGTCTAGGAATGCCTTTTCAATTTTTCTTTATTCCAGAAAACTTTTTTTTTGGAGGGGGGGGGCATTCTTCTGCCCAGGTGCCATGTCAAGTTAAAGGTCAGCAGCTTAGAGTGATCATTCTGTTTACGTCAGGTCTCAGTTGCTCAAGTTTCAAGAAGTGCTGTGGAGCCTTGTTTGACTCTTTTTTACACTGTTACGACAAATACAGCTTCTGTTCTGCTAATAAGCAACCAGCAAATACAAGGAACAGAAATGGTTCCCCCAGTACAGACGGGCTCAGAAACCAGTCATGGAAGGTCACCAGAGACTGGTTCTTTTCCTCCTCAACTTAGTTCCTCTCCCAAAGCTCTTGAAACACATGTCCCACAGGTGGTTTCCAGCGACATGCAGATCTTGTTAAACACCAGATGGCAACAGACATAGCTGATCTTTTTGCCCATGTGCCATTAATTCTCAAGTGGCTCCTTCTGCATAATTATTTCATTTTATGTCACTCGGGGAAGGTGGGGGCTTAATGTAAATGACCCAAAACTTTATTCACAATGAACAAAAGTCTTGACTCCCAGATGTAGCGCAAAAGCAGATCTCAAAAGTGCACTCTAAGGAGAAATGCTTCTTAAAATGCTTCATGGTATTTTGCAAAAGGTAGACGGTTTATACTGACCTAAGACAGGGAAGGGTTTAGTAACCAGTTCTGCTTGAAGCACCTACAGTCGAGGTTCAGCTGAGACTAATTTAACTGGTCAGATCTCATTGTCCCCAGCCTTTCAACAACTCCTGAAAAGGGGAGGATGGTGAAGAGCAGGCTTCCTCAACCTCGGCCCTCCAGGTGTTTTTGGCCTACAACTCCCATGATCCCTAGCTAGCAGGACCAGTGGTCAGGGATGATGGGAATTGTAGCCTCAAAACATCTGGAGGGCTGAGGCTGAGGAAGCCTGGTGAAGAGCTTCTTCCCAGAGCAACTGCACTGCATCTCACAATGAACTCTCTCTCTTGAAACCAGTGATCCCTGCCTGTCTATGTATTGCTTTCTATTGTGCTGAATCTTTTACCTTCAGTGCCTATCAGAATGGGATGTTCTTTGATTTGTTTCTCTGGAGTCCCTGCCACACAGTGGTACCAGATGCCCGCTGGGATTGGTAGGGTGGGAGACAGGCTGACCAACACCAGGTGGAGCCAGAGACAAAGGCAGATGAAGCCAACTAACTCTAGGTTTGTTTCCATCCTCCTCTGAGTTTCATAAAGGAGTGCAGACAAAGGAGGAAAAAGCTGGCAGCCAGTGTCCCGGACTGGTTGAAAGGAAGAGGATGCAGGAGGGGGTTGGCAGAGTGTGATCTGAGGCTGTTGGGGCGGGGTCCCATCCACTCTAATGGATGAGCCTCCAGTGCTGTGCCCAGGCCCTACCATTGCTTATCTCCTTCCTTTCAAGCCCAATCTTGGAGGAAATGCGATCGTTCAAAATCCCTGGCATCCACAAGCTGAGCTTGCAAGATCTCTGCAGGGAGCTTCTGCCAGCCAGTGCAGTCAAACCAGAGCCTGATGAATCAGCTGACTTACTGCAAGACCACTTCCGACGTTCCCCTCCAGGCTCTTCACTGAAACTAACCACTAGTGCTCACTGTCTGAACTTGTGGGCTTTATTCATAACAAAAAGAGCCCTGTGGCTGGTGAGTCAACTAGACGTCGCCACAGATGATCAGTCTGTTAGCTGCCCAAAAAAGTTAAAAATATTCTACAGTGGGGGTTTTTTTTTAATCTCTTACTTCCCTTTTGCAAGCAGCTGTCATGGTTTATAAAGGCACACTATATCATATGACCATGCATGAAAAGGGTACTTGAGTTAGGACAACAGTCTATCATGAGGCTTGTGGAGAAGGGGATGGGGTTGAAGGAGTTCAACCCGGGGGAAAGGTCCTAATGAGTTGGGGGTGGTGATCAGGAATCCCAAGAGGAGTCTTAGATCCAGGGGAAGGCTGAGTGTGTGGTCAAGAGAATAGCACACCTAAGTGTCATGGGATATCCCAAGCTCAATGTCACTGCCAGCTGAGGTGGCTCAGATGTTTTTCCCCTGCCGGTGAGAAGCCACCTCTTTCAGGGGAAGCACTTAGGGATAAATCTGACAGCAAGCCAGCCCTGCCATCTCCACCTATTTGGGACCACCAGGTCTCCCCATTTGGCCCTAGTTTGTTTGACCAAGCCATGCCCTCCTGCCCCTACAACTGATGATGTCAGATGCAGGGAGGAAAAGACAAAGCTGAGCCAAAGGGGATTTGCACAGCACTTTGGAAGCCCTGACAATCAGATGGTTGTCAGTGCCTGTGCACTACACACAACACTTGGCAAGTGACAATCAGCTCACCATCCACACAGGCACCTGATGTCATTGTGATTGACAGGTGGACCTGTCAAACATAGCTCACAGGGGAATAGAATCTCCAGGTTCAGGGGCAATATACCTCTGAATGCCAGCTGGAAGAGGACATGAAGTCAGGAAGGACTGCTTGTATTCTGTGTCAGTGGACTTTTCAGAAGCATCTGGGTGGCCAATGTGGAAAGTATGATGCTGGACTAGGTGATGCAACAAATCTTGTATTCTTAATTTATACGAGGGCTGGTTCACATACTACTGTCCCAATGAGGGAGTCTCTCTTCTTACTTTGGAAGACTGATGAAAGGACCCTTGCTCACTGATGGTCAGCGCAGGAGATTAGAGAGGATCCTAGGACAAACGTGCCTTGCTCCCTTGCACACACATACTCCTTCCCAGTGAAAAAGAGGAGTGGCTTCTGCTGCCAAACACCAGCCTTTCCTTATTAGTAACGTCTAGAATTTTTAAAGTATTGCATTGCCTAAATGATCCAAAGTTGTTCTTCTCACACCAGATAACACCTTTTCAAAGTGCTAAACCCTGGTGCCTTCATAGAAATTTCAGCAGTGGTAACAGGGCACAGATGGGTTCAGTTGCCAAACTTAACTTGTTAGCTAGAATTGTGGCCTTTTAATTTCATACTGGAACATATAGTTCACTTGCGCTGTCTGTTCTCAGTGTCTATTTTCTCTCCCAGTAAAAGGGGATGTGGGGATCAGTGACTAAACTAGGAAGAAGGAAACTGGTAAAATGGAAGTGGAACATTTGTCTGTAGAACAGGAAGAGGAATAGCATGCCACTTCCCCATCTATGCTTTGGTTCATGAGGCATAAGCATGCTGTAGACTGCAAATATTTACTTCATTTCCCCTCTCAGTTAACACTGTTCCTTACTTTAAAATAAGACTTCCCAGACCATGGCAAGTATCACTTTGACTTTTTAAGTCGGGGTAATCAACATGGTGCTTTCCACAACTTGTGGACTACAAGTCCCATCAGTCACAGTAAGCACAGCCAATGGGAAGCGATGACAAGCACTGTAGTTCCATCAACATCTGGATGAACATATTGGCTACCCCTGGCTTACGCACTTTTTCTGAATCCTAAAATTTTCAACACTGCATCCTAGGACCAATAACTGGAGCCAATCAAGCTTTCCCATTAGGAAACACAGCAAAGAAACACAGAGGTCACCAAGGAAATATATCCTATGATTAAGTAGAAAAGAGCATGTTGCATGCAGCACTGCTTGGGGAGCAATGAAACAACTCCTATTGCTCATGCCTATTGCATTTCCCACACGGTCTTTGCCTTGGAGCCCCGTTGTTCATGGCCCTAGAAATGAGGGTTAGCATTGCAAGTGGGCACATAAGTTTAGGTCCTCTGAATGGTGCTTACAGAACAGGCTTTCCCTTCTGTTCTCCCCACTGCAGCCCTCCCAAAAAGTGATCATGAGGTGCAGGAGACTCTCATGGATGGAGTGGAATGTGCTGCTGCAAAGGACTGCTCATGCTGAATACTTATGCATCCAAACCATATTCATTTTGTCTTTGTTAATCTGGGTAAAGCTGAAAACTTCTTTTTCCTCTTTAGGTAGGCCCACTGCAGAAAGTTTTGAAACCCCCAATTTATATGCAAAATATACACTTAAAAGTAAACAATAACAATGATCCAAAGTGACACACGGTGACACATACAACACTCACCATGAAATCTATATTGTTATCTTCATTTCGAAAATGTTCCATCAGCTTCTCAAACCTCTGCTTTTCCCCACAAACCTGGAAAGGAATTGCAGAGAGGTTCTGTTATACATCTGTACACTAGAGGGAGTGCTAAAAACACCGCTGAATACCTCTTGGCTTGTAACGTGCAAAATAAATGGGAGTTCTGAACTAGTCAAGTAGATATTCTGATACCACATATGCAGAATACTGCAGTCAGAAGCAGTGTCTGGGCAGACATCGCTAAAATGTCCATGAAAAGCCAGACATATGGCAACCCAGTGTCGCCTCTGGCGATTTCCCTTTAAAATAGCTCAAAAACGTTTGTTTCTTTTGCGATGTTGCCAAAAACAGCTCAACAACTTTGCCCAAAAAATGTTCAACAACTTTTCTGTCTGGATTTTCACTGTTGTGAAATATGGCAACCTTAACCACTATAAGCTTCTAAAATACAAAAGCACATGGAAAATCACTATTTAATTTAACTGGGGTGGGGTCATGTTTAGTAACCAAATTTGGCGCCTCTTTTATTTGCTCTTGCATCTACAAAGGCAAGTTAATCCTCATAATAGCAACTTTCTCATTGCTTTGCTCCTTTGGGTTTTAACAACACCTTAACACAGAGAAATTAAACCACTGAAACTATGACAGGGAAACTGTTCACCAGTATAATTATAACAGGTTAGGTTGCTGTGAAAGGTATAGAAGCAGTAAAAAAAAAAAAAAGTTGGTAAACCTAGTGAAAAGCTTTGCCATTAGCATAAGCTCATTATGACCATTGATCTTGCTACAGCATGTATTATTTGTGTGATACAAAACGAACAGCATGTAGGCCTAGACTTACTTAGGATCCTTCAATCATGTCCTATTAAAATAATAACTGATGATGTCAGAGTCAATCATATTGTTAATACTACAGCAGGTGTGGAGACCATTGGACCCTCCAAATACTGCTGAACTACAGCTCCCATTAACCCTGGCAATTGATCAGGCTTGCTAGCGGTGTTGGAAGTTAGAGTTGACCAGCATCTACAGGACAAAACTTTTCCCATTCCTGCACTACAGAGGAAGCAGAGCTTAGAGCACAATCATGGTGAAGGCCCTAAGAGCTGAGGCAGGAGGGGTCTTCTGCGTTAGACCAGGGTTTTCTTTTTTTCAGCTGGAGCTCACAGGAGCTCCGATCAGGTGGACAACTGTGGCTCATCTCAGTCACTGCTAGGGATTTCTGATGGTGGCACGGAAATTCTCTACACAATCAGGGCAATCCATCTGGCAAGCTGCTCTAAAAATTGCGGAACACTTGCCAATTGGCAACTGGAACAGGCAGATCAAACCCTGGGACTCTGCTGAACTTTTGAGTTAAGTGAAAATGCGAGAATAAGACACAGAATTCAATTCAGAATGAACTCCTTAAGGCAGTGGAATCAGGAGGCAACCATGAATATGATCTAACTTTTAATATGCTTATGCGTTTAAACCTTCAAGTCACACTCTCTTAATTGTTCTGCTTTCTTTCTTTTTCTCCCACTACTCAGAGGTCACAATGACTTCTTTTTCTTCTTAGTACAATGGTCTAGTGTAATCAACCCATTTCACTCCAGGGTAGTACTATTTTGGGAGGGTGTTTCTTCCAGACTGGCATTGCGAGCTTACAGATTGTTGGGGGAACAAAAGACCAGTTTTCTTGCAAGTTTCTGTTTAAGTAAATGGTTGTTTAATGTTTACTAGGCTGAAAATACTTTGGAATAAAAATAATACACACACCAAGAGGGCTAACATCATTTGCAGATTACATCTCCAGGCAAAGACGATTGGCTCATGTTTTCCAACACGTCTTGCTGTTACTTATAAAATTAAATAGCTGAATTGACCAGTAAAAATGAAGCTGGCTTCTTATTTGCAATAAAATTCTCCTCCTGAGTTAAGATACATAAATTTGAACCTCTATTAATCTCTGTAAGAGTCTGGGGTTCAACAATGGACCCTGCAGGAGGGAAAGTAATGAAAAATAAACAGCCACAGTTCACTTGCCAAGCACTGATCCTCAAGCTCACTAAAAAGTAATAACAATAGCTCCTTCACAGCTTTCTATCACAGGCCCAAAATTCTGATGCCATAACACTGCATTTACTTGTTGGTAAGCCCCATTGATTTCAATGGGTTTTTTTCTCCAAGTGAGCATATTTTAGAATTGTAGCCTTGGCCAGACTAAGCAAGGAACATGATGAGGGGCACGTTTAGCACCATCACTGTTGTTGTTGTTGTTGTTTTGAAAAGAATTCAGCCCTATGAAGCCCCAATCCAGGGCCACATTCTTGATTTGTGTTGGCATTGATCTGGTTTCCTGACCATAAATACTCCCTTCCATCTGTACTTTGGGGGCAAATAAGAGTGCAGACATTGATTTCTGTATGGCTGCTTTTCCTCCCAAATAAAAGTGGCAGAATTAAGCATGCTTCTTCTACAAGTAGAGCTCTCTTCAAGCTTTCAGGGCAATTTGTGAGACTGCATTAGGCTGGTCCACAACAGGGCCTTCTCGGTAGCAGTTCCCCATTTAGAGAAAGCCTTCCCTAGAGAGATGAGCCTGTCTGCCTTTAGTATTAACATTCAGGAGGAATTTAAAAGCATCCCTGCTTATCCAGGCATTTGATGTCTGGAAGATACTGTTCCTGGTAATCTGGAAATCATTTGCTGTTTAGGATATCTGGATGCTTTTAAATGTTTTCAAACATTAAAAAAAATTTAAAATTTAATTGTGTTATTTTGCATTTTTGTTGTTTGCCACCCTGGACTCCTTCGGGAGGAAGGGTGAGGTATAACATGATAAGCAAACAAACCAACCTGGAAGGGGGGGGGGGAGAAAGAGTTAAGTCTGAAATATGACTGTCAGACAATTTATTGCATGACGGATGGTAGCTACAATTCATTTCTTATAAATAAAACCAAATTTGATCCCATATAACACAAAGAGAGAAATACAGCCTCCCTTAAATGAAGAGAATGCTAACAATCCTGACTCATCCATCCATTTATCTTGTATAGCTGCTCTTCAGAAGAGTTGTTCTGTACAAAATAATAATGATAAAAATTAAATTTTAAAAATTAAGATCAACCCATACTCCAGTTTTAATGTAACTGCAATATATCTGTAAACTTGGTATCCCAGGATGTTTTAGAGGCTGCATTAAACTAGATTAAACTACTGGAACCAGCTCAATATGTCTGCCTGACTTCCTGTCCCATTTAGCTACTCGTAAATATCAGATAACAGACCTTCATATATCATTTTAATGTAGTGCAGAGGAACTTTCTTTTGACACACAGTGGCCAAACAATGTGCTGGGATTGTAATGAACGTCATTTATTAAGCCTGGAACTGGGGGAAAGAGCATGCTGGTATTCAAACTGGATGAAGCATAGCTCTTCTCAAGGACAACTAAGGCTACAATCCTAACTCCACTCCCCTGGGAGAAAGACCCATTGAATACAGTGCGAATAATGTCTGCGTAGGTATGGTGAGGAGGATTACACTAAAATGAAAGAACAGTATAGGAAACAAGAGCAGACAAAACAGAAAGCACAAAAAATCCCTTTAGTGCCAAAGGCTCTTCTATATCCTTTGAAACAGGTGAATCATTATTTTTATATGAACCACGACAGCTCGGTTCTCAGATGCATTCCAAAAGGAATGTATTCCTTATGCACTGCTGCCTAAACTTAGCAAAAACCAAGTGTGTATGTGTGTGTGTCTATTTTAAAAATGAGCTGGTACATGGAAATATGCTGCAGATTCAAGCCTTTGTCACAATTCGCTAATGAGATCACAGGAGGTCCTTCTGCCCCGAATGGAAACAACAAATGGCAGCAGAGAAGAACTCTAATCTCTCTCGCACATTCGCCTCTTATGCCTCCTCCCCACAGCATTCAGGCACAGCCTCAAACACACACCTCCTTTCCACTCACCAATTCATATATTCCCTACCTAGCTCAGACCTCTCTGTCCCACAAAAGGGAATGAGCAGCTTCTGTCTTCATTCTTAAAAGGCAATTTGACAGGAGCCTGTCACAGAGTACTCCCTCCTTAGACTGAAGACTCTAGCTTACCCTCCATTTTTTAAATGATCCTGGATTGAGTGAAAAGTGTGTGTGTCTGTCTGTGTGTGTGTGTGTGTGTGTGTGTGTGTGTGTGTGTGTGAAGTTTGGCCTGCATTTATGACTTTAACTTTTTTTTTTTTAGCCGCTGTTTTAACAGTCTTAAACTTAACTTGGCTCTGGCTTTAATAGTTGGTTTTACTGTTCTGCCCATTCAAAATCATTGCCTATTACCATGCCCTATAATAACTACACACTATAATTATTTAGTGCATTTATTCTTGGTTTAACCTCTCATTTGCATGCAGTTCTGGGAACCCTTCGAGTTCGAAGAGAGGGATAAAAATGGAGGAAACAAATTTTAAATGTGTATTTCTTGGATGGATGCAAGAGAGCCGGGGAAGCATCCTGCTCTGTCAGCAGCTGCTCAAGTTCAGTCACAGTTCCACTGGACATCATGCTGTTTAATGTTTTCATGTGTATTTTCCAGGTATTTCCATTTCTTACTCCAAAAGCACTGGTGGCGGGGGGGAGGGGTTCTACTCACACAACTAATCTCTCATGCTTCTCTGTGACTCCACAGCCATCTATGGACCAGTCAGTGTCCTACTACTATCTCCATAGATGGCTTCCAAGTTCACAATTCTACAGGAAATTTAATAATAAAATGGTAAAGTATATGTTTTGCAATGTTACCTGCTAATTAGGTTGATCTATTTAGACCTGGGATGGGGAACCTGGGGCCCTCCAGATGTTTCTGGATTACAGACCCCCAAATTAAAAGAAACCTAACTCAATGTGCTAAAAATATGTGGATTTTATATACAAAACAGCCCAATGTGTTTTGGCCAATTATCATTTAACTAGCGACAGCTAATGTGAATGAGAGAGATATTTACCCGAGAACTCTGTGGGCTCTTTTTGTCAATTTGACCTCTGAAGGTTTTTAAACAACAGTGGGGCAAAACATGTTGGCTTGTTTTGAAAATAAAATCCCTACCAGTGAAGGAAGTGAGGCAAAATAAGGGAGAGGGAGGTAGAAAGAAAGGAGGGGGAGGGGGAGGGGGAGGGAGGGAGAAGAGGAAAGATCAGTCAGATGGGTCAAGGATTTTATTTGCAAGGTTGGAGAAATAGATAAGACTGCTTAGAGTCATGGAACTGTAGGGTCTGGCTCAGTTGCAGCATGGTGCTGATAATGGCCAAGGTTGCAAGTTAGATCACCATATGGGACAGCTGCCTAATCCTGCATTGCAGGGGGTTGTGAGCCAATGTTATGTATTATAGGCCCCAAATGCAAGACCTGTGCTCCTTCACACTCCCTTCTTTATAGTTGCTTTTAACCATTTGTCCTTGTTTTTATCTTTTTAAGTTATGTATGATATAATCACCTTCTAACTACCAGTTTTTATCCCTTACTTGTTTTAAGTCTTAAGTGTTCACTTTATCCGTAAGTTTTATCTTATGCTGGTCTGTGACCGAAATAAAAGCTTGATGCTGATACTATGTATTATGAACCACGGCGATCTGACATTAATTAGGATCCTGCTTCTAGATTCAGTGTGAACTAGTGTCACAAACTAATTTGCACATGGAGGCTAATGTTCACCACACCAGAAGCGGTGTCAGATAAGCATGCTGAAATGTGTCCCCATGATGCACATGTATGAACAGCTACATTAGTCTCAGGCTGGGCCTCATGAAATAAAGATGAGCCGCTGAGCTCCGGCAGACCTTATCCAAAGTAGCTGTGCAAGGCACATGGCAATCTCTGATGAAACAAGAGCAACCTACCTCTTTAAAATTATCAAAGGCAGACAAAATGATTTCGTGCCCTCCTCTTACAAGACAAACTGCTGCCAACAGTTCTAAGACCAGCGCCTTTGTTCTGTGCAAAGGAAGAAAGAGAGAAATCAATTAGAGCAATGTGATGACTCAGCTTTTGCAAGATGGATGTGACGGCATCTGAGAATATTTCTTTAATATTCAGCTGCTGCTTCAAAAGAATGACCCTGCTATTAGCTTCAAGCAAGATGTTGCAAATGCTCAGTACCTCTGCGGGTCATAGAGTTGTTTGTGTCAAGTTAAGCGATGACAACTTTAGATTAAAGCAAACCAGCATATGCAAATGAGGGGTTTCTCACAGAGCAACTTCCAAGCAGGAAAAACTAATCACCACACACAAAATTTCCAGCACAAAAGAGGAGCCTTTTACCTGGGATTCTTGTTGTTCAGGCTTAGTGCAATTTCATTAACAGCATGGGGGTGCGACATGACCATATTGAACCCGTACTAAAACAGAAATTGGAAATAAGAGTTCAGTGTTTGGAATGCATTATTATCTTTATTAAAAATCCACAAACCTGGGCAATTTCACTCATTTCTTGATAGTGAGTGCAAGTTTGCTACTGAATGTAACTTAATTAAACTGGGAATTAGAGCCAATCCAGGCTTTTTGGCAAGTGTATCTATATGACGTTTGTACATTAGGGTTGCCATATATTGAAGAGCAAAAAAAAGAGGACACTATGATGACTCTCATTTTAAATACCCCTACTATAGGTATGCTATAGAGACTGTGATATATTGCTGAGGGGGTCAGAAGAAGAGAAGAGGAAAGCAAGTCTTTAACCACCAGTTAAGTCTATGTCTCATCCAGAAAGTATAGCCAGAGATATTTTGGCAAATTTAAAAAATCTACCGGGAAAGAAATTTTACCCTGAAAAAGAGGACTTGTTGTGGAAAAAGAGGACACGTGGCAACCCTATACATTTAAATACGACAGACCACAAGATTCAGTCTGAATTCTGATTTGGTGTTTAGAAAGCAACCCACCTTAATCCAAAGCAGTTTGTAGGCTGTCCAATTCAGCTCAGGGTCAATCCAAGTCTGCTTTGTTTCCCCCTACCAATTGACTATTAATACCACCAAGAATGCATCCTGACTGTGTTAGGAATTACTTCCAACTTTTTTACCCAGTTTCAGTTGCAGAATGCTTGGTTGATCTGCCAAAAACGTACCATGTTTTATATTACTATGTCATACTCCTAGTAGGCCCAATTAAATCAATAGACATGAAAAACCTACGTCTATTTATTTCAATCTACTATGAGTATGACTTAGAGACAAGCCCTTAATAATTTTCAGTAGTGGGAGTCACAGGGATAACCACTAGTTTTGTTTTCTCTCCAAAGCTTTCAGTTATAGTGCTTTACATAATATTTTGTGCCCACATGACTCAGCCTACTACATTTTTATAAGCATGGACACCTGCTTCCTTTACTGAGAGAAGGAACACAATCCATCCCATTGAAATAAGTTACCAAAAGAACTAAAGTTTCGTTACCTGGTAATTCATGATGGCACGTAAACACATGATGCAGACATGAACATCATCCTTTTTACTCACTAATCTTGAATTTTTAAGTGTTCTTCTGCTTGGTAAGGTGTTATACCTGCAAAGAGAAGATATTTGGCTATTAACAAAAACTGATTTTCCATCCGTTCTCTGCCATCACCTGTGAAGATACGCAAGCAGTCTCATTATTAATAATGACAACAACACAACAAAATAGTGACAGCAGCAGCATTTCAGTCTTGCATCAGCATTTCAGTTGCTGCAAAATGTTCGTATTAGTGTCATGAACAAATTAACAAAGTTAGCTTCTTATCATACCATGGAATCATAGTTAGAAGGGTTAGAAAACATTTCAGTAGAACTGTTAACTGGTGCATTATACGACAGATCTGTATTCAGTTGGATTATTTTTATTCAGTTGTGTGACATACTCAAAGGCCTTTATGCTATGAGAAAAGGATTGGTATACAGTAATTCCCAGTATTTCTGCATCCTCTCAAGCACCTGTCCTTCTACTTTTTCTGAGGTTAATAGATGCACTAAGAAAGCCGACATCTTTGCAACAACAAGCGAAGATGTGCTAGTTTAGCAGCTGTTTACATTGTGATTACAACCTGGCACCTGTCAGGTCTTGGCACTCCGTCAATGTATGATGTCTGGAGTAATCACTTAATCACTGCTGTGGTACTTTAGGTCCTAGCAAAGCCATACATTCTTTCCGAATAAACTCTCTAGCTGTCAGTTTCTTGCCAAGTGTCACTCATCCAAAGAGCTACATGTTGCATGAAAGGCAGGAAACGTTAACACCGATGTTCTTTGGCTTCATCTTGTATCTGCCTACACAACTGAGTTCCATACAAGCCTATTCAACACTTTAACGGGGATTTTCTCGAGCTGCACAGAGAGCAAACCTACATGTACATTGAAAATCCACAGCAGATTCTCCCCGAGTCTGTAGCTTCAACCTCCACCACACTAGAAATTCAGCACCCGATTCAGTTTTACAGTGTTTCTGCAGACTTTGCTCACATATCTTCAAAGCAATGCTAACCCCTGATCTGTGACAGTGGAAAGAAGAGCACACCCTGCCCACCAGCAGTGTTGCTGCTGACAGAAGTTGTCGTAAGTCATGGGTAGGATAAAGAGCCATCCCATTTCCTAGTAAAGGGTTTAATCCGGGGCCCCTCTGCTTCACTAGCCTGGAGTTGGCACCACGAGACAGTGGAGAACTACCACCACCTCCACCCACATTCCACCCTGGCCAGCAGGGCTGTAGAGTTGGCAAGAAACCCCCTGCCACCACCACCCCTAGTTAGCACTACACTCTTTCAAGTGTATATTCATGACTATAAGGGCTAAAGACTTTCTTTTTAAAATGGAGAAAGATAAACAAAAGCTGAGATTCTCAAGAACCTGGGTTTGGTGCCCACTAGCTTACTGTGGCTTTCCTGCACTCACTCAGCCCTACATGTAAAATTCCATCAGCTCTCCATTCATCCCCACCCCCCACCCCATAAAGCTCTGTGCTAAAGCAGAGCCTCCTTCTAAAGGTCCTGTAATAATAAGTTTACACAGAACATATCGGCTGCCATGGTTGGTTGGATGGTTAAGCTTAGAAGTGCTATTACATACTTGGATTCTACAGAAACACACACACACACGTTGGACCCAGGCCCAGTTCTTCCATGGCCTCCATTTACTTATTTAATATTCATGGGAAACTGTTTTCATTAGTCAAGTTACAACAGCACTCTGCATTTAAAAAACAACAACAACCATCATTGTTAGGAAAAATATACTTTTATTAACATGTTTTATCTACAGTATCATTTTAACATGCAGATATAAATGTTCATAGATTAGGTGCTTTTTAATAACCTGCTCTTTCTAATTGCCAAATAAAACAACCTAGCACTATTCAACCTAGCCAAATAAAAGCTAATTATTCTAAAATTGTTTTAGCTGTTGCTTTTAATGACCATCTTACTAAATCATCCTAGCGTAATTTAACTGGGGCTGAAATACTACGCAAGGAGCAACTCTTGTTGAAATATATGAAGCCAAAATATATAGGTCTGGATGCAATTATCATGATGTCTGCATTTAAACTGAAAACCTTACTTACCAGTATGAAAGAAACAGACATTCAATATTCCCGAGCTTCATGTTAATAGAGAAAATGTTTCCATTTGTTCTATACCAACTCTCTGCCAGGTCTCATTGGCAGTTACCATCATGTGATAATTAAATTCGATATGAGAACATCACAGCCTTTGTTCTCACTGGATATTCTCATAAGCAAGCATGCCAGTCCATCAAAGACAGCTGGTGCCTCAGACCAACATATTTTGGGGAAAATTCATATCCTATACCATTTATTGAACACTGAATCTGAAACTTTGGAAGGAGGGATAATTCAGGACCACACCTACACCACTCTTCTGAGAGCTTTCTCAGGGAGGGTGAGTTTCACAATTTTCTCCAAACATGTATCTCTGACTCAAATGTCAGTTGATAAATCAGGGCATTGTACATTAGATATTACTTAAATTTGCAATGAACAGAAATAACAAACAATTGATATCTCCCTCTGACACAAAATAAATAAATGTAGCTGTATACTCTCTGCTGAGAATAAATAGTCGAGTGAAAAAGACCTGGGTACATTCATGAAAAATATATATTTCTGATAGGTGGAAAGATGAAATAAAATATTATCTTGTGCTGTGCAGCAGGCCTTGCAGAGATCTGTTCCTCACTGCTCATATATGCTTCATCGTGGCAGCACATGATATATGTTATTTCAGCTCTAATGTCAACTGTCTAAGCTAGTTTATGCTACAGCTTGGAAAAGCTATTTTAAAAAGTGCATTACTGCCATAATTTCCAATGTTCATATAACTACCCATTTTTATTAGCCACCCTCTTCTACTAAAATATTATCATAAATGGAACCAGGAACAGCTACTTAAAAAATGGAATGCTATTAAAGAACATATGAGTTGGGACTCCGCAGTATAACTCCCTTCAGGCCAGCTCTCAGACTGAGCATATAAATACAGGGCAAAGCTCATTTTGCTTTCTGGACTCAAGTGCACCACTTCTAAGGTTATCTAAAAGATTGTGCTCTCCCATGCAAGCCTGTCTGGGTTGTAAGAACTCTGAGAGTGCCCCTTCCTTCTGTTCCATCAACACCTGAAGTGTTTGGGTAGGAATTTGATAGGTGGTCTTCCAATTGATTGCCCTCAAACTCTGGATCTCCTTGCCAAGGAAGGCCCTTCTAGTCCTGAGGTGACTTGAGGATAACATTCACCCTTGGGCCAATCCTCCAAGGCCAGATACCAGTGGTGGGTGCAACCACACCACCCTCTTGCATACACCCAGGCATAGAACACAAAGAGACATCTGTCTGGTCAGGAGGTGAGGAGGAGAGGCTATTGTCTTCTTCCCATTCATCATCTGGGGCACTCTGCCCCTAACCCCCCTACACTCCTATTAAGAAAAAAGTCACTGTGTGTAATCCAGGTTTCCAGAATGGAAAATTAACACCAATTTCTGTTGGTGAAATGAGTATTCTGGGCTGAATACCAGGCAAGAGTCATTACAGCTGGCAAATCCACAGCCAAGCTGAAGGGACACTTATTTAAGGGCCTCTGTTAATAAGGAAACACTTTACATTAACCAGCTACAGGAGTGGAAGAGACTGAAAATTCCTAATCTGGATGTTTATTTCTCAGTGCTATGAGCAATGTGGAATGTGTGTGGATATTCCCTGAAGTTATCCATTTCAATTATTACATTAATTGGCCCGCCCTGTGGAAACCCTCCCATCAGCTGTCAAAGAGACATTTAGAAGACATCTGAAGGCAGCCCTGTTTAGGGAAGTTTTTGATGTGTGACATTTTAATGTATTTTTAATCTTTGATGGAAGCTGCCCAGAGTGGATGGGGAAACCCAGCCAGATGGGTGGGGTAAAAATAATAAGTTGTTGTTGTTGTTGTTGTTGTTGTTGTTGTTGTTGTTGTTGTTATAGATGCTAAGATTAAGATAAACTTAAGTAAGGTCATCAAAGGAAATTTTCACTTCCATTTTCTCCACTGCAGCCCCTATCCCCATATTCTTAGAAAGTCTCTCCAGAGGATCAGTGGCCCTCCTGAACAAATCTGGGATGGGGTGAAGGAAGCTGTTGGAGAAGACGACAAGGGCCCAAGCTTGGGTGTGCCTCCATTCAATTTTGGACAATTCCCCACTCCAACTTCCACTAGCAACCCCTTGTGCAGTATCCCACATTGTTCAGGTCCCCACACCCAACTCTTAGAAGAGGCTGCAGAGAGAGAAGGGGTAAGACACATTCCTTCTGTGAACTTCATTAACATGTCACCGTATCTTAGGTTGCAAGCCATATCAGCACATTAGGTTCCTCTATCTCAGCAGTTGAAAAACAAGTGGGGATTGTTTCTGACACTTTGTGGATAAAGATCCATAGCCCAGAAACATATATATATATATATATTAAGGAGAATAGAAAACAGAACGTTGCTCTTGATCTTTGCTTATGCGGCACGACTTAGCCTCAAGTTTATTGCTTTGACAATGGTTGTAAGATGTGGGCATATTTTTGGTGCTTTTCAACTGTCAGCAGATATCAGAGCTTTAGTATGTATCTCTATCTTCAGCATTCCCTCTGTTTTGTTTGCTTTATAGTGGCAGAAAACACTGGTACCCAGTGGAGACATTTCACTTAAAGGAGGTCTTGAAAACACACACACACACACACACACATACACACCAACTGAATCTAGGGTGGGTGAGATTATGCCACCTTGTCTTTCACTGCTTTCTTTTCATTTCTTGCTACCAAATGTTAGGGCAAAGAAAAGCTCTTAGACGAGCTGCTGATTTTCATTTTTCTTCTGCTGCAAGTCAGAGATGATGCCTCTGATAATATATTTATTTTAGTAATTAATATCACATGTTTCCCTTTTTGCCCTTCACTTGTGCTTTTTTCTTTCTCTCCTTCAAAGGCACATTCTAAAGCTAGAGAAGCCTTGGGGGTGGGAAGAAATCCACCCTGTCCATATTTCTCTAGCTTTAGAGGTTTTCTTACTTCCAGAGAATGAGCTGCAAAGAACCCAGGTCAAAGCTCACCAGCGCCATAGATTTTTAGGCAATCCCACTATCTTTCAGCCTCAGTGCACACTACTGCGATCCCAAAAATTTATATTGTTGTATGGGTAATGCCAATGAAGCACTTTCAAAAGTCTTAAAAGCGCTCTAGAACAGGTAGCTATTATATTAGGACTGATGAAAACAGCACATTTTGTTGTTGTTGAGAAATAGCTGTTGCTTCTCTGCATGAAGAGGGAAGTTCATAGTAGCCTCTTTCCCCCTGCCCCACACCTTTGCATACATGCATGTACAGAGCTATTAGACAGCGTGAACCATCTTTTCCATTTCAAGCTTTTCAGCACAACTGCTCAAATGCTCACGATGTGGGGTTCGATCCAGACATAACGATGCTAAACCACAGAAATCAATGGGACTTAAAACAGTCTTGATTAAGTGAAACCCTGTTGCTTTAATAGGCCTACTCCTTCCACTGCACCATTCTCAGCAAATGATTTTGCAGGGACTTAACAGTCTAGGGAATGTGGAAGCAGAGCCCTGCTGGAGAGGAGAAAACTTTGCTGTGGAAGGATGGCTAGCCTCTTTTTCGCCTAAATTGCCAACTGTGATGGCAACAATGAAAAACAGAAAACGAATGCTCATTCAGAAGCAGCAGCAGCCTCAGGGGAGCAGTGGTAGGGCACAGAGGGCGTGTTGCCTTCAATAACTTGATCAACAGACATTAGGCAAGAGGTGCTTCTGACATTCTATACAGCAAGAAATAAATGCGCTTCCCCAGGTAGAAAAATACCGCACTTTGGTTGCTCAGAAATTACAGTATCGGTGCAACAAAAGTGCTGCCTTGGAGGTAGACCCGCAGGGAGTGCAGAACAAAAAGGGAAGCAATTAATACATTGTTGTTGCCTCCGCTGCTTTTCTGCCTCTGCAGTGAGGTTGTGAACGTTACAGCACAAATGTGGAAGGTGTGGGTGATACAGTGCAGTCCTATGCATGGTAAACATTTGTCTCGTATGAAGACGGTACACTAGAGTCAACTGCACAGAGCCCCTTTTTTTTGGTAGGCCATAATAAAGATCACATGAGACAGTGGGTTGCTTTGACAAACACATTAGCTTTGAAAAGAGGCTCTCTAACAAACTACACATACCTGAGGAAGGAATATCTGGAAAGGTGCGATTTACAATTCCTTTTGGGACTTCAGCCAGATTAGAATGCTGGAGATGGCCTGAACTAGGCTAGCAAACCAGAAACAAATCTTTGGGAACGTTTAAAAAATAAAACAAAACATTCCCCTTGATGGCGGTGACATGGGCCTCAGAAGAGGCCAAAGCGAAAGCCTTAAAATTCCATACTAAGAAAACTAATATATGATGGAATACTAGCCAATAAAAGCTGAAAGACAACAGTGTACATTTTGTGGTTTATTTATAACTAACCACAAGCTATGGGGAATTCCTACTTTAAATTCCTGTCTTATTTTTTAAAATCAACCACCACCACCACTGCTGCCAACACACACACACACACACACAAATACAGAAGTAAGTATCAGCATATTAGATATAATGAGATAATCCACATCTCAGACACTGAAAGTTCCTCTAGCTGGAACCATTCATGAATGACACATGGTCCACCTTCATTATAACACATGGCAAACAGTGCAAGGGAGCTTGCTGCCATGTACCAGTCAACTTTTAAAATTCTATTTTCTGGGCATAGCTTTTACACCCACGACTTACGAGATTTTCCGGCTTGAAGCCTCACCAGCAGAGTGTAAACTGAAGCCACTCCAGAGGCAGTTGTGTGAAAAGCAGCTCTGGCGGCGTTTGAACTGAAGTTGTTCAGGCAGACAAACCATTCTGATGGCATTTTGAGGCATGGATGAGCATGGAGGAGAAAATGAGAACAAGGCAAGTGAGGAAGAAGAAGAAGAAAATGGTGCCGTAGGGAAAGGAAAGCACAGGAGAAGCCGTTGACACAGAGCGAAGAGAAGGTGTCTACAATGTGGGTGGCGCATATGAAAAAGGAGATGGAGAGGAGGAGAGAAAGAAAATGTAAGCAATGTGTAATGCACACCTGTATTTCTGCTACAACTATCTCCCAATGGCGGTTCAAGGAAGAACACGACCAAAATCCATCTACTACTGATTTATGAAGTTTTAAAGCCCTGCTTTCTTAAATGGATCTACAGTGTACAAACTGTGCAAGAAACGGCGCTGCAAAGCTTTTCCTGGGTATCACCCTATAAGCAAATGCCTTGCCCCTGACTAGAAAGCATTCAAATTATTTGGCCCACTGGAGACGTTTTTGATATTACCTTCTCTCTTCTGCTTTTTCCAGATCAAAAACTAGCCCTAACAATTTGATCTTCCTTCTCTGCACTCTTCATTCCAGTTGCATGGATCTCTTTTGCAAATTATCTGTCCTCTGATTCTCTCCAAGCTTCTGAAGCCTGAATCAATGGCATGGGCTAAATCTGTTCTAAGTCCGCTGACGCAGCCTGACTGTTTAATGTCGAAGTTCCAAGAAAAGGAGTGAAAGAGGCTGCATGAAATTCTAAATTCTAAACCCTTAGTGATTTGAAAGCTTCTTTACTTTTGATGTCAGCCAGCAATATTCAAAAAGGAGCAGTGAACTTCAAGCAATTTGATATTTACTATCAATAGTCGCCTTAAGACTGATACTTGCATTGAATAAAAAACAGGCTGCATTTGAGGTAAATCGTTAGGGAAATTAGCTTGTGCATGAGCAGTTCCTGCTGAACAGGCATTCACCACTTCCAAGTGATGTTGAAGAAAAGCAACTATGCAATAGTGGCATAGTTTTTCCATGCTGATAATTCAACATGGTATTAGGGGGAATACTAAGTATTAGAGGAAATAGTACTAGAGGGAATATCCCACCACAGATAGATACCGGTACTAAGCAAGAGATACTACATGATAACCACAGAACAATAAGCAGCAATGAAGAAGCTGTTTCAGAGGAGCTGAACTAGGGACCTTGAGCGGATCTCGGCCTACTTGGTGGTGGCCCTCAAGAATACCTCGCCTTAACATTGTGTTGCACTGACACCAGCAGCTCCCCAAAAGCAAAGGGCATAGGCATACTCAGAAGGAGAGTTGTTTAAGAGAGCACTGATAGAGAGAGCACTTCTAGGGCACAAGTTGGATGGGAGGGAAGGCAAAAGGAAGATGAAATGGATGGTGGGCTGACAAACTGATTCCGCAAGTGTGAGGGAAGGAAGGAAGGGGAAGGGGTGGAAGGAGATGAGAAGTGCCTGAGGCTGCTTCTCTGCAGTCTAGTCCCTCTGCTCTGCACTCATGCCCAAACAGTCCTCCTTTCTTTCCACCCACTATACTATTGAGCCAGAGAGCTTCTCTTCTCCCTTCTGAGGGTAAAAGGCCATAGGGAGTGTTGTAGGAAATGAGAAAGAACAAAGAGGTTCCATTTAAATAAATAACAAATTGGAAGGGCCATCTACCATTAAACAGAGTAACATAGCCACTTCATGAAACAGATTCAGAGTGTCATGAAAGGGTAGCAAACTGGTAGTTATTCAATTTATTACTGTTCTTATTTTTACTACCAAGGACGGAGAGAGGTGCTTCCAAGATTTTCTGCCTCAGGAGTCAAAATAAATTGACTGGTTTTAGATACTGTTGGGAGGATCCACCTAATGGGCTTCCACTCCTCCACCTCCTCCATATAGTAAATATCACAAGTAATGGGTTTGGCATGTAATAGTTCAAAGATTTTGCCAGCCTTGGTCATTCTGAGTATTTATTTATTCTTTAGTTCTGAGTACTTATTTATTCTTTGGTATATCCATGCCAGAGGGTAGTAAGAGCTCTCCAAAAGGCTGTTTGCTTTAGAAATGTAACCAGACGACTCTTCAAAGTGGAAGGACTCTACAGGTGTCTACTCTGAAGGAAGCCTCATTGAGTTCAGCAGGAACGTGTTAAGCGGGTATGGGACAACAGCCTTATCGCTCTGTTAATTTCACAACACCAAGAAAAAAGCACTCCTAGGGGCATGCTAATTATTAGCCAAGCAATCACCTGCAATATAAAAAAAAACACCACACACAAACTACAAACTCGGCTCACAACAATATAAATAATTAGCTTCCTCAGATAATTTTTAATTTAATTAAGCACAGCCAGTGAAGTTTGGCTAAGTAGTCATCAAAATATGTAAACTGTATAATGAGGGTTGGTGTCAATCTCAAAATATGTAATATTCAACTGAATTCTCTCCTGTATGAAGCCGCCATCTTGTTCCCTGGAGCTGCCTTGCTTTCTTACCGTAGAGTAGAATGTCTGCTAGAGCGGGTAATGCTATTGCCAACGGGAGAGGGGAGGTTACTTCCTCGATGGAGGTCTTCAATGGATCGACTCCAAGGCTTAGATTTATCCATTGAGTTTTCCATGTTGTTTTCCAAGCTTTCAAAGTCAAATCTAAACGGAAATGAACATTTCAATGCAGGTTTTCAAAACACAAAAACGGAAAAGAGAAAGTAAGCAAGAAGAGAGAGACGTAGACAACTTTTTCCTTCCTGCTGCTGAACATCTGCAGATTTACTCTGTCCCAGCTGATTACAGTCAACAATACAGTGATGGAGCGCACTGTAACATATTTCCCCTTGAGCTAAAAACAGAGTGCTAGTTACACGTACGTTTCACAGTAAATTTGGATCTTGAGAAACAGGGAGAGGGCCATCGTGCAGATAGAACTGAGAAAGAATCTTACAACCTTATCCAGATTTTCTAACTTCAAAATTGCTTGATTTGTTGGAGGAAAACAAGTCTCCACGGCTCTCTTCATTTTTATTTTATTTTTTAAAATCAATTAGCTTTGCTTTCTAATTTAGTTTCAAATCTATCCCTGTATAATGGCCAAGACCAAATTCCAAACATATGCAAGGCATTTAATGTAATCATTTCAGCTCTTCCTTTGTTTTATTTTTCCCCAACCCTTACTCAATGCACTGCTCTTTGAAAGCGGAGCCATCTCTTCCCTTCGTATATGCTCTGAGGTTATTCTCCATGCATGCCATGTTAAGGAAACGTAAACGACAAGTAAAGCACCTTGCTCTTGGTTCAATATGGGAGGTGAAAGTCTTTAAAGCAAGCACTTCTTTTCCTGCAATGTGACTTTTTCCCAAAATCAGTAATGTCCTGCCATTAACTTTGTTCCAGTTCAAACAAACCTTTGTCTGTATATGTCCTAAAAATTAAATCACATTGCTCTTCGCCTTAAGAACCTGAGGCCCTGAATCAGGAGAACTGCAAGTAAAGCAGAAACTTGTTTGCCCGTTGCTGAATTCATGATCCTTTGAAGTGGAGATGGAAAATCTGTAAGCCCTCCAGATGCTGCTGGGCTGCAGCTCCCATCAGCCCCAGTCTGCTGAGCCAATGGTCAGGGATGCTGGGAGTTGAAGTCCAGCAGCACCCAGAGTGCCCCAGGCTCCCCATCACTGCTTCAGAACCTTCAGGTCTGGACAGCACAGAGGCAAAACAGGATACTGAAGCACAGTTCAGGCCAATCTTCCTCTCCCCTGCTTCCCCGATAGATCAGCACTGCAAGGGGATTTCTCATGGGGAGCTAACAGCTCCATAAGACTCCTCGTGCTTCCCAGTTTCTGCCCAGTACTAGCAATCACACCACCGCCATCATCTTATTGTATGTATTTTCATGGCTAATTCAAATACTTTGAGAGTGGCAAGAAGAAGCTTGACTGCAAAGTGGTTCTACTTTCTGCAGTTCTGCCATAGCATACCAAGTGGAACTCATTGGTCTCAGCCATGGTAAGACTGTGAACCTACTGCATCTTAAGATATGAAATCTCACTTAGGGAAATTAGAGGTATAAAAGCTTTGGAAAGGGCCCATTGCTCAGCAGAGTAGATGTGTTGCATGTAGCAAATCCTTGGTTCAAAGCACTGGCATCTCTTGTTAAAAGGATTTCAGGTAGCAGGTGACGGGGAAAACCTTGGCCCTTGGACAACTAATGCAAGACTTGATAATACTGGGCAAAAGTGTCCCTAAGAGGTCTACGATTCACCTGTGCTTTTGCTTTAACTGCTTCCATGGAACATTTGAATGGGTATGTTCTGAAGGTATGGAACTATCTACTTTGGACAAAGATGCAGAAGGCCGAAATCATCTCAGCATAGAGGAACAAACAAGTGTGGTAGCCAGTGTTTCCTATATGCTGCTGATACAACATACTAAGACAAGCAGTGCATTGTGTAACCCCACAAAGAAGAGATTTCTGTCAGCAATCTTTGGAAGACCATCAATTGCTAGAACGGTAAACTATTGCACTAAAGGGTTTCATGCTTTAGTGCACTGTGATGCACTAGCAAGGCCAAAACAGCAAATCACTCTACACTGTAATGTTTTGCTTTGCGTAAGCCGGGTCTTACTTACGTGACTGCATACTGTGCAAAAGACAAATACTCTACCAAAACATCCAAGCCTTTGTTTTCTTCATTCAAAAACTCCCTGACCCACCTGTTAGGGGAAATCATTAGAGATCAGCATATTTGTACTTGTGCAAGCAAGTCTGCTCACACACACAAAAGAACCCAGTTATTACAGGAGAAAAGAAACACATTTTGCAAAAGCTTGTAATTTCTCTCTCAGAAACTTTTCAGCATGGAATGTAACGGTGTCACCAAATCACAAGGCCACTGCACAGGCTCAGAACCAAGGTAAAATAGCCCCTCTCAGTCAAGATTTTGAGATTATCATTAGAGGTCAGCACAATTACCAGGTATTTCACTTATTTTAATTTAATCATCTGGGTAGGCAAGCAAGCATCATTTGGGCTTTCTGCCATCTCTATGTAAATGTAATGCCAAGGATATTTTATCGTTTTGAAAAACCTGGAAATGCACTAACATAGAAAGTTTGTCAACAGTAACATGGCGGCAAAACTCAAGCAAATATCATGTTAACTGGACTATACCCTCAAAAAACATGAGTTTTTGAACTTCCAATGGTTTTCTACAGGGATAATTGGACCCGAGCCATAGCAACCACACCAGTGATTCCTAGTTTGTATGTACTGATTTATTTTAATGCAATATTCTTTTTATCATGCTGTACACTGCATATATACTACATGAACAGCAGTAGAGAATCTTTCAAAATGGATTTTCATTCAACATAGATTAGGCAGAGGTCTTCTTATTGGGGACCCGTCCTCAGACTGGGAACTTTGGGAAATTGGCCAGGCGGTGGGGGTGGGGGTGGGGAGAGAGAAGAAAGAAAAGGCTGGGGCGAATACTGATGGGCCAAAGTCTGTGTTTATTTCACAGCAAGTGATTTAGGCTGTATGTGATTTAGGCTGTAATCACATACAGCCTAAGTGGGGTGCCCATTTATACTTTTTAAGTAGACAGATATAGGATTGAGCTATCAGTCACAGTTTTAAGAAGCAATGCTCTCGATGGATGGGACCAGGAGTACATGGTACGGCTGACATTTCACCACATATGAAAGGAAGCCATTTTCTGTCTCAAAGGATTCATGTGTACAGGTACGGATAGCTGCACACAACCAATTAGCTCAAGCTAATAGTCACATTGACACACACAAAAGAATTTCACAGCAGCCACTGACTTCAAAGTCCTAATGAACTTAGCAGAAATAGTGTCTCACTTCAGTCACAGCTAACATCTGGCAAGACATTAGGGTAAGTCATAAATTTCGCTTGGCATTTTTAAAAAGTTAACTCTCGGGCAAGTTTCCATAAAAGAAAAGAGTAAAAGATGATATACTGACAACTTCTACTGCATATTTGGTTTGGGAAATATTACTGAAGTTTGACGTTCAGCTGATGACAAAACTGCTACAATTGCTTACAGACTTCATTGGCATGTCATCTCAAAGATATTGCCTAAACATTTGCTGCTCTGCCAACTATGTATTAGCAATGTTGGCCTAGCTTTGGTATTTCATGGTCAATTTCACTTCAAACGGGCTTTGCAAAAGGTGGGGGGGAGGGGGAGAGAGAAAGAAAGAGAGCCAGAACTTTTAACAAAAATAGTTTGTGAAAGATGGGGGGGGGGGGGGGCATGTTCCAACACACTTAAAGTGCAGCTCTCTTTTGAAGCAACACTGCAGTTGTTGAATTGTGTCTCTCTAAATTCTCATTGCCTGAGCAGCACAACGCTTATGCAAAACCAGGCCACATCACAAAGTCATAGTGCCTTGAAGGAAAGAAAAATATGCCAGAGTAGTAGTTTTCAAATTGTGTCCTAGAGAACCCTAAGGGTTCTGAAAAGCTTTTCAACGTTCCCAAAGAAAAGATCTGTAATGGTGGTTGAGGTATATTGTTGTTTTTCTCTGCCTTTTAAAATGTTTTATAGACTATTTTTCTTTCTTTTTCTTTTTTTCTTTTCTCTTTAACTCTTTGTAATTAATATTATTCATTTATTTTTAATATTTTAATATTATTCATTTATTTTTTATTTTTAAAAATGAAATGAAACCAAGGCACCCAGAAAAAAACATTTTTACCCACCATGGGTGATGATGATTTATTAAATTTCTATACCACCTTCAATCAAAGTATCACAGGGCAGTTTACAATAAAAACATAAAAATACATACCATAGTAACAAACAAAAACAATGGCTCCCCCAATAATTTAAAAGGCCACAGGAAGTTTAATTAGCCAAAGGCCTTTGAGAAGAGGGATGCTTCCACCTGGCATCTAAAGATATGTAGAGAAGGTGCCAGGTGAGTCTCTCTGGGGAGAGCATTCCACAAGAGGAGAGCCACTGTAGGAAAGGCCTGTTCTTATGTTGTTCCTGTTTGGACCTCTCACAGAGGAGGCATATGAAGAAGGGCCTCAGATCATGATTACAGGGTCTAGGTCTGACATATTCACGAGATTATTCAGTTGATGCGTGACAATGAGGCCCCGCAGGCCTGGCCAGTACTTATATGTACTGTGCATTCTCTGGAATATGTCCCAGAATGCTCTGCAACACAAGGGAGTCAATGGCAGATATTTAGAAGTACCTCAGCAGGCAAGCCAATGAGGAAAGGGTTCCTACAGCAAAGCTTGAAAACCCACAGTCATAATACTATTTGAACCATGGTTCCATTTGAGCCATGAAGATACACAGCTAGGCCAAGGAAGCTTTAGACAGGTTGTGAGAAATGTCTTTTGCCCCAAAGTCAACAACGGTAAAATAAAATAAAATAAATCATTCTTACCCAATGTGATTGGTTCTTAAAGAAATTTCTAGTTCTCGTAATACTTGTGTAGATTCTTGAACTCTTCTCCTAAATTTCTATAATTTTCAAGGAGAGAAAACAATGCCTGAGTGTGATATTTAGATTAAGGTAGATGGTATATAAAAAATTCACACTCCCATGACAGGGGGAATACATAAGTCATTAAGATGCATATTAAGTTTAAATTCTGAAGAATTACTCTATTAATCAGACAACCAGTTTTGTGTGTGCGCGTGTGTGTGTGTGTACACATACACACACACACACACACCCCATACAATTTCCAGTACAAATAAACTTATTTATTTAAGTTATAAACTTATAGTATATGAAATATATTTAGAAATCAAAATATATCTTTTACACAACACTTTCTCCAAAGCTATCCAATATTTCATCCTGACTATTTAACCTTCTCTCTTATACTATACTATATGGGAAATAGTTACATTTAGCTACACATTTTACTGCATGATCTGTACACACATGGAAAATGTGTTTTATTGTGCTCTCTCCCTCCAATCCACCTGGAGCAGGACAAGCTTAAGTGACAGAACAGTGCCCAGAAGCCGTGATGAGCTGGATGAGGACCAAGAAACTGAGAATGAATCCTGATAAGGCTGAGTTGCTGTTGACAGTTCATTCCCAAATCCAGAAATTAAGAGAGACAGCCTGTTCTAGAAGGGGCAGAACCCCCCTTGAAGAAGCAGGTGCATAAACTGGAGGTTTTCCTGGAATCTCTGCTGACACTAGAGGCCCAGGTCCACATCCAGCTGCTTCTCAGCTATGGCCTCAGTAACCCACACTCTGATAACCTCACAACTGGATAACTGCCCTATGTGAGTAACCCTTGAAAATGTTCTGAAAGCTCCGGCTAGTGCAGAATTAAACTTCCAGGTTGCTATCTGGGTAACAACATGGTAGGATTCATGTAACACCAATCTCTAAAACACAACTCTACCTGCCTGTGTGCTACTGGGTCTAAACTAGATTTTAACTTGCAGGCTACAGGTGCTGTGTTCTGCAACCCATGAACCTTGTGCCAAACCACTTTCATTTCAACTTATGCCAGAAGTCTACTGGGTTTGTAATATCCATCAATTCTTTGCCCACTGACCTGCAAAGACATTCTTCAATGCCCAGCCAGCCATGCAACTATAAAATGAAATATAAACTTTTCACTTAAAAAAAAATATGCAAGGAAGACACACTCTTCTGAACTCTGATGGGACCTGCCTTTTGATATAAAAGAATGCCCCATTTATTCCATCATGTCAGCAGAATCAGGTGGTGAAGTTTTGACTAGACATTTCCTGGGTACAGGTCTTGCTTGCTTGCATTTATATAGCTCTTAATGACCTAAGTCTCGAAGCAGCGTACATAAAAATTACAAAGGTTATCTTTGGGGAAAAGGAGAAAAAGCAGTGGGAGAGAAGAATGCATGTTTGAATGCCTCTGTTAAAAATATAAACCACTTTGCACATAAGGCATTAACAAATCTAGAAGAAGGCAGATGTGAGACCTTCTCCCAACAATGTCCCCCAGCATGCAAGCTTTCCATATTTTCAAATGTGCAGGGCTGAGGGTCAGTGCATAGAAGAGGTAAAGGTAAAGGGACCCCTGACCATTAGGTCCAGTCGTCACTGACTCTGGGGTTGCGGTGCTCATCTCGCTTTTTTGGCCGAGGGAGCCGGCGTACAGCTTCCGGGTCATGTGCCAGCATGACTAAGCCGCTTCTGGCAAACCAGAGCAGCACACGGAAATAACCATTACCTTCCCGCCGGAGCGGTACCTATTTATCTCCTTGCACTTTGACATGCTTTTGAACTACTAGGTTGGCAGGAGCAGGGACCGAGCAATGGGAGCTCACCCCGTCGCAGGGATTCGAACCGCCAACCTTCTGATTGGCAAGTCCTAGGCTCTGTGGTTTAATCCACAGCGCCACCCGCGTCCCATAGAAGAGTTAGGCAGCATTAAAAAAAACGTTAACACCTTCACCCCTCTCATCTCCAACATAATAATTTTTTGCACTCCAGACATTGCTGAACTACAATTCCCATCATCACTGACAATTGGTCGTGCTTGATCATGTTTTCGGAGGAGCTGCAGTTCACCAACATCCAAAAGGCCAAAAGTTCCCCACACCTGGTCAACTGCTTCATTTGGCTGATTTGGGGGGTTGGGATTCAAACATTTACAAAATAGAATCTCTTACCTTCCTAGTTACAGCTGGATCAAGATAGCCTTTTAATTTCTGGATATATGTGTGTGGAGGATTCTTGACTTGAAATCTTTCCTGTAGGGGAGAAGAATAATGGTTAGCCATCCAAACAGTTACTAGATATGTATTATACCTAGATACCATAACTGAATGTGCCACTCTTCGCTTGCTGTTTTCATTTAATTAATATTTTATCTTCAGTTTCTTTAGGTGTCAGAAACTGGAATAAAGGCCCCGGAGTCTAAATGCTTTGGAAAAATTAAACATGTCATAATTAAAAATGAGCCACAGTTATGCAATTTAACAGCTCTGTCACCTCCTCCTGTTTCAGTTAATAACATAGGATAATTATGTGCGCCGTGAAAAAGCTTTGCATGAGAAAGAGAGGTTTCCGCTACCAACTTCAACATACAAGCTCTGAATTCATTTTCTGTCTTCTTCCTTCCTTCCTTCCTTCCTTCCTTCCTTCCTTTTCAACACCTCTTTGTGCTTTACAACTTGCTGCTGGCTTTGCAGGGTAAACTAAACTATGAGAATATTATGTATAGGACAGTAAGAGAAAAGGAAATGGGAAACGCTACTAATAAACAAAAATTATTAAATCTGTTTAATTAATCACTGTAGCCAATCTGGAAATACAATCTAAATCATTGACAGAAAGCAAATATTAGCCATGATCATGTCCTATACAAGCCAGCAATGGGCAGATTACTCTATTTCTGGTCCATTTCAGTTCCGCATGTTCATGAGTCTGCAGTGTTCGAAACTCCCATTGTCCTAGGCGCATTTTGCGACAAGGAATTTCATTAGCGCAAGCTGTTTCTGAGCTCTAGGCGAAATACTGTGCCTAAGATTTCAGATTAAAACTGCAGAGTGGAAGGGAAGGCAGACCTTTTTCTGCCTCCCCACGTCCAGCCACTCTCTGAAGACTGGAGAAGAGACCCTCTTAAGAATATTAGGGGGGTGGGCAGGGGAAGGACCAGACCATGTGAAAAATGAATATAGGATTTTAGCTGCAGTTCATTCATTTTCAGCTTTGTATTATTGTTATTTAAAAAGTGCACCTAGACATTCCGTTGTTGCACCCATAACCTAGGTTTAAGGCGCCATGTAGGTTCTAGCTTTCATATCTCAGTTTCTAACACTGTGGATCTGTTCCATCCCATTTTCACATTAAACTGTTATTCTTTTTCTAGTGCGGACATGGCCACAATAGGCATATGAACGTTCACATCATCATCATCATCATCATTTTATTTGCATGTCGCCTTTCCAAAGCTGAAACTATGCTCAGCTTACAACATGACAAGATTTACATAATTACAAACATAACAGAAGTCATAAACAATAAATAAATCACATCAAAAAGTACACAACCAAATGGAAACAATTTCCACGTAAATCTGAAGAAGTGTGCATGCACACGAAAGCTCATACGAAGAACAAACTTAGTTGGTCTCTAAGGTGCTACTGGACAATATATATATATTTCTACAGATAAAAATGATCTGTAAAGTGGCATACTGGACGGGAAATCATATCTCCCATTCATATATATCAGTTTTGTGACACGAGACAGGAAGTTTTGGATAACATCTATACCAAATCACATCTGGAGTCAGTGACTGTTGCTGTCATAGCAGGCCTGTCCCACACTGCAACACCAAAATGACACCTTCCTAGCACTGCACCCCAATTTGAACACCTATACACTGGTGTTTGTGAACTGAGGCTGCAATCCTTAATGTAAGATTAACCCTCACTGAACTCAAAAGAACACTGTCTCCCTCTATCCAGCCTTCACTGACTTCAGAGCAGCCTTCAACTCTATGTCCAAGCTTCAGTAAGGCAATAAACGCGAATTATCTCCTACAATAAGATTTGCGTTTTTGTTTTGTTTTTGTAGCATGGCTAAGAGCTTCAAAAATCTTCCTTTTTGTTCATATGCTAATCTCATAACTGCATAGTGTGACTATGATTCCAGCACTATGTGCTGCTTTGGTAGAGTATTTTTTTTAAGTGTTTGCTTATCTTCTGTAAATATGGATTAAATTCATAAAGCTGAATTATAATACCACACACCATTTTATGTCAACAACAAATCCTTCACATTAATATGCTTATCATATTCATATCTACCGATTATCAACACCCAGTGAATGCTAAATACTGATAACCATATCCTGAAGACTGAAACAGAGAGATCCATTGTTTCTTTAAAGAGGTGGTTCACAAATTACACAGTGTTTAATATTGACTTATGACTGAGCCTGTTGGCATACTTTATAACTTACAACCCTTTTCCTTTGTCACATCATTCGACCTCTATGCCTATATGAATACTTCCATGCATCCTAATAATTTGCTAGCACATAAGAAGTGGGGACTAAGATAATTAAAAAGAAATAAGTCACGTGTGGAAATCTACAGCTTGTGAACTACGATGTGAAAGGCAAATCTAGTAAATGCTTAGAAATCTGTGACTTATGCAAATCTGCAGCATAAGGTGGCTGCAGGTCAGCACTAACTGGCTAACACCTTGCCCCATTTTAATTCCTCAGAATAGTTCTGTGGCTATTTTCATTTCCCCCCACCCATGTGTGCATGCATATGTCTGTGTTTTTAAGCAAGCAGAAAAATAAATGCTTAACCCTTTTTGAATATCCAACCTAGATAATCAAGAGTAGCATGTGGGGAAACAAACAAAGCCAACTCTAGAAGAAGATTCTGTCTTCATTCAGCAGTTGGTAAGTTATGGAAGTCTCTGCCACAATGAGGTTATGAATGACTACTAATCTCGAGGGCTACAGTATATTACTTCTAGTATCAGATGCACTATGTCTCTGAATACCAGTTGTTGGGGATCACAAAGAGTGCTATTGTGCTCATGTCCTCTTTGTGGGCATCCCACAGGTATTTGGTTGACCACTGCAGGAACAAGATGCTGGACTAGATGAGCATTTGGTCTAATCTAGCAGGGTTTTTGTTGTGTTGTGTATGTAGGGGTTGTGTACATTGGGGCCAGGGCTGGATGCACAGACCTTGAGGGTGTCAACCATGTCGCCTTTCCCTATTCAGGCATAATGTCCAAACAGAACCTTAGAGTATGCCTTTAGGTTACAGACCTACATAATGTAATACAGAAGGCACTGCTTCAGCAGGGTTTGAAATTTAAAGCCTCATTAAAAGCAAACCATAGTACCTTTTATGGTTAGTTCTAATGTCAACAACTTATAACCATGGTCACAGCTGGAAGATGCATTTGTACATGAGAGGAAGAGAAGCGATACACAATTTATTTCAAGAACTGAGAGCATTAAATGTTCACTACACTGCCATTTTCACTATTCTTGTTTACTTTTTTCTTTTCTTTGTTTCAAGCATTCGGTCTCTCACTCTTCAGCCCAAAAGAATCCAAAAAGAAGAAAACCAAACAGTAGCCAAACAATTTAGTAGCACAGCATACAACAGACCAGCAAAAAACCCTAAAATATTACATGTATTATTATTATTATGCATTATTACATCATCATCAACCCTAAATACCAGGTAGCTATCTTGACCACCAACATCCCAAATTGCTAATATGTCCTAGATGTAAACAAAATGCTCATCTTTTTGGATAAACCACACAATGGGCTTCTTTTCCAGAACAACAGCCCAAGCCTTCCATGGGTAATCTATTATGTAGGCACAGATATATATTTTTTCTGACGATAGCAGTGGTCAGAGGCAGAATTGCTTCTGAGTACCAAGTTGCTAGAGACTACTGGAAGGGGGTGTGATCCTGCTTGCATGCTTCCCACAGGCATCTGGTTGGCCACTGAGAGAACAGGATGTTGGTCTAGATGAGTCATTGGCCTGATCCATCACATTCTTCTTAGGTTCCTAAAAAGTGTTTCCATTGCCCCTAAAATTGTTGGTGCCCACAGCCATAACTGCCAAGGTCACTCACACCTGATGAGATGGCACAGTGGTTCAAATGAGTTAGAATTGTTGTTTCCATGAATCATCTGCAATGTGAAAATCATCTTCGAAGAAGCTAACAGAAGAAATTGAAACTTTCACATTTTTGCTCCCTGGTGCATAAAGCTTCTTTGACCAACCATGTGGGAAACTGCTCACTGAATCATAAACCCGGCATGCATAATCCATAAAATGTAATAGTTAGTTAGAAACTCATATAACGAAAGCATGACTTTCCTGCCAACTTCCCTAGAGCAGACAAGATAACTATTCTAAAATAGTGGCTGTTGAGAGCACATTATTCTGATGGGAATACTGTTTGCTCGAACTTGTTTACAACTGTCTGCAAAGCCATTCCCTCCACTCTCCTTTCCTCTCTGCAGAACTCTTTCAACTCCTTTTGTTTCATTTCAGTTTGCAAATGAAGAGATCTGGAAGTCTGAGCTTTTGCTGGAGTTTTCCGATCACTGTGAAGGCTAAATACACTCCGGGGAGATCTGCACTGAATACAGACTAGTAATGCTCCCAGAAAAACATGAAGTCTTTTGTCTGAACCAAGCCTAGCCCAATTTGAAAATCATTTAACTAGTAGTAAAAGAACAATTAAAGGTCACATCACTGGGGAAAGTGGGAGGAAATGTAAAACCTGAGTAAGGTGACTTGGCAGGTAGCAAAAGACTTGAGTTACATTACTGGAGACAGTCTCAGGGTGCTCTGAACTGATTTCCCATTCTTACTGTTAATATTACAAAGTGGAACTAGAATGTATGACAAAAGACCTACCTCTTGCAATAACAAATACTTTGTTCTCAGCTTTCAAGAGAAAGGGGGAAATGATTTAATAAACACACTTGTAAGGGCAAGGTGACCTCAGAGATCAGCACCAATAAATACTCAGGATTGTCTGTGCTTGAGCCTATGTAGAAAAGGCCAAGTGTCAATTGACACACACCAGTCTCACTGTCTTATCCTGGCAGGATATAAAGGTAAAGGTAAAGGTACCCCTGACAATTAGTCCAGTTGCGAATGACTCTAGGGCTGCGGTGCTCATCTCGCTTTACAGGCCGAGGGAGCGGGCGCCCATCTGCTTTTGCAGAAAGTATTTCTGGGTCATGTGGCCAGCATGACTAATCCCCTCCTGCCAAAGTCAGAGCAGTGCACGGAAACACCGTTTACCTTCCCACCGGAGCGGTACCTATTCATCTACTTGCACTGCATGCTTTCGAACTGCTAGGTTGGCAGGAGCTGGGACTGAACAACAGGAGCTCACCCCATCACGGGGTCTCGAACTGCCGACCGTTCGATTGGCAAACCCAAGCGGCACAGTGGTTTAACCCACAGTGCCACCTGTGTCCTACCTGACAGGATATGGCATGACTTAAAAACAAAAAACCAGGGGGACACAAATCACATGCAAATATTCATTGTAACCATAAGTAATCTCATAATGTTCGAAACAGAGTGACGAGTGCTTCCTTATTAATAAGCTACATTTGTATTCCTTCCTCCATGAAATGAAAATCAGGCCAATGTACACAGAGCACTCAATGACACAATGAGCACAGCAAATCTCTGACAGCTGCTGAATGTCCCAAGATTTGAAATCAGTTGCCTTAATCCAAATCTAAGAATAATCTCTATCCAATTACACTGAACCTTTAACTTCAATACACTGACGCACTTCGCAAATACAACAGAGCCAACAATTGTTTCTCTAAAAAAATGAGTTTCCATGCCTAAATGCACAAAGGTTCTATAGTGAAGAGAAGAGAATTCTAAATCTATATCTATATCTTCTGGGGCTGATGGGAAGAACTCTAGTACTTACCCATTTCACCCAAAAATATCACTTTCACATTTGAAAAAAACTAAATATGTATTCAAGGTGACAGGGTTGGTGGGGGCTGGTGAAATACAGATACTGAACATGTGAAGTTCAACCACGCTACAGAAGAAACAATTCTCCATCTTCTCCACCAGGAAATCATATTTATAGCACACCACTTATTTCTCAAAAATTGGCTGACAGGTTTGCTTTACCTGAAGGAACAACTGTACATGGGCAATTTGCATTCCTACTAATTCAACAGAAGAAAGCATGTTCACCAAAAGTAAGCAAATGAGATCGTAAACTCCTTGGTATCTGCCTTTTTGTGCTTCACTTCTTAGTACAGTGCTGATGTCAATGGATTATGGTTGCTATTACATTATATGGACAACCGTAAATGGTTCCACCTTTGAAAGCTAAACCGTTCTGGCCCCATGTCTATGGAATACCACTGCAAAACATGCTTGCCTGGCAACCATTTTCTTTTAGGGTTCTTTTCTTTGCTCAGGCTTTCTTCTCCCAGGCAAGTATGTAAAATCTTAATTGCTGTATGTTTTATTCTTATATTTGGGACTTGGTGTAACCAATATGCAGGTGAAACCTGACCCCCTCCTGCTCTCACTTCCACCTAAATCCAAGGAAGCTCAAACAAGACAAAAGAGAGGTGCTCCTCAACAGCAGAAAGGTACAGCAGAGAAGAGGGGCTCAACTTACCTTGAACGGTGTTACAGTCCCCTTGAAGCATTCATCTCTGAACCCACATTTCCACAGTACTTTTGCACAATAGGGGTTAGAGTGTCAGCAGTGCCCATTCCCTGAGAGGTCAGACATGGCCCTGGCAACACATACTTTGGTTACATCTTATGCAGGGCTGCCTTTGAATGAAGAGCATTTAGAAATTTCAACACTACTGACTAGGGTTAGATATAGGACTCATGAGGCTCCCATGTTACAGCTGCTTCACAGGCTACTGGACCATTCTCTCATATAGGTTT